>NC_091826.1:63299307-63988807 GCF_038994185.2 Dermacentor albipictus | reverse complement strand
CATCTTATTTCGTAAGCTTGAATCATTGGGAATCACCGGCCCAGCGCTCTTGTTACTACAAGATTACCTAACAGACAGAATGCAAGTAGTAACCATTTCAGCCGTTCATTCTAAAACCATGTTCACTAATATTGGTGTGCCCCAGGGTTCCATATTGGGTCCGCTTTTGTTTTTATTATACGTGAATGATCTGCCTAACTGCCTGTCCTTTTCGAAATGTATACTTTATGCAGATGATACTACTATTATTAATTCCAATAAATGTATTACAACCTTAGTATCTAACCTTAATAGCGACTTACACAGCCTGATGGAGTGGTGCCAAACTAACCAGCTACAGATAAACCCGTCTAAAACAAAATTTGTTGTATTCACTTCCCACCAACGTACACTTCACTCCATTCCTCCTATCTTATTAGGCGGAAGTCCTATCACTGCAAGTTTTTCATGCAATTATCTTGGTATAGAAGTAGACAAACATCTTAAATTTACTGAACACATAACCAAACTAAAACAGAAGATTGCCTACGGGATTAGGGTACTTTTAAAAGCACGAAACATATTTGACCATCAAATATTACTATCATTATACTTTTCATTTATTCATTCCCACATCATTTACTGCGTTACTTGCTGGGGAAACACTTACGTAACCCATTTAAACTCATTGCAAATTCTACAGAATCAGGCTATTAGGATAATTACGTTTAGCCCATATAATAACAACGCCTCATATCTTTTACGAACTAATCACATTCTTACAGTCACACAACTCGTTAAATATAATCTAGGTACCTTTTTGTTCCGCCAAATCAATTACACACGACGCGATAGCTTGTTACCACAGTCTTCTCTATTAAATACTAATATTACCAGGTTTGCAATAAATAGGAACTTCATTTTACCTAAAATCCATACTAATTATGGCAAACAGAGCGTCCATTTTTCATCTATCGCATTTTGGAACACACTACCAATTTACATAAAAACACTTAAAATTCACGAATTCAAGAAACAACTAAAAGATTACATTATGTCGAATACTGATGCCTAGTCCATACTCATAACATTTCTTTCAGGGTCCCTTCATTTCATTTTCATTGCCATACCGTTAGGTTTCTGTTCTTGTATCACATATACATTAGAGTTAACAAATTCTACTATGTTCGTCACGTCATCTACGCAGTTACTTCATCAGTTGTCAACGAGATTGTGTTACAGAGCTTTTTTTCATGACATTTATGCATATGTAATTCTTCAATCATGGTATTCATACTAAAACCTGTAATTTTTTAACAATGTGTTGAAAACTGCTGTACTTTTGTTTTATTACGTTTACTTTGTAAAGGAGGTCCCATTGCAGTCTTTGACTCCGGGACCTCCTTCTGAATATTAACAACTTGTAATCATTCTAATGATCTCAATAAAAACCGATTCTGATTCTGATTCTGATTATGAAGCAGATTACAATTTGGAGTTTTGAAGTGAAGGTTTATTCAAAGCGTACCAGTTGTACAATAGACGTGTAAAATAGTACTGGCGTACGCACTGTCAATCCTTATTGGTTGTAAAAATACTCGTGGCCTCAAAGGCCGCTCACTACAAAGAGACATACATATCGTCCGCTCTGTAGTGGAATATTGTGCCAGTTTTTATGTCCAACTGGCAATGCTCTAAGTGGACTTAGCTAAGGCGTTTGATTAGATCTGTTCTTTTCTGTTTTCTCTTCTCGAATATGCTAACGTCGGCTTCATTATAATGAAAGGTCTTCAACTCTGCTATGATCACTGTTCAGCTCGTTTGTTGTCATTGGTCATGTTTCAATGCCTGCGTTCATTCCTCCTTCTGTGAAGCAAGGTGGCCATTGCCGCCATTACTATTTGCCCTTTACCGAAAGCTACTGTGCTATAGCGTAATTCGCTCTATCAATATTCATTAGTATTTCTGGAAGTGACATTACTGGCGTACTCGGATTACGTCATTTTTTTCGTACGGACAAGACCAGTGGGAAAACAGCGGTGTCCATAATAGAGCAATTGGTAACTCTCTTTGATGAACAAATGAATTGCAGTAAATATTTCAGACTGGTTCGCTTCAGGAATCTTTGAGCCGATACAGTTTGCTGTAATTGAATGGCCTCGTGAGCCACCAAAATACCTAGGCATTCCGTTCTATGCATACAAGTCGAGTGCGAATTACTGCAGAGAACGTGCACGAACTTTAAAGTCTTGTGCTCAAAGATTCGTTCCCTGTAAGGTCACAATCTTAGGCAGAGCTACAGCGTGCAATTTATGTCTGCCAACAAAACTCGTCTAGGTGCTGCAAGTACTTCACTGTTTCATAGTTTACACACCATGGTTTTACCAAATCTTCGAAACCTTTATTTGGTCATCAGCTTATAGACAATGAGGCGTGACAAACTTTTCAGACCAGCTAGTGCAGGGAGGATTGGACTGGTTCACCTTTATTTTAGACAATTACTGTCTTATTTATTGTTTTTTCATGACTGTTCTCAGTTACCCCAAGTTACTCCAGCTAATTTAGTAACTTCGAGAAATTCTGCTTCATGTCCCTATTCTCAGGGATTCATGCGTGAAGTGCAGCCCTCAGTGCACTTTCTGGTAGTTAGACTTTCCTATGACTACTTACCCTCTATCACATAGAAAAATGAGTAAAATATCTTATATAAAGCTTTCCTCACCTCAGTTACACCACCCAGTGTACATCGGCTTATCTGGACTTGTCGTGCTTAAACGAGTCCGTACAATACCTATTCTTGCACACCAATACATTCTTCTATAACCTGCATAATGAAGCGCTAGCTGTTAAAGCCCAGTTAACTAGGAGAGTCACCTTTGTATCTACGCGTATTTGCTGCCTCTGTGTTGTAGCAGAAGCTATAGGACCCTGATGTATTAGCTACAAGGACGCCATATTTTTTGGGACGCTCTCCAAAGTATTTTCGAAAAGGATCTTCATGTAAATCCTCATACCATGCAATAACCTTTGCCATCTAAAACAGATGAGCGTTTTGACAAGCTGCTACTTATGGTTCGGCACAGCTCATGCGGAACTTGCATGTTAGATCGGGATGCAGAACAAGTTATAGCTTCGTAATCACATTTACTTCAAGTAATTTTACGGCTGAAATACTTTTTTTTAAAGAATGCGATTTTCAACCAGACTTGCTTGCCTTTTGGATGTTATGCCTCCCGTTTACCTCCCTTTTAAATAAATGTTTACTGCAATAACTGCATTGTGAAGTGGCTGTTTAGTCCTTGTAGTAATGTAAGTATTGTTTGGACTGCTATATACGTATAGAACGCATGCACGTACATTTTATATTTGAAATAAATACCATGAAAGAGAAAAAAACCGTAACGATTGCGGCATAATGGATAGAGAATCGAGCTGTTGTTGGATGTGTCGCGGTTCTCATCAGGCCGTTGGACGCGCTTATTTTTCTGCACAAGTGAGGATAAATAGAATCGGCGATAACCCGGCCTGCGACCAACCGACCTCGGTGGAATCATAGTTGCATCACTAGGTAGCGGAAGCTTCACTAAAGAAGCACAGTATTGGCCGCAAAAGTGATCCCCCCCTTTCAGCTATGAGCCCAATGTGAAAACTCAGTTCATTGCGCCCAAGATTCTGTCAATGAGCGTGTGAGTCTTACTCAGACCACAATATTGTAACAATTGTCCTCCATGGCTAGCTTCCGGGAAGGTATTAAAGGTGCGGCAAAGCTTTACTCAAGCACACCTGAGCAACCGTCAGAATGATTTTTAGGGTCTCGATCTCAAGAAAGAGCTTCTATGAGTGCCTAACAGGCAGTCAGTGTTCTACACCATAACAATATAATAAAAGGGAATATTTCCACCCACCCGACAGCACCATTGTTTGTGCTACGTTCAGGTGGATGACAATACATTCATTCGTAAAACTTCCTCCGCATTGCTGATTTTCACCGAAAGGATTTTATATAGCAGTGACCACACCTATAAGCGACAAGAAGTGCGGACATATTTTCTTGAGGTAGCGTGGACGGTCTGGATATGTAATATTGACTCCGCCAGCGTTAGCAGCTCGATGCAAGAGCTTCCTTCCTTCTGATCAATCTTAAAACTGAACTCATGTTTACTTAACAACTGCACCATAGTATGTCTACATGTTTTAGACAAAGCCAATACTTGTTTTCGCTAAGCTCATTTTTCAGAATTCAAATTGCAAGCGGGAATCTCGTATTCACACTGGAGGAAACTGTTCGGTAATCGTTTGTGTTTGAACAAAATATGGCCGCAATATGCGATATGCAATCTGTTTTAGATTGCTTTTTAATTTCAGCGTATGTTTCAGGACTCGGCTACATGTCACTTCCGCGGATTTTGATCGACGTCAGTAACATTGACTTTGCGAACTGAGTTTCAAGAAAAACACAAGTGCTGAGCAACAAGCTATACACAAGTGCACATAATTATACTGATGCTTTCCAAAAAGTTTTTCAATATCTGACATAGAGCGATGTCCTCTATGAAGCGGCTATCCTTTAAAATCTTACTTATGAAGTTTAATAACGTCTTGAACAAAAAATGGACCTTACTAAGCACGACGTTTGGGGGCCAACCCGCTCCTAGAAGAAAACTGGGAGCTCTTGAGATAGAGAATGTGAAAGCATGCGACTTTTCAATAGCCTCATATGCACTCATCATTTGATTTTTGGCGCGACCACTCTTTCAGTTATCTTCAAAAAAGCTTCGCAAAACAGACAAGCGCAATATTAAACACGGGATAGGAGGTCACTCACAACTTTGCAATCCTATACTAGTGATAGTTGAAAAACTGACCATAGGTTGCTACCACTCCCCCCTCACTTATTACCCCGCGACAATGTCGTGGCACATTTAGTTGACTGCGGAACATAGGTTGTAACCGTCAATGAAAACGGAAATGAAACAGAGGCACAGTCCCATACGTATATTCGGTCTTATGTTTTGCTTTTATCTCCGTGGGGGTAAATGACTCCCGCGTTGGGAGTGAAGTGGGAATCCCTCGGGCTGCTAAACCAAGTGCAAGGTTCTGCGCAAGCTCCTTACTGTCGTTGACGACTGCCGGCTCACCGAGTGACTGTGGCTCCATTCTACCAAGCGCCTCTATCATGCTACTTCTGCAGAATCAAAGCATCCCCCAGTGCAGTGCGGCTTAGGGGATCTCTCTGACAGATTAGTTCACTGCACATACCGCCCTTTCCTTTCAACCAAATTTAAATATCTATAAGCCTAATGCCTAGCCTTGTGATTAGGGAAGAGCTTCTAGGCGTTACTTAGTCCTTTGACGTCGGACTGAAATTCATAAATGCCTGGAGTTACCTTTTAGAGTAACTTTGTCATTAAGGAAAGGTGACGCACTACTTGCAATATCACGTATAATGCATAGCTGTTGCAGAAACGTGTTGCACTGGTATTGTTTCGCATATCCTCTGTTACACGTATTATTGTGGCGAATCATCAGTCAATTAACGACGTCCAATAAAGCGCCCATCGAATCGACCGATCTTGACGGAACAGCCTGGCGGTTTCCGTCATGCGATCTCGTCTTTTGATTTAATATAGATTATCTATTGGAACAGGCGCTCGCTGCTTGCGATCTTCTATTGGTGAAGGATCTTTAAAATTGGAAAACATTCTGCTTCAAAGATGCTACGAATCTAGCACTCGAATTGAGCCTCATATTCAAGATACAGGCAACCGTAAATTCTGATTGTTGCAACCCATAAAACTTTATTCGATATCTGTGTGAGCGCAGCAAATATCGATGAAGCCAATTATTCGACGAGGAAACGTGTCTTCATGAAGACGACAAGTCTCCAAGAAAAATCCCCTTGTCGAAATTGCTGGCTTCAGTGATATTCCTTGTTTGTCACCTTTATTCTGTTCAATCCTTACAGCTTCTGTGAAATTCTTTCTAAAAAAGTTCCGTTAACTTACAGGCCATCATAGTACACTACATTACCGAGGTTGAAACCAGCGAATCTGCAGTACCTGTGCGTACTGCGACGAACGAACGAACTCTCTCAAATAAAAAAAAGCATCATGATATCGGCTTCTGCATTAACACGCATGGTTGTTGTAGCTGTCCTCCTATTCGTACCTGGGTAAGTAGGAGTTTCCTGTCGCGCATGAGCAACAGGGCTTCCAAATTATTGTATGCGCCATCTAACAGTGCTACTAAAGAAAATGCAAGAATTCTTATTTTAATATTTATCGATTAGATTTCTTTGTGGAAACTCGTATACACTTCAAAGCTTCTCATACGATTGTATTGAGGATATCTTTACTATGGCACCTGATCTATGTTTAGTACATTTGTGGACTAAACCTATGTTCATCTCTGAAGATGAAGTGTGAAGAAGGCACCAGTATGAAGATGAAGTGTGAAGAAGGCACCAGTAAAGGAAACACAGTCAATCAAAACGGCAACCAGTTCTCAACCTTTAATCAGAACAGTACCTGTAAGCTAGAAAACGCGTCGATCAGGTTGGTTACTTCGTGCGGATTTTCTTAAAAGAGGTCCCAGAGCAGCGTTAAATTAGTTCCGTGAAAGCCTGCAAGGTGGAGGAAAGTACATGAAAGGGAAAAATTCACATCCACCCTAATCATAGCACGAAGCTACAAAGGAAACCCACACGGGTTTCTCAGACACAAAGCCTCGCAGTTGAAGAGAAGTTCGTCCTTCTCCGGGACTCCAACCCGATACCAACGTCTTTACGGGGCGTTTCCTCTACCATCTGTGCTAACCTCTACCTTGCGGGCTTCCGCGAAAGTGATTTGCCATATTCAGTGCCCCAGTGCCTCGAATTATCAATTAATGGGGCTTCGCTCTGTGATCAGCTAGCCTTCTAGCTAGCAGAGATGGTAGAGCAACCGCCCCGGAAAGGCATTGGTCCGCGTTCGAGGCCTGGACCAGGACAAATTTTTCTTCAACTGCGAATGTTTCTTTCTGAGAAACCCATATGGGTTTCTTTTGTAGCTTCGGGCTACAATTCGGGTGGATTCCAATTGTGCTCTTTCATAGCAGCGTCAAACGAGAAAGTTACTTGTCCAGGTACAAGTAGGGTTGAACCTTTGATCAAAAAGATATCGACATGACCGCTACACTCACAATGCTAAAGCCATTCTGTGAAAGAGAAGAAATTTGGCGTTGAGAAACAACTATGAAAACGCCAACGATTCCCGAACTAGTAGAGCTCGTAGGGCGACACACTCATGTAGGGTCACACACTCAACATGTAGGGCGACACACTCTTAATTACCATAAGCGACTTCCGCATTGCGCTAGCCGTGGCTTCTGCATGTTGTCGTGTTTGCAAAAGAAATGTATAAAAGGATACTCTAAGGACCTCCCCCAGCATATGAGCACTGGTATTTGTTACTAATGGTGCCATGCAGCCAGTAATTCGATGATTGGCCAGTGATATTCATTTAGAAACCTCTTCCTGCCGTTGTAAATTTGTATTGACAAAAATACTTTTTATCTATGGAAAGATAAATATTCGGACTGGGCAGTTGCGTTGGCTGGAGAAGTTTGGGTTTACAAAAATGAACTGGTGTTTCAAAGCCACGACATTATTAAGGAGCGCGAAAAGGTTTGTTCGCATCCAAATTGAGGCTGACTGACACCTAGTGAAGCGAAAGTAACACTTAGAGTAACGATCAAAATGAAACGCAAAAAAATGAAAATGTTCCGACGTAGCGTAAAATAAGGACGTTGTTTGAACTCACCAGTATGGCGTTATAAATATATTTTACATTTCCGTTAGAGAGCAATTGTGCCCCCAACACATGAATGTCTATGGTAAGCGCTCACCACCTTTTTCTAAACATGTCGACTTCAATATTGAAATTGCGCCACCTGATCACGCATGCCTTCTTTGCAATTTTAGCCACAGAACTCACCTTCTTAGTGGACACCGTGTAAAGCAAGAGGTTCTAATTTGTTGTAGTACCGCCACAACCACACGAACATAGAAGGCATGTGAGACAAGGTGCTGACTTCCAACAGCATGTTTTCCAGTTTTCGCATACGTACTTATGCCGTAGAATATGTCACAGGGCACACTTATCATGACAGTTAAGCACAAACAAAAGCATAAACATCTCAAGCAGGGATATTTCAGGACATGCTCGTAAATAGAAAAAAGACCAGAACTAGAGTATTCAGCGGCGCAGGGCAGATTACTGACAGGCATGACACGATATTCAACCTCTTTATGTGATAATGGTATCAAGGATTTTATGACACATGCAATACCAAAAGTTACTATGTCTTTAGCTTCTCTATAACTAAGAGCGTTGTTCCACGCTAGCTATTTTCCATAATAATAGTTTTATGACAAAGAAGTCCGACGTGGCTGTGGTCGACACGAATGACGCCGAATGGAAGGCGCAACAGCATAATCTTAGCCAGTCACAAAAGGAACAACCTCTAGCCCGAGTCCCACTTGCGTAGCACTGGCGATCCGGCGGCACAGCTGTGCACGGTGTATTTCTTAATTACTGTTTGTGTTAATCTGTGCTGGCAGTATTATCTCTGGCAGCGGAAGGCAAGAATATCTTCACACGCATGTTCCTTACTGACGGGCTCTGAAAAAAAAAGTCATTTAAATTTTGAAACATTCTACCACACCTAACAGAAGGCGATGAGTGCTTGAGCACCCCGTGATGCTTTGACCGTCAACAGTTCTACTACTTCACTCAGCTACTGCTTGCAGCGCCCTTCCGAAGAGCGGTGGCGCGCATGTGAACAGGACCTCATCTCTTTTCCCGCAGCCTTCTCTCTCTTCCCACGAAACAAGTGACTGTCATATTTTGCGTAGTAATATTATCTGCTTCCTGTCATGGTATTCTTTTTAGTAAACTTTCTTTTTTTATGAGGTCACTGATTATGTCAAGAATTTGTAGTGTACAATTTGCTGCAGCTACCAGTTTAAAATTTCACGCACCACTACAAGTATCCTACGAGGACACATCTTATGCACAGGTATCAAGACCTGCAAACCCACGCCGTTACACGTCTGCTGGATGTGCCTGCCCTTAACGCATTGCGCCTTGAATTCAGTACCGGTCAAATGATCGGCACAATGCTAAAACATTTAAAAATTACGTTAGAGATAATGACCATCTCAGTAAATTTAGGCCGCACTGCGCAATGCTTGCTAACCAGGTGCGTCTGTATTGTCCTGTTCGGTCATGAATGACACTGAGCATAGCATGCACGTTATGCTGCATGCATAATGTATGACCCGTCAGTTTCTGAGGACGTTCTCTCTATTATCGAGAAGTTTTCGATTCCGCATAAGAATGCACTGAATTCATGTGAATATTTTCAAGGAGCGTTGGATGTAACATTGCGTTGCTCAGTGTGTCAAAGAGCATACGCACTGATAACCACTCTTCGGTACAGTGGAGAAAAGAGCTTCATATATTTCCTAGGTATACGCTGCTCTAGTCACTGCTGTAATGCGCATATGTATTGCAATTTTCTTGGCAGTGTGTCATGATTGATGGCGTCATTTATTGGGCTCCTCTAGGGTATTTGTAAACAAGGCATGGCCCTAAACAAAGGCACACTGTTTCCTGATGACAGCCCAGTTCAAGCATTCTAGGGCCTTTACAAAAAGATGAGGTATTGGCATTCTCTTTTGAAAACAAACTGAAGTTGAATTGTATATCCAGAGGAAAAGTTCTGGAACTACTTGTGGTGAATAGTAGGAAAAGACTGTTCTAGAATAAGTTGTTGAGATGCGAGCAAATGACATGTTTGAATATTTGACATTTAACGCGATTGAGAGAAGTAGGGCCGTAATTCGATAAAATATACGGTTTATTTCATATATAAAACGAAAGAGAAAAGACGCTACCTAATTTTCACTCTTTTAAAACGAAGCTGCCTACACGCGATTTTGAAACGCTGTAGTACATATTCTCTAGTGCTTTGTAGAAATTTATATGTGACGCTATCAATATCACTTGAGGAGGAAAGCTTGAGACTGCTAATAAGTTTTCGAGCACAAGGTAGGTCAAGAATATGGGATCCATATTAACAAGTTTAGCTTCAGAGTATGGTGCTTGAGTGCAGATCCAGTTGTGTGGGAAATCATTGCGCAAACACGTCATTCAATAATCAGGCGCAAGAAATGTTCGTTCACCTAACTTGGTGTTCAGGGTATGGTGCCTCTGCTGCACCTGGGCTTCAGAATATTCCAGTGATATTTAGGATTGTTTTTTCTTTCATATTGTAATGAAGAAGAGCACAAGAACAAGGCCAGCCAGATCGTCTCTTCCATGCCTGCTGTGCAACCAGTGGGCCAGCCGGATCGCCAGTGCTTGGCACGAGTGTGAGCCGTTCGGGCAACCAGCTGTTCCTGCTCTGCTTCACCTGGCTCCTCAGTTACGAAGAGACGTTACCCTCGGAACTGTTCAGTGGACCCATTACAATTGGTGGAAGGTGCGGGGTTCTCAAGAACCTCTACACCCTGGAACTCCGGTCTCGGACTCTGCCTCCCGTCATGCCTGACTCTCCCCAGCCGACGTCACCGCCACCCCCCGTTGCCTGCTCTGGCGCTGTTCCGCAACGCCATCCAGCGGTTTTCAGCGGTACGGATGAAAAGGACGTCAATGACTCGTTGGCTACGTACGAACGGGTGAGCTTGCACAATCGATGGGATGATACTGCCAAGTTAAATGCCGTCATATTCTACCTTGCGGGAGTGGCTCACCTGTGGTTTAAAAATCACGAAGCCAACTTTCAGTCCTGGTCAGCGTTCAAGACCAGTTTCGCTGTAGTTTTCAGTCGCCCTGCCGTCCACAAGTTGCGCGCCGAGCAGCGGTTACGAGAGCGAGCGCAACAACCCGGTGAAACATTCACCTGTTATATTGAAGAGGTTCTCGACCTATGCAAACGTGTGAATGCGTCTATGCCGGAAAATGACAAATTGAAGCATATTTTGAAGAGCATCACCGATGACATTTTCCAAATGTTGATCGCCAAGGGCCCGCGCACCGTAGCAGAGCTCATAAACTTGTGCCAAAGCTACGACGAGTTGAGGAGGCAGCGCGAATTGACTAGGCGCCCCTCAGTGGCTGACGAGGCCCTCTCTTCCATGACGGCCTTCTCCGATCGCTCCTCCTTGCTCACACAAATCCAAGCTTTCGTGCGGGAGGAAGTTGCACGTCAGCTTTCTCTGCTACCCTTCGCTAAACTACAGCAGCCGCTGCCGCAACAGCCTCCTACACAGCTCGCTCCTGCTCTCCGGCGGGTTATTGAAGACCAAGTTGCTGAGGCTCTACCAATGCAGCATCAGCAGTACCCTGCCGCCGCGCCACTTACATACGCATCCGTCGCCGCGCAGCCCCCTCGTCAACCACTCGTTGCGCTACATCCTCGGCCGCCACCACCCGTTCATAGTCCCGTTCATCGACCTGCTCCTGCCTTTACTAATCCTTGGCGCACGCAAGACAACAGGCCCATATCTTATGCCTGCGGTATTCCCGGTCATGTTGCACGACTCTGCCGCCGCCGCATGCTGCACTCTGATGAGTTTGTGCAGTCGCCTCCCTACGCCAACGTCCAGCCTTGCCACGACACTTATTTTAGTCGGTAGTCGAACAGGCCACCAGCCGAGTGCTCGGTCCTTACATGTCATTCACCTTCACCGCGTCGCCGCTCGTTATCCCACATGCGTCGGCGCCCTTCACCCACGCAAGAAGAAAACTAAGCGCCGCAGTTCAGGAGGCAAGAACTGCGTCGCCATCGATCTGTACAAGTCCCCCATTGTCGCCTTCGAATGTTGTCCATCTTACTGTTGACGGCGTCCCTACCGCTGCGCTAATTGATACTGGAGCAGCCGTGTCTGCCCTAAGCGAACGCCTCTCTTGCGCTTTACGAAAGGTTACGACGCCACTCTCTGGGTTTTCTCTTTGCACAGCAAGCGCCCAGCCAGTTCAGCCTTCAGCGGCATGCACAGCTAGAGTTGTTATTCAGGGCGTTCTCTATACTGTGGAGTTTGTGGTCCTAGCGCGTGTGGCATGATGAAATTAATAATAAGCTCCACGTACTTAAACCACAGTTCGAATTTTGGACCCCCGTAACGTAAGGACAGCGAGCTGATGCCCCATTCGGTTGGCACAGAATGGGGTACCTGTTAGGCAAATGCAATTTTCTACAGACTCGAAGTGAACCACCAATCTGTGGTAGATGAGGTGAGAGGCTGGCCCTTCTCCACGCCCTTGTGGAGTGCCGAGCGGGAATTGAGCGGAATGCGCACTTTCCTTTGGTATATCGGCAGCCTAGCCCTCTACACCTAGGGATCTTCCTCTGCATAGATTTATTGTTCGACCCAGAATTAGTGTTAACTTTTTTTATATGACATTCGCACACTGCACATTATAAGCCCAGGAGTTACGAGTACAGCTTCTTACCACGGGCTGTTGCTGCGTCAGTTAGGCGTAGTTTAGCAAGTGCCACCAGGCCCTTGCGTTCAAGAGTCCTGGTACCGCGGAAATGCTACTGTCATTTATTCCGTTAGTGTACCATTTCTTCAAAATACATGTATTATGTTCACTGTGCACTTCAAAAGTCATTGTCATATTTTGGTACCTGTAAATTTTACGCAGTTTACGGCGACTGTTCTGTGACCTTATAGAACCATGTTACATTTGCCCTTCGTCACTGACCGCATAATCGACTACTTCATGTTCGGCGCTCTTTGGCCATCATTAGCCCTTGCAATAGAATACCACTCATATCATCAGCAACCGTCGTCATTACAGCAACTCAATCCCATTGTCATGCCGTTTTTGTCGCACCCACTTCATCATTCCAAGATTGCCGTACTTTGTTACCATGCCGTTGTCGTGCTTGCGTAGTTGTCATGAGACAGGGCTCTTTCCATCACCATAATTCCAGTGCCGTCGTCCTGTTTTCGTAATGCCGTCATCGTCACCCCTTCGTTGCCATTCCAGTGTAATCATACAGTCATCGTCCCATCGTCGTCACCATTTCATTTTTGTCATTATATTGTCAGCATGCTTTCATCGTAAATTACGTATTTGCCATACATTCTTCGGCATGATCAAAAGAATGCATGAGATTAGAGTTGCTGCCTTTGTGGTGGATTACCATAAACATTGCATGACATTACATGTTGCATAGGATGAGAGTAAGCACAATTGTACTAATCGCTGTAATTTGTATAACATTTAATTAATAGCTTCTCTAAAGATTCGTTTCACATTGACTCCAGCACGTGCGTTGGATGTCCACATTTATTCTTGTCATATTTTTTCCATTAAAGTTCTTTCCCGAGGAGAAGTCACTGGTGCTGTTGACCACCAGCTTCCAATTGTGAAGTAGCAGGGTTGAAAGTCCACCGCTCTATCAAATGCAACGCAGTTTAGTAACTACAGAACTACGATACACGGTAATTTGTAGTGAATGACGGTTCACTGAAGTTGGGCTGTACAGTGAACGTACCAATGTTTTTCAGAATATGCAACGCATTCGGTGCGGTCGCAGTGAAACTTGCTGCTTAAAACACTGTAGAGGCGAGTTTATAGAAATATACGCGTAATTCTCGCCCTACTCCTGCACACACGCGCGCACGCAAGCTTACACTTACTCCGGCAGGCGCGCGCGCGCGCGCTCTCTCTCTCTCTCTCTCTCTCTCTCACACACACACACACACACACACACACACACACACACACACACACACACACACACACACACACACACACACACACACACACACACACACACACACACACACACACACACACACACACACACACACACACACACACACACACACACACACACACACACACACACACACACACACACACACACACACACACACACACACACACACACACACACACACACACACACACACACACACACACACACACACACACACACACACACACACACACACACACACACACACACACACACACACACACACACACACACACACACACACACACACACACACACACACACACACACACACACACACACACACACACACACACACACACACACACACACACACACACACACACACACACACACACACACACACACACACACACACACACACACACACACACACACACACACACACACACACACACACACACACACACACACACACACACACACACACACACACACACACACACACACACACACACACACACACACACACACACACACACACACACACACACACACACACACACACACACACACACACACACACACACACACACACACACACACACACACACACACACACACACACACACACACACACACACACACACACACACACACACACACACACACACACACACACACAAGAAATTAGTTAACCCGGCCATCTGAGGTAAATTGGTGGAGAAGCTTGTACGCGTGTCCTGTGAAGACTCAGCTAGGAATATCAGGAGCCGCAAACAATCCTTGCACTTTCATTTCGCTGTCTTTATCATTACAAGGTATACGGACGCGGCAACGTTCGTCAAAGACGGAAGACACAACAGCAGAGCAGTGGCGTCGGTGGTTAATTCGGACCTCAAGGAGATCACCAGCGCATCACTGTGGCTCTGGCAGCACTGGAGGGCTGTCGATCTGGCAGGTCCCTAACAATAATAACAGACTCTCAGGCAGCATGCCGTAATTATACAAACGGCAGAATTGGGCGCAGAGCATGCCACATACTCTGCTCATGTGACCCGGGAAACAAAGTTCAGCATACCATAATCTGGGTACCAGGGCACACTGGCTTAACAGGGAACCAAGAGGCGGATAGGATAGCTCGAGGGCATACCAACCGGGCGTCCGACACATCCAGCCTTGAGGAACCCGAGTGGAGCCTTGGACTAGGGCACCAACCCTGTGATTGCAGACAGAAGAATCCATCAGAAGATGGAAGAGGCCGTCTGAAGCCGCGAGATCTCTTTTCTAGAGCCCAATAAATGTTTTCCGATCCGATCCGATACTGTCAAGATCTCGGATTTCATCTTCACGCGAACCTTATGCATATAAGTAGACACAAGTGCGCATTCTTATAATGTTATCAGCTAATAAAGTATTATTTAGAATTATCTTAATTTTGTCACTACGCACTTATTAGCACATATATTTGGCATAAAAATACGATGTCCGCGGCCACGCTAATAAAGTACAATGTGGTGGCTGTAAAACGAAGCCGAGAGACCCTGAATATAGAAAAAATCACTCATGATAATACATAGTATGAATAACCGCATTGCTTACAAAATACGTGTAATAAATACGTGTAAAAATGTAAAATGTGTAAAATACGTGTAATAAATGTAATTGCTGAAGGGTCAGTACAGTACAATACGACGAAGACAACGATTATTCACAGCAGGAAAACGAGATTGAAAAATTTTTCAACGCGAGATCTTATTGATGAAAATAAATTATTCAGGTGCGGAACAATTGAATGTATTTTTGGATGATGTATTCAAATGAGAATTCGCACAAGTAAACGACGAGTGCTACTATATATTGGTGCGACTCAGACGCGGTGTCACAGTCTTATTGCCATGAATTGTTGCAGGCCGTTTCAATGACTTCTGTATGCAAGACTCACGTATGTTAAATACGCAATAATTTGACATCCATGGACATATATATCTTCTGCAATTATTGATGACTTAACATTTTACTGGGAGTGACGCTTCAAGACAGCAACCAAAATAGAATGCGGTAAAATATACGCTGATGACAACGTATATACACGCGTTCTTTAGCTAATTTACGGACACTCACTCTTTAGCACGAGTAATAGAACTTGTTTTCTGGCGTCTGTGACCTAAACATATTGCCGACTGATGCATTCCATAAATTATTGTTAAGCGTTTCAACGTAGTTTACGGCACTTATTCAAACGAAAATCTGAATGCTCTAGATGTTGGCAGTGGCATTTTGTTGTTCATGGCTTAATCCGTGAAAAACGGAGACATTCTGAAGAAGCGAGGACACGAGTGCCTGTCTCCGTCTTTTCGCACTGTAAGCCATTATCCTCATCCAACTCACCAAGTTTTCTAGTGTTATTCAGCATATCATTTTCTTTCCGTCTTATTTACACTTTGCCGCCACTGCTGCTTTTTTGCTTGATAGATCATGCACCGGACAACACTGCAGTCCTTGCCATGTCGTCGTTGTCATTCTAGAGCGTCATACTTTTGCTGTATGCCGTCGTCATCGCGCCATCGTCATTGTACCAATGTCATCAGTCCTCAGTCATGGCTACAATATTGCATGATTGGCCGGTACTGGGCATGCAAATAAGTGCTAGAATTAGTGCGGGGCTATAGGTGATGCACGTAAGCGCGGACGCGAGCGCCCATGCCAACACGTAGTCGCTGTGATGCCTTCGTCGTCATTTCATCGCATTAATGTCATCGCGATCATTCCTTCATTCTCATGCCACCGTCATCGTTCTCCCATATTCACTATGTCGCCGACGCTGCGTTGCCGTATTGAAGTGACACCGTCTTTGCCCTTCCGTCGTTGTTATGCCATTATCCTCATTGCATCGTCAGCATAGAGTCGAAATCATGCGGTTGTGGTCTTTCATTGTCGTAGTTCTCTGGTAGTATTACCTGTTCATCGTTCCATTGTCGTCATGCCATCTTCATACCATTGTAACCATTTTAGCGTCGTCATCCAATTGTCATGCGGTCACAGTCATTTCAGCTGTGCTACTCCATCGTTCCGTCGTCGTCCATATGACATCCTAGCCATAACATCTGCATCATTGCAGGACCGTCATCACTTTGCCTCAGGCCACCGTCGTCACACTGTCGTGGTGATGGCATCATCACCCCTCCGCCGTTTTAACGCAATGGTCCTCATGACGTCGTCGTCATGTCGTCCATGTCGTCGTTGCCAAAGGATGAATTTACACGATGGCGAACTCAACATATATGTCCAAACATTGCACACGCCATCCATGAGGAGGCACTCAACCTCGTGTCGTATGGTAGTGACAGGCTCACACGAGAGGACGCCTAGCGTACTTAGACTTTAACTGACAGAAATGCTGGGCAGTGTGAGAAAGTTCCTCGCGTGATGAACTTCGCTGGTGAGAGCGCGAACATGAAAACTTCAGGCGTTATCTAAGCATAAAAATCTTAGGTTTCCGGCGTTGCAACATGCCTCCAAGTAGGCTACGTCCATAGCCGACCTGTTCTTTACTTCATGCTTGCCGGCATCTTCAGTTCTTGCCTCTGATTTCCCCGATGTGCAAATGACACGGGCAGTGGGTATGGTGGTTGTGTGGAACTTTGTACTCGGTAGTATTGCGGTGGATAGTGTGTTTGTGCCTGCTCGGTAAGACTGAACAATTGACCATGCGTAAGGTAAGAGGCAAATGCTTTAAAATATTTTAAGACGCATTTGGTGGGTCCTAAATGACCAGAAACATCTCAAGATAGCAACAGGCAGCACCCGTCATGTTATACATTACAGAACGTGGGATTCTTAGCATATTTTTGTTTAGTGAATAAAGAAAAAGTCGCAGTTTTGCCCGAAAAGCGAAGTAATAATACCGACAGCAAATTAGTGGACAGCTACACGAAGTGAGGATCACAATATTATCGGCTGTAGGAACCTGTAAACATAGGCATACTAAATAAATTAACAAGCATGGTGTCAGACGCGCACAAGCCAACACGGACACATCTCACTAGATGACCGCAGAAACTCGCTGTCAAAACGCTGGAGTGAGGAAGCGCGGCAGCAGCAGCGAGCGAGCTGACCTTCGCGCTGCCTCTCGCATCAACGCGAAGCCGCGAAATGACAGCGCACGGTGGTCCCGTCGCAGCTTGCTTTCAAGATACAGCTGCCGGGCGGGTGGGCGCGGCCGCCCATGCCGCCTGAAGTAGAACCCCTGTTCATAATGTTAGTCAACGATATTTCTTCCGTTATCCAGATGTCATCCTTTCTTCGATTTGCCGATGACATCGTGATTTTCAAAGATATTCACACCATTGATGACTATGGGATTCTTCAGTCTGATCTTTTGCAGTTTGAAGAGTGCTGCAAATTTAACTGTTTCAGCCTCAACGCTTCTAAGACCAAAATTATGAGTCTTACTCGCGAAACCGAAAGTATTCTGTCTTATTATTATTTTTTCTTTTCGCTTAGTAGGGTTGCTGAGGTCAATGATCTCGGTGCACATCTTAATTCCTCGTTAAGCTTTTCATTTCATACTGAACGCATTGCTATGAGTCGTCGGCGCTCTCTGGGTTCTGTTTGCCGCCTCTCACGTGAATTAATATCTCCTACTCCTTTCCTAATCCTGTATCAGGCTATATGTCTTCCAAAACTCAAATACACATCGGTGGTGTGGAACGCAACTTCGAAATCTCAAAGCGAAATCCCACATTGGCCAATCTCATAGCGCTTGCACTTTAACCACACTGCCATCCTTGGGCTGCTAAGGGCGAGGTCGCGGGATTGAATCCCGGCCATCGCGGCCGTACTTCGATGGGGACGGAATGCAAAAACACCCGTGTACTCAGATTTAGGTGCACGTTAAAGAACCCCAGGTTGTCCAAATTTCCGGAGTCCCCCACTACGGCGTGCCGCGTAATCAGATCGTGGTTTTCGCACGTGAAACCCCCGCAATTCGCGTGGACCTTCTGTTTTTGTGTAGGCTCCTTCACGGAAACCTGAACTGCGGTGAGCTAGTTAGTTATGTCGTGCCTCGGGTGCCGTAGAAAGTCACAAGCGAGCAGGGATGATTATTTGTTCCTGCTTGTCACAGCGAACATCCCACTGTGTGTATAATTCAAAATTTCCCTGATACCTATTTCGCTGATAATGACATTTTTCATCAGTCGCTTTCGTTCTCTTCAGAGCTTCGTATGGTCGCGTGCAATGTTTTCTCGGTATATGTACATGCTCGCTTTGGCCATGTAATTTAGTACATTTTCCGCTTGCCTAATGAAATGTATATTGTATCGATGGCTTTTCTCTTATTTTTCTCGTACATTTATTATTCTTAGCGCGTTGCATTTAGATGTATTTTACTTGAATCAGTTCCCCATTCTTTATTCAGTTCCCCTTACGTTTGTACCTATACCTGTACAGTTCTTTTTATTGTTGCACTTAATCACTAATCTGTTCATCTTCAGTTTACCTTACATTTGTCGATAGATAAGAGCTTGTTTTATCAACTTTCCATGCTCTTTGTTGTGCGCCAATGTTATCCTCAAATGGGTTTTCTGTAGACGCATCTCTTTCTTTTGCTTTGTATATTTTTAAAGCTGTACGTTATATCTCAGTTAGATTACCTATGCGCCAATTTGGCAACGGTATGGTTTTTTTTTGCGGCCTCATAATCTTAAAGCTGGATTGATTCCTTTATATTTATTGACTCTCACGCATTGTTCGTGTTTTTTGCTTTCTGCCGTCAATTCGCCTTGTCTTTTGTTAACTGTAAACTATTCATTTTTACAATTGTCGCTTTCTACTTTATGTTTTTTTCTGTATAAGTATACAAGATAGGCTCATTTTTATTTTTATTTTCTTTATTCCTTTATTTTTTTAGCGTGCACCAGCACTCATACCTTCAAGGGCCCCTCACCAGGCCCCATAGCAAACTTCGGTTATACGCTGGAACTTGTTACGTGCCCTCTAGGGAGCGTTCCACTGCAAAAAAAAAATTCAAATCACCTCATTAATAGTCGAGATAGAAATATTTCAGTGCCGCGAACCCATCATTTCAGGACGCGAGCTTCACTGCCAAGCGAGACACTTTCTCCACATGTCCTGTCTAGCCTCCGCAAGCGAAATACCTTCCCTGCGTTCTCCCATACCGGGCCTCGAGGATCGCGTGACGCTTACGTCACGAGACCCGCCTTCATTTTAAAGAAAACCTTTCTTTCGCTGTTCGACTTTCCCGCTTCTACTGCTGTGGTCTTGCATGCCGCTTACGCAGGCCACGTCGAGAAGTGGTTGAGAAGAACGCCACAATCGTCGACCGCATCGGGACGTGGTTGAGACGTGACCATGTCACAAAAAAAACATAAAAGGCATGTGCTGTCGGCCTTTTCTCTCATGACGTCGTTCGTTTATGGGCTATCGTTCTCAGCACAAGTAATTTCCCCTATGTTGTCCTTGGTGTCAGTGTTTGTTGGCTTCTCATGATATGACTAATAAAAATCTGGGCCCCTCGGTTAACTCCCTTTCTTCTCGTTTATATGTTACCTTGAATAATTCTTGAATTCACGTGTGACCACGAGTGACGTCAAAGAACAAACACATGCACGTAGGCACCCTAGCACGTATGCGTAATCCTCCATCTTGGAGTGCGGCGGGCGCGAGGAGAAGAGAAAACAGCGTTCGGTTTGAAATTTCAGCTTTCAGTGGTGCGTATAGTGATCGAATACCTTACAGACACGATCGTTATTTCGCATTGTATGCTGTGCGCTAGTTAGCTCAAAATGGCCAGACCTGGTGAGGGGTCCTTTAAGGTTGTTTCAGAGCACGGTAAATACACATGGTTTATTTTTTTATTTATTTATTTGCTTACTTACTTACTTACGCGCCGTGGTTGCTTTATGGCTATGATGTTGGGCTGCTAAGCAGTTGGTCACGGGATCGAATCCCGGCCACGGCGGCCGCATTTCGATGGCGGCGAAATGCAAAACAGCTACGTACTTAGATTTAGCTGCACGTTAACGAGCGAAATCGGTGGTCCAAATTATTCCGCAGTCACTGACTACGGCGTGTCTCATAATCAGATGGTGGTTTTGGCACGCGAAACCCTATGTTTCTTTATTTATTTGTTTGTTTCTTTGTTCATTGATTGATTGACTGAGTGAGTGAGTGAGTGAGTGAGTGAGTGAGTGAGTGAGTGAGTGAGTGAGTGAGTGAGTGAGTGAGTGAGTGAGTGAGTGAGTGAGTGAGTGAGTGAGTGAGTGAGTGAGTGAGTGAGTGAGTGAGTGAGTGAGTGAGTGAGTGAGTGAGTGAGTGAGTGAGTGAGTGAGTGAGTGAGTGAGTGAGTGAGTGAGTGAGTGAGTGAGTGAGTGAGTGAGTGAGTGAGTGAGTGAGTGAGTGAGTATCCTTATGTGCGTCTTCGTGGTAGTTTAAAACAAGCGTTGTTTCATATTTATGTCATCGAAAGAACGAACGAACAAATGTGAAGCAGCGGCAATAAGAGAGCACTACAAATGATATTTGACTGAATCACAAATGTGACGCTCCTTTATTGAAGTTATTTTTTTCTCTATTGCTTTGTTGCATCCTCTGAAGCATCTTTAAATTGAGTCTGCAGCTCAAGCAACTTGCGCTCCAGCGAAGCCTAGTGCTGAGAAACACTTGCTTCAAGTTTGTCTGCTACAAATTGTGTAATCAAGTGGTAAGCTTCATCCGGTTTTTCTGCGGCACCGTAGTGACTCATTCCAAGCACAACAATGTCCGTAAAGTTGGCCGCTCGCTTCATGAAGCCAGCGTAACCCATGTACGGGTTCCAAGTCGGTGGTCTCCAAGGAACGCGGGACGAGCTCTGATATTTTTCTGCGTGAGCCCATTTCAGTGAAGAAAAATAAGTTCGCTGGTTGACGGCCGGGAAAAGTGCATCCAGTTGACCAGTGTAGAACAAAACCCTTGTTTCGTTCAACACACGTTGCGTGAGATTAGTAATATCTCTCAACCAGTCAGACGCAAACGCACCGATAAGGGTTCGGTTAGCGTATTGAAAACGAGCGTTCTCTCCGACGTGAATTTCCCTCCTTAGCGCCGAAGATGTGTTTAAGAAGACAAAGCACGCAAGCATATGAAATGGTCTCTCCGTATACAGAGGGCTCGCATGATCATTGTATAAGGTGACATTTTGAAAAAAAGTGGGTTGTTGTTTCGTAGGGTCAGTGAAAATTGTGCTTAGCAGTACAAGTGGAACTATAGTAATGTTTGTGATTGTCAAGTTCTTCATATACTGGAACCTCAGTTCAAACTGCATACGCCCGATGTCGTCTAGCATCGAGGTGTGGTAGAGAAATTCAGCCGAATTTGCCGTGTCCAGGACCGGGCCAAGGAATCCATTTCCCCCACTTATTCCCTTAAGTTTAAGGGGTAGCTTTTTGTTATCGGTTAGCAGCTGGTGGGCGATGGCAACAGAATACCTTGCTGTAAGAGAAAAGACAAATCAGCATTAGAGTGATCTTGTCGCTGAAAGTTGACCTTTACGCAATTCATCCCATGTCCGCTCATCTATTTGATCGTGAATATGTATAAAGTGTAAATTCCCACTAACTTTCACGTCTATTACGTGTCACCCCGAACAGAACCAAAAGCTTGCTATGGATATAATAAAATCGAGTAATAATGCTTTTATCATACGGGGAGCATACGTATAGAGTGTCTCAGTTATGAAAAAAGCGCGGAACCTGGGTAAAAAAAAAATACTTTTAGTTTTATCCAGCAGGCGTGCAAGAAGGTTTAGAAAGGGAAGGATCATTCTACGCGAAAGACAGTGTTATGTAAGGAGACCAGTTCAGAAATTGCCGACATATTTAGTCAATGACCATCAATCGGTTAATTTAAAGATCATACGCTACCCTGTAGTTGTTGCATTTGTCGAGATCTCAATTAGGTAGATGAACAACTTGCTTTCTCACTGAGACTGTTTTATGACGCTGCTGCTATCCCGTGCACGCGGGTGCTAGTCACATGGTAATTGTCAGTTGTTTCGGACTTTCTCTCTTCGCTTCAGAAAACGTAAACGCACAATGAAGACTTTGGTGGAAACTTATTTTGATATATTCTACGATTCAGCTCTCCTTCGTAACTGCAAAACCATGTATATGCTATGAGCAAGTAAATCGAACTGTTTAAGGTATAGGTTGGAGCGTCAATGCTCGCAGCTCTGAGTAATTATTGACTGTGGTGTTAGGCTTAGCTTGCTCTGTAGCGATAACATTTTGGTATTTAGAAGCACTAACATGTGGCAAGAACCAAAAGAAAGCGTTAAGGCACCGCTCTGTGAAACGTATCTTTCGAAACGTTTCTATCGTACTTTTATGTTGCCTTTTTTGTTCGAGAAGCCTGTAAACATATCTCCGAATATAAACTTTCATTTATCGGTCATGATCAGCTCTACGCCGCAACAGTATCCATTTGCTGTAAAAGAAGAATGCTGAAATAAAATGAAATGAGAATGAAATGTATTGTCACTAATGGCACAAAGGTACCGCCTCAAGATTAACAACACAAAAATTGTAATTTGGCCTGACAATTTTGCTTACAATTATGTGTGCCAACAAGCTCAGTAGCTCTGTTACCCGCACTCATTACTTGCATGATTTTTTGTCTGAAAAAACAGCGGGCTGTGAGAAATTTCATGGTAGGAAACCAAGTGCGGTACGACTATCTGCAGCTTTCTCAACGATATGAAAACCTATTTAGATTGGCGTTTTGCCGAATTATGTAATGCACGAACATCCATCAAAATATTTGTGTGCATCATCTTAACGGGGCGTATAATCATGCTCCCTCTGGCCTTAATTGGCTTTATCTCGTTAACCTGCCTCACATCCGTTTGTTCTCAAGATTATCATTCGTCAAAAGAATTACTAAAGGAAAGCTTTCTTCAATGACCTCAGTGGCGAAGCAGGATGCTCACGAGCAAAGGCAGCTTTTAATTACTTTGGAGTTTTGAAGAGCTGCAAATAATAGAATGTTTCGTTTATTTTTTTTAATGATATGATGGTGGACGTTTCGCGAACATTGAATGGGCGTCTCACAGTTAACTATTATTATGATGTCCATCACGTGCTAATATAAAGATTGCCGCGTCCCAATTTTGTTTGTATATTAAAAAAAAAGCGCGTCTTATGTATTCTCGCTCATAACCCATGCTATAGGTGCACGGTTGCCTGCTGTTTTCCGACATATTTAAGTGCATGGCGTCGCCATGTCGTTTTTAGGCTGTGAATGTCACTTTCTAGTTCAGGCGACATACATAATATTATCAGTGATATATGCTTTCCAGTTCAGCCATCCTCTGAATTTTTTTGCTAATTCCATGCTCAAGTTGCCGCTCAAGGCAGAAGCTTGGATGAATATTGAGCTAGGCTGGTCAGGAAGCGTACGGGCATATGCTTGGAATTGCGGCGCATATATATGGCTGTGGCAGTCAGCAGGTTACCAAACCATTAGGGTTTCTTGCTTATTTTCCTCGATCAATTAGTAGCAGTGTTTGCTCGCCTAGCGACAATGCTTGACTGGCACCAAGTGCCCAGCGTGTTAAATAAATTTATTAAAGTGTTGGACGTTCAACTACATGTTGGTATATCCTAAAATACATGTGCTGCGAAGTCAAGCTGCTTCTATATAGTGACAATCACCTCATATAAATCAATGTACAAATATACATATTTTTATCATGGGTAAGAAAAAATTGAATCACATCCTATTTTAAACATGTGATTGCTCTGCAGCAGTTTGTGCTATTTGGAGTTACCACGTCAAGATTGGCAATAACTGAAGCAACAAGATAATACGCAGCAATCAGAGCTTTATCAAGACATCGATCTAGTAGTACCATTCACACGCTAGCTGGATCGCGCAAGCGGTGACTTTTAGCGTAACATTTGCCTTCAGTAGTTACAGCCTGAAATTACGCGAGAAATAAACGTCATTTAAAGAAGATACGTTGGCATCGAGCGTGCGTACACGATCCCCATTTTAAAATCACGTGTTTGTGGCGGTAATGAATTGCGCAGTGTAAGCAGAATTCTGTACGCGCCTTGGGCTGCGCGTGCAAGACAAACGGGCAAACTTTTGCCTAATCAACTACAATGCCCACATGTAACAAGAGCCACAGCCAAAAAAACAGAAGGCACTGAGTTTTACGCGATATGCTGGTTAGTGGTTGCTACTATCCACACGCACTTTCTTCTCTTGGTATTTATATGCGCGGCGGAACGAAGAAAGCCGTACAAACCTCCATAGGATTCTCCGGCGAGGTAGAAGTCCCGATTTTCGAATTCACTGAAGAGCTTAAAAAACTGCCTCAGAAATTCTATCACGTGCTCAGTGATGTCTTCCAGCTTTGTCGAGAAACCGCGAAGGTCTTCCGTGATGCTGAAGCCAGTCCCAACTGGCACATCAAGGTAAATAACGCTCATGTTCTTTTGGAGCGTGTTAGACCTTAGTGAGAAGTTCGATATTGGATCATAGGCAATAGGGCCATTTTCCAGGAATTCACCAAACAGCGACGACAGCCCTGGGCCACCTTGTGTCCACAGCAGGATCGGTGCATCATTCCTGTTCCCCTAGAGCAGCATATAATAGTCATTCAGTACTATTCGACTTTTTATGCGAAGCATACTAGCCGCACAACAACGCTCTTCCTTGCTGCGCCGCGCGCGGCTGCGTAGCTACCATATGACGTCATAACAGCTGCAAAAGCGGGGGCTCAACTCGTGCGCTCGCTTGCGGCCGCGTAGCTACATAGCGGGGTCTCAGCTCGTGCGCTCGCGGGAAGGTGACCATCTGTCGCAGTCACGCGCTCGCCGGCGCGTGACCGTGACGTCACGCGCCGGCGCAGTGCCCCTAGCGGGTGGAGCGGGAGTCAGGTGGTGGCTGCGGCCGCGCGCGACCGCGCGAGTTGGGGCCCAGCTTTTCCTCAGGCTGTCGTGACGTCACGTCACGTGGTTAAATGGTGGCTACCCGGCCGCGCCCAAGGGCTGAACTGAGTGATTGCAATAGGCAACGCATAACAACTAAAATAAAGGCTAGTATGCTTCGCATCCTGGGCTTAACCTTAGCTAAGCCACAGTCATTTTTTTTTTCATTTTACGGTCATGTCAACGGTTTTCTTTCCTTGTTGAACAGATAAACAATATCTGACACATTAAAATGTTTATTACGTGAGTAACCTAACCCCTATTTATTTTAATAGCTGTGTTCGATGAAAAAAATTTTGAAAATGAGCTGGATAATAATATTCGCGAAAAATGGTTTTCGAATGTTCAGTGTAATATCAGACAGTTTCTAATTTCTGAAAAAAATAGGAGATACCAAGTTTGTATGAAGTTAGCGTTTGAAACAAATTACACTTTTTTACATTGTTTTAGAAAAGCATGTAATGCCGTTCGCTGTGATGCGTCCGCTCAACTGAGGTGTTCACGAAATAAAGAAGTAAAGGAAAACAGAAAGCTTTCCATTTCAGTTGACACATTACAGGGGTGTGCGAATAAGGATATATGAAACCGAATCGAATACGAATCGAATATTAGCAGAAGCTAATCAAATCGAATATCGAATTCTTTTCGAATAGATTGCGAATAATAAGTAGCCATTATCACAAACATTATAAAACGATGTTCACTTTCCAGTACTGTTAAATTTGGCAAGTTTCTATCATTACATAGTTCGTTAAGAAACGAAGTCTATTAAAAGCACCAATGGAGCCTTACGAGCAAACAAACAGTTGATTCATCTGCACAGGGCAGTATGACCACCATGCAGGCTGTTAAGTACGGCTATTTCTTTCATATTATATAGTTTTGGTATGCGGGCGTAAATTTAAATCGGAAAACATAAAACAAATACTCACATTTTTTCGTCGCGTTAGGGTTTACGCGATTATTTTTTTCATGTGTTTCTCATAGGACGGAAAACTACGATACGCCTGGACATCTGTCACCTTCGCTGTTCGCGAGGAGCGTCTTCGGTGCGGCTTTCGCAGTTTACGCAGTAATAACGGGCTTGCCGTTAAAGGCAATGAGCGAAGATAGTGCTCTCAAGCACTCTACGGACCAGTGGTGTCGAGGCATGCTATGACAAAGCACCTTTAGTTTGTCAGGCACTATGAGAAAAGTGCGGGAAAAGTAACTATACTGGACATAGTCGAAGGAGAATGACTGAATGGGTTGTTTTAAGACGTTTCTACTTTTTAATTTTTGTTGTTGCAAATCACGCCCTAAATGAAAAAATCAATAACTTGTTTACTTATTTTTTAATATGCGGTGAATAAGCATGAATGTTATTCTGGAATGCCACAAGGTTCACAGTGCCCACAGGGGCAATGACAGGAAAAGACGAAAGCAAGCGCTGGCTACGAACTTTGGTGTAAATGCTAGAATCCGTCGGACTAATTTAGGAACAGACGAATCACCGTCACTGTCCATCGCTCCGACGTTGCCATTTCTTGTGGTGGACGTGTTCTCCTGGAGCTGTCGAAAGGTCGGTTGCCACAAGTCTTCCACCGTGTCGTGCATAATACTGAGTTGTCGCCATCTTTTTTTTTCTGGCTGCTGACGCATGACGGTTATACGTGCACACGGACGTATAAGAAATCAGGTATCGCAGACTTTATCTCAACCTTACGGAACGCAGGACTTCGCAGACCATCAAGCCGTGCCCCCTGGACGGGTACAGCCGTCATAAAAGAGAGGACTTCCATGTGAAGCAACTGCACCCGGAAGTCTAAAGTCCATCTGGCGGCTTCAACCCGCCCACTTCAGCACGTACACAGCTGGGCGTCTTCAGCCCTCACTTGGACGTACAAGGACTCACGCTCAAGAGTCAGCAGGAAATAGAAAATATGGCGTCTGTTCACCGCACATACCGACCACACCGGTGAACACTTGTGGCAACCGGCGTTTCTACAGCACAGGCGTAACATATTCACCACAAGAAATGGCAACGTCGGGGTGGCCTACAGTGACGGTGATGCGTCTGTACGGAATTCTTTAGAACTTCAGCATTGAGACCGAAGTTCATAGTGAGCGCTTGTCTTCCTTTTTTCTATTGTTGTCCTTGTACCGGTGTAAGTTGGAATTCAGAGTTATTGCGGAGGTGGAAAGGGATCGAGGTCGATGACTGGACACACTAGGCGTCATAATGAGAAGGTAGGATTCCTGAGTTACCCGGTATAGGTTCTGAACAGGTGAGTCATTTCTGCTAAATGACTGGAAATTATTCAGCATAAGTTTCTGTCTCGTGCGCTCGCTCAGAAAGTGGTGACGCTGCACAACATCAGCGGCTCCGTACAGGACGCACACTTTACCGAACTTCCATTACTGCTGAGTTAAAATTTAGAGGGCGCTTAAGCTTCACCTTCAAGAGTGGAGCGCGATAGCATTCAAAGATCCCTGACTGCTTCTCACGAAATGCGAAAACACCCGTGTGCTTAGATTTAGGTGCACGTTAAAGAACCCCATGTGGTCAAAATTTCCGGAGCCCTCCACTACGGCGTGCCTCATAATCAGAAAGTGGTTTTGGCACGTAAAACCCCAAATATTATTATTATTATTATTATTATTATTGACTGCTTCTCACGCTTCTCGGAAACTGCAGCTGATTTAACCGTAACGTTTACCGGGAAACGCTGGAGGAGAATGCTATTCACGAAGGTCAGCTTTCAGGTAGAAACGGCACACGATGAGGCGGAGGCATTTACCATCTTGAGCTGTTGCAAGGAAACGGAAGAGCCGCTCCACAGCCCCGGAGATTGGCGTGTACAAATCTTGGAGGCCATGGCCGCCCTATGTATGGTAGCAATGCTGGAAAAGGGGCTTGTGTTTGAGTTTCCGAGTAAGAGAATTGCGTTTTCTCGTATACTCAAATTGCAATCCGACGCTATCTTGTCTGTATATCGTGTTTAGATTGTACTTGACGATATTTGTGACACATGTTACTTTGAGTAATTGTAATATTTCAGTAACGCCTGCGCGCCCCTCGGATGGCCGACGTGGTTGTTGTTCAGAATTATTTTTCGCCAGCGACATCCCATGCCGAATTCGGATTTTTTGTGACAGGGCGCCCTTAACGCAATCACGTTAACATTTTTGCGCTGTACCTACGCTATTTGGATGAAAACTTCCTACAGCTGCAACATTATCCGACACCGCGCATTAGTAAAGTACAGCGTATGCCTTACTTCCGGGATAAACCGCTCCATGACGCCGCATTTCAGATGGTTGCACCTGCTGCTAGCTTGGCGAGCCGTGAAGCGGCATCCACCAAAACATTGTAGTGATCAATGGGACAAGCAAACCCCCTAGGTAGACATCCGACTCTTCAGTGATGCGGCACTCAGGAAAGATTTTGTCGCAAAGCCCTATGTTCGTTTTACAAAAAACCAAAATAGCACAACTCTTAAAAACCTTCCTATATTTACGGTCGTCAAAATTAATCCGCTCAGAAATCAATTCCACAGAGGCGTGCCTCTACATCACATTCTGGGTTCGGGCGCGTAAGACGCCCGAAATTATTTCATTTCTATATGGAGTCTGGGAAAGCGTCTATCTATGGATCTTGCTTCTAAGCTCTTGAGCTGGGGACATCCTCTGAGGGTAATGGTAAGAACGCTTACGTTCTATAGCAGGCGCTATCTGCGTGCTGTCCGCACCCTTATTTCTGCCGAATTTCCACGGAGTAAGGATCGGAGAGGGGCTTCACGTAGCAGCCTAAAAGCGAGGTCATTCAAAACGTGATATAGGCTTGGTCATGGGCAAAATGTCATTTTCTGCAGTGATAAGCTATCCACAGTAACGGTGAGCTGATTATGGCATGGGCATGTGCAAAATACCGGGAAATCCAAGTTGCGTCGATAAATCCAGCAAACGCGCGCATGGCATATTTGCCATGAGTCACACTCTAAAAAATGTTTTACCCCCTTTAGGGATACATCTTATCCCCAAATAATAACCATAATCTAACTCGTGTGCCTTTCCTTTCTTCAGCGCACCCGGTACATTGAGGTCACGAACGTACTGTGACGTATCTGCATGACGCCGCGTTCTCGACCGGAAAATAACTAGCGCAGCGTTTTAAAGAAAGGAAACGCCACATGACAGATAACCATTATTGTTTGCGGACGGGCAAGATGTGCTCCAAAGGCGACAAAAAAATTCTTTTTTTTTGAAGCGAGCCCATTGGCATAAAGGAAACGAACAGTGGTAATAATGTGAAGATATTTACCTCTGCCACTACGAAGAGGAAGAAGAGACTGCTGTTGTACACGCTGTTCACTGTGATTAGTCCAGAGTATGCTGATACGTTCGCCAGCTTTTGGAAAATCTTTACTTGGCTCAAATTTTTTGCAGTTTCATAGTCGCTGGCATTAATGTACGGCGTCAGAAATAGAGGTGAGTTCTCGTCCGACCTACACGAGATCAAGTGTTTTTTTTCTCAGCTGGTGTTTCATTCAGAGCAAATGCACAATCACTTTTACATTCTGCGATGCAAAATAAATCAAAAGACAGGAATGTTATGTAGCGGTCACTGCAAGGCCACTGGACGCAGTAGCATCTGTGCACCGCAGCCACGTCCCTGTTGTTGCGAATTTTTGAAAGCAAACCTTCTTTTGTGAACCCTGTCGGACTTTCCGGACCCATGCTACTACCTGGGCGCTGCTGCCGCCTCGCCGAATAGCTCATACATTAAAATTTATGCAAATTCCAAGCAGATTAAAGAATCTACGTGAAGCGGGGTAATTTTATATAATCTTCGTATATAAATCCCGAAATATCTCCATCGAGATATCGACCGTACATTAGCCAGGCGGCCACGCCCCAACTACGGAAAAGCAAAAAGAAGCTTCGCTTTTAAAAGACGCGGTTTCGCTCAAAAGCCGAAGCATCGGTTGCGATATTTAGTGGACAGCTATACACAGTAAGTGTAAAATATCAAAGCAAATAACCTATTCGCCATCTTATTAACTTATTCTCGAACAACCTTGTTCCCACCATTGAGGACATCAAATTCACGAACTTTTCTTCTTAAAATACAAGGGAAAAAAGCTTTTAAAAGGAGCCCCAGGAGCTTTAAGGAGCTTTAAAAATTTTAAAAGGGAGCCCCAAGTCCTAATATTACTGTAAAGGTTCTAGAATGCTAAATCTGGGCTGTCAGGAAGAACCAGTGTACCTTTGTTTAGGATCGTATCTTGTTTAGAAATATGCTAGAGGAACCCTAAAAATCACAGCATCAATCCAAACACTTTGCCATGAAAACTGTAACGTGTGCATTACAGTAGTTAATAAGGCAGCGTAGACCAAGTAAATCAATCAGGCTCATTTGGGCGCTGTAACGCAGAGCGGTTATCAGTGCGTATGCTCCTTGATGCAATAAAGAATGCAATGTAACATCCCACGCTCCTAGAAAACGTTCAGTGGAATTCAGTACATCTTTAAGCTTTTAAGCAGAATCGAAAACAGATCCCGGCCAAAGCGATCAAGAGTCACACAAAACCCGCACGAATTGCACGCCGCACTGTTGGCAATGTCTATTGGGAATGAATAGTAAATGCGGCGCCCAAACACATGCGACACAGTTGTTTCGCGACAGGAGAGTCCTGGTAGCAGGCGAAGTCGCAAGCGAGGGTCGAGAGGGTGCAAGCGTAAGTTGGTGAAACCAGGTAAATTCCATCGTAGAAGTGTCATTTGGCGAGCACGTGCTTGAAGTTGCCGCGCAGCATTTGTTCTTCAGAGTGGCATAGGAAGCCGCTGATGTTTTTGATGATAATTGGTTATACGAGCAGGTAGCGTACCAAACAAGACACGCTTATCATCTCGCGATCGTGAAAGGACACGACTTCGTATTTCCTAGGTATTTCAACGACAGCGCGGAAGAACCAGCGCGTTCGGTTTTTAGTGAGTTTGTCATTACTCCTAGCACATATTTTACAATGCTTTAGCATTGTGCAGATCATTTGAGGGTACAGAATTCAAGGAGTAACGAGTTATGGACGGGCACTTTCAGGAGACAAGTAACGGGTTTGCAATATTGATGCCTGTGCGGAAGATGCGTCCTTGTAGAATATTTGTAGCCGCTCGTAAAATTGAAATCCGATAGCTGCAGCTATTTCGACGCTAGAAATTCATAACATTTCCGTCGACTGCACACGCACAAAAAACAAGAACTTAAAAATTAACATAACAGGAAATAACTAATTTTACTGAGCAAAATAATAAAGCCACAGGTTGTGCGGGAACAGAGAGAAGGTTCTGTTCAATTAATATGTGCGCCACCTGTCTTCACAAGTGCGCAGCACTCAGCAGCTGACTGTGGTAGTCCAACTGTTCCTGGTCAAATCATTACGCACTCATCGCCTTCTATTTGGTGCAGTAGATTAGTTCAAAATTTAAAGGCATTTTTTCCCCTAGAGGTGGTCAAGTAAAGAACATGGGTGCGAGGTTTCTTCGTCCTCCACTGTCAGAGGTCAATGCGCCAACCAAGATTAAAAGAAACTATTATAGAAAAGAGCACATCTAAAATGACGTGCTTGGTTGTATGCTATGCTGGAAGCATAGCAACTTTGGGTAATGCGTGCATTATAAATTGCTCGATAACGTTATCAAATGAAGAGCTTGAGTATGTTATCATGCGTTACATTAAATACCTTTTAGCAATTGGCCTTAAAATATACGTTATTTCTCGTTTTGCTGCTAGTTAAAGGTGTGGCCTGAAAGGTGTCCGCTCGAGGATTTTGTGCCTTTGCTTGTGCTGAACTTGCACCCCACCCCTCCTGCGACTTTCTGAACAGTATAAGTACGGCTGCGAGAACTGGAAAATGAATATGCTGTTAAAAATTCTCCTATGATATGCCTCCTATGTCCGTGTCGTTCTGGCTGCGCTACAACAAATTTGAACATGTAGTCTGACACGGTGCCTACTAAGAAGGTTTGTGCCCACCGGGAAAAGATTTAGCTTGGCAAGTCCTATGTGAGTGAATACATCTAAACGGAGAAACTGTTTCTTTCGGCAACCAATGCGCTAGTTTTGATCAGGTTTGTCGCTAAGAGAAAATTTTAAAATAAGGTAAGTATTGGAAGTCGCTTTCCTATTCGCACTCTGAATGCTTCATGAAACTTCAACATTACTAAATAAAAAAAATATATACTAGGGGCAAAATGTACAAATATACATGAGCGATAAAAAATATATCGCCATTCCGTAAGCAGCAGCTCAAACCACAACTACGATGAAAAAATTGATGTATTTTGAACGGCTTGGAAAATGTAACTATTTTCTGGTAGGGAGTTTTCAATACACTTGTAAAGACTAAAAAATCATGTGAGCTGTGGATTCATGACTAACACTTGTTCGTTTGAGATGCTTTCAAATCTGCAGTTTACAGAACTGCGATATGTATATGAAATGGAGAGTTATTTGTAAACGTCATAGCGCAATTTCCTAAACTTATCGATTTTCAGTAATTTATATAATAAATGAAGTCCTGAAATAATGTTTTGCTGTCTACAGTTGCTTGAACTCAACTTTGAACAAACTTCACTCAAAGTGGTCCAACCGTTGTCTCATCAGAGCATTTCGGCGTTTTACAAGTATTTTAATGCGAAAATTGGATTTGGTCATGAACAGTCTTGTAGTTATAGTGAGCTTGATCTTGATGCGTCCAAACCATCAATGATGAACGAAATAATAATACAGTCACATTAGTGCGAGTGTATCAATAACATTTCAATTATTTTTTAATTTTTCATCCAGGCCTAAATTATGCTGTTTTGTAGCTTTCAAACTCGCTGTTTCAGTGACCTGAAAGAAGTTTAATCGACACCTTAGATTTTTAACAAAGTTGTTTTCCCTGCGAAAGGAGGCCTCTAAATTTCGCACTCTGTAACTGAAACGTTAGATGCCCAATTCGGATCGAATTCTTCGCAACAAAAATGAGTGCCACACTCGTGCAATTTGGCGCCAGGAGTGTAGAACTTATATCCTCCAGACATTCTTAAAATAATGGCTGCTATGATAGATATAGTTTGCGCTCATCACCACTGTGACAAACTCTTGCATTCTGCGCTGCAAATTTCTGCTATTGGTGACAAGCTTTTCCTTCTAGTTTCCGACGAGAAAAATTAGAGCGGCACAAAAGAATAACTGACATGGGAAGAAAAGACAAAGCCAAGCGCTTTATTCCGATTTCTTACCATGTAAGTTGTCCTCTTGCTTTCGTCTAACTTTCCTCGTCAGCAATGCAAGACCAACTATACCAACAATTATATATTCTTTGCCTCTAAAATGGACACAGTTCGCGTTACATTTTCTGGCTGCTCTACCTGGTGCATGAAATCATCGATCGGCAGTATTGTTTTGTTTCGATTCTTATAAATTATACCCAATCAGCGTATGTCACATTAGATTTGAAAACTAATTATTGAAAAGGGACTATGCTTTTTCAAATGTGTTCGAGTAACATGAATTGAAAATTTGATTTGACGTTATCAAATGCGTTACTGGAAAACCGATATAATTTGGCAGTCCATAATATTTTTATTCTGCGGTGTACGCACGCTCTAATTTGCTGCTGAATGTAAGATAAACTTTGTTCAGTGATGATGAAATTTTATGCCTTGGTGTATACGCAATAATTTTTATTCAATAATATTTGGCGCTTAGCATTTGTATTAATATTTTGTTACAAAAAAATGTCAAATGTAAGGACACTTTGGCAGAGGCACACGTGCGTGAAGCGAAGTTTGGTGACAGTCATTATAAGAGCGGTTCCATGTCTGTGTTTAGACAGACATCCTAAACTAGTTCAGAACACGAACGCAAAACTTGCAATTATTAAGTACATTTCATACTTACCCATGGACATGTTGAAGACCAGCCGCGAGAACCACAAATATCCATACGGATGAATGCATAGCGCTTTCGTTTGACCGTTTATTGCCTAGTTAGGGCACTTATTCGTTATGGTAGCGGCCTGCAGTGTGCCACCTTCTTAATTGGGCTGGTTCCTGCATGAAACGCAAGTTATTATGAGTGTACGACTTTCAGTTTGGTGCCACTTCACTACTCTTAATGCATGCGGCGTCAAGACACTTTGATGGTACGGGAAGTAACGATAGGCGTAAGAAAGTATAGCATCACATCAGCCTTGCTTCATTTCTTCTATCTATTGCGGACACGGCATGCACTGCTACATCTAGCACCGACATCATCCTCGTGAGGTGGCTGAACAGCTGCAATGGATCTTTGGTTCTTTTTTTTTTCAGCACGCCAGAACCATGTCGACCGCTTTTTCTAAAAAAAAGACAGCTTCATACCTGGACAGAAAGAAGTTTCGCGAAAATGAAATTGAGTTCAATTTAACTTCGATTCTTTTCCTTTATCTTAAATGAAAGGAAAGAAGCACACACTAGGAGCTGCCATATTTAGTAGATTGATGAGTTGGATGTTCCCTCGACCCGACATCACAATTCATACGACACGACAATCTAACAAGCAGCCTAATAACTCGATGCTCTCCTACTACAGCACCTGCTTTTTTTTCTATGCACTTCGCGTTTACCTGTATTTACCTGTATGGGGCATGTAAATAAATTCAAAACAATTACCTCAAATAAAAAAGCAAGGCCTATCTCATGACGTTTGGCATGAAGATGGACAAATAGGAAGAGGACGGGTTGGGGTGTTCTTGCTGCAGGTAGACCTAGCCTTGCGAATGTTTCTGGCAATTGCTCCGCCTGAACGCCACTTATAAACCGTCATATGGTATGAAACACTTCGCAGTATAAATAAATCAACAACACCAAGTTCCAAAAACAAGTTGACTCGGAGCCCATTACGTTGCGCGTTTCCAGAAACATGACGACCAATACGGTTCACCGTTAATTTCAGAACTCTGTGCCATGGAGGAACGTTAGGAGGAGCCGAAGCATTTTCCTCCTATTTATTCAATTTCCCCGCGGGAACAAAATGTCGCTTGCGATTTCAGTGCGGCACCGTCTTGCGCTTGAGTCGATGTAATAGGTTATTGCGTTCTGCTTCAAATTCAGGACATTTTAGCATATACTGTTCAATGACACGAAGAGTTTGGCATTGCACACATGACGATGATGGGCCAAGTCCTGTCTCGCACCGCTAAGGTGAAGTATACGCTGACCCTGTGCGGAGGTGATAAACGAGAGCAGCATCAGTTCTGTTAAGTCTTCTAATCACACAAGGTTGATGCGGCGGAGACCACAACGAGAGGAAACGGTTTCAGACGGCCATCTTCCATGTCTGTACTTGCGTTTCGGGGAGCCTTTTTTGCGAGCTTGAATTGTAGCGCTCTGCGCGCCAGACTGTCAGCGGCCTCGTTGCCTTCTACGCTGATATGGGAAGATACCTACTGGAACACGATGGTAAATATGACTTTGTATTCCTTTAACAGCCCATAAAGCATGCTGAATGCACTTGTCGAGGGAAAGCCCTGGCAGCAATTGTTCCAACGCAGCCTTGCTGTCTGGAAAAACACCTGCAGGCTACACAAACATTCTTGAGACTATATCAAGGACGCGTGGGACGAGTTGGTTAAGTTTGGTTCTCCTTCAGTGCGAAATGGACCTAACAGAATATGTTAATGCGCGGGAGAGCCGCAAACTAGCAAGGAAGAGGAAGAAACTCACGCATACAGCACACGGCGCGTGGTGACGATGTTATCGGCCTCGGACATTCTACACAACACGGCGACGCCGATTGCGATGGCAGAAATGCGCCTGGAGTGTCCATACAATTTCTATCGCAAAAAAATATAAGAGCAGGTTAGGGAGACAAAACTGCAGCATGCGATATGAGAGAGTTACATTGCAACTAGTTCGGCCTAATTAGGATGTTTGGTTGAATACGCTTCCTCAGCAGGTTGGATATCTTTTCGCCTTTCACCAAAAAGCGAAGTGTCATGAGAGCGTAAAACACAACAATACATCCGTTAACGTTTTTTTGGCGACATGCAAGGAGGAAGCATGATGGATTACATGCAAAATATCCATGATGCTTTCACTGTAATGTTTGTGTTAATGGAAGCAGTAGTACATCCTCCAGGGGTGTGATGAACCTAAACAATTCGGGTGAGGGGTAAAGCAAGCCGCCCAGGTCATTGTGCTCGATTAATTCTGCTTCAGGCAGGCAACGCCGATCTTGTGCTGGAACCAGAAGGTGGCAAGCAGGGCCACTGCCTCGTAAGACAAACTTTGTTACACAACCAGCAATATGACATCACAGCCTTGAGTCGCTCCTTCTCAAACGATGCGGATGTTCTGAAGCAATTTCTGTAGTAGACTTGGTGGAGGGTCCCAGTTCGTTCATGTGGAACTTCATTGCCAACACTCAGTTTCTGCGCCACTGTTACTTCTTGATTTTCAAAGCTGAGGATGGAACTGGTTGTACATTCCGCTGCACTGCCATCTGTTACACTACGTGCAAAGTGATGAAATTAGGGGATGTTTACCGTAAGCAGAAACTACTGTAGCTTAGGGTGCGATTGCAGCCTGATGGCATCCTTACGTCTTGGCTTAGTGGATGTGCTAGCAAGTAGGTGTATCCCATTTTCTTTTGTAGGTAGTCAAGGAGCTCAAGTGCGCTGGTGAGGATGACTGTTATCACTTCTGCTGTGGATTGCCTTAGGAGCTGCTTTTTGTCTGCATGGTCCTCCCATTGGTCTCCTACACAAGGAGAGTTCAGATGGACAGTGTCTGTGGTATGTGTACCACTCATACCAGCAATCAGATATTTCATTATTTTAAAGAACTTCTATGTGGAATCGATGTTGCCATACCGTCTAAGCAGCTGTGTACGATAAAAAAGCACGCGATGGACCATGTCCAAATGCCTGAAAAGCACAATTCACCAGATTTTTTATTATTCGGGATCAAGTGAACAACGATGATATCTGGCATCGTTTTCTGGGTGACTTAATCGCTGTCGAGTTTGAATGCTTCTTTGACAAACTGCAGTGAAACTTGTCCCTCAGGTGTGTTGGATGTGGTGTCCAAAGGTCGGGTGGGTACATTCTAACAAATGTGAAAAATCTGAGAAAATGTAAAGTAAGCAGTTGCTGCGAACAGAGTGGACTGTCTTGCAGAAAACGTTTTTTATGAAGTCTGCGTATGCAACTTCCTGCACGTAGTCGTGTTCCATGATGCCGCATGACAGGTCAAAAAGGGGTCAAGAATTTCACAAGTAAACCTGCCTTCTCCGTCGCAACTGTGGCCTAAGGTACAATCTTGGCTAATAGGCCGCTCTTGATGTCCTCATGGCTTGAAAATCTTCCAAGTAGCTGTCAGTTCAAGTTACCATCCAATCAGTCTCAGTTACTGGAGCCTTACAAATATACAGTGCGTAGGCCCAGTTGAACATGGTTGCTGCGTCGCTCATCGTAAGAACAGTCACCTCTGTTACGAGTTTTTCTTGAAGAAATGTTTGAAATAAATTCTGGCTTATTACGTGTCAAAACTACGATCTGATTATTAGGCATTCTGTGGTGCTGAACTTCGGATTAATTTCGACCACCTGGGGTACTTTACCATGCACCCAATGCACCTATAGACAGCATACATGCGTTGTTGCATTTCACCGCCATAGAAATGGAGCCGTCGCACCCAGGACTTGATCGCACGACCTCGTGCTTGGCAGCGTAACTCAAAAAAAGTTCTCCTGGTCGTCACCTGGCGTTTGGTCGATTACAGACACCTGAACAAGATCAGTAAGAAGCATGTATACCCTTTACAACGCATCGATGATGCACTCAGCTGCCTCCATGGAGCGAGATATATTTTTAATCCATTTACCGGTGATGTGGCTATTGGCAGGTTACCGTGTATATTATGTACTTCTAGAAGGCCGCATTTGTAACGCCTGACAGGCTTTATTACCCTATTATATAACAATACCTTATTATAACTACTGGCCTATTATGCCATTCGGTCGTTGAAATGCTCCAGCCATAATTGAGCACATGATGCTTTATCTCCTTCGAGGCTTCAGGTGGTCTACTTGTTTCTGCTGCATAGATGACGTGGTTCCTTTTCAACGAAAGTGCCTGTCGGTTATTCTTCATGTGTTCCACAGCGCCGGTCTTCAATGCAACTCATCCAAGTGCCACTTTGGACACCACGATATCACAGTGGTCGGTCACCTTCTTAACAGTATAGAAATACGACCTCACTCAGAAAGAAATGGCGCCGTGAAGCATATCCCTGTGACTTCCTCTACCAAAGACGTTCGTTCCTTCGTTAAAGTAGGTTTTAATTTCGTCGCTTTGTCAAAAAACTACGCTGACGTCGTCCGTCTACTCACTGAACTTTTCAAGAAAGATGCGCTTTTTTTATAGGGTCGTAGAAAAGCCCATGCATTTTTTTAGTTTATCAGCCTTCCCACGACGTCGCCTATGTTGTCTCACTTTGACCCACTTGCCCTTACAGAAGTTTGAATGGATGCCAGCGGATAGGACATCGGAGGCGTCCTTGCACAACGCAAGCATGGTCGTGATGGCGTCATGGCGTACGCCAGCTGCCTGCTTTCGACCCCAGAGACGGCGGGCTTTGGGCTGGGTTTTATCGTTCCGTGCACAAGTATGTTGGCAGCTGCGAACTGTGCCAACGACACAACAGGCAACCGACGCTTCCCACCAGCCTTCTAAAGCATGCCGATGTCTCAGAAGAGCCGTTCTTCTGCGTCAGCCTTGATCTGCTCGGTTCTTTCAATATAGCAGCGTCAGGGAAGAAATGTGTTACTATCGCGACAGACTATACCACGCGCTGCGCTATTACACGCGCACTTCCGACCAGCTGAGCTGCTGATATTCCCGACTTTCTTCTCCAAGATGTGATTCTGCATCACGGGGCTCCTCGTCAGCTGCTCACCGATCACAATCCTTATTTTTTGTCCCGTCACACCGATGACTATTTCCGCTTATGTTCCACAAAACATAAAGTCACCACCCCTATCATCCTCAGACAAATGGCCTCAAAGAACGACTGAATCGCACCAGAATGGGATTCTATATTACTCTTTTCTTTACATTCGCCTACAACACGCCATGCCACGATACGGCAGGTTGTTCCCCATTTCATCTTGTTTTTGGCCGTGAACCGACACTACCCATGGATACATTATCACCAACCACTCCACAACCATGGGAGTACGCGCAGGATGCTATCACAAGGGAAAATGCTGCACGTCATATTGCCCGTAACCGCCTTACGATGTTGCAGGCAACGCAGAAGTTCAGTTACGATTGTCGCGATAAGTGTGCCTACTACACTCCCCGATCCTTAGTGCACCTTTGTATACCAACTCGAAGATTTGCCGTGAAGCTTTTTCCACGCAACACTGGTGCTTATCGCGTTCTGCGCCATGTCACCGATGTGACGTATCACATTGCACTGGCCAAAGCAATGCCGTCATCTACGCCCACCCAGGCTTATGCAGTTCACGTTCCTCTGCTCGTTTACTCGTTTAAGCAATTATTATAGTGTCTGTTTTGATTACTCGATCGCACATTACTTGTAGTTTCTTGAAATATGTAAAATTTCAGGTGCCCAATTGACCAATCCCTCAGGGTGGGTATGAGACATCATATGTGGTCATCATGGTCATCCCCACCATCTCAGCAGCTGTTACGCCTGTGCGTAACATTTCTTGAGCGACGTAACTTCAGACGTCTGTGCTGAACGAATAAGGCAGACATTTGTGGTCAGTTGAGATGGGGAACTTGGATCATTCCAATAAGTGGCGAAAGTCTTGAATAGTGGCGTTGGTGGCCAGCAGATGGTGACCGAAAACGCTGGGGCGTGTCAGCGAATTGCAGCTTACGAGGAAAATAACCCAAATAGTAGCATTCAGAATCAATCTATCGTTGAACTGACAACACCAATGAAAACAATGGAGGGATCTAGCATCACTATGTAGGCGCGTCAAAACGGAGGCGCACAAGAAAAGCTGCATCAGCAATGGCTTTTCTAGTAGCCTGGGAGGCAGACAGAGCCTCAGGCGACCAAGGGGTTCTGAATAGGCAGAATACGGGCTCTGTGATGCCTTCGATAGGTCCTTGATCGGGTGAAGTAAGGTAATGTAGTGACGAATATTATGGTGTGATACATTTACGAGGCCCAAGAACACGCGAAGCTTGTAGAGGTTCATCGATTCCGGGAAAGTTCTTGAAGTCCTCGATGTGGGATGGTAACGGGAGCAGGCTGAGCGCAGCAATGTGATCGGCGAAGAAGTATAACTGAGAAGCCTAACAAATCCATTTTCACGTGTTCGTGACGAGCCCATATGAAAAGCTGACGTGAGATGTGCAAGTGGCACTCAGGAGCGACGCTGGCGATTAAAACGTCGTCGATGTATACGAAGACCGTAGGGAAATCACATTTCAACCTGTGCGTAAGCTAAAACTCGTGCGTACAATCGCTAACAAACGGAAGGCGTCGTTGTGGCAGTATACGGCATGTCTTAAAAGTTAAGCCCCTGCCCCATGGGAAGCCTTATTGGCCAGATACACGTGACTAAATAGGTTGCACTAAATCAAAATTAATATGAATTTCAATATGGGCGAAAGTGGGTAGCTGTCGCGGATGGTTTAAGCATTGGTAGCAGCGGGATCTCCGCACGAGCGCCATACACCTGAATCCTTTGACACAAGGTGCAGTGTTGATACCCACGAGCTGGATGAGAAACGAATAATTCAGAGGCGCAGCAAGTGCTCGATTGTGGTATTAGTGACGGCTAGACCTTTAATGCACAAGCGGCGAGGACGGCAACATAGTGGAGGACCACATTTGAAAGTGTGGTGGGAAATCACGTGCTTAGCAAGTTGGCTCAAGAAACGTTTTGTGACCTCAGTAAACACCGACTAGGATCATCTCCTGGCTTTGTAGGCCACTTTCTTTGTGCTCTCTGTGTGGCATAAAAGCACTTTTTTCTTCCTTGTCAAGGCAGCAAAGCCGTCGCATGCCTATTGGCAATTTGCAATAGTGTTTGAACGCCCTCTGATCAAGTAAAGCAATCGCACACTAGTATTGGCATCATCATCATGATGATCATCATCATCATCATCAGCCTGGTTACGTCCACTGCAGGGCAAAGGCCTCTTCCATACTTCTCCAACTACCCCGGTCATGTACTAAATGTGGCCATGTTGTCCCTGCAAACTTCTTAATCTCATCCGCCCACGTAACTTTCTGCCGCCCTCTGTTACGCTTCCCTTCCCTTGGAATCCATTCTGTAACTCTTAAAGACCATCGGTTATCTTCCCTCCTCATTACCTGTCCTGCGCATGCCCATTTCTTTTTCTTGATTTCAACTAAGATATCATTAACTCGCGTTTGTTCCCTCACCCAATCTGCTCTTTTCTTATCCCTTAACGTTACACCTATCATTCTTCTTTCTATGGCTCGTTGCGTCGTCCTCAATTTAAGTAGAACCTTTTTCGTAAGCCACCAGGTTTCTGCCCCGTACGTGAGTACTGGCAAGACACAGCTGTTATAAACTTTTCTCTTGAGGGATAATGGCAGCCTGCTGTTCATGATCTGAGAATGCCTGCCAAACGCACCCCAGCCCAGTCTTATTCTTCTGATTATTTCAGTCTCATGATCCGGATCCGCCGTCACTACCTGCCTTATGTAGATGTATTCCCTTACCACTTCCAGTGCCTCACTCCCTATCGTAAACTGCTGTTCTCTTGCGAGACTGTTAAACATTACTTTAGTTTTCTGCAGATTAATGTTTACACCCACCCTTCGGCTTTGCCTCTCCAAGTCAGTGAGCATGCATTACAGTTGGTCCCCTGAGTTACTAAGCAAGGCAATATCATCAGCGAATCGCAAGTTACTAAGGTATTCTCCATTACCTCTTATCCCAAATTCTCCCCAATCCAGGTCTCTGAATACCTCCTGTAAACACGCTGTGAATAGCATTGGAGAGATCGTATCATCCTGCCTGACGCCTTTCTTTATTGGGATTCTGTTGCTTTCTTTATGGAGGACTACGGTGGCTGTGGAGCCGCTATAGATATCTTTCAGTATATTTACATACGGCTCGTCTACACCCTGATTCCGCAATGCCTCCATGACTGCTGAGGTTTCGACCGAATCAAACGCTTTCTCGTAATCAATGAAAGCTATACATAAAGGTTGGTTATATTCCGCACATTTTTCTATCACCTGATTGATAGTGTGAATATGGTCTATTGTAGACTAGCTTTTCCGCAATCCTGCCTGGTCCTTTGGCTGACGGAAGTCTAAGGTGTTCCTGATTCTATTTGCATTTACCTTAGTAAATACCTTGTAGGCAACGGAGAGTAAGCTGATCGGTCTATAATTTTTCAAGTCTTTGGTGTCCCCTTTCTTATGGATTGGGATTATGTTAGCGTTTTTCCAAGATTCCGGTACGCTCGAAGGCATGAGGCATTGCGTATACAGGGTGGCCAGTTTCTCTAGAACAATCTGCCCACCATCCTTCAACAAATCTGCTGTTACCTGATCCTCCCCAGCTGCCTTCCCCCTTTGCATAGCTCCCAAGGCTTTCTTTACTTCTTCCGGCGTTACCTGTGGGATTTCGAATTCATCTAGACTATTCTCTCTTTCATTATCATCGTGAGTGCCACTGCTACTATATGAATCTCTATAGAACTCCTCAGCCACTTGAACTCTCTCTTATTCTTGCCAATTCCTAGTTTCTTCTTCACTCCTTTTAGGCTTCCTCCGTTCTTGAGAGCATGTTGAATTCTATCCATATTATACTTCCTTATGTCAGCTGTCTTACGTTTGTTGATTAACTTCGAAAGTTCTGCCAGTTTTATTCTAGCTGTAGGGTTAGAGGCTTTTATACATTGGCGTTTCTTGATCAGATATTTCGTCTCCTGCGATAGCTTACTGGTGTCCTAACGGAGTTACCACCGACTTCTATTGCACACTCCCTAATGATGCCCACAAGATTGTCGTTCATTGCTTCAACACTAAGGTCCTCTTCCTGAGTTAAAGCCGAATACCTGTTCTGTAGCTTGATCTGGAATTCCTCTATTTTTTTTCTTACCGCTAACTCATTGATCGGCTTCTTATGTACGAGTTTCTTCCGTTCCCTCCTCAGGTCTAGGCTAATTCGAGTTCTTGCCATCCTATGGTCACTGCAGCGCACCTTGCAGAGCACGTCGACGTCCTGTATGATGCCAGGGTTAGCGCAGAGTATGAAGTCTATTTCATTTCTAGTCTCGCCGTTCGGGCTCCTCCACGTCCACTTTCAGCTATGCCGCTTGCGGAAGCAGGTATTGATTATCCGCATATTATTCTGTTCCTCAAACTCTACTAAATACTCTCCCCTGCTATTCCTAGTGCCTATGCCATATTCCCCCACTGCCTTGTCTACAGCCTGCTTCTTGCCTACCTTGGCATTGAAGTCGCCCATCAGTATAGTGTATTTTGTTTTGACTTTACCCATCGCCGATTCCACGTCTTCATAGAAGCTTTCGACTTCCTGGTCATCATGACTGGATGTAGGGGCGTATACCTGTACAACCTTCATGTTGTACCTCTTATTAAGTTTCACAACAAGACCTGCCACCCTCTCGTTAATGCTATAGAATTCCTGTATGTTACCAGCTATATTCTTATTAATCAGGAATCCGACTCCTAGTTCTGGCCTCTCCGCTACGCCCGGTAGCACAGGACGTGCCCGCTTTTCAGCACTGTATACGCTTCTTTTGGCCTCCTGATTTCACTGAGCCCTATTATATCCCATTTACTGCCCTCTAATTCCTCCAATGGCACTGCTAGACTCGCCTCACTAGATAACGTTCTAGCGTTAAACGTTGCCAGGTTCATATTCCAATGGCGGCCTGTCCGGAGCCAGGGATTCTTAGCACCCTCTGCTGCGTCGCAGGTCTGACCGCCGCCGTGGTCTGTTGCTTCGCAGCTGCTGGGGACTGAGGGCCGGGGTTTGATTGTTGTGTTCATATATACGTTCGATTCATTCGACCCACATCTCTCGTGTGAATGTTTATGAAAGAATTATTTTACGCAGGGACGCTCTTGTTGCATCTTCGTCGTATTTTCCAGGGCGAAATAGAAAGAAAATTTCGCAACCTTTTTTTCTGCCGCCAATGGGACTTAGTGCTTGTATTGTGGGTTGGAAAGGCAGTCATCTATCCACAGCACTCACACGTGTCAAAATGCTAACAATAGATATGCGTATTTCTGCAAATGCCACTGTTCTTATAGACTGTTGAAATTTCAGTACAAGGTGACGGTTTAATATTTTGCAGAAAACGTAGAGTTCCAATAACAATAGCATTGCGACTAGATAATGCGCAAGAATAGTCTAAAAGGCACAGAGTAGGAGAGAAAGGCACTGGCAAATAATTCAAGAGAATGACACTTATTTTTAAGCTGTTTTGCTACCTTTGCGCATTTTATTATCTACCAAGATAGACCATAATCATCATAGACCACGACTTTCTAAAGAAAAACGAAGATAGCTCCCGTGCATCAAATGCTTACACAGCACTGCTCACGGAAAAAGACCCTACGATTGATAAATTTTTATATCCCAAGCATGCAACAAAGGGTGCTTGCGAGGAGACTAAGGTGTTCGCCATTTTAGAGAATTACAGGGGCAGCAGGAAGTGGTACCTCACGCCGCACAAATCCTTTAACAGGGAACAAGCTGTTACATGGAAACAACTACAAACATGGTCGTACATTACCTTAACGTGCGAAATAAAATGCAACCCACACTATATGAGGACATATGTGCTTGGTGCAATGAAAACCTACATTAAACCACATAACATGGGCATGTCAACAAATTGTAATAGTCCCAATCATATCACACCCAAGTGCGGAGCAATGGGAGGAACTGCTGTGCAACGACCGCTGCGAAGACCAGCTAGGTCTAGTGCGATGTGCACGACGGACAACAGAAGCCAGTTTAGCGCTGGACTGACGGGAGCCGACCATTGAGTCAGAGGACGGATGAAGCAGCGGGTGAAGACCTCTGGGGAAGACACAAGGAGGAAGACTCCCCTGAAGAATCCGCCCGAGCTGCAGAAAAACACAATTACTTGAGCTCAATAATGTTTTCACTCACTCACTCACTCACTCTAGTTGCGCGTTCTACTGCAGACGTCAAAATTCTTTTGATTGATCTTTTAATGGGGTCTTAGAAGAGTGACGTCAAAAAACAAGCATATAAAATTGCGTTGGTGGAGCCTATGCAGGCTCTGATAGCGAGACTGTAAAACCCAAAAAACATCGTCCTACTTATAGTAGACGTTCTGGCATCACTGCGAAAAGCGAAGTTAACCGTCAACTAGGCTTACAAGTAGAAAAATTATACATTTGAATGAAGGGTACATAATTTAGGTGTGTTCTTGTATATCTCTTGTATAATTTATTAGTTTTTGCACATTTGGAAGCAAAATTCAATTTCTATATTCTTTAGCTTTATCCGCACAATTTATAATACTACGTAGTAGCAACAAGTTCAGAGGACAAGATCAACAATAGTAAGACGAGAAGAGGATCGATCAAATAGTTTCCTGCGTCGGCACTCGACATCGTAAAGCCAAACACGATAACAGTCGCTCCAACTCATGGCGCAACTTCACTTGCGCCATAATACACTCAATAATCTATTAATCACATCAATGCAGCAGCGCTGCGTTTGTGTCCACTTAGTGTGTTCTGTGTGACTACGCTGCCCCGTTTTCGTTAGAAACATCAACAAAAAATAAAACCAGCACACACAAGGCGTGTTCGCAAAGGGATCGATGTTCTCAAGGGGGCTTCGAAAGTTGAGGATCCATGGCTACGTCTCCTACTTAAGTCTTCGTGAGCAGCTATGGTCACACTGGTGTCTACGGTCACACTACAACGTAAACAAGTCTTGTGGTGATTGGATTGCGTTTTATTTTAAGGAGGGTGGGCGCACAGGTATGTTTTATCAGCGCAGTGTCGTGGACAAAGCCAAAGCATAGCAGATGTGTGAATATATCGACGCCGTTCATATAGAAAATAAATCAGACAGGTGCATGAGCACTGATTCAGTATCGATATCCCACAGGCAACCGGCTTGTTGAAGGAGACACGTAGAGAGGTGCCCCCTGTTAAAGGAAACACTTGAGTGTAGAACCATATTCGAATTTTCCTGTCTTGTAACAGGTCAACCGCAGTAGATTTGCAACAGAAGGCATGAGGGGGGTGAGGGGCGGTTGGCAGACGACTCGTTTCGACACGCTTATGCAGTGCATTGGCAATGCTTCCGCATCCACTTTCAGCTAGGTCACCAGGAAAGTTACAGCTGCAGATATGAGTGTTCCCATTAATAGTGAACCGCACAGCACTTGCGCCATGCTTGACCAGATGTCACACCCTGGTTGACCTGAGCAAGAGGCTTTAATAAAAAAAATTGTGCGTTGGTAAAAATAAAAAGTTGGAAGCAAGCGTTGTCGTTGTTACGTCCGTCCTTGCCATTGTAGTGTTATTTAAGGTACGAGTATCACAGACCAACTATCCGGATTATACCCTTTGGCCATGCATACATCAGTTCCGTTTATGTTTGATTGTTATTGATTATATGTTTGTTTTATATTATTTGTGCATTTTTATTGACAGATTTTACTCCACGAAACGTATGCCATTGTTTTCATGGTAAGCTACACAACTTTCCTAAAGAAATTGCAATACGCTGATAACTTATTAACGTGCATGCTAAGGCGCAACATCTCGAAGAGGTAAAATATTTTACAAGGCAAGCGAATACAGCAAAAAGCATCGCTTCCGTCCAAAGCGATTTGTTCTCGTCTAATAATATCTTTTTGCAACGCTAAACATATCTCATTATCAACCACGAATTTCCAAGAGCACTTATGGGGTAAACTCTTTTAGATACATTGCGTGCTTTTTAGAGATAAAGTGTGCTTTTTGATGAAGCACATTTGCCATCATTCGAATATCAGTGAGTCAAATTTTCAGCTTAAACACTGAAGATACGGGGATATGCCTTGGGCACCGCGTTAAAAACGGGTAATAATAACACGCACTGGTATACACAACTTTAGACGGTCACATAACGGCGTTCTATATTTGCCTACCTGTCAACACCAAGGCGCCCCTGAAGGGATCCGCAGCGTTTGAGGATAGCTTGAAGGGTGCGCGAATATAACAGACTACTTTGTTCTTTATATCGGTTTGCTCCGGAGCATAAAAAATGTCAAGTAAGGAATCAAAGGGCACGACGGTATAACTTTCGTGGGCGTTAAAGTTCTTGATGACGCAGAGGGTTCCAAGGAAGCCCGTCTTCTCTGGAAGAAACACGAAGCAACAAAACGACAGACGCCGACCAAAAGAAATGACAAAAATTAATAAATGTTTAAGACATTCCGGCTTCGCTACGGAAGCCTTTTTCACAATGGGTTGAAGGAAAGTTCGCGGAATTCATGTATTCTTTAGCACGTGACGTACGCAGCGCGTGTACGACTGGGGGAGGGTTCCCTCACTTCCATTGAGCGTGTAACGTGTTTTCTGTATCTTCAACGATTCCAGATACAGGTGCGATTTCAAGTTTCTTTCTTGGAAGATAATTCTTGAGAAAGCACCTCACGCGCTCATTCGAAGTCGTACATGCGCTGTTTACGTCACGTGCATAAGAATACATTAGCTTCTATGGATTTCCCTTCAACCAATTGTGAACAAGGCTTCCGTAGCGAAGCCGAAACGCCTGAAACATTGATTCATTTTTAGTGTTTCCTTTGGTTGGTGTCCATCGTTTTATTGCTTTAGAGTTCTTGAATTGAATGGCACAAATTATCTAGTTGTATTATGCTCAAGGCTTCAAACGTTAGTCTTAGGCCTCACACGTTCAAAGAAACTAGGCAACTATGTCATTTGTTTAATTTTTAACGCAAGTCGATGCCGAAAAGAAGAAATGTTGAAAGTTTGGTGTTCAGTTTTCATAATATTGATGTGGGGTTTCGAACCATGGACGAAACACATCAAGCAGCAGAAAGCTCGTGGCCATGATGCTTCGTAGACACGTTGTTCTGCTATTGCGTCCCCAATAACGATGTTTCGCTGTGTGGTAAAAAACAAATAAATATGCTTCCGCTCGAGTAATTCTTCATATTAACCAGGCCTCAGGTCTTATCTGGGGAATAAGACAGCCGCGACCTCGGCTTCTTGCTACGCTTGCTGCGCAAGAACCACACTGTGCGATTTCTAATCGGCACATCAATGCAAATATCCGACGTACGGGGCACTTTGTTAAAAGATAATTTTTGTATTTCTTTGGATTCTTTGTCTCGAACTTAAAGCTACCCTCCTGCAACACCTTTATACAAATTCCACAGAGACACTTAAGACTGCTTATGTTTCAGAATGGCAAAGCTTTGTACCGTTTGTAGACCTTGGAACGTCATAAACATGTTCATTTCATACACTCATAGTGCGGCACCACGTCCTCCCCATTGTCTGCGCCGTCACGTGCCCAATGACGCACGCAATAGGCACAACTTTAGCCTTCCAGAACCGTGTATCCGCAGCGACGTCGGAGAAACGAACTCCTCTCGCACCCCGGAGGCCCGGAATCGGTTACCACCCGTAGCGAAATGTACCACATTTCCTTTCATTTAATTTGTTTGCAGGAACATCCCTCAAAAATTTATCGTCAATACGTGCTTTCTTTTTCACGTGTTTTTACACTTTGCGCCATCGGCCATTTTTGGTACCATCTTTTGGTCACGCAGACTACGACGAATCTTCGCTCAATCGGCCATATAACGCTTTCGAAAAAACGAAATCACAGCATCTTGGTAGTGGCATCAAATGTGCAGGCGTAGTTTTCTTATTGTTTGCAAACGGCGCGTTAACGTGTTTTTAAAAGTCAAGATTCCCTTGTTCCTCCTGACCTTCGGCTTCTAAAAAGCAGTACAAATGTAAGTATCGTTCATTCACTTCAGCAGCATGAAGTATCGTGAACGGTGGAGCTGTAGTAGGCTCTGCTGAGATTTAGCAGACGTACGCGTCCTGCGACCTAAGAATAATTTCAATTATAGTAGTATACTGTTTAAAGAAAACAGTGATAGGATTTTGCCTCTCCTTTTTTTGTAAAATTATGTTCTCGGCATTCGACAGGTCTTTGACCCGTCAAGATACTTGCAGTGGCGAGACATTTTTTAAATACGGGTAATTTTCATGGAAAACATGGCGAATGCGGGAGATGGAAATTCAAAACGATAAACAAAGTGAGAACAAGATGAAAGCAGGAGCCAACGTTTTGACAAATGTACTTGTCTTTTGCAAGGCGACATATGCTTTCGTCGGCACAGAATACATAGGTAAAGTTCTTCTAAAGGCCAGAGAGAGAAAGGCGGATGGGTGAGGAAACAACCGACGGTGCCTCAGCGGCGGGGGCGCATAATTGGAAAGAAGGATGTGCTACTCAATGTCCTGTCATGTCATTTTCATGTGATACGGAGTAAAATATAGTATTTTTCATTTTTTCTATATTTGGCACATACATTTCTGCCATGAGCTGCAGAACAACTTGCAGCAGTTGACATCTCTTTCATGCCAACTCATATGGAAAATCGATTCACCAACGAAATCCACCAAAATTGTTTGAATAATTTCTGTAAAAACAACGTTTTTGAGAAGAAACAATTTCTATCATTTTATTATTTTATTTAATATATTGTAAGCAGTGCGCGGGCTGTTACAGGGTGCTAAAGAAAAAAAAAACATGCCAAATAAAAACACGCTACTACAGGAAGCACAATGCCATCTTTCTCATAAAAGTCTCAGCTGAACTGATGTCGTAAAACCTGTGCTGATGAAGTTTTTTGAATTCAAGAATTGTTTTTTGAAGGAACGAGTATTTAAAGTGGTCAACTCAAGGTGTGCAAGGCACAATATCGAATGAGTGGTTTGTGCGGGGAAATGTTTCTCCCGGGGCTCGATTATACAGAGTAAAGTCTAAATTAAATTTCTCTTCATGGGGCATATAAAGAAACTTGAGACGAGCTATTTTCGAGAAGGTGTCAAATATCTGTTGAGGCGAAGTCTTGACACTGATATCCGAAAACATAGGATAAACTGCAGAAGCTGACACATTGCGTTAAAGTGGTTGATCAATTTTTCACATAAGCTTCACCTTTTATGATTGTGCAGAGACCTATACTTATGATTGACGCAGTATACGTGAGAAGTAGATTCACAACAAGGTCGTTCTGCTTTCTTGAGTGTGTTCAGCCATATAACGTAGCTTGATATATTTTGGTCATGATGGCCGCTGAATAGACTCCTTTTCTACGCATGCATTAACATGAACATGTACTTTAGCCACACCATCATTTCGTGCTTGTGGAGCCCTTTACTAGACCAGGGCACATTTTACAAATTTTACAGTATTCTGTAAGGTGTTGGTGGGCTATAGGAAGTGTCACAAACAGGGGTAAGCATATGGTGCTTTTAGTAACAGTCATGGAGAGCCTTAGCAGTATTGCCCATTCTTGGATGGCCGTGTATGGCTTGAAGTCTGCCCAAGTACGCTATATTTAAAGCCGTGTCAGCAGGGTTGAAGCGACGCGAAACATGGCGACAGAGATTACGGCTGTGTGACCCGGACTTTCTGTTGAGGGCTGCGTATGTCGGAAGGTACGAGAACCATCGTTTAGAAGGTCTCAGGCGAATTTTCATTACTTTTTAAAGGATTCCTTGCAATATGTGTGCAAATTATGTTGCCACACGAAGTGTGCATGTTAACAAAACGTGGCTAATCATTGTGACCGCAATATCTGGCAGTCAATTTTCAACATTCATTCTTCTTCTTTTAGTTCCAGCTGTGCAATTCTGCTGGATTCTACCGTTGTATACTAAGCTCAGTGGGCAACTCACATTCAATTCTTCCACAATACATAAATGGTTGGAACCGTAGAACAGCTTGAGTATTGCTCAAGCGCATAATAATCAACCAGTGGCTAACGTTTATAAACGTACGCTTACTCAAGCTGACGTCTACAAGGACGGAATAGGCCTGCATGTAGCAGCAGAACGTTTTCGCATAAGCTTGACTACTTTTGTGAAAGTCGCCTTTGGCAAAACAGACTGGTAGATTACGCACATCGTACCTGTTTGAGTGTTGTTTCAATGAAATGATAGAAAAGAATAATCGAAGTGCATTTTTGCAAAGGTGGAAAGCCTCAATTTTAAGATAATCGACGCGATGGACAAGCTACATGGGAACGTTGCATAAAACAGCTTGCCATGTTCTGTGAGAATCAGTGTAAGCGACATTTAGGCATCTAGCAAGATGAAACTGTGCGCCGAAAAAAGAAACGCGCAGTGGATTTTGACGACGAACTTATACTCTGACAGTGATCAGCCACTATGATATACATTGCAGGGCTAAGGGAAGTTCTGTGCGTGGGCAATATTCTCGAGTGGTCGCTTTTGGTTATACTGTCAAGTTCAAGAGGTGGAACTTTGAACAAGCTGATCCGAAATGTTACCGCTCATCCTGTTCACTACTTCGTCTCCCGTCCCGTCTGAAGTCACAGTTTTTTTCCTCCTCAAATAAAACTCACCTTCACGAGATTTTGCGTGACTTAGCAGTGTGCGAGTCGAGAGAGGGCTGAATGTATTTCCGACACTGTGAAGCAATAAGGGGCTCGGTTTAGCAGCAGAAACACTATCGGTTTTAAGCGCTGACGCATGTACTATGCCGAGTTTTAAAAACCAAGCGAAAATGATTGTCCCCAATAGCGACAGCTTCTGCTCGGTGGAACAACTAACGACGATAATGAAGACACCCCAATTTGCAGAGAGGGAGGCAAATCTACCGTAGCTTTAAATTCGCAATACTTAGTTTCATGAAAGTATGAATGCTCCAGCAAGGTTCCAGCAATAGGCACCAATTTGCCTTGCAAATCAACTTACATACGTTGTTTCGTACTTCTCCATGTTATGAGTTTAAGTGAAAAAGTCGAGGCGTCATCTTTCGCTATGGTCAGAGGACACGTGTACATGGTGATTACGGTCTTGAAAGTACTGTTTGTGAGTGCAGGCACGAACGCAGACGGCTCGAGCTGGCATCTTAAATCATGGCGACCGATGCGCCAGCAGCAATAACAGACTTGTTGTTGTTGCTGTTGCTGTCGTTTCAATACATGCGTCACACTCAGGAGCGAGATTGGCCACACTGGATGGATTGAAACCTACACCTAACAACATACCAAAAGCGGTAGGCGCCAACATTTAAAACGAAGCATCTGGCAATTAATTGGTAACACAAATTCTGAGAGAACCTATACACAAACTAAATAACTAAAAATAAACGGAAAGAAAGAAATAACACTAAAATAAACTGTCCCACGATCGGTACCCTAGCAGCGTAACCTTCCGGATGCTTCAATAATCTCGTGCAGGGTACTAATCATCGAACCATGGCATATTCCTGATTGGAAGCCACCAAAAGACAAACTGTTTGGCGTTGGAAGTGCTAAAACCAGTTTACCAGCTGGATATATGCCGAACATTCTGCGAAAGGAGGAGAAGCAGCGGCAAGAAAGAAAAAGATAGTCAACAGTTTCTGGTTCATTACAGAAAGAGCAAAGGTTAGTTATGGATAAACCAGGTTATTAAGGTAAATATTTGGGCGGAGAACTCTGCAGTGGACGCTTGCTAACGTCACCTCTCAATGGCGTGTAAGGCTTTTGCCCGTGTTGCTCAAGTAAAACTCTTGCTTGGGCTAGTTGGTTCATGCTTAAATGAGTAAAGCATATTCCTTCTACACCGGGCCCTTTCTTTCAACGAAGCTTTCGCACCAATCCTGCCATTTTGTGCGTCAACTTGATCGCCGTCTCAGCTTGCCAACGGTGCTGGTCCTGTCGTTTGTGTTCTTCTGTCCTGGTCTATTGCACCTTGCTCTGTGCTCATTCAAGCATGAACCAACTAGCCCAAGTAAGAGTTTTACTTGAGCATATCTCTTCTACATTGGGGCCTTTCTTTCAACGAAGCTTTTATGGCCATCCTGCCATTTGGTGCGTCAACTTGATCGCCGCCTCGGCTTGTCAGTGTCGGATAGTGTAATGGCGCCGGTCCTGTCGTTTGTGTACCTCTTCTGTCCTGGTCCATGGCGCCTTGCTCTTTACTCATTTCAGCACGAAACAACCAGCCCAAGCAAGAGTTTTACTTGAAACGTACTTGGAGCACCAAGACACTTGTGTAGGGAGCTTCTCTTTATCATAAATAGTGGTTGCAACTTATATTTCGAGGAACTAGATATCAACACACAACCGAATTCGGAAGCGTGTCTTACATAAGCGCCATAATTGTAGAGTATCCCTGCGCATACAAAACTTCTGGTTTCAATTTTTCGTCAACTGGCCTAGACGGATTGCACCTTTTCTCAAAATGTTTATTTATAGCAGGGTGCCAATCTAGGTCCGGGTCGTAAGTGACTCTCAGGTACCTTGTAGTGTGTACCTGCTCAATCAGATGTACAGGCACACAATTTATAAGGAAACCGAGTGGCGCGAAAGGAATAAAAGAAGGACACTTTGTTAATGTTAACGGCCAACAGCAACTGATCCAGCGAGACCATGCGTATATAAATACATATACAACTTTTGGTAAAGCGTGTGATATCCTTAGCGCAAGCAAGAAATGCAATGTAATCTGCATGCACAGACAACATGATACGGTGCATAAGTGGAATATCGTATAGTAATGTAATGAACAGTAGTTTGAAAAGTGCTGGATCCTGCGGTACGTATCTGGTATGAGTGAACCGCACAGGATACTGCTTTGCAGCTCTGCAGAACGATGTTCAGCCGTGCAAGAAAGCCCTTATCCAAGCAATAATATACGATGGTGTGTTTAAGGCAGCCAGTTTCTTTCAGTAGAACGCTATACTCTTCCCTGTCACAAGCTCTTGCAACATCTGGAGTTACAAGGGCCGAAACATTGAACTTTCTTTCAGCTAACCGCACTTTGTTTTCTAAATCCTAAGGCGTGATTCATATAGAACAACCACTGTGAAAGCCAATCTCAGCGCTGAGTAATGCATTAATTTTAGACATCTACTCTGATAGGCGATTGTAAACGACTCTTTAAATTAATTTTGCCATATTAGAACTTGCACCACTTGAACGAATGTTCTCCAACTCAAGCACTCTCCCGTGCGGGCAATGACGATTTGAAGTTCTTCTGTTGGCCATGGACCGAAAATCTTTCCTAGAGATAGTGGCCGTCTATCCAAGCCATGTAGGTTTTTTCGAAAGGTTCTTGCAGGGAGCATCACAATTTTTGCAGTGCAACTTTTGGAGGAATTAGAAATATCAGAAACATACTAAGTCATAGAGTATAAACTTTTTTAAAACAGGGTTGAAGTGCCTCAGACAGGCTGGCCAACGTTTCGATAGGTGGACCTATCTTCGTCAAAGGCGGCCTCGTCATCCTCGGCGTGTTAATTTAAAACTAACACGCCGAGGATGACGAGGCCGCCTTTGACGAAGATAGGTCCACCTATCGAAACGTTGGCCAGCCTGTCTGAGGCACTTCAACCCTGTTTTAAAAAAGTTTATACCACAGTGTGCCATTCCATCTGCCAGCCCCTTTCTTGTTTTTGGAAGTCATAGAGTAGGTATTGCTCGCAGTTTCATTAACGGGCTGCCCTAATTACATGTTCATTGTGTCCTTGTGTTGATGTAGCAATATTATTTGTTGCATTTTAAGTGCGGCATTTAAGCACCCAACATTTTCTGGGTGAACATCTTGGTTTTGTGAGCATTTATGCTTTGTAAACTCATGTGCTGTGTGAACATTTCGGTTTTGTGAGTATTTATACTATGTGAACTCTTCTGTAGCGCAAACATTTATTTATATTGCAGTACTGAGGCTTAGTACTTGAATGTTCGTTCATGTATTTATTAGTCCAGTTTGGTGATTGTTATCTTTCTGACGATAACCATCATGTAAGAGAAGAGAAGTACCCGATGCCACACGTAGACACCAACCACTTCTTAAATACATTTAATAGTTATAATCCTTTCCGACGTTCTTAAGCAGCAAGATAATCTTGTCTATGCTTCACTCGTTAGGAAGTAATGTTTTCTCAAGGTCGTTCCAACACTCCTATTATTCTTCGTGTTTCTTCAATTCAACCTAACCACGTAGGTCCACGCTTGGAACATCACACATATATAGGGAAACTCGACCAGATGACCGTCACTTGTACTTCGCTCCTCGAAGAGGCAGGGCAGGTGTCGAGTGAGCTCCGGGACTACACTTTAAAACGTAATGAACGTGGTTGAAATCACGGATCTGGGACTTCAAACAGGTGCAAGTGTGCTAACGCATTTGTCTCGCATTTACCGCTAAATCGCCGCTGAATTTTTTCTGTGGATACAAAGCTGGTAGGTGTTAGGGTTGTGAAATTCACAGACGAAAAACAGTTTATCAGTGATTTAGCAGTGAACTGGTAGCCACGGTTGCTAAAGAGAACTTTCAGTGTACCGTTCTGAAGGACAACAGCGCGCAACAGCGCAGCCACATGGCAGGCAGAAGTACACGTTAAACAAAACGTATGGCTTCGGTGTCTACCATTTTGTTTCTATCACCTGCTCTTTTAGCGGGGGCATGACGTTGCATGCCGACAGATGAGACCTAAAACCAATCATGGTTTCGGGATACGTGAAGGGTTTTCTTACAAATAGAACGGCAAGGATAAGCTTGGGATGGCAGTCATTGGAAGGTATTAAACTGGGAAGCAAGGGTATGCCGCAGGGATTTGTTTTGTCGCCCACTTTGTTCAACGTCGCGATAATGGGTCTCCCCGGGAAGTTGGCAGGCATAGAAGGACGGTACCACACGCTCTACGCGGACGATCTCATGCTATGGACGAGCAGACGCAGTGACGGGCAGATTAATGAGACGCTGCAGAGGGCAGGGCAATCAAAACTATCAAGAAATATCTGGAGCCGATTGCACTCAGGTGCTCGGCGGAGAAGTCGGAGGCCCTTTTCCTAACATCGCAGGCGCAGCGACGGGGAAGGGGACAGGACACGAGACACGGCATCGAGCTGCGCGTAAACGGTAACATTATTCGCACTGTCGATAGTATCAGGGTCTTGGATTTGCATATTTAAGTGAATGGGGAAAATGCCGAGACGATCCAACGACTGTAAGCGAGTACCAGCCAGACGTGCCGATTACTCAAGTGAATAGCGAATAAACGCGCGGGTATGAAGGAGGCGAACCTCCTAAGGTTACTGCAATCTTTACTAATAAGCAGGGTCGTATATGCAGCCCCCTACTTGACATTCACCAAAGCAGAAAAGAACAAGGTCGTGATCATTATAGGATTAGGAAGGGGATCGAGACTGCTCTCGGCCTTCCGCTAAATACATCAACGAACAAAATCCTAAGTTTAGGGGCATTCAACCCTTTAGATGAGCTCACTGAAGCGGCGACAGTATCGCAATATGAAAGACTGCTGCGTAATCAGTGTAGTAAAAGGATCCTGGAGCGGCTGGGGTTCGAGATTCAGGCATGTTCCAAGCAGACAGCAAAGTCCCCCCCGCGAGTCAGGGAAAGGCTGACAATACTCCCGTTGCCCAAGATTATGCACCCGGTGAATCACGAGGGCAGGCGAAGGGACAGAGCTGAAGGGCTGCAGAAAAGACTGGAAGGCAGGCAGGATATGATATACACGGACGCGGCCGAAAAGAAGCAGGGCAAAACATACGCCACCGTAATTACTCGCGAAAACTGAGGCCCTGCCTCGTTCTGCAGCGTGAGACATTTAGGAGCAATGAAGGCGGAAGAAGTCACCATTGCGCTGGTTCTGACTCAAAAGAATGTGGCAGTTATTGTTAGTGATTCGAAATCTGCAATCTGAAATTTTGATGCGGGCAGGACCTCAGCCGCAGCTGTACACATATTAGCCGTCGCGCAGCCCCCGGTGGAGCAGGTTTCGCTAATCCTGACACGGCTCATCAGGGTTTGCGAGGGAACTCGACGGCGCACGTGCTGGTCCGAGGTCTCATTTTCCGGGATTCCAGCGCTGTCTCGAAAAACCACCCAAGCGAGGAACCCCTACAGACCGGTGACTAACTTAACGCTTTACAGTAAATTCTAAACCATTATAAGCTGGCGCGTAAGACTTACCCAAGAGCGGATAAAAACCTTATTAAAAGAGAGGAAGTTATGTGGAGGAAGCTGCAAGCGGGGGTATTTCGGAACCCACAACTGTTGAACAAATAGCATCCCTCGTTGTATAGCCCTCGGTGTAGGCATTGTGACGGTATAGCGGACTTAGCCCACATGGTTTGGACTTGCCCTAGCTTTGCTGAACCAGGTAGATGTAGACAATCCTGGGAGTCCTTGCTACTCAACGAAGAAGAATATGCTGAACGACAAGTTATCGGTCTCGCCCTGACCGCCGCCGCGTCCCAACGGATACCGGACGAGGTTTAGGGAGGATGAGTGTGGGTCCGGACAGGCCGCCAATGGAATATGAACCTGGCAACGTTTAACGCTAGAACGTTGTCTAGTGAGGCAAGTCTACAGTTATACATAACATTTCTTCCTCTTTAGACAAAGGCCAAGTCATTGACTGTATCTTTCTAGATTTTGCGAAAGCGTTTGACAAGGTGTGTCATCACTTACTGCTTCTTAAACTTAGTACTCTTAATATTGACCCTAATATTCTGAAATGGATAGAATGTTTTCTCAACAACCGTACCCAGTTTGTAACAGCCAACAATTCCAAATCCCCGCGCTGCGCCGTGAAGTCAGGTGTTCCTCAAGGCTCCGTCTTGGGACCGTTATTATTCCTAATTTATATAAACGACTTACCTGCCGTAGTTAACAGTTCTATTAAACTTTTTGCCGACGATTGCGTTCTATACCGTGAAATAACTAATCAGCATGATAACTTTATTCTTCAGAAAGATCTAGATAACATTTCAAGGTGGTGCTCACAATGGCTAATGTTCTTAAATCCGACTAAATGCAAAATTATGTCTGTCTCACGTCGCTCGAACTCACCAACTCCTTTCGGCTATATTATCAATGAAACTAACCTTGAGCACGTGACTTCCTATAAATATCTTGGAATCCAGCTAAACAGTAATCTTTCATGGCATGCGCACATCGAACATATCACGAACAATGCAAACAGATCTCTTGGCTACATTCGCAGGAATTTCTCAAAAGCCCCACCCCATTTGAAGTTACTGCTCTATAAAACACTAATTAGACCGAAGCTAGAATACGCGTCATCTGTGTGGGACCCTGGTCAAAAAACACTAGCAGATAACATTGAGTCAGTTCAGAACAGGTCAGCACGATTCATCCTTTCTAATTATTCCCGCACATCTAGCGTTTCTTTAATGAAGTCGAACCTTGGCCTTATTAACTTGCACATTCGAAGAAAAATTTCCCGTCTGTGCCTTTTTCAAAAAATCTTTTACCAAAACAGCTCGCTTAAACAAGACTTAATTTCAGAGCCTTCGTACATGTCGTCGCGTCTTGATCATCGGTTTAAAGTGTTCATTCCTTTCTGTCGCACAAATGTTTTCTCTTACTCATTTCTGCCGAAAACCAGTGCCGAGTGGAACCGCCTTCCCCCCTCCATCGCCTGCATCGAGGAGGCATCATCTTTCAAGACTGCAATAACTGATTATCTTTTGAATTTATCACCTTAATACTAATAATTGTTTGAGCATGTATTTTTTATTATTGTTGTACCCACCCCCCTCTGTAACGCCCTTCTGGGCCCTGAGGGTACTGTAAATAAATAAATAGCAGTGCTATTGGAGGAATTAGAGGGCACTAAATGGGATATAATAGGGCTCAGTGATGTTAGGAGGCCAAAAGAAGCATATACAGTGCTAAAAAGCAGGCACATCCTGTGCTACAGGGGCTTAGCGGAGAGAAGAGAACTAGGAGTCGGATTCCTGATTAATAAGAATACAGCTCGTAGCATACAGGAATTCTATAGCATTAACGAGAGGGTGGCAGGTCTTGTTGTGAAACTTAACAAGAGGTACAAAATGAAGATTGTACAAGTATACGCCCCTACATCCAGTCATGATGACCAGGAAGTCGAAAGCTTCTATGAAGACGTGGAATCGGCGATGGGTAGAGTCAAAACTAAATACACTATACAAATGGGCGACTTTAATGCCAAGGTAGGCAAGAAGCAGGCTGGAGACAAGGTAGTGGGGGAATATGGCATAGGCGCTATGAATAGCAGGGGAGAGTTATTAGAGTTTGCGGAACAGAATAATATGAGGAGAATGAATACCTTCTTCTGCAAGCGGGACAGCCGAAAGTGGACGTGGAGGAGCCCGAACGGTGAGACTAGAAATGAAATAGACTTCATACTTTGCGCTAACCATGGCATCATACAAGATGTAGACGTGCTCGGCAAAGTGCGCTGCAGTGACCACAGGATGGTAAGAACTCGAATTAGCATAGACCTGAGGAGGGAACGGAAGAAACTAGTACATAAGAAGCCGATTAATGAGTTAGCGGTAAGAGGGAAAATAGAAGAATTCCAGATCAAGCTACAGAACAGGTATTCAGCTTTAACTCAGGAAGAGGACCTTAGTGTAGAAACAATGAACGACAATCTTGTGGGCATCATTAAGGAGTGTGCAATGGAAGTCGGTGGTAACTCCATTAGGCAGGATAACAGCAAACTATCGCAGGAGACGAAAGATCTGATCAAGAAACGCCAATGTATGAAAGCCTCTAACCCTACAGCTAGAATAGAACTGGCAGAACTTTCGAAGTTAATCAACAAGCGTAAGACAGCTGATATAAGGACGTATAATATGGATAGAATTGAACATGCTCTCAGGAACGGAGGAAGCCTAAAAACAGTGAAGAAGAAACTAGGAATCGGCAAGAATCAGATGTATGCGTTAAGAGACAAAGCCGGCAATATCAGTACTAATATGGATGAGATAGTTCAAGTGGCTGAGGAGTTCTATAGAGATTCATACAGTACCAGTGGCACCCACGACGATAATGGAAGAGAAAATAGTCTAGAGGAATTCGAAATCCCAAAGGTAACGCCGGAAGAAGCAAAGAAAGCCTTGGGAGATATGCAAAGGGGGAAGGCAGCTGGGGAGGATCAGATAACAGCAGATTTGTTGAAGGTTGCTGGACAGATTGTTCTAGAGAAACTGGCCACCCTGTATACGCAATGCCTCATGACCTCGAGCGTACCGGAATTTTGGAAGAACGCTAACATAATCCTAATTCATAAGAAAGGAGACGCCAAAGACTTGAAAAATTATAGACCGATCAGCTTACTGTCCATTGCCTACAAACTATTTACTAAGGTAATCGCAAATAGAATCAGGAACACCTTAGACTTCTGTCAAGCAAAGGACCAGGCAGGATTCCGTAAAGGCTACTCAACAATAGATCATATTCACACTATCAATCAGGTGATAGAGAAATGTGCGGAATATAACCAACCCTTATATATAGCTTTCATTGATTACGAGAAAGCGTTTGATTCTGTCGAAACCTCAGCAGTCATGGAGGCATTACGGAATCAGGGTGTAGAGGAGCCGTATGTAAAAACACTGAAAGATATCTATAGCGGCTCCACAGCCACCGTAGTCCTCCATAAAGCAAGCAACAAAATCCCAATAAAGAAAGGCGTCAGGCAGGGAGATACGATCTCTCCAATGTTATTCACAGCATGTTTACAGGAGGTATTCAGAGACCTGGATTGGGAAGAATTGGGGATAAAAGGTAATGGAGTGTACCTCAGTAACTAGCGATTCGCTGATGATATTGCCTTGCTTAGTAACTCAGGGTACCAATTGCAATGCATGCTCACTGACCTGGAGAGCCAAAGCAGAAGAGTGGGTCTAAGAATGAATCTGCAGAAAACTGAAGTAATGTTTAACAGTCTCGGAAGAGAACAGCAATTTACAATAGGCAGTGAGGCATTGGAAGTCGTAAGGGAATACACCTACTTGGGGCAGGTAGTGACGGCGGATCCGGATCATGAGACGGAAAGAATCAGCAGAATAAAAATGGGCTGGGGTGCGTTTGGCAGGCATTCTCAGATCATGAACAGCAGGTTGCCATTATCCCTCAAGAGAAAAGTATATAATAGCTGTGTCTTACCAGTACTCACCTACGGGGCAGAAACCTGGAGGCTTACGAAAAGAGTTCTACTCAAATTGAGGACGACGCAACGAGCTATGGAAAGAAGAATGATAGGTGTAACGTTAAGGGATAAGAAAAGAGCAGATTGGGTCAGGGAACAAACGCGAGTTAATGACATCTTAGTTGAAATCAAGAAAAAGAAATGGGCTTGGGCAGGTCAAGTGATGAGGAGGGAAGATAACCGATGGTCATTAAGGCTTACGGACTGGATCCCAAGGGAAGGGAAGCGTAGCAGGGGGCGGCAGAAAGTTAGGTGGGCGGATGAGATTAAGAAGTTTGCAGGGACGGCGTGGCGACAATTAGTACATGACCGGGGTTGTTGCAGAAATATGGGAGAGGCCTTTGCCCTGCGGTGGGCGTAACCAGGCTGATGATGATGATGAGTGTGGGTTTAGGCTGAAGCCTCTACCGCGTTATCTATTTGACAGGTGCAAATAAAGTCCCTTCTTCATCTCTCTCTCTGGCTGTGCTTTCAACGTACCCTAAAATTCATAGTGAACGCGTATGATGAAGAAAATGAACTCCAGGCCTTCGTCTCACATGGCGTGCCAACGGCTCAAGTGAGCAGAAAACACAAAAGTAATCAATAAGGTACTTCGTGATTGCTTTGCTATCTCCTTGTGCATTTACTCTGGCGTTGGTACGAGTGAAAACACGGCAGAAATTTTTTTATACGGAAACAGGCCCAGACTTTCAACGCCTGTGTGCTCAGGAAGAAGGTTTGGCATTGACAAAGGCCAGCATGCCTGTAGGAGCACTTCGTCGTGTGTCACATTGATATTTGTCGATATTGGTCACAAAAATCTATAAGGGGGCCGTAACGAGAACTTTTCCGACGAAGCCTAAGTGGAGAAACTTCGGATAATCGTCCAAGGAATGCGCAGCTTATCTGCAGAGACTTTCTGGTCGAGCCCAAAAGAAAGTTCCACCACATCGAGATTCAAGCAATGTTCAAAGTGCATTCCTAATTTATTCAGTTATACAGCAACACTTCTGCTTGCGTTTCGAATGCCTTCGCTGGTGTGGTTACATAATACTAAAAAACCGCTTATATTTTCCCTTCTATGCAGTAAGAACAGAAGTATAGTGAATCGTTATACGTTTAATAAAATAGTGGTGGCTTGTTTTATAGGCGCCTATTATTTCATGTACGAACACTGCACGCTTGGTGATTGTTTCTGTCTGAAGCCTTCAAACTTTCGCTACGTTCCTCAAAGTGTCAGTTTGCCGTACTTTCCATGGTGGGCATTACTAGCTCTAAAATCATTAACACTGAACGTTGTGGACATCGGCAGTGGCCAAAGTTAGGCACATTATTACCGGCTAGTAAAAACCAAGCGTGAGGCAATGATGCAATTCTTGGTGAAACATAATGCCCAGTAAGCCGTAGACTGCTTCGTGCAGTGTTTGTTAGAGGAAATATTCACCGTTGCCAGCGAACAATCTCCTCTGAAGTTGTAAAGGAATTGTAGGTCGTATTCATCCGCGGAAGATATGCCTCCTGGTGGTGAAGTAGAAAGACTTGTTTGTTTTCCCGCGTCTTAACTGTTCGGACTAGCCCATGGTCACCACAAAAAAAATCCTTTTAGGTTATAACTGCTTCATTTGTTTAGCTTTTCTCGAACTTATATTTGGGCTACGCCATTATTACGCCTTATGTCATCCTTGAAGCAAACAAGACGACGTCAGCACCATTGACCAGGCCTGAGAAGATGCCAAGCGATAAGATTAGATAGAGGTAATAAATACAAAGCATACGATCTCAATCATTATCATTACGTCTAGAAGAAAACTTAATTGACCACCTCCAGAACAGAAGCGGCGACGAGCGACAACACCAATAAGGTGTCGATTTCAGCTATATCTAGTACACACATGCCTAGTGGGTGTAAGCAACGCATGAGAGCTTCTGTCATGATCGTGCTGTCCAAGATCAATATTCTCCACTGCTGCAGCGTGGCAGACTGTTTGAGAGGTTCAACTCTCGACAGCCAATCTGTTGGTCGTAAGTTCGACTCCCGTGGCACGATGAGAATTCTTCATCTCGCAAACGATGATGCAGCTCTAGTGATGGCCAAAATGGCGCGCTCAGCCTCATGGTGACATATTCAATGAACTTCAAGAAATAATATGCGTCAGAGGAAACCATGCGTCAAACTCGAGCGACCATATGGAATTCACACGCTGTTACACATCAACAAATGGACAATGCCGGTAAAGCTAGGCTAGAAAGGGCAAATTCAGAATTCTCGCACATACTATGGCAATTTCAATGCGCCGAGTACCTCGATCTTCTTTGAGTCAAACCTGAGCCCATCCTCGTCGACTGAATTCCTCGGAAGCTTCCCCAAGTTTCGTAAATGGGCATATACTTTAGTGATAAACAGGGCAACCTTTCACCGTGCTGCACAGGGTGCTGCATATTTCACCGCGAATGTTCGAAAGAATGTTTTGCGCTTGCTGCTGCACTGTCCTTGCTTAACTTTTGCAGAAAGACTGCATTTTGGAATCTACGTCGTTCGGTATAACACTCACCAAATTTAATTGCCTGGTTTGTAACAAAAATGGTCCTTCAATGTAGTTGTTTTATGTCACGACATCTTCTTGTTCTTGGGCTTGTAATATCACTAGATGACTGTTTTCTAAACACAAACGGAGACTGTCTGTCTGTCTGTCCTACCTACTAACAAGGAGGCTTTGCATTAATTTCACATGGTGGCTTCAAGGAAAAAGCTAATGAAGCAATAACAGCCGCGTTCAATGAACACAAGCCATTTCACTGGCAAAAGTTAAGCGCAGAGCTGTCGCGACGTGTCGAGACATAAACCCAGACAATGTATTGAAAACAATAGGAAGAAGCAATAATGACAGTCTCGATGTATTATTTAGCGCGAAAACGCACTAAATATTACATCGATACTCCGATACTACTACAGGGTAGTAGTATCGGAGAAAGGCACATGGCGGAAATCCATTGCAGCCTATTTATTATATTAGACAAACTTAACCTACTCAAGATGAAACATCCGTTCTTCCCAAAATATTCGGAGTAAGTTTTAGGTTTTGTAGAGGCCAACTGTACCGCGGGACTAAATGCCTTCTCAGCGGATGTGAAGGGCCTGTATTGTTATTTGCCGAAAAAATGAATAGTGCAGTTGTGTTCAGTCATGTATAAATAAATTTGCGGCTGTGAGGTTTAGTACGAATACAGGCAGAACCATTGAATATTTTTAGAACTTTTAGACTTGTACATCAAGTCAACATTTGTACAACGAAATGACATTCAATACCTTCAAAAACACGGAGTCTATATAGCATCCTCCTTAGCGCCTGTTTTAAGCAACCTGTACTCAGATAACCTAGACAGAGACCTGTATTCACGTCTCTGTGATAGAAAAGTTGCTAAAATATTTGGATTTGTTGATGACTTTTTAGTGTTAGGCTAGAGAACTTTGACACAGGGTGTTCAGGTGTTAGTAATATTATACGCGAGCGCCTTTGTCTACTGAAACTTACAGGTGCCCATAGAACAAAAGATCAAGTTTCTTGATCTTAAATTTACCTTCGGTGATGAACTAACATGCTGGTGCTACAGTCCCAGGACAAACAAAGCGACGTTGCCATATCATTCAGCACATTCTAAATTGGGAAAACGAGGCATTGCGAAAGTATGTTTTACTGACGCACTTACTGCATCACGCCATCATTTCACTGACGAAGCGTTCACACAAAAAATCATGCAGCTACATCAAGCAGCTTATTCCAGTTATCTTCTGGCATCATTTGCAGAGGAAATATTAAGGCAAGTGCAGCAATCTGGGACTTCTGAACGTGCGGAAGCAAATGGTAACCGTGGAAGAATAAAGACCAACACTTATACGTTATATCCACTGGTTGTCGCACCACCTATGGAAAAGTGCCTGCCGAGGTAACACTGGTGTGGTTTTTTCGTCACCTAACAAACTAATCAGATTGTGCAGGAAAACAGGACCAGAAAGGAAAGTGCTCCAAGCTGCTAAGTTAAATACCGGAAGAAGTTTACAGATTGTAAGACATCAGTTATATGTCGTATACCCTTATCGTGTGGAAATTATTACGTCGTCCAATCGGGCAGAAACATTAATGATAGACTGCGCGAACACAGAAATAAAATGGGCAAAGTTGCATCAGATGTGTTTCTCTGCCTTCATTGTAAGCAGCATAAGTGCTCCCCTCTTTTCGAATCAACAACCATTACAGGTAGAAATAAATGCGAACTGACTAAACTTATAATAGAAGCCGAGCAGATTCCTGTATCAGCAAACCATCATTGGCTCTCTCTGAAAAAGAGATGACATTTTTGCGCATGTCTTCACATAGCACTTATAACAATGTTTCGCTCTGAATGTTTATCGCTTCATGTGGCTGTGATTGGCTTTGGCTGTGATATCCCAAGCGGCAGTTATGGGGTCGTTACAATTCGAATCACGCATGATAGCGTCCAAAAAATATTCGAAAGTTGGGGAATTTTCAAATTGTAGTAGCTTTGTTTTACGGTTTCCCCACCTAAACCATGTGGTTTTATCACAGTAGTGTTTTTTTGCAGCGAGCATATTAGGTGAGTAAAGCTTTTGGTTCAGTGTTTCATTTCTCTGATCGTCCTTTGCAAAGCACTTTAAGGAAAGCCATGCGTCAATGCATATTCCACGCCCTTTACAAGACCCTGCCTTTAAGAACTAGATGTGCGCAGTATATAAATCTTTGAGAGTTAAAGCCTTAATGAGACTTTCCAGCCGAAAATTTGTGCGCTACCGTATGCGTCGTCATACTATATTCCTGAGGTATAATCCTGACCATCATTTACTGGCATCGCGATAAGAGGTTCCCTATGATTTAAACTAAATAAACGCGAGTAACTGGTGAGCATCTGCTGCTCGGCTGTAGAAACTAATGGTAGCAAGTACTACGTCATAGTTATCTTGTCTAATTTTCATGTCTTTTTCGCTGTATAATGAGAAACACTAACCACATCGCAGAAGCATATTCTACGTGGTTTAAGTGACATTTGCACCAACGTACCTAAGCTGACGGTAATTTATTAAAATAATTTCAAAGACCTTTGCAGGGTGCAAAAGCGGCGTGGCAGCAGACGAAGAAACCCCTTTGAAAAACAATATAGCAAGCATTCCGTGCCCTCTGTGAACCTGACGCGAATACCAAAGAACATCTGTGAGGAAAGTATTGTGCCCTTCAACGAAGAAAACCGGAACTGACGACAACACCACAACATGAAGGACGACCTTTATTCTTCGAGTCCGAGGTGTTTTGGCAGTGCGACGTCAACAGCTGACGTCCAATGCACTCCTTCGGGAATTAGCTCGGCTACAACGACCATCACCCACTAAATATTTCAGCATTTAAGAACATTTATCTGGCACTCGGAAATAACACCCTCAACTCTAATGAGGTCTAGTATATTTCAGTCAGTTGGGATGTTACAGGGTTACAGGGCTTGTGATGGTTACAGGGTTACAGGGATGTGATGTTACAGGGCTTGTGATCACTCCTGTGATCACCTGTGAACACTCCTGGGCTCAATACCAGATTGGAAGGGAGAACCATCGAATGAGAAAGCAATGACAACGCTAATGCCGCTGAGCGTAGTAATCGTATATTCAATTACGTGGTGCGGAGCGGTTTAGAGTTGGTGTCGTAACGTGCCGACGAACATTGATCAGTTAAAACCCACTGTGACGCACAAGGAAGAAAAAGACTGGTGCAAGAGGCCTAAGAGTTACTTCATTAGGCGCGAATAATCGAAGAGAACGGCATGAAGAACCGTGACAGAGCGATTGGTAATGTAGTCATTCAATATCGTGTAATTCATATTGCCTAAGAAAGGGCTATGAATGTTTACACAAAACATGTGTCAATGGCTTTGAAAAAAGAATTTTTTTTCGCACTGTTTTAAACACTGCAGAAGCAAAGCCAAAATAGTGTCGCAAGCATCACTCGTGCGTCCATTCGTGGAATCAGTCGATGTTTTCTTGCGAACAGGTACGCAAGCAGACGTTAACTGCCGTCAAAGGCTTTAAACTGAAACACTAAAATTCGTTTGCAACCTTTGCAGACTGTGACATTCCGGGACTGTCATTCTATGTCAGGCCGCACGGCCGTTCAATGTTCGAGGAGTGCAGAAAGTTGCAAGTTTAAATGATGCACTGCCAAAGGGTGGATACAGAAGCCGAAATTTAATCTGGGAGCTACGCGCAATAAAAAATTATGTAAACATAAAATATTTGCACGCCCCAATCAAGAAGCAAACAAAGCAAGCAAATCAAAGAAGCCCTGTTTCATTTTATTTTTCATGAACTACAGCCAAGTGATATTTTTCTCTCCATGACTTGATATCATCCGCAGAATATTTCTTGTTTCTGTCTCGAAACATTTGCAATGTTGATTCCCGCATTTTTTTCTTTTTGTGCTTGCAGTTCGCATTGACGTCACTCGTTCTTCTTCTACGTAGAAAACTTTATTAGGCTCCTAATCTTTCTCTTTTTTGTCTATACCTATATCTTCTCACGTCTGCGCAACGATACCAATTAGTGCTCTAGTTTTTGTAAATATTGAGTTATGTAGAACGTATCCCAGAAAACTGAAATGCCAGTGGCCAATCTGCAACATGCCCTGACTGTTTTAATATAAGGCTAGCGGTGATAACACCGCTGCCTTAGTTGCCAATGCGCAGCTAGCAGAATCCAACATTTCACATTTATGGTATGGCCATCTTGTATAAAAACAACGTGAGCTTATGCTTTCGATTCCTGGGGCCATTTTAGTATAAACACTCGCGTTTGTATGCCGTGCTCTCACTATTTTGGAGGGCCAGTTTTTAATTTCGACTGAGTGCATTTGATTGAAGTGCCCTGAACATTAGGTGTCAACGCACCTATCAGCACGCCGTTGCAGAGACAAAGATTCGCTCACGCCACCTCAAAATCCGATGGAGAGAACCCATCCGCTGAGTTACGTACCGCAGGGAATAATGACAGCGAAATGAAGGAAGTAATAATGACCCATGCCAGTGCACAATGATCCTTCGTTTGTGATCAGGTAAAATTGTGCAATTTAACATCTCGAGACAGAACAGTGGGTTATGAGGGACATTTCTGCATTTCTTATCAAAATATTGCGTCTTATAGAAGATTGTACATACATTTTTCATTATACATTTCATAAAAATAAGAAACGAACTGTGTGCACCCCTAATTTTTTGTATGTTGTGAATTGCATCTTTCAATGCTTTCAGGGTCGAGGTTATGGGCTCATGGCGATCTCCAGCTGCATGAACTGCCTCACAATGACCACTCCAACTCATCTGGCAACTTTGGTGCGTTCCTACAAAGACTAGTGCGCCGCGTCTTATGTTTCAATACGTCTTATTGCTGAGTAAAACTTCCGCTTGCTTTGTAAGAAGATGTCATCACTGAAATCACCAGCGCATCTCATTTCGCTATACACCGTTTTGCCTTGATGCCTCTTGAAAGCGTCGCGTGCACTTTTCTCACATTGCGTAATGTCTGCATAATAATTTGTTCTTCCTCTGAAATTCGACATAAATCTGCGGACTGTGCCCCGTGGACTTGGTTCGTGGTACATTTTAATCAGCACGCATTTCAGCAACGAATCTGGGGAACCAACCCTGCCAACTACTCTGAAATTTCTTCCCCGATCTGTTAGGGCAACTTTAGTCATTTATATTGCAAAGTATATGTTTAACGCCTATTTCCAAAGTAGGGCTGCCGAAGTCGCACCTGTTGTTTCCGAAAATGGTGAGCAGAGCACGACCCTAAAACGATAAAATTAGGCACTAAACACTAGACGCTAAAACTTACCACGACAATATCACGTATTGTGCCGACCCTTTTGGCTTCGAATGTGTTCAGCCAAGACACCGGCCTGGCTACTTCCTTCTTCCGTGCCTTATCGGCGGAACCCGCCACGGTCGTATGATATTCTGCATCACTCTAATTGCCAAATGTCCTACAATGAGCGTCCCCGGCGCCGAATGTCAACCTCGGGCACTCTAAAGATTACCATTTCTCAGAAAATCACGTATTGCCATATGTGCCTATAGTGCAAGTGTCGCCTATAGCGTCGCGTCGGTTAAAGAGCAGTCTTTTCTGCGCTCTGGGTTTCGCAGCACAGTCACCAAACTACGATTGTTATCAGAAAAATATCCGCTCCTTGTTGTCACTGATCCTTCTCAGTTTTAAATGCGAAGCATTTTTTACGAACAGTTGCCACTTTGACAGTATCTATCTAGCCGCCTACCTCTTGGTGCTCTTATGGTAGTCTGTTAACTTGGTATGTACCAAAATTGTAACAGTATGACAACGGTGTATGGCGAACATAAATGACTGTTTATGACATGAATATCATGTCGTGTGCGTCATGTAATTAATGGAACAGTCGCCTAGGTCTTGGCGCTCTGATGTTGGTATCTTTAATTTGGTATCTACCAAAATTGACATAGCATGACAAAAGTGTGTGACAAATATGAATGATAGGCCATGACATGAATATCATGACATATGTGTCATGTAGTTCATGAAACAGCCGCCTACGTCTTGGTGCTCTGGTGGTCGTTTCTTTACCATGGTATCTACCAAAACTGGCGTAGTATGACAAGTGTGTATGACGAATATAAACGATTGGTCATGACATGAATACCATAGCTTGTGTGTCAGGTAGGTTATGTAAGAGCCACCGACGTCTTGGTGCTCTCATGGTCGTTTCGTTAACTTGGTAGACAGTGCGTGGGATCGGCCGGCTTTCTTTAATCGCATTGGTTTGGTGTTATTAAAGAAAGTACAGGTATACTCTCCCTTTAATGGCGAAAGATTGATAGCGATATGCCTCACTCTCATACTCTTTCCCTAGCAACCATTGCATACAGCGCGAGAGGCGCGATCTTATCGTACTTGCACTTTATACGGAACAGCGTTTTCATCATGTTCCGTATATAGTACAAGTGCGATAAGGTCACAAGATGGGAACCACGTTAACACAAATCTGCCCCCACATTGGTAATGGGGGAGCGAGTTCTCCTTGCTCTCACATAGTTATTTCCTTATTTGACCTTGCTTTGTATGGTACAGCCAATGAAAAGTGGGAACTAAGTTCACAAGACGATGCGCTCCTTCTGCTTCGTGGAGCACAGGTGGTTTGGTGCGCTGTTAAAGGAAACATGAAGTCAGTATTTCGAGTCTGATTATGACCAGTTTTGGCAGGAAAGCATCCGCAATAACTGCTAACAATAAAATTGGTGTACTAACGTGTTGCACGAAGCACTGTTTACCCGCCCTGGGTGCATAGTGGCTTTGGTGTTTTGCTGCCAAGCACGAGGTCGCGGGATTAAATCCCGGCCACGGCGGCAGCATTCCGATGGGGGGCGCAGTTCAAAAACACCGGTGTACTTAGATGTAGGGGTACATCAAGGATCCCCAGGTGACCATAATTAATCCGGAGTCGCCCACTAGGGTGTGCCTCATAATCAGATCGTGGTTTTGCACGTACAGCACTATACCTAAATAAATTATTTAAGACTGTCTCCTTATGAAGTTGGCGCAATGTTCAAGTTACGTTGATTTCAATCCTAATGAAGCATTTCTGTTGAGATTGCACCAAACCATGCGGCTGCAGTACCGTAAAAAGTCCTTACGTAAGAAATTCGGGCAGAACCCATCTCTCAATGAATGCCGACGTTAATGCGATTAGCATTCAAGCAATTTAACGGCACGCCGGGCTGCCGCTGCAGAGACGTATTGTGTATGAGGCATGTGTGCAGCACGATTCGTCTCACGCGCTTCTCTTATAGTGCCACCACCTCAAAGACCGCAGGTATATATACTGACAAGGTTATCTGAATGTGCATGGCGGGGGCCCGATTACGCCCTGCAACGGAGAAGGCCGTTTCTTTTTTCGACGATGAAAAAGAGACGGCCTCACCTTTTAACAAGCTTGACCTATTTAACAAAAAGCTTCACCTTTTTATTTAACAAAAAGCTTCACCTATTTAACAAGCTTCAATGGTTCAAATAGTTTCTTTCACCGCTGTTAACATAGCTTCCGGAAATATCTTTCATGTGAGGCACAACTGGTTACATTTACTTATGACTTGCATGCATTTCTTGACTGCGGCTTTCTAATTGATGGCATATTTCTCTAAAACATTAATCTTCATCTACTAATACTTACATCAAGTTGTTCGAGCATTGAACCATTAGTGTTCCACTGGATAGAAATGTTCCTTACTAACAGAACGCAGTGGTTCCTGTTAACAAAGGTAATTCACCTGTGGTGCTTGCAACGTCAGATGTGCCGCAGGGATCAGTTCTGCGACCCTTGTTATTTCTCATTTATATTATTCACTTAGCTGACAAAATTTCTTCTTCTCTTTGCTTTTTGCTAACGATTCGAGATTTCCAGAAAAATTTATTTCGATACTGATACTTCTAATCTCTGGACTGACCTTAACAGCATTATTACTGCGTGTAAATTGTGAAATATGGAATTGTATATAGCCAAATGTAAATCAATTAGACTTTCTTACAGTTGATTCCCCTTGTCCTACTTATTCCCTTTGCGGTATTTACTGCCTACATATACTTCGGAGTTCACATCACTAACAATGTTACTTCAAAAATGCATGTTGAATCCATGATATCTAAAGCGAGTCCCATACTTGGTTTTCTAAAACTACAATTTTCACTTGCTTCTACAGCGCTCAAAAAAGAGCTATGCATTTATGTCCACCCTAACCTGGAATACGCCTCATCAGTGCGGGATCCCGGTCACGTTACGCTAATCAATAAGCTCCAAGCAGTGCAGAATCGCTCAGCTCGCTTCAGTATGCCTGTCATCGTGCTGCCAGCGTAACCAGCATGAAATCCAGTGTAAACCTTCCTTTACTGCATAGTCGACGAAACTGTCACACCTTTTTATTTTTCATAAAGGCATGGTAATAATCACGAATTCAAGGCACATTGGAGTAGACTATGTCCCTTCATGCCACCACGTCTAAACCACATGCTCAAAGTTAGCATCCCGCGTCATAACACTATCGCTTATACCCAGTCTTACCCAGAGAAGGGGTCGGCAGGAACGTCAAGAGATTGGAGTCGATCACGAGGGAGCACAGATGGCTTCTACCGGCGCTGACACAACACACAAACAAAGCGACATAGCTGCGGATAAATCGGTGTAACCAGGCCGGAAGAATCGGTGCCGGACACGGTCATACGTACGAAATTTCCCAAGGTGACCAGAAGTTGGTACATCGTGCAGCTGGGACAGAGCAGTGCTACACCGATATTAGGGAATGACAAGCCGCCTCTCAGGTCTACTAGGGTGCATGGTACGCCGATGTAGAATGCCGTCTTGGAGAAAGAACATGCGAAGGGAGGGATCGCTTGGCCAAGATGTGAGCTTGTCCATGATAACACGTATCTTTGTATCCCGGCGCTGTTCGGTAGTGAGGTCAGCGAAAGCAGATAGCAAAAATAGAGAAGCAGAAGCATCGGTCGCAGGAACATCAGGAGGCTCGACTGGATGGCGGGACAAGCAGTCGGCATCCTGGTGTAAATGGGTGTATTGTAGGCTAGTGTGTACCACTATTCCTGCATAGGTAGCGCCTAGTGGTCTAGGCGACTGGTATGGCGTTTCAGGGACGAAAGCCAGCGGAGCGCATGGTAGTCTGTGGTTACTGTAAAGGACCAACCATATATGTAAGGGCGAAATTTGGCGAATGCCCAGACAAGTTCAAGGCATTCGTGTTCAGTGATGGAATAATTCCGCTCAGCTGGAGAAAGCAGATGGCTGGCGTACAAGTGGCCGTGAATTCACTGAGCTTGGCATAAAATGGCACAGATTTCACGACCACCGACGTCAGCGCGGGCTTCTGTTGGACTAGCCGCGTCGAAGTGCGCCAGAATAGGGGGAGAAAGATAAGCTTTGAGAGGGTGGTTGCCTGTGGAGAGCCCCAAGAAAATGAAAGATCTGACTTCCGAAGAGCACTAAGAGGACGTAAGACTTCCACAAAATTTTGCCCCAAGCGGTGGGTAACTTATTATATGCTGGCACGGGAAACGTCTGCACGGCACAAACTTTGTCCTGATCTGGACTTACAGCCAATGAGTAAACAAGATGACAGAGGACAGTAATTTTGCGGCGGCCGAAGTGACACTTAGACAAATTATGTCAAAAGCTAACATTTCGAAAACCGGAAAGAACGAGCGAGAGGCGCTGCAGGGGCGTGGCAAATCATGACGTCACTTATGTAACAAAGACAGATGAATCGCTTGAGATCATGCAGGAGTGTGTCCCTCTTGCGTTGGAAAGTAGCTGGAGCATTACATAAGCCGAACGCCACGAATGTGAACTGGTATAACCCATCGGCCGTTATAAAGGCAGTGTTGTCACGGTCCATGGCGTCGACGGTAATTTGCCCGCTGCCAGACTGAAGGTCGATGGTGGAAAAGTACTTCGCACCGTCGAGGCAGTCGAGGGCGTCATCAAACCATGGTAGAGGTTAAGATCTTGTGGATGATGTTGATGTGCCGGTAATCCATGCATAAGCGACAGGTGTCCTCCTTTTTTTTACCTAGAATGAAAGATGATGCTCAAGGAGTGCATCGCGGCTCCACAATACCTCGAGAGAGCATTTTCTCGACCTTCGTTTGAATGACTTGTCGTTAATGAAAAGACACATGGTATGGTTGCCTGTGATAAATGTGTTCGCCACCGGTGTCAATACGGCGTGTCATGAGAGAGGTCTGGCCTCAGGGGCGACCATTCAGGTCAAAAATGGCACAGAACAAGGCATGCAGGTGGCATCGCTGGTCGGTGTGGAAAGGCGGCAAGTCGGGAGCAATCAGGTTTGTGAACTCAAGAAAGACAGCCAACAAAGTAGATGAAGAGTCAACGGGACACGGCGAAGCATGAACAGTCAAGGCTGATAAACGGCAGTCTTGAGAGGAGAATAGCGTACCTGAGGTGTGCCATTGCGCTAGGACATAGTCACCAAATCTGAAGTTAACGAGATGAAGGCTGGTGGAATTGTTGGTGATATTGACGACGTTGTGCTGAAGGGCAAAGTGATGGGCAAATCGGACGTCCGCGACATGAGAAACAACATAGTCACCGTCAGGTAAAGGTAAACGAGGAGAGAGGAGGACCCAGGTCATGGTCTGTGAGGCGGGTTGAATGAGTTTAGCAGAGCACAGTCTGTTAGGAACTTCCTCGGCAGGGTCAGGACAAGGCAAATCGAGTTTAACGAGCAAGTGGTGCAGTTTTTAACTGCGGAGTGAGCAGATGGAAACTCATGGTCTAGAATAATGTCATGGGGACACTCTTGAAAAACAGTAAACAAAACAGATGTTTGGCGGCGAGCGACACCAATGCGAGTGGCACATATTTCTGTTGTGCACAATATTCTTCCATCAACGATTCACACAACACAGGAGTCCGCAGGTGTCAGTTAATTTAGTGAGACGCTGACGAAGATAGTCGTTCATCACAGAAATATGTGCGCCGGTATCAAGCAGAGCAGTTACCGATACACCATCTATGTACACGTCAAGTAAATTCTTATCCGTCGGTAAGGTCGGTACAGCAATTGCAGTCCGGGTCGTTCTAGCTGCGTCACTCCTCGGAGCTGCACCGGTCGGTTTCCCGTAGAGCGCCAGTACATGGGGTACTGCGAATGTAGAATAGTTGGTGAGTGAGAGAGAGGATCACGGTAACGCAGGATGACTCTGCCGTGCAGATGAGAACGCCAGAGTAGAGTTTTATGGCTCTGTGGAACCTTCCGGTGGTGAACGAGTACCTGGTGAGCGGTGGTAATGTGGGAACGCAGACTGATATCGGGTAGACGTCCATCTTCTGCGGCAGTGGTGCGAAATGCGGCCAACGCGTCGGCATCTGAAACAACTCGACGGCTCATCGGATTTTCGCCATTCCACTGGGTTGTGAAAGGGCTGAGAGGGGTGCTGGCTTTGCGAAGAAGGGAGCGTAAGAAAGGCGTAGGTTTCCCATCGGTTGACGGAACAGACAGACTGAATGACAAGGTTCGCAAACTTTTCGCCTACGACAGACTGCACAATGAAATCGTTGGCCGAAATTATTAGAATAGGTCGACAAGCTAGCCGGTGCCGCTGCTTTGATCTCTCGGCGGACGATATCAATGAGGCTCTCGAAGGTTGGCGGCTGACGCGGAGAAGGAAGGTCCTCGCACGAAGACGTCCCAGCTATATTTGGAAGGCGCGTGAACTGGTGTGAGATACGACGTCTTTTTGCTTCTTCGATGCGTCGACATCCTTTAGTCAGGTCGGTTATGGTGGGAAAATTGTACACTAAAAGGTTAAAAGCGTCGTCCGCCATGCCCTTCAGGACGTGGTTCAATTTATCTGCTTCTGACACCCTCCCGTCGACCTTGTGGTAAAGGGCGAAAACGTCCTTGATTATTGCCACGTAAGTTAAGGTCGACTGCGTACGTGCGACGCCTACAATGCCCCTGGTGGCGGTCCTCATTAGGGCAGCCTACTGAGACGCCTGGGAGCTTCCGGGGCACTGTTCCTTCGCAGTTGCCAAGAGTGCTGCGTCGCGCCAACATGTCGCACCAGCTTGTGGTTAGAACACCGACCGAGCAGCTCGAGCGCGAAGCCAGACTTTGCTTTACATTTCAGTGCTTCGCCCTTCGAGCGCTACCGTCATTTTCTTCGTTAATGCCTGAGCCTTAAGCGCGTCGACGTGGAAAAAAAATGTGTATGTATGGGAAGTGTGGGAAGTCGGTCACGTGAATCGAAATGAATTCTGCGGTTTTACGTGCCACATCGATGATTTGATGATGAGGTACACCATAGTGGCAACTCCGGATTAATTTTGAGAGTAATCCTTATTGTGCCCCCAGTCACGAAGCAGGCGTTTTTGCATATATATATATATATATATATATATATATATATATATATATATATATATATATATATATATATATATATATATATATATATATATATATATGAAGAACGAGGGTGAAGAACGGCAACCTCTAAAGCCAACTTAGACTGAGATGTAGCACATCATAAACAAAATGGAAATGAAGGTGGACGAAAAGATAACGTGCCGCCGGTGGGAGCCGAACCCATTACCTCCGAATTATGCGAGCGTTGCAGTTGAAATTACGCTGCGGTGGCTACCAGTCCGTCTACTAAGTTGGGTATTTATGTTTACTAAGTCTAGCACTGGGAGTTTTAGCCAGCACCATTCAAAGCCATTGAAGACCGATGGACATCTTTATTTGCTTTTGCCCGATGACATAATGTAACACGTAAACTTAGGGGAGCAGGCACGTGGCTATCCTATGTGCGTGGCGAAAAGAATGTCGTATGCTATATACTGGATGCCAGATTCGAGATCCTTGCTATGAATGAACGAGAGAGAAGGGAAACCGATGGGCTCGATTTCAGTTGATCAGGACCATGTAAAGCCAACAGACAAGGAAGCCAAGAAAAGAACCGGGGAAATTAACTGTGGTTGAAACTGAAGTATACAAAATCGCAAGGAAAAGGGAAATGAAAGTGGACAAAACGATAACGTGTCCCTGGTGGGAATAGAACCCACTACTTCCACAGCACGCGTTAGTTGCGCAATCAACTGTGCTGCGGCAACAGTTAGGAATCCATCCACTATGTTATTTGTTTGCCAGGTTCAGCCCTCGGAGCGTTAGCCAGTAACACTGAAAGCCATGGTGGCCGGATATATATATATATATATATATATATATATATATATATATATATATATATACTGCACTGCACTATACTGAGTAACTGCACGCACGCGTGCAAAAGCTGAAGCAAAAGCTTTGTTTGTTGCTGTGGTCTTTTCGAGGTCAAAATAATATCCGGCACACACGTTCCGATTTCGGGTGGACATCCTATGCTAAACGTAGTCACAAACCTCCAAATTGTATGTACTCATCAGTGGAAAATTAGGGACAGCCGGTGAGCACTGTCGATAAACAGGTAAACATCTAACAAATCAAAGAAATAAGAAGTAATTAAGGTATGAAGTAAGAAGTACGAACAACTTTATTTGGTACCTAAATGAATCATTCCAACAACTGTACCCCTCATCAATTAACGCAGGTTCGCGTTGAAAGCAACGCCTGAGACGTTACACTCCGCGAAAATTCCACTGCGTACACCGCGAGATCTCTGGTTAACTAGCGAACACTTTGATTAAGGTACAGAATGTCAGCCATGCATTATTCCTGATTTCGCAACTGGATTGGATTGGACAAGCTTTAATAAAGGTCCTGCAGGACGCACGTCAGCGCGCAGTGGGCGTCTCCCACGCAGGGACCGACAGGGAGTACCTGGCGGCTGCTGCGCAAGCCTGCTGGACGGCCATTGCTTTTCTTGTAGGAGCGGGCTTGCAGCTGGCTTCAGTTCACAAACGCATATGTCTGTATAGGAGTATAGAATGTCAGGTATGCGTTGTCCCTGACTTTGCAGCTCGCTTCAGTTCACAAACGCATGTCTGGCCGTACGAACTCCATCACTTATTTAATCATTAAAAATTTTAAAAATAAATGTTCGTTAGCTTGATTGAGAACTGCGGTATAATGGCAGCGTTCCAGCCTGGCTGCTTTGGAGGTCATTACACCTTTGCAGCTTGAAACCGCTTGAAGCATTCTGCTTTTTAATTTCCCTCGCAGCCTTCCTATTTCAGCAGCAAAAAAAAAAGATGTTCGTCGTGTGCCATGCACTTCATTGATTTGGCTGCGTGCCAGCTCGAATCACCTGGTTCCCGTCAGCTAGGTAACCTCAGTAACGAGGGTTGCAATGTGGGCTTGTTGGTAATGCATCTTCAAGGGGAGTATGGTAGCCCGATTCAAAGACGGGACAAGAGAAGACACAAACGGACACACACAGCGCTGTGTGTGTCCGTTTGTGTCTTCTCTTGTCCCGTCTTTGAATCGCGCTACCATACTCTCCTTCTCAGTAACGTCATCGCCCACTGTACACAACAGCTGATGGCATAATTATCGTATATCTCTTAGAACTCACGCCTAGAGTCATATTCGAAACACGTAATGACCGGACACGGTGCTCTAATGTGAAGTATTATTAGGAGCAATTCCCGTAGTTTTACGTATGTTAGGTCGCGCATTATTTTTTTTTATTTTTGGCACAGAATCTTGTGGGAGTAAGCACACCTATGCTCTGCGTAGCAAAAAACAATAAGCCAGGACAAAAGGTATCCCTGCAAAATAAAATGGCAAAATAAACAAGGAGGGGGTGGGTAAGGTGAGGTACTTGTAAAACACAGGTCTGTTGCAGCTATGGGGAATGCAATCTATAACAGAATTGAATAGAATGTTCCTTCCATAAATAGGCCAACACATCCCACGTGCTCTCACGAGCAGCACTTCGCTTTCTTTTTTATTGGAGCGGGTTATGCTTCGGGCGTCGAAATTCTGCGATCTAAAATTGAACTTTTAATGGAGCCCCATTGAGGTTGACGTCAAAATAGCGGAATGTCAAACTGCGTTTGTGGCGCCTATGCGAACTCTGCCAGAGAAAGGTAGTGAAACGCGTAAACATCGTTCTACTTATTGTAGACGTCGTCGTATCAGTGCGAAAAACGAATATAATCGTTACCTAGGCTTACAAGCAGAAAAATTAGACATTTCAGGGAAGGTTACCGCATTTATTTGCTTGCATCTGTCTCAGTGAATTTATTAGCGTTCGAATATTTGGAAGTGAAACTTCAATTTTATATTCCGTAGTTTTATCCACCCTTTCCGCAATAATACGCATAAGCGACAAGTTCAGAGGCCAACATCAACAAGGAAAACACGAGAGTGGGACAAAATGAATGGTTTCCTGTCTTCGTGACTGAGGCAGCGGGGCTCGACCTCGTAAACAGCCAAACGCAATACAAGCACTGTTATTCCCCGTTAGTCGGTACTGTGTTTCCCCACAGTCCTTGGCCACTGTGCTACGCGGATATTCTGTGCACACATCCCTTCCTGCGAGAGGAATCGGAGTAGAGCCGTCATGAAATAAAGTCTTTTTCTGTTTATTTCTCCCGTTGTCACGTTACAACATTGTCTCTTGTTTCTTATACTTCTTTCCCTTTGCTATTTAGCAGGCCAGAGTATACCAGCTTAGGCCAGCATGTCTGCCTTTCCCTCTGTAGCGAGTGAAATATTGGGTTTGTCATGCTTTTGTTACGAATGAAATTTTCAAGGATGGTCGGAAATATTACACGCAATTATGGCCGTCGCTTGCGCTAACTCGATAAGAAAGTAGGCTTAATAATAGGTCAAACTGCAAATCGTTGGAGTAAATATGTGGCGGCCATGTTGTAATTAAACGCGAATGCTAAATGTGACAGGATTGAAGTAATGTCTGTTGAACCAAAATTCTGACACTGATGGGCAAATTTCTGCGAAAATTAATGCATCAGCAAAAATTAATTGCGCGTGCAGCAATATGATTCGCCTTCACATCATTGCGTACGCGTTCTATATTTGTTCAAGGAAGCTGTATTTATTTAATTCTGGGGTTTTACGTGCCGAACCTACAATTTGATCATGAGGAAAACCGTGCAAGGGGGACTCCGGATGAAATTTTGCCACCAGGGGATCTTTGACGCGCCCCCAATGCACGGGACCTCGCCCCCATCAAAATCTGGCCACCGCGGTCGGGATTCGTTGATCACGGGATCAAATCCCTGCGCGGAGGCCAGATTCTGTTAAGGAACGATTTCAGCGTGGAACGATTTCGCCGTACCTTGATGGTATGTATTCAGTCTCAAATTAATGTCCCCCGCTCGAAGACCTCTCAGCCACTTGTCTTCCATAGCGTTAGGTTCAAGAAGGGCCTGCGGTGAACAGTGATAGAGTCAGCTTTCAGTTCGACATTCCACCTCCCGGGGGATTTTTCCTCTGATTACGCCACTTTATCATGCTCCGATCCCGCTGTCTGTGTTGTTCAACTTCGCAACTTCTGCCGTCAGCTCTGTGAATCTAAATTATGTGCCCAGCAGTGCCAGTAGACTAACTTGACACCAGAGTAAACGAGCTCACCTCTTGTGTTTGTGTTGGCAGTTGTTGCTGAAAATATTCCAGATTCCCGACGATCGTCCTTAACGTGTCATCAGGCAAAGTGCCAATGCGTTCGCACTCGACATAAGCAAGCGAACCTTCATGGCTTACATCGATCGCTTGAAACCAGTTTTTCCGGATTACTCCCACTCACAACGACGAATTCCTGCTCAGCGCATCAGCCTACACCGAGGCGTTCCTTTCGCATGCTAGTACTATGCAGGCACGTGTCGTTCAGTCTCACGCCTTCAACTGAATGCCTTCCCTAGTGGAGATAATGTAGAAGACTAGTGCCAGCCAAACGCAAAAGATGAAGACCACTGTCCACGATAACCAATGACACAAATATCGACACGAAGCTCGTGCCCTTAGCCTCATGGGATGGGTTCGGCCACTGAACTCCCTGCCGCACGCTGTACGCTTGAGTTATCTTTCAGTCCAAATTTCACTGGCTGGCCCTCGGTATCTTCTGTATACTATTATCCCTTTTGCAGTGTGCCCCATGTACTTCTCTTCCCATCACATACTTACCTGCGAACAACATGGAAACACTGGAGTCTCCAGTATGGAGACACTCACAGTCAAAGAAACATGGGTGCTACAAATAGCAAGGATATAAAGGCATACTCAGCCTACACAGAAAAAGTTACATCGTCTTTAGAAAAAATGTAGCGGAGGTGGCCATTCCAATATTGCCTAAGACATCGCCGCAATGCAATCTTTCTATGGTTGGTGCTGAGTTCATAACACATTTATTTAGCTTGTTATTGCCGTAACAAGTTGATGCATTTCTGGCAAAAAAACGTCCGGCTGACTCACCTCAGTTATTCATATGTACAAAATCTTTAGGGTGGTTGCTCTAAGTAGAGAAATAATAGTTGTTTTACCAAAGAAATATAGATTTTAGTGCCCATTCTAGGTACGTTCTTGTCGTGGGTCATGCGCGAAAAAGAGCCAGCTAGAATACTTTAAAATTCAGAAAAAAGTCCATGACGCATTAACACCAAGCTGACTCAGCGAATATCGGATATTTTCCACATTGTAAAGAGTGATTGCACGCATAGGTGTCCAAGCATTCGCTAAATAATTTAGGTTAGAGCACATCATTTCACTACAGTCGTGGAAGCGCTTGAGCTTTTTCACTCAAGTCGAGAAATTCGCAGGCAAAGGTTGTATTTGGGGTGTTTTGGAATACATACAGAATATCCAGAATGAAGAAAGAAAAAGGCTGTGAGCGCGCAAAGTGCCCTAGTCAGTGTGTGTATATATAAATTACTTTAACTATCCTGAGTAAAGCACACTGCAATGCTGTTCCCAGAAGCTATACAAAAGTTCGGCACATTATTATCGGAGCTTATGACAGATGCAGAAAGAATCTCAGTGCAGCGTCTCGTATTTATTCTACCATTTTACAGCCACTACGAGAGCCAGACTTCCGATATCATCGCAGTTAATAAACAGCAACCGCGAGAACAAGAAGGTGGAGACCACAGCCCCTCACAACTTCGAAAACCTCCGCGAAAATTTCATTACCGATGGAGGGAACTCAGGGTTTCGTTTCCTGTAGGCACAACTGGAAAATTGTGGCCAAGAAAGAAATCCACACTGCTGCCGAGCAAACGCTACTGACTGTTCGCTAAGAATTGGCCCTCGCAGTAAATCGGCAGAAGAAAGATGCAGAATAGAGATTGGTGATATTGGCTACCCACACAAATTAATCAGAGAGTAATGAAACCGAGGTAGGTAACGAGTAGCACATATGTAGCCGTTGGTTGAATTACATGGAAAAAGAAATGGGCTTACGTTCAAATTAAAATATTATACGTGGCTTAAAATCCCATAACAACTCACAAGGGCTTTGAGAAGCATCATCATTCGGTGCCCCGGATTTATATCTGTCATATGGGGTATTTTGACATGCTCTAAAAGAAGCCCCAAACACAGTGTTTACATCGTTTTCTGCGCTTCGCGATGGATGCTGAGATCGGTCGATGCTCTCTGGAGTGAATAACTCATCGTATTTATTCAAGTACGGTCGACATTTCTTTTTTTCGAAAGTGTAACCCGAAATGAGATATCGACTTATATTCGTGACCAGAGAACCTAACCTCTGCCTATATTTGTGAACGAAGATAGCTAAAGTACCAAGCTTGCAGAGTCCATTTGTTGTACACGCCACAATGTCAGTCGGGAAATTCTCCACACTGGTTCTAAGAAGCAGTGGACACCCAACGCACTCGGTGGCAGGCAGAACGACATCGCTTGGGGATCCACGAACGCCTGCCAGGCGTCCTATGACGACGGCATCAATGCAGTTTCGACGGAGATGCCTCTTGTAGCATTGACAAGTGAGATTTAGTAGCGGAGCTTAAAGTATTAGCGGTGTGTCATGCTCAATTTTTTTCGTGTCTTTAGAAAGACACGTTAATCAATTCGATTCGACGTTAATCAATTCGATTAACGATGACACAATGTAGCGATCGACTGTATTGCCACCGCTGAAACCCGCGTTGTGTTGCGTGCACTGCACCCGCAATACTTTCTCGCGCCTCCCTCTGGACACTCTGCGCCATCCGCTCGTGTCACGTGCCTTAATATATATCCAGCCGAGATTATCTGAGTATTTATTTATTTATTTGTTCATGCGTTACAGATACTTCTAAGGTGCAATGGCATTGCGAGAAGTGACGACAAATATTATACAGGGCAATAAAACAATGAAAAATTGCATCGTGCATTAGACATCATGTACGGCTGTCTTAAGAAGCTTGTCGTCAATGATGGCGACGATGGAAGCGGGAAGGCTGTTCTATTGCCGGCTGGTTTGCAGAATTAAAAAGTACTTATGCAAGTTAGTTTGGCATGCTGGCACTGCTATCTCAAACACGTGATCAGAGGGAGAATAAAAATACGAAGAGATATTGTGGGCGAGGACAACCATGATGGCCATCCTACGGGAGTTCGCGTCTTACGTAGCATGAGAAATAACATGGCTCGCGCTCTTCATAATTTGGCTGCCTACGATGAAACAAAGCACCGTACGGGCTGTTCTCTTAGTGCCTTAAGAATAAGGAAAGTGCGTAACTGAAATATGACGGGTCCGGAACAGACTGTAAGCACAGCAAATAAGCGGTACCTTCGCAAAACAATACGTAAAATAGCGGGCCATTTGCTGTGGTTGTCACATTAGAGTAGGCAGAGCCGGTATTTTGTGGGATATAAGCAGTCCAATATAATTCGAGCTGAACAGTGTAAAACGGCAGCCATAGCCGCCGTCAAGTGCGTGATATACACGCACTTGACGAGTCGTCGCACGTGCGCGTATAGGTTATCATGCAATATTTCCATTTCGCTTCGAGTAGTACTGTTGTGTGCCTGACTTTTTTTATTTTCTGTATTTTCTTGTTTGTTTTTTTGGTTGAAAAATACTTTTTCAAGATCGCCTGTGAAAGACAACTCAGTTTCGGTCCTTTCAAGTAGAATATATAAAGTGGCGGACATTACTTGAACGACAGAATGAAATGACAATTTATTTAATTAAAATATAGCACTAATAAGTCTTTTAATATATCCACTAATTGTAAATGGGAAATGAGGCAGAGACGTAGTGAAGTCCATTTGCCCAGCATAAATCCTAAAACTACCCTCACATTCGAGATATCACTCCCCAATATGCGATCAATTTCAATTAGACTTACGGTTATTATGGTTCCAAACTATTAGAAGGAGGCTCTTGTGAAATTGTTAAAAGTAGCGCTAATACATTTCGTACCACATTTCGGTGACCCGGATGTCTCTACTAGTGCTAGCGCTAAAATTTAGACTAATCAGACATGACTTCACAACTGCTCAATTTCAACATCCAACAAAGTGAAGAATTGAAAAGGTATTTGGCAATTCTTTTATTTATCGTAGCGACCCGAACACTGTGGTTTACCGCGGAAAATATTGGCCACCTCTTCAGATAACCCATTTCAAGAGGCGATTTCTATAAAGAATATTCACTATGTATAAAAAACATCAACAGGAGAATAAATCACGGTGTACTGTAAACGCGTACTGTAAACTCAGCGCGCTGAGTCGCGTACCTCAGGACCTTATTAAAGTTTCGCATCCATCCATCCATCCATGTAAACGCGTCTGCATCTGTCAAGTGCCATTTCACGCTGGCCATTGACAGATGCCGATTCTTTTGGTGCAGTGAATGAATGAATGAATGAATGAATGAATGAATGAATGAATGAATGAATGAATGAATGAATGAATGAATGAATGAATGAACTTTATTCCCCTTTTAAGAAAGGGGAGGAGCTGGGGGAGGGAGAGAGGGAGGTCTACGTCCATCACCACATTATGTGGCTAGAAGTCCGTCTACAAGTCGTGGTAGGCCTCCGCTACCTCCTCAGCCCACCTCAGGACTCGGTCCTGTAGGGTGGGATTGGAGCTGCGCAGGGCAGTCTCCCACAGCTCCTCGCTACTAATTAATGGTTTGAGCTTGCGGGGGGGGGGGGGAGTTTTGATGGGGCATTGCCACATGATATGGGAGAGATCTGCTATCGGGACAGGACAAACGTGACACTTGGGTGTCGGGTATGTGGCGGGAAAGAATAAGTGCAAAGTGTGCGGGCTAAGAAAAGTGCGAGTTTGTAGTTGTCGCCACAGTATTTCTCTCTCGCGCGTTCTAGACATAGAGAGAGGTGGATACAATAGGCGTTGGTTTCTGTAATGTGTGCATATTTCATGGAATTTGACGAGTGTGTCTTTATTGGTGTGTTGTTGGGAGTCATTGGGTTTTATAGTTAGGCCCATACTTGCGGCCACTCGGTCCGTGAATCCTCGAGCCGCGGCATGAGCCATGTCGTTGCCATGGAGTGCGTTGCCCATACGAGAGCGATGTCTTTTTCTGGCGGGTGAGCTACAGGCAGAGAGTGCGCGAGGTTGTTAATGTAGCCGTTACTGAAGCTCCGGATAGCAGTCTTAGAGTCACTAATAATGACGTCGCAATCGGGTAGCCCCGATGCAAGTGCAATGGCGGCCTCTTCCGCGTCACCCGTCACCCGTCCTGACTGATGCTGAACAAACAGTGTTGCCCTGGTTGTCTACGACCGCTATAGCATAACGATGTTTAGGGGTGTAGACTGCAGCGTCCACATAGTACACTCCTTCAGCCTGTCCATAGCTGCGTTGTAGCGCCTTGGCTCGATGTTTGCGGCGTTTGACGTGAAATTCGGGGTGCATGTTTCTGGGTAGAGGCTGGATGTGATATTGGCCGTGTATGTTCGGAAGAAGTTGATGTCACCTACTCTCGTTGAATGGTGGAGCACGATGAAGTTGTCTCAGGATCTCACGCCCAGCTTCAGTGGTGGGTAGTCTATGGTATTTTGATGATAGATGGGCTTCGGTTATTTCTTGAAGGGTATTTAGTGTGGCGGTGGCCATCACCATTTGTGTGGATGCTTTAATCGGAACACCAAGAGAGACTTTGTGTATCTTGTGAATCAAGCATTTCACAGTATCCTCTTCCTGCCTAGAGAGTGAGAGATACGGTAGTGCAAAGGTGATATTGCTTAAAACAAAAGCCTTGATTAGCTGAATTAGCTCCTTCTCTCGAAGCCTTCCGTGTTTGTTGGAGATCCTCCCTGTCAGGCGGAGCGTATTATCTACCGTTGTTTGTAGTGTTTGCAAGGTATGCTGATTTGCTCGGTTGCATTGGAGCTGTAATCCTAGGACCCTTATCCTGTCTACTTGGGGTATAGGGTGCCCTTCAATCGTGAGTTGGATATTCAGAGGTGAAGTCCTGAAGCGTCTTGTGGGGCGTAGAAGGAGAAGCTGTGATTTGGTGGAGGAGCACCTGAGATTCAAATCGTGACCCACTTGTTCGACCTGATCAATTGCGGCTTGGAGCGTGTCTTGGATATGCTCGTCAGAACCTCCGGTCATCCACAGCGTAATATCGTCCGCGTACAGTGTGAATCGGAGGTCAGGAATCTTCTTGAGAGTCAAAGCTAAAGGTCGCATAGCCAAATTGAATAGGAAGGGGGAAAGTACTGCTCCTTGGGGCGTGCCAGTGCTTCCTAAACTTAATTGGCCAGATTGTTCGCTGCCTAATTGTAGCGTTGTGCAGTAAAAACACGATGCATCCAAAACAGATCACAACACGCGTGCACACACACGCGGCTGATGATGCAGGTTGCATGTGTGCGCAGTCAAGAGACGTTTCCTCATGCTGTAGCTACCGCTGCACCGAAGGGCTTCACAGTGGTTCTTCGATGGCCTTCTATGAACTGAAGTCTCATCAATTTCACGCAGAAACGTGCATCTCGAAATGGTTTCGCAACACGCAACACATTTAAGCAGCTCCACACCGGCTTGCACAAGCTAGACTCCTCGCCCAATGAAACCTTCTATGCAGGGGGGAAAGGTTGGACGATACTGGCGTCGCCATCGTGACGTATCTGACGTCGCCGGCGGCTGCGTAACACGCTGAATACGTCAGACTACAAATTCCCTTAAGTGATTCCTAACGACAACATGCCGCCGTGTCGAAAGACAGGGCTCGACGCTCAAGACAGGAAACGTAATCGCGCCGAGGCCCCGCGCAATCGACGGGCCAGTGAAGGGCCGTTTATAGTCCGGCGTAACGCGCGCGCGCGCGCACGCTACGTCACGTCGGCGAAAACGACACCTCTATAGCCGGGCGCACCGGCGTAGCCAACGTAACCGGCGGCTTCCAACGCGCCCCGACGGGCCCGGCGCCGATATGGCTCCGGAGCCATTCGCGCGTCGAAGTCGGCGGAACTCTCGCACCACAATGCATTGCACGCGAAGAAAAAGGCGCCAACACAACTCTGCAGACGGCTTTTGCGGATGGCGCGCGACTTGGCGAACCTTCTGCGCATGCTCCGAAGATAGCAGCCTACGGCGCGCGCGTTGAAGTATAGAGGGGATGGCATCTCGGCTGGCGCAGCGCAACCGACGTAACGTGTCTGACCGCGAACGACGCTCGCCCGCGCGCCGATAACGTCGGACTATAAACGGGCCTTGAGAGTGTCGACGAGCGTTGAGTACATGCGTCAGCCATGCCAAGAATACGGCCGAAGCTCGCGAGGCCGGTCTCACCTCAATGCTTGGTTGGCATTGCGCCCGCCAGAAGCCGCAGGACCTCGGGCAGCATTTGGGGGCCGAAGAGCGCCACCCACACCAATGCGCGACTACCAAAACTTCTCAACAATACGAGTGTCTACTACGTTGCAGAATGAACAAGCAGGCCTGATGGGCATGATCATAAGTGCACATCAAGCACAATACGATTAAGATACAAATTAGGCGAATATTAAACTTGAAAACGAGACAGACAGACACGTATAATCAACATTCAATCGTAGAATCAGTTGCAAAACCATATACGTTGACTTCGCCTCTGACATTTGATAGCGTCGACAATTCGTCGATGCTGTCCCTTTCATTGTAAATTTTCTTGTATCTTTTTATTTATCATAAGTCGGTAAGTAACCACATGCAGTGCTGATGAGGCTTCTATGACGTTGGTGCAGCCTTCGTTCTCGGCCCAATTCCCTAGTTCCGAAGCAGCCGACGCATCAGCTGCGTCCATGTCATCTTTCATGCCCCGCCATGCCGAATGTAGCGCCAGTCTTTCAAGTGGTGGAGCTTTCCCCAAATATGGTACGGCTTCGATTCGTCAAATTCCAAAGTATTTTTTTTTTTTACTAATCGAAGAGGCGACACATACCTAGCGGCACATACGCAGTGGCCCAACATACCACCAAAGAGATTCATTGAGGCACGACACATACCCAGTGTGCCATACCGAGTAACCCAAGTTGGTCCGACAGTTTGTTTTAAACCCGGTTGTCTCATCACAGAAGTGGCATGGTCTACTAATTAGACCGCAGACTACCCAGTGAACCAAACTGACGTGAAAGATATTGACTAAAGAATGCCCAGGGTCACAAACTCTGTGACCAAGTTAATCTCACGTTTGGTTTCGAACCCTGTTCCTTCAACCCAACATCCCGATGCGCTACCCATTGGACCAGGGACTACCGAGTGAGCCAAGCTGGCACGAAAGAGATTAACCAAGGAGGAACCTATATAGAGACACCGCAAAGTTGGTACAGCTCGCAAAGAATGCTAATGCCATGTTTAACCATTTATGACGTTTTACGTGCCGAACCCACAATTTCATCATGAGGCAAACCGCAGTTGTAGACTTCGAAATAATTTTGTCACCTGGGTTTGTTTACCGTGCACATAAATGCACGTAAGCGAGCATTGTTGCATTTCACCCCCATGAAAATGCGGCTGCCGCCAACGGGAATCGAACCTTCGACTTCGTGCTCAGCATCGCAAAGCCATATCCATTTAGACACCGCAGTGGGTTTAAAGTCCTGTAGTAGTAAACAAAAAATAATTTTGGTGGGTTTCGCCACCAAATACTTTTCCCGTTTCTTTACTTAACTATGTATACACGACGACACTTCAAGCTTTGTTTGAAATTTAGCATCTCACAAAAAAGTTTAGAAATGCTGAGCACTTTGTTTTCGTGCGCGGCTACTTTTGCGATAACTGTTTTCCGCATTGTGTTGTTTATACCCGTAAATCTTTTCGTGAAATGCTTCATACTTTTGAAGACGCACTCTTTCTTGAAGGCAAAACGGACATACTCGGGAGCGCAACGTCGCTCGAGGTGAGCAGTAGATATGTTTCGATTAGCTTTAACTCAAAAAAATTCCTTTCGTACGAGTCAACTGAAGCACTGACAAGGAACAAAATACCGCAGTCGTCCTTGGAATCGTCTCCTTGTTCCCTTTGGTAATTCTACAAACAGCTTTGCACCCATACCTTCATTTTATCGGGATACTTCTCGGCAATTTTACGAGCCTTCGCGGTCGAAGGTCATTCACAATAGTTTCGCGGCCTTAAAACGCATAAACATCAGTGACGCTTTTTGTCAACGTCAGAACTCTTCCTTGAATCTCCATTTCAACATACGCATGCTCATTTACGCAGAAAACAGACGTCATTTCGGCCAGCTCATCAAAATATGTCGTACTCATCGTGGAAAAAAAAATGCAAGCTCTAGGTTCAGAGACTGATCTTTTCGTTTACTCTAGTAATGCCAGGCGCTAACATTTCTTGAGTCATCGTCCTATGATATGCGGATATCTTGTTCTTTCTGGTTTCTCTATACCGATCACCTCACCTGTCGCTGTATATATGGTGATTGCCCTTTCCACTACCTCAGCTTGTTTGCCTGACCTGCCCTGGTGTGGTGGTGGCTTTGTCGTTGCGTTGCTAAGCCCAAGCATGTCGGATAAAATTTCGGCCGCGTAGACCGCATTGTGAAGAAACAAAATGCAAAAACGCCCTTGTACCATGCGTTGGGAGCATATTAAATAACCTCAGGTGGTTAATATTAATCAGGAGTCACCCACTAGGGCGTGCCTCATAACTATATCGTCGTATTGGCCGCGTAGAACGCTAGAATGTAATTTCAATTCAACTTGCTTTCCTGGCGAGGAACATCCTTTAAGGTTTCATCTTCTGATTGCAGTACTCAAGACACTCTACCGTCATGTAGTATTTTTGTGGTTGGAGACTCCATGCAAGATGCACAAAAATAAATCAGATGCAGGAGCAACCAAGCTCAGCGCAGCCACCGTTGTTTCCGCGTGGTACATTGAATCTTGTGACACTTCTACCATCAAGATTGTTGCTCGTAGCTGTTTCTACGGCTGCACGACGTGCTCTACAGTGAGCGCTACAATTTGTCTGGTTAATACATTTAACTATTAATATAGAATAGTTCACTATTTCTCATAGCAGATGTAGTTCCGTCATGTCACTAAGCATTATCTTGTTGCCTCTGCCACATTTACTGATCCTACAATGTTTGGTTGTTATGTCCTTACAAGATTTTCTGCTACGTTCGCTAATTTTTCCTTGTGCATAAAGTTAGACTTGTTCTTTTATCAGCCCTATAAAGCTGCGTTTTAAAAGAGAGCTCTAGCATCTTAATCTAGCATTTTAGTTAGGTTTGTTGAGTTAAAGAAAGCGTTCAAATGGGCACTCCCTACAAGAAGCAGGAACTCAATTATTAAGTTCATAAATATGTAACTCAACATAGACAACGCTATCATAATTCTGTCAATTGAACACAAAAATGCAACTAAAGCATATCGAAGTAATGTATTATATACTGTGATGAAATATGTCACTAATTTGTGGATAACTCTTTTTCATGATAAGTCACGGCTGTTGGTTCAGTGTCATGCTTTTTTCACAAATTTATCAATAGAAAGTAGAGGTGCGTGTGATGCGATCATTTGCAATGATTGTGTTTATGGAATTTCCCAGCTGGAAGTCGTGTTTCTTGCCGCCCAGAGCCGCACTCATTCTCCGGTATACCTGTCATCATCATCACCATTTGCAAAGACAGCGGAAAGCGCTGCAACATAGCTACAAAGTCCGCAAAGATAATCGAAAAGCGGACGTTGAGGCTGCTTATTGCATCTACAAACTAACAATTCAGCCAGCTGCGCCAGCACGTTTATTTTCTGTTTGGTGTACATTGAGAATGCACAAGTCATCGCATGAACATGCAGTCAACGTCACAGAAGTTGGTTCTTGCATTGACCCCCTCCCACCCGTGCGAAGACGGTGAGCTCTCCCGGTCCTCCGGTTAGTGCTCGCAGGTGGCGGATCTTGGCCGTCGCCAAAGATAACGAGGCATATCTTTGGTGATAATATATATTTGCAAGTCTATAGGCAGCAAAGCATGACGAATGCACTCAGTAAGTGCTTTCGATGTGCAGGCCTACCATTTAGGACACTACAGCGGCAAACGCCACCACCATACAGCCTTCGCACTCAGCCCGCAAGAGGCCCTTCAAGTTCGTTTGACAACAGATGCCTTCGCTACACTGTGCACCTTTCACTGTCCTCTGTGCGTCACTTGCGCGCACTCGCACTCGCCTCCCTCCCTTTCTCTCTCTCTCTCTCTCTCGCTCTCTCTCTCTCTCATTCCGTAAAGACGGCCCTCCACCCCACAAATGAGTTCGCCGACAGCCACAAAATGCCAAGGTGCTTCGTATTCGCCCAGGCCGGGCGCACATTCCCCCTTAAAGGTCACGCGGACATTGCCAGCCTCCCCGCTTTTGAAGAGTGCTCTACGCGAGCGAGCATGCAAGGAGGCCTTACGTATACCTTCGTGGTTGAATTTTAATGGCGTCAAGTGTGTATGAGTCAGTGTCACTATATTAAAAAAATGAAAAGACCTGGGCTCTGCACAGTAACTTTGACGGCGACAGCAGAAAAAATCACCTTCCATGTGTGCTACCTACAGTGAGCTGCCAAGCGTGCTAGGCCCTCTGAGGGACTTGACGCGAACTCGTAGAACTTGTCTGAAAAAGCGCGCTGCGCTCAGGGACGGAACACGATGACGACGGCAACGCGGCAAGCAAGGAGGACGACCTTTTGCGTGGTGTGTCCAAGCTGCTCTAGCAAAGCAACGTTGGCGGAGCGCTAATTGCCTCGGGATCCAGCATGCGCGAGCTTGGCCACGACGCCCGTCGCCTGCAACACATTCTAGTACTTGAAGTTCATAGGTATCATTCTTAAATTGCATGTCCCATGAAATCTAGTTTCAATTTGTAGCCCGGGTTAGGCCCCCGCAGGGTTAAGTAGTACATAATTAAAAGATCCCGAAATCCTGATAAGTAATAACTATCGTCAGGCAAAACCGGGCCATTTCAAAGCCAAAAGAGGCTATTAGCTTGACAGGATGCCCGTTGAACGACCAACCAGAAAATCAAGAAAACAAACTAACCTTATTGTAAGTGGCAAATCATTCTATAAGTACACTTGATGAAAGGCACATGCGAATACAGAACATTTACTATTAGTGAGCTTCTACGTAGTACACTGTAGAAATAAATATCAATGCACTGATAAGCGGGACACTCAACCGCACACAGACGCACGATTGCAACACCCTTTTCATTGGCCCACACACAGCACATCACACGTGGTGGCGGAATAACACGGGGTGGTAGTGCAATATATAAGCAGTGAGGACGAAGGACAGTGAAGGCTGCGTTATGAAGGGAAACACGAGCAAAAGAATGGCCGGCAACCTCAGCTTCGCTACAGCTGCAGACAACTGCATAAATGTATACCCGCCATGTAGTACATAATAAATGAGTATGATTATACAGGTACCACGAGCATTGCACCGCGAAGATTTCCAACATAATATACGTAGAGGGCTCGCTTCCAACTCGTCTTACTACAGTGGATAGAGTGTGAAACACTACTAGTTTTACAGCTCGTAATGTTTCACTAATTATTTCTCTTCACATCTTTTCGTTCCGTTGAAAGTACTTAAAAGGGAAGTATAGCTCAGAAGATTAAATCTAAATTCATCGGAACGGAGTAATCGTTCTGTTCGGCAACCATTATTTTTTTTGTCTTTTTTGTGCATTTAAAAGAAACGTTCAAATTTGGCGACTTTAGTAAGCTGGAGCCGAGTTAGCAAATATCGTTCGTGGATGATATTTGCCATTGATTGATCACTCACGCAAATAATATGTCCAGCATGAGGATTGGGTTATCTTTGCACTTAACGATTCAATTATAGCGTACGAGCTTGTTGTGAATACGGGCCCAGGTTCCTTATTTATAGGGCATCAATATTTTTGCAGATTAAGGAACCACAAGTATCAAGTTTTCAACTCTGTGCTTCGTTTGTTCACCTATTTCTTTATAATTTCAAACTGCAATAGCATCTCCATTCTGTGCACAGCACCTAATCAAACCTTAAAGCAGACAGAAATGATGCATTTTACGCACTGTTGAACTATGCGACAATCTGGGCCGCTTGAGCGAATGCAGAAATGCATCCGTCAACGCACCATCTAAATAACGAGTCATCACTAGCTCCACAACCATTGTAAGAATATAAAAGGTAGATCACAGTGACGTCGCCAATGATCTCCGTAATTTGGATGCGCTGCCATTTGTAACAGTGTCACAGGTACCAGAATGAAAACAAATGTGAAAGTACCTACCTTTGCCTATACTAGAAGGAAGAAAAAATATTGCTGTTGTTTGTGCTAATCGCAGTAATGTAGCTACAGTGAGCTCTAACTGGGGCTAGTTCTTGAAACAGTGATATTTTGACCTTCCCTCGTCCAAGTTCGCGTGTACAGTTGCTAATGGGTTGAGTTATAAATAGTGTTTCCAAGTCCTCAGAATTCGGCATCGGAAGACATTGCAGTGCGTCGGACCTGCGCTAAAAACAACGTGTGGGGTTTCTTTGCAAATTCTCGTTCTCGGTTCTTATTGGTATAGGCGAGATTAAGGGGGAAATCCAGTAGTTGCTTGAGCCTCAGCATTGTACACATACGTCACGAAAGGGAGAACTTGGTCCCTGTTTTAATGATCAGAGGTGACGTACATCGAGAGCATATGGCCAAGAGTACGGTTGAGGCGCTCGGTCATGCCGTTAGCTTGCGGATGGTATGCTGTACTGGTGCGGTGGATGATTCGGCAGTCGTCGAGCAGTCCCTTCAAAGCATCGGAAACAAAGGCGTGGCCTCTATTGCTCAGAAGTTCGCGAGGGGCACCGTAGCGAAGAAGGAAATGTAAGAGAAACGATGCAACGTCGCGAGTGGTGGCAGCCGGCAGGGAGGCTGTTTCAGCAAAGCGGGTCGAGTGATCCACTGCAACAAAAATCCAGTGGTTGCCTGGTGGGCAGCAGTCCGCGTATGTCTATACCAACACGATCAAAAGGCCGACTAGGGCAGCGAAGCGGTTGTGACAGGTAGACTTGTCCGGGAGGTAATTTTCTGCCTTGGCACTGGGCACAGGAGCGAATGAACTTTGGGCTGTAGTTATACATGCCGAGCCAATATAATCGGATGCGTAGTCAAGCACAGGTCTTGAAGAGGCCGGCATGCGCGCACTGAGGGTCTACGTGAGAAGCATCGCAGATAAGGTCACGCAGATGGCGGGATATCACAAGAAGGTACTTACGACCGTCAGAGACATAATTACCACGATAAAGAAGGCCGTCGCGAATGCGGAAGTGGGTAGCCTGGCGGCGAAGGGTGCAAGATGGTGAAGAGGTTGATGGATCAGAAAGGATGCTCCGAGCACCTCGTGGCGATTACCCCATGGACTGCACAATCCTCGATCATCGTTCCGCAAGTATGACGTCATCACTCGACACCTTATATAAGGAGCCTCGATGCGACATGCGCTTCAGAAGGCATGGCACCTGGCTGACGAACAAGATGGCTAAGCCACCGCTACTGCTTTTGCAGGCAAGTGCTATGGACAATATAGTTGTTTATCGCAGCGACAACCGCTTTTTGATACTCTTGCCGTGCCCTCGCAAGTGTTGTGATATTTTGTACGACTGCTGGTACATGCTTCTCTTGTCGTTTATGGCGGGAGCTGTTGAGAATCCCGGGCCTAAGTTAAACGAAATGCTAGAAGAAATTATTCGGAATCAGACTGCGTTCGCTCGTATGATGGATGACATTAAAAGTGAAATTGTCACACTGAGCGCAAAGAAAGACGGGATACACAGCCTCTTTGATGCAGTTGATACAATGAACAGCAACATTGGGAATTTAGAAAGTATTGTTCAAGAACAGGCTGTAAAGCTAGTCGATTACGAGAACAGCAGCTGGCGTAATAATTTGTTAGCCTTTGGCATCACTGAAACGGGGACTGACTATGGCGTAGAAACAGAGTCAAAACTAAAAGAACGTGTTCTGGACAATATATTTCAAAAAACTATGGATGTACAGGTTCATACAGTTGAGCGAATTCATCGCCTAGGTAAACCCCAACCAAAAAAATGTAGACCAGTTATTTTTAAGCTTTAGGATATCAGAGAAATGGAAAGCTTGCTGAAAAAAGGTGCAAAACTAAAGGGTACTGTTTGGCGTATTAGGTCTGACTATGCCAAAGAAACATCAGATATACGCAGAAAACTATGGGAAAGCGCAGCCGCAGACGGGGCCAAGAAAGCAAAGGTCCTACTCGTTCATGATAAACTGCGCATAGACAACGATACATATTTTTAGGATCACAACTGCAATGAGCGCTGCCTGCTCTCTAAAAGCTTATGGCATAGGACTGATAACAGAGAAACAGTACAGGTCCGATCGGCCAAGTGGCACCGATGATCCTGATACCATAGGCAACATCTCGGGCTGATCATCACAGATATAGCTATGCATTGTATGTTTGAACGCGCGAAGTATTGTAAATAAGACTACACAGTTAGAATATCTGCTCCTTTGACAAAGCCCACATGTTGTCGTCATAACAGAAACGTGCTTGCATAAAAATATATCTGACGACTGTATTGTTCCTCCCGGCTATAGAATGTTTAGGAAAGACAGGGATACACGTGGTGGGGGCGTTTGTATCATAGTAAAAAACTCTGTATCTGCTGTATTGATTGATTGCAATGTTGCTGAAACGGTTTGGTGCAAGATTGCTTTCATGGTATTGCCTACATCGTTAGAGCAGTGTATCGCGCACCTTCTGCCTCGCTTGGGTTTCTGGAAGACCTAAACACTTTTCTACGTGCAAATGTCAAAGCAGACGCGAGAATAATATTGACCGGCGATTTTAATCTTCATCACATAGGTTGGCGAAACCCATGTACTGTTCGCTCCGATTCATCCAGAGTAGAGAAGCTATTGGAACTTATGTTCATATACAATCTAAACCAAATTGTACCGGAACACACACGAGTAATGTCCACATCGCGGTCATTGTTGGATCTGGTGTCAGATAAAATAGGTGCTTAGAATGTTAACGTTGCGAATGGTATCTCTGACAACAAGATGATTATTGACACAATCACAGTGAGAACAAGTGTTTGTTTAAGGCCCTACATCCCTGTACGCGTTAAGGATTATGGACGCGCGGATGATGTTTTCATCTTTGACTACCTGGATTCTGCGTTTGCTGACTTTGAAATTGATTACTATGCTAAAACAGTAGAAGAGTTATGGCAGAACTTTAAGGAAATTGTACAACACTTCAGGGACGTCTATATCCCTAACCGCGTAAAGAAGACAAAGCACCGAAGCATGCACGAACATAATTCATATGAAAAGAAAAATAAAAGGGCTATGTAAAAGCAAAAATAAATCTACTCAGGTTTCGCGACTGCGAGGTGAGTTGAAGCAAGCCCTGCACGATTCTAAAAAATATTCTTCAGTGTCACGCTTAGCCGCTTCTTCAGAACATCACCACAAAAGTTTTGGCGATACTTCAGTGATAGAAAGGAAGAGGTACAGGAAATCATTAAAGAAGGTCAAGTTCTGATAAACAAAAAGGATATTGTAGAACACTTTAATCACTTCTTTCAGTCCGTATTCACCACGAACGATGATGACGTCGATGTTAGTTCAGAAAGCACACAGCCTAGCCAAATGGATGACATCCTAATTACGCAGGAGGGCGTATTTGAGCAGCGTACGGACCAGATGACGTAGCGACTCAATTTCTTCAAAGATATGCTGAATGGGCGCCGTGTTACTTGAATCTTATATTTCAAAAATCATTGCAAACTCATTCTGTACCCAAGATTGGAGCAGTGCAATAGTTATTCCGGTGTTTAAAGGTGGTAATCGAACAATAGTGAATAATTACCGGCCTATATCTCTTACACCCATTTCTTGTAAAATTTCGGAACACATAATAGCTAAGCACATCATTCGCCATTTAGAAAATAATTCTTTACTTTACCCATACCAGCATGGATTCAAAACATGCCTTTCCACAACCACACAACTCGTAGAAACAATTAAGGATTTCGGAATGGCGATTGATGCCAGAGAGCAGTTTGACGTAATCGCCATAGATGTTGCCAAGGCTTTCGACAAGGTGGCACCCAAAAAACTGATTTACAAACTGGAAGTAGCCGGCCTTAATGCCACTATAATAAAATGGATTTAGGTATACCTAATGAATCGCAACCAGGTAGTAAGAATGGATGGTCATGTCTCCGGCTCACTGGCAGTACTCTCAGGTGTCCCGCAGGGATCTGTCCTGGGACCGCTTTTATTTTTGGTGTATATTAATGACATTTCTGCTGTGATGGAACCAGGTGAACATCTTAAACTGTTCGTGGATGACTGTTTACTTTATTCTACAGTACGAAACACGGCAGACCGACTTAAACTGAATAACTGTTTAAAGGCGTTAAGTGGATGGTGCAACAAATGGAATATGGAAATAAATTCTAAATCAAGATACACACATATTACCACACAAAAAAGGGGCCATCTTTTGTTTTCATATACTCATATACTATTGGTGACAAGTGTCTGATGAATACTAGTCAGTTTAAATACCTGGGAATAACAATAACAGAAAACTCATCGTGGAGCATACACATAAATTATCTTTGTTCAAAAGCATACGGGAGGTTATTTTTCTTGCGAAAACAATTGGAGGGTGCTACATGCGATCTACGTGTTGCCGCTTACAAACCGTTTGTAAGGCCACTTCTTGAGTAGACGTCAGAGGTATGGAGCCCTCACCAAAGTTATTTGAAGACACAACTAGAGAAAATTCAGAGGTAGGCGGTGCGCTTTATATGCTCCCGATATCGAAGGACTGATTCAGTCACAGAAATGCTCCGCTTTTCAAAACTGGACCTGCTAGAAACACACAGACAAAAGAAAATCGATTGAAATTATTATTCACAAATACTCCAAGGCCAAATAAATATTAGGAAAGAAACACACATACTGGCACCTGGCAAACAGCGCTCCAAAACCAACCATAATCGATCTATCAAAGCTTGTACCGCTCAGACTGACACATTCAAGTGCTCCTTCTTACCCAACGTAATTGAAATGTGGAACAAGTTACCGATGTGTGTAGTGGAACATACTGATCTCTCCGAATTCAAACAAACTCTCGATGACTATCTGCGCGAGTGCGCCGCTTGATTCCGATGTATTCTGTGTTTGTGATTATTGCACATGTTCTTTTCTTTTATATTTTTTTATAAACATCTCTGTAAGGACTCTGGCAAGGGGGTTGACAGTATTGGTAAATAAATAAATTACGGCGTTATTATTTGCAAGGAAGTCCAAGCCTAATATAATGTCATGGGAGCATGAGCACAGCACGACGAATTCAATGGTATACAGCAGTCCTTGAATCAAGACGCGAGCAGTACAGGCAGCGAGAGGTGTAATATCGTGAGCGTTCTCGGTTCGAAGGGTGGAGTCGAAGAGAGGCGTCAAAACCTTTCGTAGTGTGCGGGCAGAGTTCGGAGGAAATTGCGTATATGGCGGGTCTTATAGATACAAGTGCCAGGAGGGCGATTCCTTCAACAGACACTTCAATTACATTGGCTGGAGAGGGACGAGGACTTGGGCATTGCGACGTGGACGCAGTTCGTGCCTCGGGAACTGCCACCGTCAGTGTTCCTGCTCGGTGGACACGGGATGGCGCCGCATCCGAGAAAGCGAGCAACGTCGGAGAGATGGTGAACGGTGGGTAGACGCGGTTGGGCCGTCAGGGGAAAAGGAAGAGGTAGGAAGGCTGCAAGGCGAAGAGGTAAGCGGAGCGGGGAAAGGTGGCGCTCGCCGGATGTTCCAAAGAGGACGCATGCAACGACGACAGTGGGGCTCCACATGACCAGCAGCACCACAAACAAAACATATTGGGCGGTCATCGAAGGTGCGGCACTGGTGGGGGTAAGGTCCGAGTCGCAGTTGAGGAGTCGGAAAATGCTGTCGGTCGGGTAGCAGCGTAGGAGGAAAACGCTATTAGTCGTGAAGTCATATAGATGGTCGCAAAAATGTCCGCGGTCGATGCATGGAGTGGGGCAAGAGCGTTTGTGGACGAGATCGGGAAACTGCTTAAGTGCAAGTGAGAGGTGCAGTGACTCGCAGGAGCCAGTCACTGCACGTCTCAGAGGCTGGGGGAACGGCTTGAGTTACTTGCTGTTGAATAAAGTCGCGGATCGTCGGAGGCAAAGCTGGTGGTGGTTCCGGGACAGAAGATATCAACGATAGCTGGCGGGTTACCTCTGCGCGAACGAATTCCTCAATTTTTATGAACAGAGCAGCATAGTTGTCGTCGACTCTGAAGTTCCAGGGTAGTCGAAATCCCGCACCTCCACCACTTCCTAAAAGATTTATTAGTAACGGACGCAGGCGAATGGGTAGCAGTCACAAGCGTTCGGCCAAGGACAGCAACCGCGAGCTGATACCGGTAGCGATGGTGCTGTGGCGCAGGCAGGCTACTTTTCTTCGTTACAATTTATTTATTTTTTTATTTATTTATTTATCTATTTATTTATTATTAATAACTTCACTCGGGGGTGGTGGCGATGGATAAAGCGGCTCCTCACTAGTTGCTGCCATCTAAGTTTGCAGGTTGACGCAAGCTTTATATTTTCACTGAAATTGATGCTGTTCGCATCAATTGCGAACTTGGAATTCTTTCTTATTGATGGTCATTGCAGTTGTGCTTTTTGGGTGTTTTATGCTTTTCCGATCAACGCGTCATAGTCTTAGACCTGGCTAGGTTGTTTTGAGTTAGTCCCAAAGTACGGCACCAAGTATCAAACTTCTTCTGAATGCAACTGCGTCTATCATTTGGGAACATGCTCAGAGGCGAGCAAGACGGATTCTAAGGCAAAAGGTGATACAGTGTAGCTTTTTAAAGACGAGATGCTGAAAATAAGATAGAAAAATGGTACATGTACCATAAATACGCGCTGGTCCTTCTTTGACTGTTTGGTGGAGTTGCTGTCTAAAAATTATATCCGGTCTCTATACGACGTGTGTGTCGAACTCATGATTTGTGATGGGACAGCCCACATCATATTTGTCATCTTCGGTCGCTGTGACAAATGCAATTTACAAAACTGCAATATTTATTTTTTGTGCAAAGTTGGCTGTTCCTACACTACACTTCACTTCATCTTTAACTACGCTTATCAAGTTTCGTGAATTTTTGGAAAAAAATCAACGCCATAAACATACATTTCGCTTAAGCGATGTTATAATTGAGCGTTTTCACTAAAATGCACCATTTAATTAAAATCGGCCCAGGGGTTATTTGAGAAAAGCACTTCTGCACTTTACATGTATTTGAATAGGCGGCGTTGCAGTTGTGGCCGAAGTAAAGCTTCCTCTTAACAGGAATTGCCAACTGAAATTCAGGCATTAGCATTTTATGCAGCCATGCTATTCTCCAAATTGGACGGTGACCATCATTTTACGTGCCGATAAGAGGCGGCCTAAGATATAAAATAAACGCAAATGATTGAATATAGCACATTCCCTGCCGCTTGGCTGAATCAACTGATGATAGAAAATAACATGTCAGGACTGTCTAGTTTATTTTCTCTATTCCGAAGTATAATGAGAAACACAAACAATGTCGCCCGTGCATATACCGGCATGGTTTCTATAATAATTACGCCAATTGTGCTAAAGCTGCCGATAGCTTATTAAAGGGACGCTAAAGAAAAACAATAAATCAGTTTAGAGTAATGAAGCATTGCTTGAGAACCCTGCAGGCAGTCATTTAAAAATGTTTGATTATTAGATGAGAAAATGAAGGTCCAAGTATCAGTATTTGAATTTCGCACCGAAACCCCACCGCCGGTACGTCAGCGTGACGGCAGGGATTCCAAAGTATGTTGTCGCACTTCCGCCGCGTTGGCTGAATAAGGGTTCCCGAAACTTGCCATGTTTAATATTTGGTTCCTTTAGAACACAAGGCCGTCAATCTGTGCCGCTATATATAATTAGTAGGCCATAGAAGATGCCATCAAAATCCAAAACGTCACAGCCCCCAGACGCAGGAACGAGACGCAGTAGGCGTCGCCACCAGTATTTCGTTCTTGCGCTTTTTCTGGCTTACCAAACGTCTTATCGTTGTAAGAGTGGTGCTTTTGGTGTTGTAGAACGGTAATTTACAGATGCGGAAGAAATCATCTTTCACTTCAGTGTGTTTTTAAGAAAAAGGAACTCTTCCGCAGCGCACAAATATTGCGCACCGGTAGAGGAATAATGCATCTTGACGGAGCACTATATGGAGCAGGCTGCGCCCTCTGGCAACTTGAAATGAACACGAAGTAAAAATGCAAGGAGAATGCTGCGCTCTCAGTCTAGGAAAAATATGATGACAACACGACAGCGAAAAGGACGACCAGCTGTTTTGGCTGTGCGACGTCGATCGCTGACGCGGACTGCACTGCTTCGGTAATCGGCTTGGTTACGGCTGCCAGATTTTCCGGTACTTAAGGAACATTTATTTACCTGGAGCTCAAAAATGTTACGCTCCAATCTTATGAGAAGTGGCATGCTTCAGGGAATTGCAACGTTACAGAGAATAAAGTACAAAACCATGATCATTGGAGGGCTCGATGGCAGATGAATATGAATAACCATCGAATCAAGAATTCCTACCATCACAAAGGCTATTGAGAGTAGTAATAGAATGTTGAATGACCTGGATCGTAACGGTTAAAGAATTGGTGTCATACTTGCCGAATGAACGTAAGGAAAAGGTCTAATGCAATATGCGTACGATTTCCTAATAAAGCACGCTGAATTGAACACAATATTGCTGCGAGACTAAACAAGTCTGTCGCAATAAACCAGCATCAGTGAAGAAGACGTAGAAGTGGCAATTGCAACGTTACAAAGAATAAAGTACAAAACCATGATCATCGGAGGACTCGATGCCAGATGAATATGAATAACCATCGTACCAAAAATTCCTGCCATCACAAAAGCTATCAAGAGTAGTATTAGAATGTTGAATGACCTGGATCGTAACAGTTAAAGAATTGGTGTCGTACTTGCCGAATGAACATACACGAGGTAAAATTCACTGTGGTGATTAATAAGGAAAAAATCTAATGCAATATGCGTAGGAGTTACTTCATAAAGCACGCTGAATTGAACGCAATATTGCTGCGAGACTAAAGAAGTCTATCGCATTAAACCAGCATCGTTGAAGAAGACGTAAAAGTGGCTCCTCACCATATTGGCTGCTGCGACTCCTGCGCTGCTCGCCTTATTTGTAAATATTTGTAAATATGCGTGTTTTCTGCAACACTTCTGATGGATGTGCGGGTTCTGATGGATGTGCGGGATGTGCGGATGTTCTGTTCGTCATTATCATCCCAGCACGCATCTCCCAAGTGTCCCCCATGTTGTTCCCTCGGCGACTGCCACTGAAGCACCCACCGCGTCGGAACTTACCGCGCCGCAGCCGTTCCCACCACCTGTCATCTTATCGCTTCCAAAAGATCCAGGCACCTTCTGTGGCACACATGACGTAGACATCGAAGATTGAATTTCATTGTGCGAGCGTGTAAGCAAACAGAGCAGGTGGGACGGTACCCTTATGCTGGTGGTGGTAACAATTTTATTAACAATCCGGCAAATTCGTGGCCTGGGCCTAGGCAGCCCCCGAGGAGGTCCGGAGATCCTGTCTCCTCGCCGCCTCACGGGCTTGCTGGATGGCCCATAGTTGCTTTTCGAGGTTTGAGCTGCGCAACGCGGCCGTCCATCGTGCCGCAGCTTCATCTGGGGAAACTGCATTTTCTTTGTATATAACCTCACATTCCCAGAGAATGTGTCTAAGAGATGCCTGAGCCCTGCTGCATAGTTTACAGTTATCATCTGACTAGATGTCCAGATATATTCTCCTGAGATGGACGGGGTTGGGGAAGGTCTTTGTTTGTAGCTGCCTCCAGTCTACCGCTTGGGCCCTGTAGAGTTTGGGGTTAGGGGGCGGATAAACCGGCCTTGAGTTTTGATAAAATTTTGTAATATCACAGTATCTGGTCATTCTGTACCTCTCTATCCATGCCTCCGTTTATTTCCAACCCCAAGAGAGGATCCTTCTTGGCGGGCGCGGAACGTGAGACCTCGCGCTACGCGGTGGACCTCCTCGTTGAGGTTGGGTACGGGGTTGTCGGGGGACGTGTGAGCCGGGAACCACATAATGTGTCGTTCCTCCGTCTCCTCGGAGGGGACATAGTTCGCGTTGGCTTTGAGTATAGCCTCAGCCATCGGCGAAATTCGGCCTTGTGCATAGTTTCTGACCGCCGTCTGCGAGTCACTTAGTACGTATCTACAACTGGGGTTAACGATGGCTAGGGCTGTCTCCGCCTCTTCCGCTACCTCGGGGTTTTTTACACGTATGCTACAAGAACTGATCAATTGTTTCTCGGTATTGAGGACGGCCACTGCAAAAGCACGTCGATCCTCGTATTCTGCCGTGTCTACCAACAGCGCTTCCTTGTCCCTACCGAAGGCTTGGAGTAAAGCCTTGGCTCTACTCTCTCTTCGACCCTGATTGAATTCGGGGCTCATGTTCTTGGTTATATTAGCCATCTGCAGCTTTTCCCTGATCGCGCTTGGGAGGGATGTCTTGTCGCCGTGCTGCTTGAGATAACTTATCCCGAGTTTGTTCAGGATGCTCCTGCCCGTTCGTGTCCTCGCTAGTCTTTCGAGTTGCGAGATTTGGTGTGCCTCAATTAACTCTTCAAGCCTGTTGTGGACGCCCAGCTGTAGCAGAAGTTCTGTGCTGGTGCTGTCTGGAAGGCCCAGTACCATCTTGCGTGCTCTTCTAATGAGGGTGTTCAGTTTGGCATATTAGGCCGCCTACCAGTTGTGGTAGGCGCCCACATAGGTAATGTGGCTAATAACGAAGGAGTGTATGAGTCTGACGACGTTGGCCACCGTCATACCCCGATGTCTGTTGGTGATTCTTCTGATGAGCCTCATCGTGTTCGTGATCTTAGTCTCCAAATGCCTGACCGTTTCTCCGTTGTTGCCGTTCGATTCTATGATGAGTCCGAGCACCTTAATCTGCTTCACCCTGGGTATTTCTTGTCCGTCATTGGTGCGTATGCAAATTTCTTCGTATGCAACATACTGGATGTAAGCCTTGGGGGGTCTTCTCCTAAGCGTCGGGCGGTAGAGGAGGAGTTCGGATTTTTCTGGCGAGCAGACGAGACCGGTTCCGACGAGGTACTCTTCCACCACCTCGACCGCGGTCTGTAATCACTGTTCGATTTCTCCGTCGCTTCCTTAGGACACCCAGATCGTAACGTCTTCCGCGTATATTGTGTGATGCACTCCCTCGATGGCGTTCAGGCGCTCGGGGTGGCCGATCATAATGAGATTAAAGAGCATCGGCGAGATGACCGAGCCTTGCGGGGTGCCGACGCTGCCTATGTTCCTGTCTTCGGATGCGAGTTTGCCCAGCGTTAAGGAGACTTTCCTGTTTGTGAGGAAATCCTTAAGATAGCTGCACGCTTGGTTTCCTAGATTGAGTGTGGCAATGCTGCGTAGTATGGCTGCGTGAGCTGCATTGTCGAAGGCTTTCTTGAGGTCTAATCCTAGAATGGCCCTGGTGCCTCTTGTCTTGTTGTCTAGTATCTGGTGCTTGATTTGCAACATTGCATCCTGCGTGGAGAGATGAGCTCGAAACTCGAGCATGGTGTCTGGATACGCTTCCACGTCGTCCAAGTGTGCGTTGATCCGGGTGAGGAAGGCGTGCTCCATCAACTTGCCGACGCACGACGTAAGGGATATTGGTCGAAGGTTGGCCAGATCTTGGGGTTTCCCTGGTTTGGGGATGCGCACCATTTTTGCTCTTTTCCATTGGTCGGGGATGCATCCTCGGGTCCAGCAAGCGTTCATGTACATGGTCAGTTCGGAGATGGTCTCGTTGTCCAAGTTACGAAGGGTCTTATTAGCTACGCCGTCCGGCATCAGGGCCGACTTGCTGTTGAGCTTTTGCAAAGCGGCCCGGATTTCCGCCTCGCCAAAGTTTCTGTCCAGAGAGAAATTGGGATTTCCCGTGTATTCCCCATGTTGAATATTCGGGCTGTGGGGGGCGAATCTGTCGCAGAGTTCGGAAAGGATTTCTTCCTCGTCCTTAGTGTGTGTGTGTATTAGCTTGCGCATGGTTTCCCTATGTGTTGCCTCGGTCTTGGTCGGGTCTAGTAGGTGTCGGAGCAGGCGCCATGTGTGACCGGTGCCAATCCGGCCGTCCATCCCGTTGCAGATCTAATCACATTGTTGCTTACTAAGAGCTTTGCAGTGTTCTTCTATTTGTTTGTTGAGAAACGCTATGCGTTACCTCAACTTCCTATTGTGTCTTTGTTTCTGCCACCTGGCTTGAAGCGATCGTTTGGCCTCCCACATGTGCACCAGGCGGCTTTCAATCTTCTCGATGGGAAGTTCTGGCGTTACGGTCTTTGTTACTTCATTGACGTCAGCCATCACTTTTTCGGCCCATTGTTGAATGTCTGTGATGAGCGCGTGCGTCATTCTGGCTCGATTCTTGCGAAACTGGTCCCAGTCCCTCTATTTGAAGGTTTTGTTGGATTCGACCTTTAAATTCTCCAATAATTTCGTTTCGAAAATTCTGTGGTCACTACCAAGGTCTTCGAACGTGTTGTTCCAACTAGCTCCTCTTGCGTTCTTCACTAATGTTAGATCGGGCGTGGTGTCTCTTGTCAGCCCTGTTCCCATTCTGTTGGGGGAGCTGGGGTCGGTGATCAGGGTCAGGCCCGTTTCCTGTATATCCTGCCATAAAGCCTTGCATTTTCCTCTCGTATAGGCATAGCCCCACGCTCCGTGGGGGGCGTTAAAATCTCCCCCGATTAGTAGGGGATGGGAGCCCGCAATGTCCGTGGCCCTCCTAAATAGGGTTAGAAAGCGCTGTCGTATGTGCGCTGGCTTGCTGTATAGATTGAGGATAAACGTGCTGCATTGGCTCTTGCTTTTAGGTATAATTTCTACGAATACTTGTTCAATATGCGCTACGTTAAGGTCGTGACGAACGACCACTAAGCCTTTCCTGACCAAAGTAGTTACCGCTTGCTTCTCCCCGGATGGGGGACCGATGGCTTGGTAATGAGGCAGTTTTGCTAATTCGTGTGTCTCTTGTGGCATTATTACATCAGGTTTCGATTTGCTTTTAAGGTGTTGTTGCAGCACCGCTTTTTTTCGCCGTAACTCCTGCCATTCCACAGCCATAACGTTAGCGTGCCTCTTTTACCGTGCTTGCCTATGTTGGTGTGGTCGTGGGGTGGAGGTCGGAACGACCCCAGATGCTCCTGCAGTGTTTACAGGGGGTGTCGCGAAATTGATTAGATGCGACCCCAGTTATGGGGGCCCCTGCGGTGGTAAGTGCCTGCAGCTTGGCTACCCTTAGACTTAGGTTGGCCTAGCTGCTTTCGAATTTGTCAAGTCTCGACATTATGGTCTAGACCGCCAGCGTGAGGTTGCCGACGGCTTCCGCTTGTTCTTTGAGTACATTTTGCATTTCTGATCATTTCTGCCCTAGGTCTGGCAGTTGTTATCCGGTTTGGCTGCTAACGGCTGGAGCCTTTCTCTTAGGTGGCGGAGGGTTGTCGTCCCCCTCCATGCTATTATTAGAAGTTACCGCAGCTGCACCTGCACTACAAGTACTCAGATGGGGAGTCATCTCCACCCTTCGACTATTCTTAAGCTCCTAGATATCTCTCGTGAGGTGTGAGATTAATTCTCTCAACTGTACATTCTCCCGTCTCATTTCTGCTATTTCTTTAGAAGCTGCAGTCTCCTCAGTTCCGCTGGCAAATCTGGTATTTTCTCTTAAGGAAACTGCACGTGTCTGGTACAAGGCGCCTGAGCACGATCTCACCAGCTGTGACCTATGCAAAGAAAAACTGAACGAGCTGTTCGGCAAGCCCTTGGGTCATCAACTAGACGCTACAAAAGAACTTGGCTCTCGCGAGCAGCCATCTACTCAATAATAGATTTCGTATATTCAGGATAGTCTAGCGCTCTGCCGCATTGTTGACGGTAACATGTCCGAAGCGGACGAGATCGGGCACATACCCAAAGGTATGGCCGACGACGCATTTAACCTCTTGGTATTCAGGAACTGTGCTACCGCGGATGCCATCGTGAAAGAGTGTCGGCGATTCGAACAAGTAAAATTCCGCCGCATTCCGCAGCAAATCACCCCCCCCCACACACACACACACACAATTCCGCCGCATCGTCACCATGCGAGAGAGACAGAGAAACATTTATTGACAAACGATTTACATGCTGTGGTCGGAGACCCTTTAGTCCAAGGCCCCGCTGGCCTCGGCCGCCCGCTTGACCTGTCTTATAAAGGAGTGTTGTCCCGCCAGGTCTGAGCTGGTTAGCTGTGCCTCTTATTGCTCTATTGTGCGGTGTGTTTTATAGAACGGGCATGATTCACAATTCCAAGTAATGTGCTGTAGTGTTGGTGCGCCTCCGCACCACGGGCAGTCGATTCTGTAGCGAGTGGGGAACATGGCATTCTGGGGAATACCCCAGTCTGAATTTTGCGCCAGCTGGCCGCTTCCTCTCCACTGAGTTGTGAGTGAGGGGAGGGTATTTTTTTTCTGGTTGCACGCTGATGAGCGAGAATCTCCTGGGGATTCGTTGGATTGGGGTCATTACAGTGGCTACCAGGGAGCGTCCCAGTCTAGTCGGCCCGGTTAATAATACCTCGGGCTAGCGAATCGGCCAGTTCGTTCCCCTCAAGGCCTGTATGGCCTTGAGCATCAGCGGAGAGTCATACGTATCATCATAAGCATCAGTCATAAGTCATCAGTCATCATCAGTCATCAGTCATCAGTCATAAGCATCAGCGGAGAGTCATACGCAGGTACGACATTCGCGAAAAACTACAGGCTCGAGGCTCCCTAAGCCACGCGTGTATGAGGTAACATTTGTTATCGAGGTGCCGAAGTCTGCGTGAGGGCGCATGCACGTTGCCCAAGCGTTGTGCCTCAATCATCCGACTGCGCGATGTTTGTAAGGAAATTTATTTACGGGCTTGAATAAACGGTGCAAAAAAGGCGAAAACGCCCGACATGGAACACTATAGCGAATGAGCGCGGTCGTGTACGGTGTGCTTCTCTCGTGTGTCACTTTCTCTCTATCTCTCTCTCTCTCTTTTGTGTTGTTTTGTCAACTATGAAATCACGTATACCTGACCTGCTCAACTTACCGTTCTTGTAAACGTTTCCATATAGGTTGCCTCACAGGTGCCAAGTGCAGAATGATACAGGCATGCGGTATATAATAAAGCCACGCCACTCCAAGGATTCTATTCCAGATGCCCGTCATCCGAGTAATGATTGTTTGACCAAGACAAGGGCATTTCCGATAATCTTGTTTGCTAACAACATTACCTGGCACGCGCCGACATAAGGGTACGCTGCCTCTGAAACGTGCTTTCTTTTAATAGTAAACTGGCCTCGTTTCTCCCGATGACAGCTACATGATTGTTTTATCTTTATCACTAGCCAAGCAGCTTCGCGACAGCTTCATGAAATTTAGGGCAATGAAAAAGTTTGAAGATACCGTAATTCTTTCAGCACATAGCAATCAGACTACAAGAGAGACTATTGAGGCCTACCATATCAAGAAACATAGACCACGTTGTTGTAAGTATGGCTTCATTAACTCTGCATGACAGTTAATCAGCACTTTTAAACCGCTTCATAGTATAGCATTAGAATACATGGTTTTGCTGTTTTCCTGTGCACTGCTGAGGAGATCATTGATGGGAGAGCACGTGATTGTAGGTAGCAATACTAAAGTATGTGTATGCTTTATAATAAAGCTAGCTGCGAGTCCAGCGCTGTGCTGTATCTTTAATGATTTCTGTTTTTGCCGTCTTGCGCTGCCCCTTCAAGATGTTGAGCCAGTATCAACGTGCCCAAATGAATTCTTGTACAGAAATAGTTTTGTTTCGGTTTCCCTAAATATTGTTTTACGTTGCTTGGATAGGTTTATTTTCCATTTAAGTGGCAAACAGGCGTAAAGCAATGATATGAGTGTACGTAGTTTCAAGGGCTACTTACTTGCTAAGTTTTTTTTCTTTGCTAGTGACATTATTGTACTCCCTATTTAAAGAAATGCGGCGTAATGTTAAGGTTATGGGAACTGCTTAAAAGGGTAGTGTGTTCAATAATATTTCTGAGTGGCTGTTTTATGGCTGCTGTGAGGTCCATGCTTGTTTTTGTTTATTTTGATCAGCTTTCGTAAAACCACAAATGAAGCTTTGTAGTAAGAACGAAAAACTGGGCTATACTCTGTTTTACTTAACACATTTTTTTTTCTGGCGGGTAAAGACACGGACGTAGTGAAAGTACGACAGCACATGCACTGTAGCTTTAACTGCCTTTTTTTTCTTAGCAAGTATATAGCACGAACAAGAGGCTGAACGCACAAACTGTTCCTCCTCCCTTCCTCCCATTTGCTGATTCAAACTACACGGCTTAACATGAGCTGCTGCAACCATCACGTAAAGGTAAGACCTGTTGACGCTACAGCCCTATTTCTCGTCCCATCGATTATTGCACGTAAAATTGTCATGTGGGCGTCACATCTCAAAGAACGAAGCATAAAGAACGCTGACCACTTTTCTTTTTCCTGGAGTCACTCTGCCTCTATACACATCAAAAATTGCTTTCCCGTAACAACGACCTTATAAAGCCTGGATTGCTGCCTCGGACGTTCACTTCTTAAGCATGATCTGCACTGCAGGACAATATGCCTACCGTAGCTTCTGAGAAAATTGCCTTCGCAAATGAAGCGTGCATTGCGTAGAAGGAAGGCAACTCCGCAATGGTTTCTTGTTCTCACATGAGATATTTTTCGTATGTAAAAGCTACTAATATGCTATTTGCGCAGTCCTACGTAAGTAATCATTTAAATTATGGGGTTTTACGTCCAAAATCCCCTTTTGGTTATGAGGCAAGCCGTACTGGAGGACTCCGGAAATTTTGACCACCTGGGGTTCTTTAACGTGCACATAAATCTAAGTACACGGGTGTTTTCGCATTTCGCCCCCATCGAAATGAGGCAGCCGTGGCCGGGATTCAATCCCGCGACCTCAGTCCTACGTATAAAGGCAGGGACGTTAGAGGCCGTCTTATGTTGGCGTCAGAGGTCAGATGAGTTACCCGTATTAATTGCAGGAACCGCCAAATGAGAGAACAGTTCACGGACACATAAGCTCAAGTTGTAGTCAAGAACGTTTCGAGCAGTAAACACTTCAAATAAATCTCCGCAGTTCAAAGAAAGAGAGAAATTTGTTAGAAGATAAAAACCTGACAGATTGACCTTGCTGAGAGTGCATAAATAGCACCCGGTCACCGCACATAGGTAAGTTACTATATATCCAGAAGACTGAAGTGAGTTGACATTCGCAAGTCGTCACTGCCAAACATCCCGGTCGGGCAAACGGCACACACAGAGTGCAGCCACTGTGTCTTCGTCATATTCATCGCTGAAGCTGGCGCGCATAAAGATACCCGCTACAGCCTTAACTACAGTGTTCTAGCCTGAAAACTCGGCCAAGGGAGTAAAAAGAGAAGAGTAAAACGGAAGTAGAAGGAGAAAGTGAAAATGACAGGAACATAAGAGTAGATGCTCATGAGTAAAAAAAAAACTTCGTCAAAATGCATTTTTGGAGGTTCTTTATCGTCTTTAATGCGATTAACATTTAAGGTCGCACGTACTGTGGCGGTGGGAGATTCGTTATTGAAGTAATTGGTAAAGATTCGTTTCGTCTTATGCGATCACAAATTTATAGTATTTTCTGAGAGTAGGAAGAAGTAGGTGATTCACTTGTTAAATATCTTCAAGTGAAAAGTACAAGTATAAATTGTGGTGAAAGAATTTACTTTGAATAGATTGGCAGGATTGTTAACGTTTGTAAATTATGAAACGCATATACACTTGTACAGATTTCTAAAAGATTGGATAAAATTCATTTTACATATATGCATCATAAGTCGTGTATATTGTTGCGGGATGAAAGCAGGCCCACGAGTGTAAAATAACTTATATTTACAAATGATGGATATGGCGTTCAGGCAACCGCCAGACTTCGTCTTTCTCTAGTCCAATTCAACGTCTTCCTTCACTTCACCGTAACATCACCCTCCCGGTGGGGGAGCTCCGTCCCGGTGCAAGTTAAACAGCCTCACTTATTGGGGGGACATAGGGCTTGAGCCTGGTGACGTGAACAACATCACTGGTTAAGTTGGGAGGCACGGAAGGCTGACCGAGTGGGGCGATCTCGTAGGTCACGTCGGACAGTTGGCGTAAGATCTGGTACGGACCAGAAAAACGGGACAGTAATTTTTCCGACAGGCCGACACGACGTGAAGGCGTCCAGAGAAGGACAAGGGAACCAGGTGAAAAATGGCGGTCTCGGTGCCGAAGGTCGTAGCGTCGCTTTTGAGAAGCTTGCGAGACGGTGAGGCGATGACGGGCGACATCTCGGGCCTGGGCGGCTAAGTCAATAGCATCGCGAGCGTAAGCAGTGCTGGGTGACTGTACTGCGGAAGGTAGCAACGTGTCAAAAGGCAAGGTGGGGTCGCGGCCGTACAAAAGGAAAAATGGTGAAAATCCGGCAGTGTCGTGACGGGACGAGTTGTATGCGAAAGTGACGTATGGTAAAGCGACGTCCCAGTCGCGGTGATCGTTGGAAACGTACATGGCGAGCATTTCAGTGAGTGTGCGGTTGAGTCGCTCGGTGAGGCCGTTCGTTTGAGGGTGGTACGCGGTAGCAATCCGATGTTCTGTAGAACAGGAGCGGAGCAGATCATCAACGACCTTCGATAGAAAGTAGCGGCCGCGATCCGTCAGCAACTGGCGAGGGGCGCCGTGGTGCAGGATGACGTCTTTTAGTAAGAAGTCGGCGACATCTGTAGCGCAGCTGGTTGGCAGGGCTCGTGCGATGGCATATCTAGTGGCATAATCGGTTGCTACAGCAATCCATTTGTTGCCTTTGATGGAAATTGGAAACGGACCAAGGAGGTCGAGGCCCACACGGAAGAAGGGCTCTGTAGGTATATCAATGGGTTGAAGCAAACCAGCGGGAGGCATAGCAGGCGTCTTCCGGCGCTGACACAGGTCGCAAGAAGCGACATAACGGCGCACAGAGCGATAAATGCCAGGCCAGAAGAAGCGGCGCCGCAGGTGGTCGTAAGTACGAGTGACGCCCAGATGTCCAGCAGTAGGAGCGTCATGAAGTTGCTGGAGCACGGTGAGTCGAAGGTGCTTGGGGACGACTAGGAGGAGCTCCGGGCCGTCAGGACGAACGCTACGACGGTATAAAGTTCCATCGCGCAAGGTGAACATCCGAAGGGACGGGTCATTGGGCGAGGAGCTTAGGCGTTCCATAAGTGTTCGAAGAACAGGATCCTTGCGCTGCTCGTCGCCAATGTGGAGGAAGCCGGAGAGGGACAGAATACTGATGTCCGAGTCTGCATCGGTATCGTCCGGTTGATCCACGGGATTGCGGGACAGGCAGTCAGCGTCTTTATGCAGGCGTCCTGACTTATATATAATAGAAAATGTATATTCTTGTAGGCGCAATGCCCAACGTGCAAGTCGTCCAGTTGGGTCCTTCAAAGAGGAGAGCCAGCAGAGGGCGTGATGGTCGGTGACAACGCAGAAGCTCCGACCGAAAAGGTACGGGCGAAATTTCGCGACCGCCCATACGAGCGCGAGACATTCTCTCTCAGTAATGGAGTAATTTCGCTCGGGCGTGGAAAGGCGGCGGCTAGCGTAAGCGATGACACGGTCTTGGCCCTGTTGACGCTGAGCGAGGACAGCGCCGATGCCATGACCACTCGCGTCAGTTCGTACTTCAGTGGGCGCAGAAGGGTCAAAGTGGGAGAGAATCGGGGAAGTGGTAAGCCGCTCAATCAGGGTAGAGAAGGCTTTCTCCTGTAGCGGTCCCCAAGAGAAAGAGGCGTCTTTCTTAAGAAGGTCAGTGAGAGGGTGAGCGATGTCCGCAAAATTTTTCACAAATCGCCGAAAATAAGAGCATAAGCCCAGAAAACTACGGACATCGTTCGTTGAACAAGGTACAGGAAAATTTCGCACGGCGTGAACTTTCTGTGGATCAGGTTGGATTCCGGCGGCGTTGACGAGATGACCAAGCATGTTAATTTCACGGCGACCGAAATGGCACTTGGAGGAGTTTAGCTGAAGGCCAGCCCTGCGAAACACGGAGAGTATGGTTGTGAGGCGCCGCAGGTGGCTCTCAAAGTTCGGCGAAAACACAATCACATCGTCGAGGTAACACAGGCATGTAGACCACTTCAAGCCGCGCAAGAGAGAGTCCATCATGCGCTCGAATGTAGCTGGCGCATTGCATAATCCAAAGGGCATGACTTTAAATTGGTACAGACCGTCCGGTGTGACAAAGGCGGTTTTCTCGCGGTCCATCTCATCGACGCTAATCTGCCAATAGCCGGAGCGGAGGTCAATTGATGAAAAGTATTGGGATCCGTGAAGGCAGTCAAGAGCGTCATCAATGCGAGGCAAGGGATAAACATCCTTCTTTGTTATCCGGTTGAGGTGACGGTAGTCAACGCAGAAGCGCCACGAGTTATCTTTTTTCTTTACTAAGACAACCGGTGATGCCCACGGGCTACTGGAGGGTTCAATGATGTCCTTGTCCATCATCCTGTCTACTTCTTTCTGTATGATGGCCCTTTCTGTTGCCGAGACACGATATGGCCGCCTATGAATGGGGCTGGCGTCACCGGTGTTGATGCGATGCGTGACAACAGATGTCTGGCCAAGTGGACGGTCGTCCAAATCAAAGATGTCCCGATAAGATGACAGGAGATGACGAAGAGCTGTTGTTTGCTCGGAAGAAAGGTCGGGGGCGATCATCTTAGAAACATCGTCCGCAGGCGTCGAGTACGGAGGAGTGGGTGACAAAGGTCCGTTCGTACTGAGGAAGGATTCAGAGGTCAAAAAAGAAATCTGAAATTCTTCCAAAGGAGTGATATGCGCTATGGCGATACCGTGTGGCAAAACATGTGACGAGAACCCAAAATTCAGGATGGGCACGCGAGCGCAGTTTTCGCGGATCCGAATTAAGGTGCTCGGTAGGGCAATATTACGCGACAAAACCACGTCAGTAAGCGGCGACAGGACGTACTCGCCATCAGGTACGGGAGGACAGGGCGTCAGCAGGACATTTGTAGCAGCCTGTGGAGACAGCCTTGCAAATTCAGCAGCACATAAGCGGTGTGGAGCACAAGTGGTTGCGTCGGCAGGAAGCGGCAGGTCCAACTGTACAACACCTGCGGAGCAGTCAATTTGGGCAGAGTGTTTCGAAAGGAAGTCGAGGCCGAGAATTAGGTCGTGTGGGCAGTGTTCAAGGACGATAAATAGAACAACGGTATAATGGCCCCCAATGGTCACACGTGCTGTGCACATTCCAAGGACAGGTGACGTACTCCCATCGGCGACTCGCACGGTGCACGGTACGGCGGGGGTCAGAACCTTTTTGAGCCGGCGGCGGAGAGCAGCGCTCATAACTGAAAGCTGCGCTCCTGTATCAACGAGAGATCTAACAGGAACGCCATCGACTTCAATGTCCAGCAGGTTTCCACATGTAGGCAGGGTCAATAGAGGATTTGTGGGCCGGGTCGGAGTTGCAGCTTCACCTCCGGGAGCTGCACCGCCTAGTTTCCCGAAGCGAAGCGACCGGTTGCAGAAGGGGACGAAGAGCGGTGAACGAGAGGCGAACGGGACCTACGACCTTGCGGAGACGGGGATCGGCTGGATCTTGGTGGAGCACTGTCGGCGTTGATGTTCCTAGTCGGCGTATAGGGCGAGAAAGTGCGATTGTCGGGTACTTGGCTGTAGTGACTCGGAGACGACCACCGAGGAGGCGACGACCAGTGGTTGCGGCAATGACGGGCGATGTGTCCAATACCGGAACAATTAAAACAGATGGGTTTATCATCCGCTGTGCGCCATTCAGCTGGGTTGCGACGGAGTGGTGGAAAGCTTTGCGTCCGGGAGCGAGCGGTCGGAGAAATTTGGTAGGTGTTGGTATGGCGGACTGAGCAGAGAGATGGAATGCCCAAACTTGCTATTTCCTCCCGAACGACCGCTTGTATAACGGAGATAGCGGGTACGCTTTCCCGACAGTCTGAACGAACGGGAGCCGGGGCCATGGCCTCAAGCTCACGGCGAACGATGCGCGTTATTTCTTCCGGTCCTGCGGGCTGAACGAACCGCGGCGGGTCTTCGCAAGAAGATGTCGCGGCGGTATTGGGCAACCGGTCGAAAGTTTGAGTGACGCGGCGGCCCTTCGCTTGTTCGAAGCGCCGGCACTCCTTAATAATTGCATCCACAGTGGCACAATCCTTACACATCAAGAGATTGAAGGCATCGTCTGCAATACCTTTCAATATATGGCCAATCTTGTCGGCCTCGGTCATGTTGTCATCAGCCTTGCGACAGAGGGCCAGCACATCCTGTATGTACACGACATAGGATTCTGTGGACGTCTGAGCGCGGCACGCAAGTTCTTTTTTAGCTGCCAGCTGACGACCGACAGGTCTGCCGAACAGGTCTCGCATTTTTTCTTTGCAAACATCCCAGCTCGTTAGGTCAGCTTCATGTGTGTCATACCATTGCTTCGCAGTTCCCTTCAGATAAAATATTACGTTTGCAAGCATCATTGTAGGATCCCACCTGTTGTTGTCGCACACTCGCTCGTACATCGTAAGCCAGTCATCGACGTCGACGTTGTCCGTGCCACAAAATGTTCCCGGGTCCCGTGGGTGAGTGAGGATGACCGTGGGCACGGGCTGCCGAGGCGTTGTCGCTTGTGTCGGTTGATTTGCCATTGTGGCAGCAGGTAGATGACGTCCGCTGCGAAGTTCCGTGGTGGTACCCCGCACCTTCCACCAAAATGTTGCGGGATGAAAGCAGGCCCACGAGTGTAAAATAACTTATATTTACAAATGATGGATATGGCGTTCAGGCAACCGCCAGACTTCGTCTTTCTCTAGTCCAATTCAACGTCTTCCTTCACTTCACCGTAACAATATGTATACTTTATGTACATCGCGAAGTGTGCGAGGTCTTGGCCTCCGCGTGACTGCACCATAACAGAACTGAAAGAGCCACCGCCAAGACACGTCATGTATGAGCCGTGTACTGCAGTCGGGCTTCTCACTCGCGCTGCTGTTTAGACACGCTGCGCCATCCATTTGCGTAGCCACCCAGATTGCATTCGAGGCACGCCGATGCGTGCCAACGCTGAGAATTTATCGCTCGCTACCCGCGCTCATTCGCGGCGCAGCGTTCTAGCGTTAACCTGATGTGAATGATGAAGCCGTGTAACGTGGTTTCGAATCTGCCCAGCACCACATAAATTGTAAAATATTTTTTTTTTACTGAGAAGTGCCGGCGTAAAAGTGGCTATATTTATAGATAGACACAAAGGGTTCAAGTAGGCTGTGAATACCAGTTGCGATTAAACAAATTAGAAACATTATTACACTTGCATATTATGTTCACAATTGGCTGTTGACGATAATACATAAAGCAACACTGGCGCTGATTCAATTCACGCTGTTCTTTTTTGTGTGTGTCTGTGTGCTTGTGTGTGCGTGTTGTTTCACACGTGCGGAGCCTTCATTGTTAAGTAACGAATTTATACAACAGATAAACGCTTCTCGGAGCACTTGCGTTCGTTTCTGTTCAAGCACCTGGCTTGTCACTGCCCCTGTAAACGAGTTCATTCAGTGTTATTTCCAATAGCTGCACAGCAAGTGAACGTTTATCATGTACACGCCCTTAGACAAATATGGACTGGAATTTTTAGGCAGTATTTGATACGTGAAAAAAAAACAGTAATGAATTTATCTACCTAATATTGTGCGAAGGCAAGAAACATACTTTTGTGCCCAGTGGATGTTCGCCGTCTGATTTCCACTGCACACGACGAAGTTTTTTTTTTTCATAGCCCCTCTTCTTAAATATTAACCCTGCTTTATGAAAACTAAGGCTCCCACGCTAATGGCAGCTTGGTCAATTCCAAATCTCTTGGTTATGTGCGCAAATAGTATAAGGCGTAGAAGGCGTAGAAAGTGGTGTAGAAGGCGTCAACGTGGATACTATGGTAAGTCGCATGCAAAAGCCTAGCCCAAGCACCCTCAGTCCTTATGAGGTTTTCGTTTGGACAGTTCAGTCACCATCGCAGTAGGGAACTTCAAAATGCAGAACTTGTCATACTGTACCTGTTCATCTCCAACAATATCTACGCGCGGAAATACAACATAGGCGATAAATAATTGGCAGGCAATGCAGTTGCACTAATCACTGAGAGACAAAACTAATGAGCGAATACCAGTCAAGAACTTGGATTCAACGCACGTAAGAAGCAAATGTTCGACGACGATTCGAGCACTCTAAGAGTTCGCGGACGAATCAGTCATGACACAAATCAGTCAACCATTCCTTTATAGATCAAATATTCACAAGAAAGGAGGTCATCTGACGACAGAGTCCACTACAAGGAATATTGAACCTCCAAGGCATGTCTGTGAAAAACAGAAGAAAAAAGAAAACTGCGCTTACAAATGCTTTTACAGGAGCGAAAAAAATTTGTTTTGCTACGTGGCAAAGATAATATATTGTGCACACACCTTATATTTGTTAGTTGGCGGTTCAGCATCAAATATTTTGCTGCACGTGGTTAGCCCCGCCTCGCAACTAGAGTTCAATATAGACTGGCAATGCCTAGTTCATCCACGTATGACAACGATCGGTTCACACAAAGGACCATCTTACCGCGATCAAGGCAGAAAGCTGGGCTAGTTAGTATGTCATCATTAATCAAAAGACTAGCGCATATAACAGGGAAACCGACAGAGTAGAAGACAGGACGAGCGCTCGTCCTGTCCTTCTTCTCTGTCTGTGTCCGTGTTATCACTTGTCTTTTGATTACTAATGACCATCTCACAGCTGTCAAAGCGTACTCCAGCCAAGTTCTATGGGGGTTTGTTGCGAGTATCAACTTCATGGTTGTGTCATTTCCTACAGAGAATTCAATGGAAAACTCCATTCGACCACGTTGGGGTCGAGAGAGCTGCCATGTCGTTGTCCTGCCGACGTATATATTACAGATGCAGCTATATTGCCAATGTGAAACACCGTGCAATTGATTCCGGTTTGCTGACAGGCCAGACATGGTGGAGACTGATCGTTATCATCGCCGTGCTGTGGTCGAAATCGTGCGATTAAGGCTACTGGTGTGGATGAGCCTGCTCCTGATATAGAGGTCGCTAGAAAACTTAGCGTGATTACACGACAACTCCGGTTATCCGTATGAAACGACCCAAGTTTTCGAAACAACGAAGGTATCTCTTCGCGGCCCCTCGCACTGCACCTGGACAACCTCAACTCGGCCATCGCGAGACTACCCTGCTTTTTTGGCTTTGCCAGGGGTGGCTTTTACGAAACATTTTGCCTTCTATATTAAAGTGGGCGACAACACTACATCTTATAACTGTGGTCACGAGAATACCCTTGAAGTCACTTTCAGTGACTGTAGTCAGTACACTTTACAGAGACAGTTGCTCCCGAATGATTCAGCTTGCATTTATCCCAGACCATTGTTCGACCAAACCGCACTTGTAGTACCAACCTCCTAAGCCATCAACAAACCTGCACAAGGAGCTTTAGCCTGTATCGGCATTCATAGCGCTGCACGTAATCCTGTGCTGTGAAGAGTGCCGTGATCATGACCGTATGTGATCGTGTCTGTTATCTCTCTCCCTTTCTTTCACTTATCTCTTTCTACATTCTTATCTTTCTACCTTCCCTTGCGCTAGAGTAGTGTTTCCCTCTTGTCAATCTCTGTTTCGCCTCTCTCTACTGTGGATTTCACATGATTGATTTTATTGAAACTTTTTTTTCTGGCAGGAGGTTTGCAAACGGGTTCTTTAGTACAACAGTCGTTAAACTGAGCGAGGCCTTGTAGTAGCTTTATTCGGTTACAAAGACGTGGTATTCGCAGTGTTAGCCAACTAGATGCGCAATCGTGTCCTTCGTAATGTTACCGAATGGTTAAAAAATCGCAATTATTCGCCCTTACCCATTCATACAAAAGCTCGCACCCACCTGAAACTACGGTCTTTCACAAACGTTGCAATTCGGCGCATATAAACGGAAACGGTATTTCCGTTACGGTCACCTGAAAGCAAGTTTTTCCAGAACTACGCTTTTAACATTCCTGCTTGAGAGGAATACTGGAGAGATGTACGGGCCGCGTTCACTGACCTTCTGCGTCATGGACGCCCCACACCAGTTGTTTAATGTGACTAAAGCAGTTGTTCCACACAAAAAAAGAGCGCGAGAGGCTCGCGATTTGTAAGCGGGGCAGGATTTCGATATAAAAACACAACTCGCAGTTCCTGAGACGGTACAGTCATGAGGGCCAAAGTAAGAAGAGAAAACGCAAAGGCTCTAAACGCCGAAAGCAGATGCCGCAGTTTGTCATACGGCGACGTCAGAAAGTGCTCACGGCTCGCGCGGCAGTACGGAGAAGCTCACAGCCCAGTTCCAACGTACACTGAGCTGGCAGTGCTGGGCACATCAGGCAAACGCAATTACTTCGGTCATACGGCATGAAGCCAACAAAAGTCTGCATAATCGTGGTCTTCACATCAACCCTGGAGTTCATTTATTGGTGAGCCTACTTATGTTTTCCACACAAAAATTTGCTTTTCATGGAAACCAATTGCTCAGATATAAAATACCACTTTTACAGGTCTTCTGACTATTGATTACTGAGAGTCACTCTGTTTTGACGCGTCAGTAAAGATATACGTGTCTGTTCGAATGTATCGTTTAGTGAGTATGAACCTGACGAAACATAATATGCACTCAGTGGTTCTACCTTTCGCCGAGTTGGCAGTTCATAATGGCAAGAATATGAGGCCCACTAAAACTTTGGGCTATCATAGTTTACCAACTCCATCAAAGGCTCAATTTATTCAGTCAAAGTTCTAGTACAACGAACTGCACTTGTGTGCCTTCTTGTCGTTGCAACGGCCTTTTTTTTCGCCAGCACATTGCGCAAACAACTAGCGTTTCACAACAAATACCTATTTGAAAGGTCATTTGCTCAAAGCATAAATACATTCTTTTTTCTCTCTTTGCTTTGTACGCACCGCGATGCCTTCATGACTTAGGCATTGCGACCCTAAGCGCGAGGACCAGGGATCACATCCTGGCCAGAACAGCCACATTTTGATGTGGGCGAAATGCAAAACGCCCGTGTTCCCTATTGTGGGTGCACGTTAAAGAAATCAACATAGTCAAGATTAATCAGAAGTGCCCCAGAAAAATATCATGGTTATGACACGCGAAATGGGTGAATTATTTTTATTTGTCGCAAATGAAGATCAAATTACGTTTGAAACGACTTGAATGCAAAATAGAAGCTCGAAACCAGCAAATGTAGGGATTGCGCAGTGCACCATAAAAAGTAGCGTGTTAAGCGCTATATCCCAAATTAAGAGTTCAATAAGACACGTATCAAGACAGTAGTATCATTAAAGCTCGACACAATATACGGGGCGTCCCAGCTAACTTTAGCCAGAGTTTAAATAGACACTAATGCCACTTCACTGGACAGAACCAAGCTAATGCTGTTTTCCGTCGCTTTGCGATACTCAAAGTATTTTTTCATTCAGCCTATTGAGATAATTAGTCCTAATTAATTTATGCACTTTTCAAATATTATAAGTAGATAATATGTGTCAGTGAGAAAATTCAAAGCGACATCAAAAGCTAGCAATACAGCTTTCTCTTCCTCACTGCGTGCTACATAAAAGTATTTTTCCGAGCGTGAAAGATGCCCGTGAACATACGCAAGGTGCCTCGAGCGGCCAGTCGCGCGGCCGTTTTGCATGCTATTGCAGGCTTCTTTCACGCTCGGAAAAAAACTTTTATTTAGCACTTATTTAGGAACAGAAATAATATCGGAAGTTTTTCATGCCGCTCTGCAATTTTCCCATTAACACTTTTCATTTAAATATACTTTTTGAGAATTTGATTATTTATTAAAACTAATTATCTAAGCAGGTGAAATGACAAAGATAGTTTGAGTCTCGAAGCAACGGCAAACAACATTATCTTTGTTCTGTCCAGCTACATTGCATTTGCATATTTTAAAACTCTGGCTAAAGTTAGCTGGGACAGCCTGTATATGCTATCAGGTAACATTCGATGCGGCAAAAGGCACGTGTTACTGCACCTTAAACATCATCTGAGATTTGGAAGACGTTGAAACCAGTTATATTTGTACTATAAACCATTCCTCTTACAGAAACCAAACGCAGATGCTCCGCTCTCGATGATCTAGAATATATGTTTTGTGGGCATTTTTATACAGAATCTATAGAAAAGTTCAGGCGCCATAGAAAACGCGCAACGAAGTAACCTGCGCTTGGCATCGATGAGTAACTACTTATATCCTGTTGCGGTAAAAAGCACCCCTTTTATAAAAACAAAGAAGTACTAGTTGAGCTTCAGTCACTAGCCGAGTATCGAACCGCATGATTCTAATAGTACTGGAATGTCTCCGTAAACGCCGCAGACAAATGACAGGTTAATTCAAGTAGACGAAGTGACATCTTATAGAGCCTTCAAGTGCTCTACCTGTAAAGATCACTGTAACTAGCTGAAACAGAATAAATTAATCACCTGCGCTACTGTGTGTTCTCCCATTTTTATTTATTTTTGTTGCTTTGTTTTTGTGGCCACACAAAAAGAAATATGTCGCTTCAGTACTTGCACAGTAAAACGAGAACCCGAATCTGTCAGATAACGAAGCGCACAGCGGCTTCCTTAAAACAGTCGTCCGTTCCTGAAAACAGTCGTCCGTTCCACGCATCTACCATTCAGATTTTTCTGGAAATTTATTGGCTGCTTGAGATGACACCAAACGTAGAAGTCCTCACTTTAGCACGCGCCCACCTATACGCAAACAAAAGTGATGTTTTGTTTCGTGAAATGATACCTAATAGTACACTTGCGTATTAAACCTTGTGGCATTATTCTTTGAACAAGTAAACTCGATTGGCACAGTACAAGCGAATAAATATTTTGTGGTTCTCTATTCTGCACTGTATGCTGCAACATGACGATACTTCAATCAGCATTTTGTGTCTTTTCTGTTATTGTTGGCTGCGTAAGCATGTGGAAAATACAAATGCCTTGTTTCGCGTGCATGTTGTCACATTGCTGTGAAGCTGAACTACCATAGTTGTCCAACACATGTGACAGAACTAACTGTTTATCTGGCGACCCTGTGCCCAACAAAAGAACTAACTCTCAGTACAACAATAGCGGCGAGCACATTCTTCGATCCTCGATAATCTGATCTGCAGGTCAAGCGCCTCGGTTATTATACATGCCTTGTCAAAAGTTACAGCGTAATCACTGTTGCCCGCGTACTTTCCAGAAAGTACTGTGCAAATCGTGTCACGCGCACCATCTGATTACACATGGTTCTGTGACATTAGACAACGAATAGAACCGGCGATAATATTCGAGAAACTTCAGATACAGAAAAGTGCGTCTTGCCCTGAGAGATAACATTTAGCATTTCTTAGCCGTAGTAACGTGGTCACCGCTAAAAGATAAACAAGTGCGCGTGTAAATATTACCCGTTCACCTAACATCGGGTTCACAGTAACAATAACAAATGTGCATTTTTAGCGATAAAACATTTGCACCACTCGACCAATACGCTTTTCTTCTTTAGAACCCGTTGCTGCCAAATCGCGTTACAAACTGTTTAAGCAAAAATGAATGTGAACACGTCTTTTTTATCACTTCATTCTTTCTAGTATGCTGCAGTCTTGAAGACACACAGGAATGTTCTGTTGGATTTTCTAGCAAACAAAAACAGTGTGTGCTTAAGCCACAATGTACGAGACTATAAATAAGAGTCTGACTCTTTAGTAGCTGTTGTCTCCAAAGAATTCCATCTTCGTTAGCTCCACAGGTTCCGGGCCACTGTTCTTGACACCTTTCATAGAACAGAACAACTGTAACGAGGCCAGGGCTATAAGCAGAGTGAAGCTGTTCAAAAAGGAGGTGAACGTCACTGCTCACTCGGGCTTCATCACTGTGAACAAGACACTTGGAAGTCATCTCTTCTTCCTGTACCTACGAGCCCAGGTAAACATTCGCTTCACAAGGAATTGCACCGTAAAATGAACGGACGAAAAGAAGGAAGCGCAGAGCTACAAAGTTGTAGTTGTAGATCCTTGGTATATACTGGCACGTACCCTCTCTGGGGGATTGCTTGTCACAATAAATGCCTCCTGTCTCCCTTCTCGTCTTTTACCTCACACCCGCTCGTTATTGTTTTGCAGTGAAGCAGCACTCACTTCGCTTTTTAAAGTATTGGTTACACGGATGATCAAAGCTTCCACGATGTGTACCGCGTCATTAGCTTCGACTAGAAATCCCGTACATGAGCCGAATTCTTTATGCAATGGCGATTGCTTTTGGCAATCGCCATTGCATAAATGGCACAGCTGCGGCACAGCTGCGGCACCATGATGTCTAAGCGCATTCAGGTTGAACGCAGATTTTAATGGTACTGCCAAACCAGCTACCACATATCGCGTGGAAATGCTTGACTTTTCACCAAGACTGGCACTAATAATTACGTAGCTTACTTTTTACATCGGAGCTGTCTTAAGCTAGTGTCCAGCGTTTCGTGATGTGCGTGTGCAAAGACTGTCATCATGTGGGCCGCGTTTACGGAGGTATGAGCCATTGCTTTAGAAGGATGTGGGCCCGTAGGGGTATGATCCTATAGGCGAAAGACGTAGTTTATCTTAGTTCCGTTTCACCCTTCAATGAGTAGGACACGTGTAGTCTGCGGAACTGCGGAACGAACCGCACTGCGGAACAGCAGCGCTCATACGAAGAGCAACGGCGGGAACAGACCGGGAATGTGCGAGGCGACGGCAGGCAGCAACGAACAAAGCTCGTGGATCAAACGCCAAGCGCATGCGAGCCGCCAGAGATGACGACGCATATCGCAAGGCGAAGAATGCTGCCCAGTTACTTCGGCACCATAGTGTCAACGTCGATCGCTTTAAGGGTGCGAACGCCAGGTCGCAACGAGACTGCCTGGATCGCAATTTCGGCGCCAGTTGCAAGGTGTGTTACAAATTTGTCTGACAACGATCTTACTACGATCGTTGTCGTGACGGACGGAGAGAAGCGGCAACGTGCGTTCAATTTCTTAACGCGGTGTTTCCCCGACCAGTATCTGTCCGACTATCACCGGTGTGGTACGTGTCGAAATGCTCTCTTAAAGGGTGCCGTTCCGCTTTTCACCATGACGAACGGTTGCGTGTACGCGCCCGTGCCAGCGCACCTTCCGAAGTTCAATGTTCTGGAGGAATGGCTAGTCTCACCTCGCCTTCCCTTCATGTGCATCAGACGTCTGACACACGGGGGTGGGCAGCTCGGAATCAAGGGATAGGTAATCAACGTGCCCATTGACGTGTAGGAGACAGTTCAAAGTCTTCCACGGTACATCGACGGCATGGCGGCTGAAGTACACATCAAACACCGTCTGTTGTCAAAGCCCAGTTACAGAAAGGGTCTTGTCAAGAAAGGCAACGTAAAGGCCTGGATTGCCTTTCTGGTCAAAAGGCCGTTATACAAATATTATGTGTGCGATGACCAGGAGACTACACAGGATTCCCGAGAAAGAAGATGAAAGAAATGACGTAGGACAAGACGATATGGAGAAGACGGTCGTCGTCGAGGACCCAACTGACTCAATTCAGTGCGCCGGTAGGATTAGCGCGATCAGTCACGGTGTAGTGTATGACGACATGTGCAACCACGTTGCCGAACTGGAACAGCAGATGCATTACGTGGTCATAGCACCAGGCCATAGTTGTATACAGGTCCGCTGGCCAACCACCTTCCCAGAGTGGCTCTGAATGTTTTTTGCTTCTTGCTATTGCATCAATTGTTCCACATATCTTCCTTTGTACTTATGTAACCATTACGTTCTCTCTGCTTGACTTCGGGTCCACAATAAAATATATTGGGCTTCGATCTCGATCATAGTAATAGCGTAAAGTCATCAGCTTCTTGTTTTCATAAATGTGCGCAGTCGACTCGCGCTTGAAACTTTGACTCACATTTTGCTAGTTGTCAAAATTTTAAAGGCGTAACATTTCTATACCTACTCAAATGGAAATTTGTCCGTCCGTCACGTAAGGCGAATGCAATTACTCATACCGCCTAAAAAATGGTTCATACCTCCGTAAGCAATGGTTACTGCCGTAAATGATCAAAAATGCAATGGCTGATACCCAAGTAAGGCAGAGGCTACGTGGGCTTTCTTTCAAGAGTAGCGCAGAGTATGGCACCTCTTGCAGAAAAAAACTAAGCTTGACGCTCTCTTTCAGTGCGTTTCTCATATGTATAAATCCATTTTCCGATTTTCCCACTCTTTGATCCGCTCACATTTCGGCAGTATTCTCATTAAAGATTTTTCCCAGTTTGTAAGGTAGCAAACATGACTCAGTCTAGTTATCCTCCCTGCCTTTCCTTCTTCCCTTCTCTCTCTCTCTTCCCAGTTTGCTCTACAGCTGCATGCTATTTTATTTACATAAGAATACGACAACGCTACCGTTGATATCGCGAGAAGCTTTTATACGGAATAAACAGGCTTTGATACTATTTTTATTGATATTTGCAGCGGGAGGATTCTTGCAATGCAATCAAAACGAAATGCGAATATAAGTGGCCCATGTTCCAGGCACAGTGAATACAAAAAGCTTATTTCGTGGTATAGGAAAAGAGAGAATAGCACGCAGTGACTGATCAAGAATATCTAAGATGTGCCCGTGTGCCGCTGTGTCTCGGCACAGCTGTGCCGAGACACAGCGCAACATAAGATTAATTCATTAGATAACACTGCGGAAACCCTTTGGTCCACAGTAGGGTTTCATCTAGCGATACGAAGAATATTTTTCTTAGATATTTCAGAGCTTATACAAAGCCACTTGTGCCACGGTCGTATGGAAATGGCACCTGCCAGTGACAGGGAGAAAAAGAAGAAGTAAAGATAAATAAAAGGAACATCTGGGGCGTTTTTCGGGAAATGCCTTAAGCTGAATGATGTATTTTAAAATTATATTGCAATTGCAACATTTGCGTTGCTCCTCATTTTCGCTCTTTTCCTTCCTTCATTTCTTAACATTTCACGTCTACTATGTACTTTCTACACCGATTGAACAATGGGCCAAGTACTCCTTAACAAAACCCCGTGATTTCCTTCCTTTTGTCTTAAGCGTCACGAGCTCTTTCTTGTTCATAACATAGTAAACAAGGTTACGTTTCGTCCTACTTGTATTGCAAAACAATTGTTTCAACCAATTCTTTTTTGTGCTTCGCAAACTGGTGAACTCGAAAGGTCCTTGCCTCACAAAGAAATGATGAATTTAATGAGAAGCTGTATTTGTTAGCCTGCGTCAAGACCTGGCATGCTGGAACAGGTAGTAAATCCCAAATACATTCGAAGCGCATGAGGCACGCACAATGCGCAGATGGGCTCCCCACAGGCTTAGAACCTTCCGCAGCTCCAAGCTCGTCTCCCGTTTCCGCAGCGAAGCTCGCAAACTTTCAAAAATTTCATTTCTAACTATATAGTAACCCCAGTAGTACCACGGAACAGGTTTAAAGGTTTCGCCAGCGTTACGTACAGAAGACGAGGGCGAGAACCTCTATTGAATTTTTCTCCTAACCTCTGAGTAACAGGTGAACTCATGCTTTTTTCTGGCAATGATAAGTATTTCGCCCGATTATTTCTACAATTCAGCACCTCGAGCACGAATCGTAAACTAGGGGTGATACAGCTGCTTACTATTCCACATCCACAAGCACAAAACATCTCTTATATCTAAGCTCTTCACCATAAATAAACAACACTCTACAACGTTTTACTATTGCTACCAAAAGGGTTTGCAGATAAACCTGCCGAGCGGTCTCCTCACGCAGCAGTTACGATACGCCATAAACCGCTATCCCGTCATGTTCCGCAGCCACAAATTATGAAAACACTGTGATATAGCTCTGACTACGGGGTCCAACTCCGTCGAAAAGAGAAAACTACAGTTTGTCGTGGTTTCGTCATGTCGTCGGAAGTACTGTAGTTCTTAATTACACTGTAACCCAAAAGAGAACTGAGAGCCTTTTAAGTTTATACAAGTTTTTCTAAAACGTGACAAAAATTGAAAAGTAAAAACAAAAGTAAAACAAAACATGCTTCCAGTAAATTGCATCCGCAAGCTTTACATGCAACAAATCAATTTTAGTGGCACTGCCCTCTTGAGGTAGATTCTGCCTGTGGTTCCGCTTTCTGTTAGAGTCCAAAATAATAATATAAATAATGTATATCATTTAAATAACATATAATGCGTGAGTAAATTGTGCGCTGGCTCACATTTTTCAAGTCGGTTCGTGTGCAGCCCCAACGAAGCTATGCACTCGAGTTTCCTTTTCCCGTGCGCATTGTATCACAGCAACACCGCAGTACTTCATATTCACAGTACTAGCAAATAGAGTACTATACTGCAACATAGTAATTGAAAACAAAGCTAGATATTTCCACAATTACAGCTAACTCATTTTTCAGGAGCACACGTGCACCACTCCGCTTATGCTTTGGACACAGGGAGGACCAGGACTGTCCTCCCTATTCGGCCAATTTCTCGAAATCGGACCATTGGCCATCAACAGCGACGGAAATCTGTCCAAGCGGCTCCGGACTATTCAAAAGAACGTCAGCATCATTTACCTGGACGTCCCTGTTGGGGCGGGCTACAGCTTCACGAAAGATCCTTCGGGTTACGCACACAGCCTGGAGGATATCAGTGCGGCTGTCACTGAATTTCTCGGCCAGTTCCTGATTCTCTTTCCTGAATACAAGGACAGGGATTTCTACGTTGCCGGAGAGTCGTACGGAGGTGCGCATCTTCATCGATTAGGTTTCATAAACTTGCGTAAACTCCTCGCTGCACGCATGAGCATGATGCGCAAGCACCTTGGTGTTCCTGCTCAGCAGGTGTGTGGGTATAACACGTACATACACTGGCCGGAGCGCAACGAATAGCAAACTTGGAGTTAAATTTATCCAGCCTTTTCATTACACCACCTCACCATGAAAGTGCGACACCTGGGGTGATGTTCCTCGTTGTTCCATAGTCGCAACACATCACCTTCTATGACAAGTTCAAAGTAGTGGCACGCCAAAGTTGTGGCATACAAAAGTTTTGGCAAGCCCAAGTTTTGGCACGCCAAAGTTTTGATACTTCTGGTGCTTTGATAAGTTCAAATTTGTGGTACTTCTGGTGTTATGACAACTTCAAATTCGGGGCATGCCAAGGTTGAGGGGTGCCATAGTTGTGGCACACCAAAGCTTTAGCAGGCCAAAGTTGTGGCATGCAAAAGTCGCGGCAGGCCAAAGTTGTGGCAGGCCAAAGTTGTGGCAAGCCAAAGTTGTAGCAGGCCAAAGTTTTGGAAGGCCAAATTATTGGCAGGTCAATGTTGTAGCAGGCCAATCTTGTTTCAGGCCAAAGTTGTGGCAGGCCAAAGTGTGGCAGGCCAAAGTTGTGGTAGGATGAAGTTGAGGGGTGCCATAGTTGTGTCACACCAAAGCTTTGGCAGGCCGAAGTTGTGGCACGCCGAAGTAGCGGCACGTCATAGTTCGGGCAGCCCAAAGCTGAGGCAGGCAAAAGTTAAGGCCGGAGTTGTGGCATGCAAAAGTTCTGGAAGGTCAATGTTGCGGCAGGCCAAAGTTAGGGCGAAGGTTCCGCCTGGCTAAATTTGAGGCCAATCTTGCAGCAGGCCTAAGTTGAGGTATGCCAAAGCTGTGGCATGCCAAAGTTGACCAGGACAAATTTGTGACACTTCTGGTGTGGTGACAAGTTCAAAGCTGTCACACTTCAGGTGTTGTGAGAAGTTCAACGTTGTGGCACACCAAACTTGTGACACGCCAAAGTTATTACACATCTAGTATTGTGACAAGTTGAAAGTTGTGATACTTTTGGTGTTGTGACAAGTTCAAATTTTAGCATGCCAAATTTGCAGCATGCAAAGCTGTGGCAGGCCCATATTGTGACAGGCCAAAGTTGTGAGAAGTTCAAAGTTGTGGCAGGCCAATATTATGGAAGGCCAATGTTGTGGCAGGCCAATGTTGCAGCAGGCCAAAGGTGTGGCTTGCCAAAGTAGTAGTATGCCAAATTTATGGCAAGCCAGAGGTATGGCAAGCCAAAGGTGTGGCAGGCCAGAGTGGTGGCATGACAAATTTGTGGCAGGTGAAATTAATAATATTTTGGGGTTTTACGTGCCAAAACCACTTTCTGATTATGAGGCACGCCGTAGTGGAGGACTCCGGAAATTTTGACCACCTGGGGTTCTTTAACGTGCACCTAAATCTAAGCACACGGGTGTTTTCGCATTTCGCCCCCATCGAAATGCGGCCGCCGTGGCCGGGATTCGATCCCGCGACCTCGTGCTCAACAGCCCAACACCATAGCCACTGAGCAACCACGGCGGGTGCAGGTGAAATTGGTGGTAGGTCAAAGTTCAGGCAGGTCAACATTGAGGAAGGCCAAAGCGGTGGCATAGCAAAGTTGTGGCACGCCATAGGTGTGGCAGGCCCCAACTTTGGGGCCTGCCACACCTATGTGACAAGTCATGTGACCCAAAACTGTGACAAGTCAAATTGACACATGTGACATGTGTCAATTTGACACATGTGACAAGTCAAATTTGTGAAAGTTCTGGTACTGTGACAAGTTCGAAGTAATGACACTTCTAGTGTTGTGACAACTGCAAAGTTGTGGTGCGTCAGTCATAGCATGTCAAAGTAGTGCCGTGCCAAAGTTTTGACATGCAAAAATTGTGGCAGCCCCAATTTTTGGCAGGTCAAAGTGGTATCAGGCCAAAATTGTAGCATGCAAAGTTGTTGCAGGCCAATGTTGTGGCACACCAAAGTTGCGTCACGCCAAAGTTGTGGCAGGCAAAAGTTGTGGCACGCAAAAGTATTGGTAGTTCAAATTTATGGTAGTGCAATTTGTGGCAGGCCAAAGCTGTGGCAGGTCAAAGTTGTGGCAGGCCAAAGTTGTGGCATGCCAATGTTGCGACAGGCCAGAGTTGGGGATAATGTTCTGGGCGGCCAAATTTGAGGCCAATCTCGCGGCAGGCCAATGTTGAGGGAGGCCAAAGTTGTGACATACCAAAGTTGCGCCAGAACAAAGTTGTGTCACTTGTGCTGTCACAAGTTTAAAGCTGCAACACTTCTGGTGTTGTAACAAGTTCAAAGCTGTGGCATGCCAAAGTTGTGGCAGGCCAATGTCGCGGCAGGCCAGTGTTGCGACAGGCGAAAGTTTTGACAAGTTCAATGTTGCGACATGCCAAATTATCGGAAGCCAAAGTTGTGGCAGGCCAAAGTTGTGCCAGACCATAGTTGTGGCAGGCCAAAGATCTGACAAGCCAAAGTTGTGAAACTTCTGATGCTGTGACAAGTTCGAAGATATGACACTTCTTGTGTTGTGAGACTTCAAAGTTGGGGTGTGCCAAGGTTGTACCATGCCAAAGTTATAGCATACGAATGTTGTCCCATGCAAAAGTTGTGGCAGGCCAAAGTTGTGGCAGGACAAACTTCTAGCAGGCCAAAATTGCAGCAGGCCTGCATTGTGGAAGGCCAAATGGTGGTAGGCCAAATTCGCGTCATGCCAAAGTTGAGGCAGCCAGATGTTGAGGCCAAAGTTGTGGCATACCAAAAATGTGGCAGGCGAAATTTATGGTAGTCCAAATTCGTGGCAGACCAAAGTTGGGGCCAAAGTTTTGGTCAGTCAAATTTGAGGACAATCATGCGGCACGCCAAAGTTGCCACATGCTAAAGTTGCACTAGGACAAAGTTGTGACACTTCTGGTGCTGTGGCAAATTCAAAGCTGTCACACTTCTGATTTTGTGAAAAGTACAAGCTTGTGGTAAGCCAAAGTTGTGGCAGGCCGAAGTTATCACACTTGTGGTGGGACCAGTTGAAAGTTGCGATATTTCTCGTGTTGTGACAGGTTCAAAGTTGTGGCATGCCGAAGTTGTAGAATGCGAAAGTTGTGACATGCCAAAAGTGTGGCAGGCCAATGTTGAGGCAGGCCAAGGTTAAGGCAGGCCAAGTTGAGGCCAAACTTGTGACATGCCAAATTTGTGCCAGGCCAAAATTGTGGCATGCAACAGTTGTGGCAGACGATATTTATGGTAGTCCAAACTTCTGGCAGGCCAAAGTTGTGGCAGGTCAAAGTTGTGGCATCCAATATAGCGGCCGGCCAAAGTTGGGGCCGATGTTCCGGTCGGTCCAATTTGAGGCCAATCTTGTGGCAGGCAAAAGTTGAGGCATGGCAAAGTTGTGGCATGCCAAAGTTGCACCAGGAGAAAGTTGTGACACTTATGGTACTGTGACAAGTTCAAGGCTGTCACACTTCTGATATCCTGCCAAGTTCAAAGCTGTGGCTCGCCCAAGTTGTGGCAGGCCAAGGTTATTACGCTTCTGGTACTGTGACAAGTTGAATTTGCGATACTTCTGGTGTTGTGACAAGCTCAAAGCTGTGGCATTCGAAAGTTATAGCATGCCAAAGTTGTGGCAGGCCAATGTTGCAGCAGGCAAATGTTGCGACAGGCCAAAGCTGAGGGGGGCCAAATTTGAGGCAGGCCAAGGTTGTGACATTCAAAAGTTGCGGCATGCCAAATTTGTGGTAGTCCAAATTTGCAGCAGGCCAAAGTTTTGGCAGGTCAAAGTTGGGGCAGGCCAAAGTTGTTGCAGGCCAAGGTTGAGGCAGAAGTTCCGGCAGGCCAAATTTGAGGCAAATGTTGCAGCAGGCCAAAGATATGGTGGGCCAAAGTTATGACACGTCAAGGTTGTGGCATTCCAAATTTGCGACAGGACAAAGTTGTCGCATTTCTAGTGTTGCTATACGTTAAAGGTTGTGGCACGCCAAAGTGTGGCCTGCCAAAGTTGTGGCATGCCAAATTTATGACACTTGTGGTGCTGTGTCAAGTTCAACTTTATGATACTTCCGGTCTAGTGACAAATTGAAAGTTGTGGCATGAAGATGTTGTGGCATGGCAAAGTTGTGACGTGCCAAAATTCGGGGAGTTCAATATTGTGGCAGACCAATTTTGCGGCAGGCAGAAGTTGTGGCATGCCAAAGCTGTGGCAGGCAAAATTTGTCACAGGCCAAAGTTCTGGCAGGTAACAGTTGTGCCACGCCAAATTTATAGGAGGTCAAAGCTGCAGCAGGCCAAAGTTGAAGCGATAGTTCCGGCAGGCCAGTGTATCACTGTTCTACTGCATTACAGCAGGTGTCCCGCGCGCGGCATCGCACGTGGTCACGCAGCGTATGATTGGAATGCCTTGAGAAAAGCATGAACGCTAGGCTGTTGCTTTCTATCACTTTCGATGCTTCACCTTCGGGCGAAACTGCCAATGCTCTTTGTGCTTAGAAAATTGTTTGTCTTTACAGTAGAATAGTCATCTTCAGCAAAAACCCCCTGAAAACTCCTGTCAGTGACTCCCCTAAGGTTTACTTATGGTCATCGATGGGCACTTTTATGCTCCTTGTCTGGTTGAAATTTTGGGCAGGTAATGCAGTGACAACAGCTTTTTGTGTTGTATGGGCTGGCAAGTAGAATAAAGATGCGTTAACCCGTGATAGCAATGGCCAGCCCATTACCGTTAATCAAGAAATGTTAGAGAAGTTTGTTACTTGATGCAAGCGTCTCTAAACAGCACCCCCCTTGCATTTTTCGCTGCAGATGATATCTAAGGTAAGTTAGTACAGGCGATAGGCCTGCTGCTAACGTGGGGGATGGGGAAATGTCCGATCACATCAATATACAGTGAAAGCTAGTGCAAGCATGAGCTTGCATTGGTTTGAAACAATTAGCCGTCAATATGGTACGTATTTCTTTGTTAATTTTTGTATGTATTTATAATTAATACCTCACAGATCCCGATGTGGGGTACTACATGAGGGATGGGTGATCGCTTCAGTGAAATGAGGGCTCAAAGGCAGCCTTGAAACGATGTGGATTGGAGTGGTGCACGGCGTCGGCGGAAAGGTCATTCCAGTCCCGGGCAGTATTCACAAAAAAGGAGAGAAAGTGCTAGGTGGTCCGGTCACGCGGAAGACATGGAGATTTGACGCAATCGCCAAGGTTGACGGTGCGCTGAAGTGATGACTAATGTACGAGGAGCATAACGATAAAATGGGTGATATATGCACCGTCTAAAAGCATGACACTTTATATCTAGATTAAAAATTCCTTCTTCTAAATTTTAGCTAAGACACTACTGTGGTATGAATAATCAGATTAATTAAAATGAGCTGCACGATTTTGCACTGCTTCTGGAGTATTAGAAAGGGCGTTTTGGTGTGGGTCCCAAACAGAACATGCTTATTCTAGCTTCCGTTTGACGAAACTTAGATCAGTTAGTATTTTTAAGGATGAGGGTACGAAGCGCAAGTTGTGGCGAAACTAAGAGAGCGTGCGATTGGCTTCGTTAGTGATGTGCGTAACAAGGGAAGACCAAGAAAGATGACTTGAAAGTGTAAGACCGAGGTGGCCCACGAATGATACGAATGATACGCATGACCCCACGAATGATATGTCCGAGTTGCCGATAAGGTACTTTGGAGTATGGTGAACAATCACCCAATGAAAAGGTACTAGTGAAATCCTTGTAGGGTCTCGTGACATTAGCCACATGATGAACCAAGTGGTGACATTGTCAAGATCAGTTTGCAATGTTTATACTGCCCCGAGTGCCAGCGGGATCTAACAAAAACATTCTTGACCATTCCACCCTGCGAAGGTGGATGACCAGCGCTCCAGCGACGATGTAAACATCGTCGTAAGAAAACTTGTGGGACAGGCTTTATTGCATCGCTCCTTGTCACTTAGTATCTTTGGTCACTATGGCTTTGGTGCCGCTATGATATACACTGATCGGCATACTGGCAACTGCAAACACATTCTTTGAAATTGTCAAATCGATGCACGTAAGCCGTTGGGTGGTCGGTTGGGCCGCATGTGTGATATCGTAAGCGATTTCTCTGCCACACAAAACTTGTAAACATCTCTCTTTTCCGTCCCGACACATCCACATTAATATCGCCGACAACAACCTCAGGGGTAACGTCGTCACAACTAAGCCACGAAAAGGGAGCAGCCATGAACCACACGTAGCTAGAGCCATCCCATTTTTTTTCTTGCTTACGGGGGTATGAGCCATTGATGACAATTTTCGGCATGTTGTTGTGTATTTGCTATGCGGGATTACAAAGAATGTAAGCAATGTTCACTTCACTTAGCTGAATGCTTGTAGCCTTGGCCTTACGGTGCTGAGTCATTGCATTTTTTGCTCGCTTACAGGGGTTTGAATGCTCACTTGGATATGAGGCATTGATGATGATAGTGTTGTTGACGGAGAACCAAAATGCACTGAATCCTAGCCATCACAGCTTCGCTGCAAGATCTTTTATTTTTGTTTACCAGCGAGCTTGACAAGAAAAATCACCGGCAGTCTTCGTGCCACTTTTACTTATTCTGTACAAATTCTTAACGTGTAGCACTGCCGCTTTCGTTCATATATTTCCTTTTATATAACAAGAGCACCATGACATAATATTCCACTGTAACAAAGCTTTGCGCTATCTCCCTTCTCATGTAAAGTGTAATGCAGGCAAAAATCTTAGGGTTTGTCTGAGCTAGTTTGAGAACATAAGCCGTGATTTCGCAATCTTCTTCCCATTCCTTTAACGCAGCTCTTTCTTCCTATATGTAACTCGCGCCAGAAGCACACCTTATGGTCTTTGTGGACGTATTTTCTGTTTACAAGGCCACATCCCCTTCCACCCCGGCAAACGATTGCAAGATGCTGATAGCACAGGCTCGTACTCATTGTCGGTTTGATTATATTATCAAACCTTTTATTATTATATTATTATCATTAAATTACCAGATGTGAATAAGGTTATTATTATTATTGTTATTAATATTATTATTATTAGTATTAGTAGTAGTATACGTTATTTTTCTTCTGTCATCACAACATCCTAATTTCATGTAGAAGCTTTCATTAGTGTATGCATTCATTCTCGACTTTCAGTGCATAAAACTAAAGAAGTGCTGTACTGTGCAGTCATCTGCTCACACGCAGTTATCGCAGGCAACTTGTGCTTGTTTTACCAGGTTCATGTACAACACGACACAAAACGCGTCAGTCTGAATTTGCAACGAAGATATGAAAACTCTGCAGAAGTCGCCATGTTCTCAAATCTAACTTTCAATTTATTGTTTTGTTTTTCAGGAAGATACGCAGCTGGTATCGCATTCCATCTGCTCACAAACACAGTCAAACCGGTACCTCTCAAGCTCCGAGGAACAATTGCTGGGGTCGGATTCCTGGGGCCAATCTTCGATATAGCCGACTCCAGCGAATTTCTGTACCGTGCTTCAATGCTCACTAAGGAAGGTCGCGACACTTTCACGAAGCAATTCCAGGTCATGAGAAGCCTCTTCGCGTCTCGTAAAGTGGAAGAAGCCCTTTACCTTTTGTTACAGACAATCTTCACCGATAGCACACAGCCCACCTTGTTTCAAAAGCTCACGCTGTACAACAATCAAGCGAGCGCTCTGTATTCTGAGAAGCCTGCAAACATCATAGAGTACTCCCACTACGTCAACACGACGGCTTTCAGAGAAGCCATACATGTTGGGCTTGACGTTGAGTTCGAGCCATACAGTCAAATCTTCATGGCCAACCTGGCACTGGACATCGTGACGGACATCAGCGCTCAGATAGAGCTGCTGCTCAACACCAGTCAAGTGCTGTTCTACACGGGGCAAGTGGATGCACTGTTTCCATCGACGAACCTGAGAGCTTACTTCCGTACACTGAACTGGACAGGAGCGTCGCAGTACCGAAACTCTTCTCGTGGTGTATGGAAGGCGCTGGACGGTTCTAACAGCATAAGCGGTTACATAGTTCGAGTGCACAATTTCACCGAGGCTATTATACTTGGAGCGGGCCACTACGCTGCAGTGGACAAACCAGATGAAGCCTACTATTTGATGTCAAATTTTATTGATTCAAGGAGCACGTTAGCCTAACGCTTACGCGAAAGAAACAGTTGCGTCAGCCGACAGGCTTATTCAACGTTGAGTTAAATAAAATAATTTGATAGCATCATCCTTCTTTCAAAGCTCTGAAAGACACTAGCCCAGTTCCATTATTCAGCGTATTCGTTCAACAATATACGTCACGTTGATGGCAAGCATTTGTCACACGCATTTGTTGTCGGAAGGTTGCTGAGGGTGCCATCAGAAAAGTCGTGTAGATCGTACAACTCAATGAGCCTGGCCTGAACAAAGATCATTTTGATAAAAGATTTTCTTGTGTTTTTACACGCCGCGGTAGCTCAGCAGTTTTAGAGCAGCGGTGCTGAGCTCGGGGTCAGGGGCTCGATCCTCCCGGGGCTGGCCGCATTCCTTGGAAAAGGCATGTAAAAACGGTCACGTAATGGTACTCGTTCGAGAACTCCAGCTGGTCTGAATTATTTCGGGGCCCTCTATTACAGCGTACCTCGTAAGGATATTGTGGTACAAACTTTTTTAAACAGGGTTGAAGTACCTCAGACAGGCTGGCCAACGTTTCGATAGGTGGACCTATCTTCGTCAAAGGCGGCCTCGTCATCCTCGGCGTGTTAGTTTTAAAGGGTTAGTGCAGTGACGTCACGTGCGGGTGTTGTCGCTGGCGGCTGGTTTTAAAGAGAGAGATTACAAGAGGGAACAGGCGCTGTCGTCCGACGTCTGTGAACCTCATTCTCAAGACGAAGGGACAAGAGCGTGAGAGTGGGCACGCGGGGAGGAAAGAAAAGAAATAGAAGCAGAAAAAAGGGGAAAAGAAGGAAAAAAAAAGCAGGGGGGTGCCAGGGCCGTACCAAGACACAACAAAGGGGGGGGGTGAAAGAAAAAGAAAGAGAAAAATGAAATCTTTAAGAAATACGGGGGCTTGGGAGCGTGTTGGGGATGCGAAAGGTTAGGAGGTAATCCGGGGGAGTCGTTGGCGGCATGTTTTTGAGGCATTAGAACGGCCGGTCAAGCAATAGGTCGAGTAATTTTGAAATAGTTAAGGTGGCGACGGGGAGTCTGCGGTGCAATGTGTGGGGTGATTGAAAGGCAGCGGCATGGTCTTTCAAGGGGCACTGCCCCACGCGCTTAACGTAGGTGTCGTTACGGCGGCATCCAGAAGGCGATGGTTGAGGCGCCGAAAAAGGCATATTGACTTCGGAATGTGTTGTCGAGGGGGTTTCAAAAAAAAAAAAGACTAAAAAAGGGGTGAGGGGGAAGGGGGGGGGGCGAAATCGGTATAGCAAACAGGAGGGCGACGCGTGCAGAAGCGGGCGCGGGCAAGTGTACATGGAAGAAGGGGATCGTACACTTGGTATAGACGTAAAATCCTGAAAGAGTACATTAAATTGAGTAGTAGGCAGGAAATTTTTTTTTCTTTTTCTTTTCTTCCTCTCTCCCCCTCTCCCCTTTTTTTCCTCCGAAATGAAAGAGTAGGTGAGGTTAAGAATAAAAGTTGGCTGGTGGCCTAATGTGTTTTGTGTATTGGTTGATGATATGAGAGTTTCAGATTTAAGTTACAGCTTTTAAAGATTCTAAGTTGCCGCGTGCCAAATTAATTCCTGTCTGGTGTAGGCAATTAAACTTGTGTATGAGGTATGATTCCGCGTACTTCCTTTCGCGAGGGGAACGGAAATTTGTTTGTAGTATATAGAGCCTTGCTTTGTCAAACATATGTCCATGTTCATTAAAGTGGCTGGCTACTGCTTTGGGTAAATTGTGTTTTGTGTCCGCGCGGTGACCATTGAGTATTGTATTGATTTGTTGTCCGGTCTCACCTATGTATTGTTTGCTACAAGCGGCGCATTCTAGACAGTAAAGGATATCGTGGTTTTCGCATGTAAAACCCCAGAATTACGATTATAATTAAGTTTGTCGTGTTCCTTTTTATAACATTCTCCTACCTTGCATATTCACAGCCGGAAATTTGGGACCGAACTAGGCGTGGAAGCACCGCTCACTTTGATAAAAACACGCTGCGATGTTCGTCCCCTTCAATGTATACACAGTGAGTATTTACTACGAATAAAGCAGAGTGAAGTACAAAGATGACAATGATGTTGAAAAAGATGAAGCAATATATGTGCCCAAGGCATTACTGTCCTGCTGGTACAGTGTTCGTCTTCTATTGCCAACTCTTCTGAAAGAACTGCAAAATAGTCTTTAAAATTTGGCAAACACATTGCTACCATGCGTCCGCAGTCTAAAGCTGGGTGCTTCTGAGCAAAGCGCCACAGGAACAATTTGATGTCAAAAGCCACATTTACACACGCAACAAAACATATGTGGAAGTCTCCAATGGATGGGGCCACCACACTATAGGGGCCTTCATTTTCGGGTTTTATGTTTTCTTAAATTCGGGGAAACACAGAGGAATTGAGGAGTTTTGTTGTCTGGCAGCCCGATGTCCAGGATTTTCCCGGGAACAATTATAAAGGATAAACGTAGGGAATGGTCTGCATTTGGACGCAAGCGATTTTTACACAAGTGCAATTACTGGCACAAACATATCGTAAAATAGCTACTCGTAAGTCATCTGACGAACACATCTTTACGAATCCTTGTTGTAGGCAATATTTGTCCAAAACAATTCACCGACGATTGCGATATTTCCTAATGCAATTTCCCAGCGCAGCTGTTTAGTAGTTTTGAATTCGCGATATATTGTGGCAAAGAATTTGATTCTGAACGACTGGGTCCTCTTGGCGGTGGCGCTGAGCCTCTGCTCGGGCACCTCGTTTAGCAACAGCGGCAGATGAAGCATTTTCACAGGTTGCGTCGCTTATTGTTCAGAAATAAAGAGCGAACACGGGAAAGCGTGGCTCGCGTGGAGCACATATGTATGTGTCCATCCTTGTCTGTTGTCCAGTTTTACTGCTTTGCGTCCACACACTCTCACAATAAGATTAATGGAATTTAAACTAGGCTAATTTGCCGGCCTTTTTTGAACCTTCCACAGTTGAGTAAACGCCCTCTCATCTCCCAATTTTGCAATACAGAGAAGCGTGAGCGGTACCTCAGCTTTCTAGCGCATCATAAACGTTTGCATACACTTGACGTGTGCAAAATGCAATGCAGGGTGAAACTGCCGTATTCGCGTACGCGCGGCTATTAAAAGGACTAACAAGCTTGCGTTACCTGAAGGCCGCCAGGCACTAATACACCGCATAGGTACTTCGATTCATACTTGAAAGTTAAGGGAAGAGAAATTATATATCGTATTTATGGGTGCTTCATTGTGTTATTTTGATTCATTCTGACCACTTGCTCATGCAACAAGGGCCTCGTTCGTTACTTGTGGAACGCCTTCATTTATTCTTAGCCATTACGAAAGGACGAGCGTACGGGGGAAAATCGTGTTTAATCTAATTTTTTATAAATCTTGTTCGGGGTGCACAAATCGGGAATTATCAGGTTTCACCCAACAACGGAGAATCCTATACATATAACAGGTGGCAAAGAAGACGACTGAGCGAGTTAAGTTTTCTGTGGCATACAGCTCAAAGGGAAGTAATAAAAGGATAGGACAGCACGGGTGAGAAGCGCTAACAAGAGACCTCGTTGTTGGTCAGTTCCTAGTCAGCGCCTGTTCTGCGCGTTTCTATCTGGGGATTAAATCTCTTCTGTGCTGCGAGCAAGCAAATTGAACACATAATAAAGGGTTATTAAATCGATGTATGTAGGTATACATGCGTTTACGCTATGTACGTATGTACACCCGTGAATAAATGTGTACGGACCACAGGGTCGCCGAAAAGCCTTAATTTCTTTGTAGTTAACATGCATAAACTCAAATTGACGAGTCCACTGGAAAGTACCCAATGCCAAGTTTGGATTGCAATCCTGAATTCCAAGTTGCATTCATAGGCAGAGGTATAAATTGGTTTTATCACGCAATCCCTGGTCCGTATACTTTTGCTCACGGGTGTACAGTAGGGTCCACTCTTAGAGGAAACGCGCGAGCGCGTCGCCGGTGGCCCGCGCGGCGCTGACCGGCCGCGAGATTCGGAAATGCGGCGCATGCGCATATAGTCATAAGCGCAGCGCGTGCCGCCTGCTTCGTCTGCTTTTTTGCCCCTGCACTATGCAAGCGCTGGAAAGCGCTTCCGTTCTTTCCCTATGTGCGATTTATCTAGCCGCCACTCTGCCTGCTGCTCGTCGGGTAATAAGCAAGCAAAAAAATGTCTTTTTTTTTACTCAATATGCTAGTCATATGTTTTTCACATGCTGCTCGTAGCAACTGGCCACTTTTGATAACAGACAAGGAAATTGAAGCTAGGTGCAGCGAGCATACCGAGCTTGCCCTTCCAGCCACAACATATCCGCCTATTCAACAAGCGGGAGGCACAGTACAGGTATCAGTTTCTTCACACTGCGAAAAAAAAACCGATTCAGTTGACACTTAAGACTGTTTACGTGCGGGAATGCGAAAACGTTGCAATCGCTTAGGTGAAATGTTTTCCATTGATGCTTTCGATATGCTTTAAAGTTTTTTCTGCTGAATCAGTGTGTGCGTTTGCGTATAGGTTGGTCACAGGTTGGAAACATTGGGACCATTTTGCTGCAGAACCATGAATATTATTTTATGCCTAATATGGTAGGTCTGTCGCGACTATGTCGTCTTATTTGTGTTCCTTGCTTCGTCCCCTGAGGCGTGCTTCCGTGGGCGACCACGCTTCACAGCTGCCGCTAAGGTACTTAAAACATAGAAAGAGGTGCGTTGCAATTGATGAAAATTGTTCCTCTTTGTTAGAAATACCTTCTTGAGTTTTACAGGGAAGTATACTGGGGTAACTACTATTTAATATTTACGTCAATGACATAACCAGGCTGAATAAACGTGCCGAGTGCGTCATGCATGCAGATGACGCGGCCCTCTTTTCCCAGTCTACCAACGCTCACGTACTAACTTGCTTAGTGAATAATACATTACAAACACTACTAGACCAGACTAACATAAATTGCTTAGAAATTAATGCCTGCAAAACTAGAGCTCCTTTGTTTCCACCTGTGTAAAACCTAGTAAACCGTAACCTCAGTCTATACTCAGGATAAGAAAATGTACAACTTGTGCAGGAGGTCAGAACACAGAGTAATTTTTAATGAGCACATGAACTGGAACACATATGTCGATCATGTGACAAAATGTTTGGCAAAGTCCTGTGGTATACCGTGTAAATGTCGGCAAGTACTTCCACCGAAGGTTAAATTGTTCGTCCTTGATTCTATGTTTGCCATATATATTCTTGTAACCTTGTACAGGGAAACACATCAAAAAGCAACATTAACAAACTCTTTTTATTGGAAAAGAAAGCCATTCGCCACGTTGCAGATACTTCCCATGACACTCACAAAGGCGAGCTATTTGCCACGCTGAACCTGTTTCTTCTGCAACACATTTTCCCGTTTAATCTTATGAAATATAAGCAGAATTTAAAATTTCATAATAAACTTTTCCTAATGTTATGTAATCTCAGAAAAGCTCACACATACCAATATATTATTAGCAACAGAGGCCAATGGGTAATACCTTTCTCACGTGCGAACCATGGATTAAAAAGACTAGAACACTGCATGCCCATTTACTTAATACACTTACATTGGCAAGGAATTGGCCTGTGCAGAATTACCAGGACAGACTATAAGAGATTTCTTGTTTTGAACAGAAATTGATTACGCCCATTTTTTACACCTCAAATGTCGCACTTATTAAATTGTTATGTAGTATACTAAGTTTGTTCAACTAATTATCCCATACGTTTGACTCTAACAGCCTAATATATGTTTGTTAAATAATTCCTTAAATACATTGTCTGTACGAATCTATTTAAGTTTAACGTTATTACGCGTTACACTATGTATACCCTTACAGTGGATGTGAAATAATTCTATCATGAATGTGTTCTTTTGGTATAATGTCCCTTGGGGGAATGTATATCACTGCATTTTTATGTGTTGCTCACCTGTATTCATTATGTTCATTGTATAAGTCATACGGTTTGCTTGTTATCCTCTATGCCAAGACATGGGCAGAAACCTCTTCAATGAACCTCGATAATCGAATAAAGGTTGCGGTGCCTCAGGGCATGCAACCTCGAAGCCTTCCTTCCGAAAACAAGTCAAGACTGCAATCGCCTACCCACCTCCGTCGTCTCTATCACAGGTCATGATGTGTTCAAGGCGGCTATCTGTGATCATGTGCTGCCTCATTAGCCTTCTTTTTCTTTTTTTACTATTGCCAATTCTCTCTGTAATGCCTGTACGGCCTTCAGAGTAAATAAAAAATGAAATGACAGCTACTTTGCAGTAGCTTTTTGTTCCTGTCCAAACATTTTCCCCCTGTTTTTGTAAGAGGAACAAATGGGAAATGAAGTTGATTGATTGATTGATTGATTGATTGATTGATTGATTGATTGATTGATTGATTGATTGATTGATTGATTGATTGATTGATTGATTGATTGATTGATTGATTGATTGATTGATTGATTGATTGATTGATTGATTGATTGATTGATTCTTCGAAGTGCATCGAAGTAGACACAGCACTGATGAAATTGGAAGAGCAAGTGACATACGGGAGGCAGCTACGTGACGTGTGCCATGACGCACGCCCTAGGCACATCTCATTTTGTACGCTCATGATCTGGCGTCGAGAGTGCAACGCAGTAGACACAGCCCCGGTGAAATCTGAATAGGAAGTGACGTGTGGGAGGCAATGACGGAGGCAGTGACGTGGCGTGTGCAATTACGCGAGCACTAGGCACAACTTTAGTCAACCATAACCATGCATAGACAGCGTGTTCGTCTTGCACCCCGAAGGCCCGGGTTCTATTCCCAGCCAGACCGAAATTTACCTAATTTTCTTCTAAAAGGCATTATTGCTATTTGTTTACAGAAACCTGCCTGAGAAATTTGACGCCTATCTGAGCATTTTTTGAAGTGTGTTTACTCATTGCCCCGTCGGCAATTTTCGGTATCATTTTTCGGCCGCACCGCTGACGACAACGCCGGATTTTCGCGTAGTGGGGCATATAATGCTTTTACATTAAAAAAAAAGCCGGGTGGGCCAGCGAAAGGGCAGCGAACCACCGACAACGCCCGTGTGGGTTCCCTCTAAAGGTGGACCGTACTGTGCGTATGTATGCGTGTGTGTTGCACATCTGTGCGCTGTGCGTGCGCTTGCATGTGTCTGCATGCGCGTATGCGTGGGCGTGTCTATGTAAGTGCGTGTGCGCTCGATGGTCACTCTCAAGGTCACATAAGCGGCCAAAGGCATACAAATAACGAAGTGTGGGGGAAGAGTCAATGAAAGCTATCGGTTTAAAATAACGTTTCAATAGTAAGCCGGCTAGCGATCATCCTTTTCTGTCCGTTACTATACCGAAATGATATTGAAATTTGCGGCAGAAAAGCTACCGACATGCGCAGCGCCACAAAATGGCAATGCAACGATGTAGCTACTATCAATGATGCAAAATACGTCGACAGCTGATATATAGCTATAAAGCAGGTGCCTTCTCTAAACCCTTGCTTACCCGACATTCATGAGCTTTTAAAGCGAAGGTTTCTTTGTTACTTTCACCAGCCTGTTGTCATCGTAATCATTGGCCATGAAGGCAAGCGCTGCGAAGCCGCTGTGAAGTTCGCAAGTTACTCCGGCAACCACGAAGCAAGATAAAGCAATTGACCAAAGAATAAACATGTAATTGACATTTTTCGGAAAGTGATCCCAAACCATTCTAGCCACGGGGAAGCTGTAACAGCTCTCCACCACCGTAGTCGCCATACAAGACACAGACACCAGCAGGCACGTAGCATGTTTTATTGAAATTATTTATTGAAATGGGTTCCTTCCAGACCAGCATCCCCATCTACCACGTGTCGTTTTGTCAATCAGGTAAAAAGCTATACCTAATTTGACCCCTTCTCTTACCATGAGACCGCGAGGCTGTCATTGTTCGTAACTCCTGCTGCGAACGTCGAATGGCCTTTTCTGCCATATAAACCCGCATATAATACGCCATTGTAGACCGTTTCTACTGAGCACGAAATGAAACAAACAAGCTGACGAATCCAGCGGCGGTGTCGGGCATAGAGGGCTTGAAAGTAGCGAGAAAGGTAACATTAAATTAGACATAATGAACTAGGCGCGTGATGCTTTCCGATTTTAAAGGGACACTAAAGCGAAAAATGATTTTTTTTGCATCTGTAAATTACCGTTATACAACACCAAAAGCACCACTCTTACAATGATAAGACTTTGGGTAAGCCAGAAAAAGCGCAAGAACGAAATACGGTGGCGACGCCTACCTATGTTCCCGCACCTGGGGGCTGCGGCGTCATAGATTTTGATGGAATATTCTAGGGCCTACTAATTATATGTAGTGGTACAGATTGACTGCATTGCATTCTAAAGGAACCAAATATTAAACATGGCAAGTTTCGGGAACCTTTATTCAGCCAACGCGGCCCAAATGCGGTAACATACTTTGGAATCCCTGACGTCACGCGTGCGTACCGGCGCTGGGTTTTTGTCACGAAATTCAAATACTGATGCTTGGACCTTCATTTTCTCATCTAATAATCAAACTATTTTTCTGAAATGACTACCTGCAGGGTTCTCAAAGAATGCTTCGTTAGCCTAAACTGATTTATTGTTTCGCTTTAGTGTCCCTTTAAAACGCCGGCTGATAAGCCCACTGCAGAGGTTTCTGCCGTACCAGAGCCTCTCAATGAAACTATGCAGTAACAGCTTAAGCTACGTTCAGACTATGTGCGCAATGAGGAGATGTTCTGCAACAAACGGAAGCCCGTACACGAGAAGGAAGGCTACTGTTTTGTCCATAGATACTGCAGTCATACGCAGTTTCAAGAGCATAACAGCGCCAACAACAGCATCGTATACATTGGGAGACCCACTACTTTTGAGTATTACGCAGGTACGACCATTACAATATGGTAAATGAACACCGCAGTATCGGTTTTTCTTTTATGGACGCGGAACTTCCGGCATCCCCGCTTACAACAACCGGCGGTTATAAGAGATGCATGTGGTCTTTTCAGATCACCGACATTGCGCGCTTTCGGTTGCGTCGCGTTTTACGAGCACGCGTTGCGTCGACCATTACATTTGTGTGGCCTCTCTGACGGGACAAACGTCGATTAGACACCTCGAATTTTGACTTACCGCGCATAATATGCGTAGGTTATGCGATTGCCAATATGAACGATCAACAGCGTTTACAATCCTAGCGCCACGCCTAATGTGGTAAACACTACAAATACCTGCTCTGCCAGCGTGACGACCGCAGCCTAAGCATAGCATTACAAAGCTCGAATACTATGCGCCTCTTATATGTCCACAAATAACTGTCCGTCACTGGTCTATAGTTTTGCTGCGTATCGATATCGAGCACGTCTTTTAAGCTTATTCCCTGGCGTCAGTGTTCGCTTGCCAAGATGTACAACAATCTGCATTGAGAGATGCTCTCGAAAATTTACGCAACATCTAAGTGGATCCGCACTAGTAGCAATGCTGCGCAATTGTACATCTAGCATCCGTCTAATCTGTCCTCATCATCACTCATCAGCTCTTCACCTTTCCCTTTTTCTCTTGTGCGGAGTAGGTGCAGAGTAGGTGTGCAGAGTAGACTAGCTCAGGGTGACAGCATTTCCTTCAATAATATCCAAGTCTCTATTAACCGTTGAACAAGCGTTCGGCTTTTTCTTTTTTTTTTCTGATAGACCCACATGCGATACAGTGCTTGTTTGTCTTGTATTCGCCGTATCGTGCAGTTTGTACTAATGCACGTTCATACTGTTACATGCTACATAATATTCAGATATTTACATCTTCGTTATTCTTTCCGTAATCTCTCCTCACGTTCTGAATATTTAAGCCGCGTTTTGGACACTCGGGAAAGTAGATATGACCAATAGGTTTAACTTTCAACAATCACTGCGGCAAAAAAAATGGTTACTGGGGTCGATATACAGCGCATGGTGACCCGTATCCCGTTTCTAACCTATCTCTTTCGCACACTTTCATTTATTTTACATTCTCCTTAGTCATCCAAATGTGCACAAGTGGTACCGGCAGCTGCAACACAGAATATCGCTGTAGAGATCAGCATAAGAGCACTCTCATCTAAAATACAAGTTCCAGACGGGTGTCTAATTCCGCCACCTGCGAAGTTTATTTGAGATATATGCCTCCCGTGATGTTGGAAGCGCTCAAACGTGCACGAATGGTACCGGCAGCTGCATCACATGACATCGCTGTAGAGATCAGCATAGGAACCCTCTCAGCTAAAAATCAAGCTGCAGACAGGTGTCGAGTTCCGTAACCTGCGTAGTTAACTTATTTAGGATAAATGCCTCCCGTCATACTGGAAGCGCCCACCACAGCTGTTCTGAAAACCAGCGTATGTAGCCGGGCGTTCCCAGACACTGCAAAGCTGGATATGATAAAAAAAAACTTTCGCAAGCGAAGTTGCAGGACTGCAAAGTAACGAACGAATAGAAACCTGTAAAACATAGCACAGACGACGGATTTCGCCGTTATACGCCGCATTCGCAAAACATCCGAGCGTCCAGATAAGATAAAAACTCTCTATACAAGTAGAGTTCGCGGCCATTAATCAAGCCCGTAAAGAAGAAAGGCTACTGTTTTGTCCATAGATACTGCAGTCGTATGCAGTTTTAAGAGCAGAACAGCTACAACAAACGCATCGTATCTGTTGGGAGACCCACTACTTTCGCATGCATATTGTGCAGATACTACCATTACGATATGGTCAATGTCCACCGTGGTATCGGATTTCCTTTTCTGGTCGCGGAACTTCCGCAATCCCCGTTCACAACAACAGGCCTTTATAAGAGGTCCCACACCAAGTAAGCAAGGCAGCTTATTCATCACACTGAAATGAAGCCTAGCAACGCCTGGACCCTCCTGCTCTCCGTAGCTTTTCTAGACATTGTTTGCTGGTGAGTCCGGTTGTATTCCTTACAACTAAATGATCATGTTTTCGTTTGACATCGTGAATTCACGGAACTGTAAACGCTGTAACCCCTGCACACTTTTGAAAACGCTGGTTTTACAGCGCTCCTGAAATCTGGACATGTGTTCACAAAAGTTCTTACACTGCAATTGTTCGGAAGAGTCCCTGTCAGCCACTCGGGACGGTGAGCATATTGTTGGTGATGGCGCTTTGCCAACTGCAAGCAGCACTTAAGAGCGAGAAACCTCTGAGAATCCTACCCCTAAAGTTCAGGAATATTGACTTCTTCTAATCATACTCCGTGATAAACAATTTATGTTGGCTAGTTGGTTTAGTTTTTCAGGTGACGTGGTTAGCCACGAGTGTGTTTCATCGGTCCATCTTTCATGCGCGAGTAATTGGCGCAAAATCTATACATTTTCTTATCCCTTCAGCACAACCACCTTAAATTAGGTTCTTTATGTAGACTACCCATGAAGTGTACCGCCTAACCATATACCACACAAGGAGATTCAGTTTTCTTTTTTCTCAAGATAACGAACTGTCATTCACAATACTTCAAATTCAATTTAGCGACCCTAATTCCAGTAGAACGTTATTCTAACAGAGACACCTTCGTGCACCATGACCATCGATGCATAAGATTTCATCCATTCAAATGGAGTGTGATGTTATTCTGCTATTTATTTCGGGGCAAATATATTTTATTTCGCGACGAGAAAGTATAAGTGCAGTAGGAAACGTGAAATTAACAATTCTTGCGCATTAGACAGCCACGAGTGAGGACACAGTCACACTTGGAATTACGCATTTAGTAACATGTGAAAAAAAAGGTAACATTACATTTCTCTTGTAAGCACAGAAATCATGCCATGAGCAACGCTAAAAAAATGCTCCCTCTATATCTGACCCCTGTACTTTACGATCGCCTTTGAATAAGAGAAAATAAATCGCATATACTAAAAAAGTCACACCTTCAACTTTTCTGGCACTGTAGATGATTGTGCAGTAAAGATAGTTACAAATTTTAAATATTTAGCGGTTTGGTACACTCCATAATTATCAAGGCAGTGACAAGTTATCTATGTAACTGGCGAAGCCGGAAACACGTTTTTTTTGCGCTGAAGCTTTAGAACATTTATACAGTCCGCACGAGAAATACTGTATAAAGGTTATGTGAGGCACGCTCTTGGTTGAGCCTGTAGTGTGGGACCCTCTGACAGCGCGCGGCTGCTATAAACTTCAGATGGTAGAGAGTTTAGGCGTACGGTAAGATTAAAATACGCACGGTGTCAATTTCAATGCTACGTATGCCAGAGAAAGCTCCAGATGAGGGACATTAGAAGGACGACGGAGAACGTTAGGCCAAGGCTTTCTTCATTCTATTTACCATGGTGCCGTGGCTACACAAATGAACAGCCTGGTCCCAACGCGTAGACCGCGAGGTAAAAATATGCCAAATAACCTGCAAGACAGATTTGCTTAAAATCTTTTTTTTTTAGGTAGCTATTCAAGAAAGCGATAGATTAGCTACTGAAGTCGTCGGTGTTGAGTCATATGACACACTTTTGTTTCTTGCCCTCTTGCAGAGAATGAAATTCCTGCTTTTTTCTTGGTTACACTGTCTGTGTAAAACTTACTATGGTTTGAACTGTAATAACTCCTGCTATTATTTTCTGCCTTGCACGTTATGTTTTGATGTGAAGAAACTTATCATGCATATTTGATGTTGTTTCTCATATTCACCGGCATCCTTAAAGCACACCTCTGTGTTATTAGAATAGTTAAATATATTTAACGGTTTTCTTGATTTATTTTATTTTATTTTATTTTGCCGTTGATTATGTGCCACTCCGCTCTCGCCCCATCCTCCAGAATGGGCGTGCCCTAGTATGTAAAATTTCTACATAAAACAACATTTGTCGCCTCACAAGTACCTCTGAGGCACACCAATCTGATAACAGAATGGGTAATGAAATTTTGCGGATTCTTTTACTTAGTTTATTTTCTTTAAGCCATTCGGTATGTGCCCCTAGGATTTCGCCTTATCTTGGCCAATCCTCCAGAACAGACATGTCTCACTCTGACGCAAGAGGTGCAGAATTACTAAATTACGCTTAATACGTGTTGTACTTTTCTGTGCGTCCATCTCTCCTCACCGAATTGTGCGCATCGCCGTTAGGTGCAAAGCATTTAATTAATTACTCTACTTATGTTTTGCTTCGCATAGATTTGGACAGTGCCTACGCGCTGCATGGATTATTTTCTTTTTTTTTTTCTAGTTGGTCTGCTTTCTTATGCTGTGGTTGAAATGGCATACAGTCACATTTCTTATGTGCAATGTTATCACAAAATAAGTTTAACCCCGTGTTTCTATTTCTTTCGCTTCGACAGAATAACTAGCCTATTAACCAGCGAATGCCATTTTCATTTAGTTCTACAGATTCTGGACCACTGTTCTTGACGCCCTTAATCGAGCAGAACAGGTATGACGAAGCAAGGACCAAAAGCAGAGTGGGCTTGTTCGCAAAAGAGGCAAATGCCATAGCTCATTCTGGTTTCATCACTGTGAACAAGACAGCTGGAAGCAACCTGTTCTTTCTTCACGTGCAGGCGCAGGTAATTATTTATATCAATTTATAGATGGCTCCAAGCTTTACTGGGCCGCATACCTTGGCGGTGGGCATCACGTAGCAAGAGTTACGAGATTAAATTTGCGTTGCTACTTGAGCACTGCGTTGTTAAAGGCAAACGTAAAATCACCAAAGCCAGAGATGCCTTTCATAATAGCAACGTAGTGGGCATTGTTTTTTTTTTACGCGCGATAAGATGTTCGTGCTCGCGTATGTATTACGGACCTTCACATTCGATCAACTTGTCCAACCAGGCTTTACACAGGCAGCTGAACAAATTCAACATCAAAATGTAGTTTAGCATGCGATCGAAATTCGGACGCTGCGACAGAAGTTCGCTGTGCACGATACGGCTTGGTGTCGCATTCACCGGGACCTATGCGCACCTGAACAATTGCAATAACAGACCTTATTGTCACTGCTGCCACGTACCAGAGAGGCTAACTTATAAATATAACGCTGGCCCAACCTGTAGACTGCAGCGACAGTCCTCATTCTCTTCTTTGGCGCCAAATCGGCGCTGGGTGATTTGTAGAGGACAATACTCTTTGTCCATGGCTCTGACTACGGCACTACGTAACAGTAAGGGACACGAGACAGGACTATAGCTTCAAGGCTTTGAACACGCTTAAGTGGTGACGACTAGCACCTTCGCCCCAATATTCAACCAATTACACTTTATGTCACCTAGCATTATTAGGTGTTTCGTTGTTCTATTATACTCACAAAACTTGCTGCAGCATTTCATTACGTGCTGCAAAGGAGTCTTTTCGCTAATTTGTATTACTGCCAACGCATATCGTACTGATCTCTTCCGAGACCTATTTCTGCCTCGCACGTGCATTACATTATTTCTGTTTGTAAATATGGGATAAGAAAGTGTCTGCCTCAGTTGCGCCTGGCAACAGGGTCATTTGAAGCGAACTTGTTTTTTTTTCTTTTATAGCATCATAAACTGAGAGGCAAAGTATTTCTCATTCTTATAAACTTGGGAAGATGGTCGCAAATGTTTTTCTTGGGCTTGTCTCCAAGCTGAGACAAAAAAGTCGCTAAAACTGTCAATTGAAATTAAACGGCGTAGCTGCTTTGAAATAATCTAACAAAGGCTCACCTGCCATATATGAATCTAGACGAACGTGAAGCATTTCGGTATAGTTCCTGCGCCGGTAAGGAATAAACAGTTATTTACCAGTAGGGTCTAGAGGGCTTTCAGTTTGTATTAACGTACAAACAACGTATGACCACAACGGAAACTTTTAGTTTACGTTTAGAATGTAACGCGTCGAATTCAGCACAGCTAACAAAAAAAACAGACAAGAATTTTTTTAGCACATAAAGACAGCTTATTCAAGGATATGCGTGCCAATTTTCTATTGTTCAGCATTCGTAAAACGAGAACACAATTCTGCAAAACACGCTTGGTCAGGACAATAATGTCGCACTGAAAATGGCGTGACATTATGCAAACTAATTACTGTGTTCCCATCCCTTTGACCGCTTGAAAACTCTATATTGCATTGATTTGACCGAAAGCCTGGTGAAACAGATGCGGTGCGTTCAGATTCACGAGAACTTCAGCCCAGGCGCAGTCAGACATATGCCCACCTAAAATCAAAGTAAGGAAGCTTACAAGGGAACGACAAACTACATTTGCTCTGTCTCGTTATTCACCTGTGTCATTCCAGATCTCCCCATAATCTTTACTGCAATAATTTTGGTAACCTAATTTATTTCTCCTCTTGCGAAGTCCACCAATCAAACATAATCAGTAAAACTGTACAATCCACAGTAGTGAGACGTATTCTAATGATATTTATAAAGAATAAAGAAACACGAACTTTGCGAGATTACGTGAAGCCATGTTTCTCTCAGTGCGATCAACCGCGGTTTATACCCTCGGTGACTAAAGGCCGCTGTTGTTCCTTTGTGGCACAGACCGCACGCACCACAGAGACAATTTAAGCTACCTACTAGCAATTTGTGAATAATGAAGTAGGTTCTAGAAAGCCACTATCGAAGCAACTTTCTTAAATTCGAAGTCTCTAATATGTCGCAAAATTGTAATGGTTGCCGTTTCTGGCACTTGAATTGTAGGGCGGTGTCTATCGATATAGCTTGCTGCTGGTACTCCTTTTTTGTGCTTTATGCAAAGGGAATACGTTTCCTGCATTCTTCTTATGTAAAAATAGCACGTTACCAGAAATAATGCTTTAGTTGAAAGATAGCGCTAGTTGATATCGTTTCCCCCTCTGTATCTTCTATTGTTTCCACGCCAAGAAATTTTATCATCGAATACTAACTAGCCCGATCTCTGACATTGTTACGCCAAACGGCACTGTCATGTCGCTAAAATAAATTGCTGTCCGCTAGATTAAAAAAATCGTAAAATATACATTATTCTGTATCCCTGCAGAAGTTAACAGATTACATTCTTTAATGAGATGCTAGATGGTTGTATGACCGCACGATGAGCCCGCTGCTCCTGATGATAAGGTTGCGATATCTTGTGACGCATTGATACATAATGTAATCCATCACAATGCACAAGATACCCGAGGACACTCGGTCAGAAAGCTTACAAGAAAGGAATACGAAAATTCCAATATCGCCCATACGTGCTTATCTATATGGATGTGGTACTATATCAAGCGCAAGGGGCAATTGTATTGCATTAGCGATTCTAAAACCTGTCCCTTTCAGCAATCCGTGCCATTGTGTAGCAGCAGAGGTCAGATATGTCTTAATTAACTAGCGAGTGTTTTAAGTTCAAATGGCAAGTGATGGTGTTCAAATACGTTCTCTTTCTTCATCGTAACTCCTCACAGCGGACCCTCTTTCGCGCCTTTCTTCTGTGGCTCTGAGTAGCAGGCTAGATGACCCTACCGATACTTCCTGTATGCGCCCCTAAAGATCACTTATTAGTCTCTTTCGCCCTGGCACCCGGGCAAATGTCTCACATCGCTCAACAATCACTATTATAAACATAAAACGTAAATTAAACGTAATTATCTCCCTGTACAAAATTGCGCTGCACTTTGGTGTCTTACAAAGAGCAAAACTATTGCAGGAAAACCCACTGACTGCGCCACTGATGCTATGGACACAAGGCGGTCCAGGTCTGTCCTCCTTATTCGGCGAATTTCTCGAGATCGGACCCCTTGCCATCGGCGCCGACGGAAGGCTACACAAGCGGCTTGAAACAATACAAAATCACGTGAGCGTCATCTACCTCGACGTTCCCGTCGGGGCTGGCTACAGCTTCACGAAAGACCCCTCGGGTTACTCGCGAAGCCTCGGGGACATCGGCGCAGTGGTAATAGAATTCCTGAGACAGTTCTTGGTGCTGTTCCCGGAATACAAGGAGCGAGATTTCTACGTCGCCGGAGAATCGTACGGAGGTGGGCATTGCCGTCAAGTACCGCGCTTATTATTTGCACGTTCTTTAATGTATATTCACAGTGCACTGGTTGAGAATCGCATTCCTTCATTCTTTAGCAGAAGCGAGTTTCCTTTGCAACGCGAAATCTTTTTCGCGAGCGCTGAGAGGTCTGCTGCTCGGCGTCGCTGCCTAGTCGATTAGCTTAACACAGGACGCACATAGAATAGAGAGCTTTAGATTAGGGGCGCGAGACGCTTGCGTATACCTGAGAACCCAAATTCTGCTTTGGCTTGGCTGTAGTCCATGTGGCTCACGTATGTAGTCCATGTGGCTCACGAATGGCAAGTCTCTTGCGTTCCCTAGTATAAAGCTCTCTAATCAGTCGGCGTAAGCGTATGTGCATGCCCTACACCGACGAGCCGGCCACAATCTCTGTTTTGTGGGATGAGGCAACGAAACAAGCCCTAGACCAATATTATAATGGCAAGAAGTATAAGCCTTTATGTGCATCCTCTGTCTTTTTTGGTAAACCAAATTGATTTAATTGCCTTCTCGCGCCATTTTTCATCTTTCTCCATTTCTTCATTTTTCTTCATGGCCTCCATCACGCGCATTATTCTCTTCTGACAGCACCAGATGACTTTTCCAAGCGCACGTGCCCTCACGCGAGAGCCTTCTGACCTGCGAAGGCTTAGATGTTGTGGTCGGTGATGGCGCTGTGTAGCGGACCTTCGCCGCCTTGGTTGACGGTTGCAGAGGAGCGTTCGTCGCCGAAGTCCGCTGCGTTAATAAGATGCGGCGTGTCGTTTTGCCGCCTCACCTCACGACACCTTAACTTGGACCGACTCCCAGAGCGCGTGGGATGTGCATAACTCTTCATTGCGATTGCTATTATATGGACACTCCGAGTGCATTTATTCCGTCGCAGTCATCGTCAAAATCGACGTAGGCGGAATGTTCCGTATAGGGTGCAAACACGATAACATCGTCGCCACGCACCGTACCTTGTAAGTGCGAGTAAAAGCTTGCGAGGTTCAGCCAACTATCGCGGCTAAATCTAGCGCGCGCGACGGAGGGAGGAAGGCGGGGCGGAAGCGCGCCGTCATCTACCGCGCGCGAGGCACGGGAGGGGGAGGCAGGAGAGGGGGAGGGAGTTCTACTCCTGCTTACGGCGCGGCCGCGCGAGCGCCGTATCTTCAAAGCGATCAGCGACGTGGACAAAGTACGCGGAGTGCCGCGGTAGCTTCGTAAGAGCTGTGCTTTCTACGTTTAGGTTGCGTTGCACCGAGAGGCAGCACGAAGGTCAATTCGCTCGCTGCTGCTGCTGCTGCGCTTAGACACTCCAGCGTTTTGACAGCGAGTTTCAGCAGTCATTGAGCGAGATGCGTTCATGTTTACGTGTGCGCGTGTGTCACCGTGCTTGTTAATTTAGTTTTTGAGCGAATGTTTTTAAGTTTATACGGCCCATAAAACAAATTCGCTTACTTCGTATAGCTGTCTTCTAATTTTGCTATCGTAATCGATGCTTCGCCTTTCGGGCGAAAATCCAACTGTTTTTCTTTTCTCCCCATATTTCATAAACATTCTGAAATAAGCACACGAGTTGTCGTAGTGAAGTTCAACAGTAGCTACTGATGGGATTTACGCATATTGCCTAGACGTATATCCTGTCGCAAAATCTGTGGTGTGGCACTTTGGTTTATATGAGATCAGCTGTGGTTATCTAACCTGCCGCTTAATCATAGTGAGTTGGTGTTTTCCCGTTTGAGTTTGATCAGAATGCAGCCACCGCGACGTGAAATGAAACCGAAGGTATTGTGCTCAGCGTGTAACCTCATGGTCACTCATAATTTAGGACGCAGGTCTCGAGTGCCGTCCGCAAGTAAGGCAAAGGCAGATTCTTTTATGAAGACAGCACCTTTGTAACAGCCTCTTGCTTGATGCATACATGAAAAATGCACAAGCGCGTAACAGGAAATAACTTTGAGCACCTGTTCCTGTGCTTGACAGGAGCAGCTGTGGTTATTCAATATGCATTAGAACGTCAGTAAGAAGTGAGTACACAGAGAAACAGGGCAGGAGGAAGAACTCAACAGAAACAACACTGTGTGCGCAAAGGGCGCTCCTACTGTAACTTTGCCGTGAAAGATTTTATTCCAAATGTGTATTGCAAAAATGTAGTAGAATGTGCCGGAGGCCCGTACTACAGATTAAGAGAGAGATAAATGAGATAAATCTGGCGAGGCAAGCATCGGTGACAGCTCCGTATTAACGTTCGAGATGATGTTGGAATATTACCCAACTTAGACACTATTCGTATGCCCCTTTTCTGAAACATGCACTCATAGCTGCAGCTGCTCTGAACTGGTCACTGTACCATTACACATGTGGCCCTGCATATATTATCTGTCTTCTGATTAGATAAAAACCATTGTGGTAGTACGCGTTACGGCATAATTTTATTCGAAGATACAGTAAACTGTCTTTAAATACTTGTTCTTGCTGGTATGTTAAGTTTTGTGTATCAATTTGTTGAAATTAGGTCAACAACTGAAGTTTCTTTTATTAATGGCGTCGCGCATGATCCAGTGGCCAACTGGCCCGGCGTTCGAAGAGTCAGTTAAACCCAACGCAATGCCGTGTCCTTACATTTTGCGCTGACATAGAAACATCACCATTTTACGTCGACATGCAGGCATCAGTACCGATGGTGATAACGGAATTGCACAATGATCTTTCTCTCGTGATAAACTGAGGCAACTTATTTATCAAAACGCTTCTGCGAAAATCAACAAAGCGAATGTAAATTTTGTCGACTTACTTTGGGAGAATGTTGATATCCGACGGACTAAAGCCTACTGCAACAAAATTTCTTAGAATTCTTCGGGGAGAAAGCATGAACTCACCAATGTTCGTTTATGCCAGTGAGTCAAATCCGCGTTACTTGACAGGGGCCGTCTGCTGCAAACAGAGGCCGAACAGCAGCAGCGGCTGCTCAAAGGCAGATATATGTTGCAGTTAATGAATAGAGCATAGAAAAACGATTAGTCAAGAGATTTCTGTATAATATTGCAAGGTATGATAACACTCTTGTAATGAAAGGTACAGAACTAATCATTCAATAATTCTTTTACAGCAAGATACGGCGTTGGAATCGCTTACCAGCTGCTCACTGCGCCAGTCAAGCACGTGCCTCTCAAATTTCGAGGAGCAGTTGCCGGAGACGGTTTCCTGGGACCTATCGTGGACATAGCAGACTCCAGCGAATTTCTCTACCATGCTTCGATGGTCACTCAGAAAGGCCGCGATGTTTTCGCGAAGCAGTTTTCCATCATGAGGAGCCTCTTGGCAGACCGCAAGGCGCCGGAAGCCTTGCTACTTTTGCTCCATACAATATTCACTGATGACACCAACCCTACCTTGTTTCAAAACCTCACGCTGTACAATAACCAAGCGAGCGCTCTGTACTCCGAGATGCCGGCAAACATGCGTAAATACTATCAGTACGCCAACACGACAGGATTCAGAGAAGCGATTCACGTCGGGTTGGACGTCGAGTTTCAACAGAACAACAAAGTTCTCTTGGTCAGCCTAGCCCCTGACTACGTCACAGACATTAGCGCAAAAGTAGAGCTGCTCCTGAATACGAGTAAAGTGCTGTACTACGCGGGCCAAGTGGACACGCTGTTTCCTTCAACCAATCTGCGAGCCTACATCCGTAGCTTGAACTGGACTGGTGCTTCAGAATACCGAAGTGCACCTCGAGATGTCTGGAAGACACACGGAGGTTCCGATGGAATAAGTGGCTACATAGTTCGAGTGCGCAATTTCACTGAGGCAGTGATACTCGGAGCGGGTCACTACGCTGCTGTAGACAAACCCGATGAGGCCAATTATCTTATAAAGAATTTTATAAGTTCAAATTCGGCGTTAGGACAACGCGCACGCAAGCCTAGCAGTGTAATTCGGCCATTTTTCCGATAATATGAGCTGGTCGCGGTTCTGCGAAAACTGCAGAGCACGCAAGTGGAATTTCAAACCCAAAAGGGGTTCTTTAAATAGATGCATAGCTTTTATGCGAATGGCATTTATCCAAAAAAGAGCGTTATTGCATGCTTAGTTTTTTATAAACAACAAAATGAAAAGGCCCAAAAACGCTTATGGTTTAATAAATCAGCTGCTGCTATCGTCTTCGTCTTGCTTTTTCGCCTTCGTTTTCACCAAAAAACACTGAGTATGTGTCGCTTTTCAGCAAACGTCTTTCACGTCAGCGCGTTAGTGAGCTGCGTCATAAATTCACTTGGTATGTGCAACTCTCCAATAAACATCTCGCGAACTTGGGCCCATGTGTATGTGTCACTGAGTCGCGGCAAGCGAGGGAACAAGTCTCAGCGTTCACACGCACCAGCGCATTACGGTTCGCTTCTTGGAGGCCACGCGCGCACTTTTTGTCTGCCCCACTAGACGGCGCAGCATGCCCAGAAAGAAGCGCGTCAGAGGAGCTCGGCTGTCAGATGATGCGTTGCTATAGGTGTTCGTACGCACTGGCACGCCGTGCATGTCGGAGCTCACGTGCAGGCTTCCTGGCGGCACCGCTAGATGGTGCTGGGTGTTCCTAGGGAAGCGCGAAAGGCAGGTCTGGTGGCAGAACACGTCTCATACATAACTTTTCTCGACGGTGGCGCTACGTCGTGTCACTATATTGATTCAATGCTAAACGCACTACCGTCGACCGCCATCTTGAGATGTGTTCTGGCGAATTTTTTTTTTATTCATCGAAGAAGAGGAAAAATTTTCACCATAATCTCAGCCAAGGAGTCCCAGAAGGCAGTGTGCCGGGTCTGTTTCTTTTTAAATGTGTGAAGGTCGACTTACTATGGAGGCCACTACCTGGACTACATTACTTTTTATACGCAGACGATCTCTCTAGTTCGGCTTCCGCTTCACGCACCAACCTTGTTCAGTCAACGTTACAGGAAGACAATAGCACTGTGGACTAATTTCTCAGGAAGAAGGAATGAGGCCGTTCCTTTCCTACATTAAAACAGCTGCGCTACCATTCATCAGACGACACCTGAAAGACTTTGAGCTTCGCCGCGAAGGACAGCCTTCGGTCATTGCAAAACAACACAGATTGTTTGGTGTTATACTCGACCGACAACTCTCTTCAAATCGTCGCAATAAAGCACATGAAAAAATGAATTCAATATTAAATTGCAAGTAAGAGACTGGGATGTTCAGCTTCAGCAATGCTTGTGGTACATAACAAGCTTATAAAGCAAAAATAGCACATTTCTCGCCAGTTATACACGGGCTCTCCGGCGCATCTTTGGTACAGCTTCAGCGGTTAATAGCCAGGACTATTCAAGTATGTTTGGATGTTGTTTGGGTTACTTTCATACATTTCTTTAGTAATTTGCCGAAGCACGCCCCGCTCCATCCATTATTACGAGAATGGTAGAAACACGCAGACATCTTTTTCGCATTTCGGCCCTGCCTGACAGCCATCCCCTAGCTATAGCACTTGATGACAGAGACAGGACTTCCAATAATATCGTTATTCTGACATACGAAAATCTATTGCTAAAACGCTAATTTTAGGACGCAGATGTTTCATATCCTTTACGACGACCATGGATCCAAAAATTTAGCTTTTTGATGAAAGAATAATTCGCACAAGAGGCATGTTCATGTTTGAAGCACAACAACTGGCATGCCGCCGGATGTATTTCAAATTCCCAAGCTGCACTCAAATGGATACAAATGGATACAAATGGTTCTTGTCAAGGTAATTGGCCTACTTCCGCACTTGCCCTTCTAGAATGAAACCATAAGCAGATATATAAGCTATCTCACGCGACATCGACTGCAGCCTAACTTCTTGCCTTATCAGTGCTAAGGTACAAACCGAATACAGTAAAACAATGAAGAAAGGCATTATCAGGTAGCGCTGTCATCTCTTAATAATGCCAGTGGTTCGTAGTGCTCGGGTTTCGTTTCTGAAACTCTGAAAGAGCTTACAGAAGCAGTGAAAGAACTTTACATAACAGAGTTTCTGACAATGTTGCTGCTGATGAGGCCGCACAACAAGGACATCAGGGCAATGTAAAAGCCTGACTTACTCTGTCAGAAGGCGCCTTGCTCTATATTTCCGCAAGAACTACAGCCAGTTGTTGCAGACAAACATGATTTGATCAAAGATAAAAATATTCGGTGATACTTACCATTGCTCCTTGCTTCGAAAATCATATCTCACGAATATTAAAGAATAGTGCACCTTTCTAAACACTAGTTTACCACTTAATGCTCGCTACACCACTTACAAAGAATCTTCTGCACAAAATGTATCGCACTGCTAGTCCACAAAGCTTTTCTGGTCAACCCAATGAATGGATGCATCATGTGTTACTAGAATGCCCACGTCACGGTACTAAAATGCACCATTTAATGCGCACTGTGTTGGCAATAGACCATAGGCACGTAAGCTTTAGAAGGTCATAGGCCCATGGCTTCAAATAGGCGTTAAAAAGATCATAGGCGTACAAAGACGAGTGCTAGTGGACCTCAAGATATTTCTGGAAGGGAGCAATATTGTTAGGAATTTTTAATGCAGTTTTTATTCCATCATGTGCCCGACTTATTGCGAATTTCTGAGACCTCGCTTCATGTTTTACTGTATATAGTGCAACCATGAGAGCTGACTTTCTTTCCAGTGTCTCTTCTGTGACCTCTGTTGTAAACTGTCTTTACTGCATGAATGCCAGCTGACTTTAAGCTCTGGTGCGTTGTCTGTGGCCTGTTCTACGAATTGTATTTTATATATTTACGTGACATACTTATGTTCCAGTGCAGTCTATTTTATTTCTGTTGTGAATTATTTTTAGAGAAGAAAGTAACCTGAATGTCTGGCTCACTGTTACTGTTTTCGTGGTCTTTATATTGTTCAGCATCGGCTTCCTATTTCACTTTTTTATATATTGTTGCGCCCACAAAAGGCGTTACATTGAAGCCAGGTAGAGTTAGAAGCGATGGCCTTGATCAGCTGAGCGCCTGTCGAGATTCAGCCAGCCAGCCACACGTCGTCTTCTTCGTTCACCACTCTTCGGTGCCCCCGCATACTGTTTGTTGAGGCGTGAACCCACTATGCACCTAAGAGCGTTACATTCGTGAACCCACTATGCACCTAAGAGCGTAACAATATCTACGTGAAAAGACTAGCAGGCTCGGCCTAACGATGCCAGCATCTCCTAAATATTTTGTGTTAAAACAGTTTCTAGCAATCATCACTTATCGCAGGCTCTCTGAGGTATCGAAAGGAGTCTAATAACTGCGATGGAAAAGCAATGTTATCTGCTCCAAAACAAAGCTTATTTATTAAAAGCTTTTTTCTTTTTTATTCTGTTTCTTTATCTCATCCTTATTATGTCTCAACACTATGGAACAGTACATCAGAACACCCTCATTCATAAATCCACTTTTCAAAATACACTGAGCGTTCCTGTCCTTAACGAGACAGAGTATTTATTGGGAATAAAACAAGATGCCCTGACGCGAAGGCACTGCTATCTTACTCATAGCGTTAGGGAGGAGGACAAGACGGAAGTGGAGAGTTAACGCAGTTCAAATATTTAGAATTCATTATCATTATTAGTTAGTTATAGGTAGTACAGGCCACTAAGTTAACAAGAAGTAAGGAGTTCTAATATGTTCCCATTACGAACATTACCCATTCCCCCCTCGCTGGCACGTGCCATGTGCTAAAGGAGACAGCAAAAACCACAAAAACAATGTGACGGCAATGCCGTGAACGACGACTATGCAATGTATGCGCTGTGTGTAATAAGTTTAAACCTTAGTTTTTTACAAGAACCATCCAACATCTTTCGAATTCTGCCAAGGATATCACGACTCTCTCAACGGTCCAATATTGGGCCTAGTTGGGAGAAGCCTCACAGACAACTTCAAGGTATACATGTACGGTATTTCATACCATACATACAAAAGCATAATGAGGTTACACCGCTGCAAGAAAGGATGGAAAGGGCACCCGTTTAAACAAGTCAAGCAAACAGTGCAAATCACAAGGGACAAATATTAGACTCACATAGCTCTATCAAGAACTACAACGTGAGACCTCGTGCGGCTTATAAAGGCCTATGGAAAATATTTAATTAAACAGCTGATGAATACTTATCGCGCATTAAAGTATTACACACTTTAGGATACTAATTCCTCTCATGAATGCACTCATCGTTTGTACGAACATTTCTCTTCCACGAGACCGATACGTACTGTCACACTATATGGGAAGCAATACAGCGAGAATAATAAGGGCACCCGAGGGGGTCAATTTTTCATCAGGAACCACCATGCGGCAGCCACAACTACATGCGCGCCCAGTATTCCTGGCTGTAGAGTAGCTGACAGACAACGTCAAGGAAACAAACTGCTCGCAGCAATGTATTGAACGGCATTAATTAATCTTTTACACGATTGGAAAAAAATCTTGAATCTGTACAGCGAAGAAATCTTGGTTCTCAGCAGCCGCAGGCCCGAATTTTATGAAGCTTGTGGCATTTCAAAAAAGAAGGTCGGATCTAAAGACTGTAGCCACCAGATTATTTTTATTTATGCTGTAGGTTTGTTAAAAATTATTCTAGAACTCTGCAGGATTTCAGAAACTTAACTGAGATTTGTAAGTCTTACTCAGCAATAAAATCAATATCACAGTTCTGCGAACTGCTTAGATATTTCAGTTAAAGCACATAAAACTGATTTGTTTTATACCGCTCCAAAATATGCCACTTATTTGTGAGTAGGGCTCTTGGAAACCATCCTAACCTATGTAACGATGTTACGTAAGCTGCAAATTCATACAACAAACTTGCCCGTTTTAAATATTTGACGAATCCTGTTTACAGAACTGTGATATTTGTTTGTGATCAGATTTAAAGGTTTGCGAACTTCGTACTCCGATTCACTATAACTTACCAATTTTCTGAAATGCTAGTGAATTCCACATCGTAAATCAAAATTCGGCTTCCTAGAGCCACTAGAGTTTTTCTCTCTTTCTCAAATGTATGAGATTATATTAGAATCGGTCAAGCGACTAATTCATCAAAGCATCTGAAGTTGTACGTTTTGCACATGTGAATATGAAATTCGGGGTTGGCCTCCAGCTAAGCCTACGTGTTATGGGCTTCCCGTTCTGCCAGTGGTCACTTGCCAAAATGTGCAACAATTTCGATACACGGATATCCTGGAACACGCCCAAAAAATCAGTGCGAACTCGCGCCATCAGCAGTGTTGCATGGTGGTAAATCTACCCTTTCCCAAATTTGTCTTTATCATCACTCCCCTTGCCCTCTTTCACTTCTCTTCCTCTTGTGCAGACACGCAGGCCACTTCAACCTCTCCACTTTTCCTGCAATAAAAATCTCTCTCTATTGACTGTTGAATATTATTTTTGTCGAACAAACTATGTTGTACATCAGCGCTTGTTTCTCTTTTGTATCGCCTTGCCGCGCACTTCTTACTATCACACATTCTTGCTTTTTCATGCCACCCAAATTGAAACTATTAATAACCCGATTGACCTCATCAATGAAACATTGAATGAATTCCTGGACATTTATCTCCAGAACTTTGACCTTCGAGATGTTCAAGAAAACAGGGATATGTTTACTATGAAAGTAAACTAACTCATTGACAAGTATGTACCTGCTAGAGAAGTGGTATCGCACATTATAGCACCGTGGTTTACTAATACGCCTAAACGTCTCTGTAATAAAAAGCAGCAACTGTTTCGTTTGGCGAAGCTCCGGAACGCTACTGAACGCTGGGAAGTGGACTTTAAAGCCACAGAAGATTACGTAAATTCTGTTTGCGCAACTAAGAAATACTTCTATGACTCTACTTTACCTAAGTTATTGTGTAATAACCCGAATAAATTCTGGAGCATTATTAAGGGCGATGAAAGTTACCTGACATCACTGAATAATGATTCACGTGAACCCATACCGTCAGCTGATTGCCCTCTCATATTTATTAGAGCTTTCACTAGTAATTCTTGCTCTCTTGATCAAGACGCGCTTTGCACTTTTTCTCACAGAGCTCGTCCCCCTATGTCTCCTGCTACGATAGAATATGCTGGCATAGTAAAAATAGTCAACTCTGAAATCGTGTTCTACTTGTGGCACAGATAACATCAACCCAAAACTTCTAAAACAAACAAAGATGTGCTAAGCTCTTTTTCTTACTAAGGTTTTTCAACAATCACTACATAATGGTTCCTTACCATCGGACTGGAAGATTGGAAAGGTGGTTCCTCATAAATCTGCTAGCACGCACGGTGCTCTTAACTGCTACCCAATTTCGTTAACGAGTATTCCTTGTAAAATTACAGAGCATATACTGTATTCTAACGTCTTTAACTTCTTGGACTCAAATAACTTCTTCACGGGTGCTCAAAACGGTTTCCGCCGATCCTACTCATGTGACACACAACTACTACTTTTCACACATCGCTTGCACACCATACTGAACAGAAGTTCCCAAGTTGATTGCATATATTTAGACTTCGCCAAAGCTTTCGATGAAGTATGCCACACACTACTTATGGTCAAACTTTCAGCATTGAACTTCGATCATACATTACTAACATGGCTAGAATACTTTCTTACCAATCGACTTCAGTATTCCACGGTTAACGATCACGATTCTTCAACATCATATGTTCCACCTGGCATGCCTCAGGGCTCAGCTTTAGGCTCATTGTTTTTCTTAATTGTATTAATGATCTACCAATTGTGTTTCTTGTAATATTCACATTTATGCCGATGATTGTGTTATATATCGAATTAGCAGTGAACACAACGAACACATATTACATTCCCGCTTAGATTCCATAATTGGCTGGTTCGATAAGTGGCTTATAGAATTAAACAATAATAAATTAAAATAATGCGTGTTTCTCGCTCAAATGAACGCCGCCCAATTTGTGAACTTAAAAGTAGTACGCTTGAACAAGTTTCATGCTATCGTTATTTCGGAATCAATATAACGTCTTATCTAACATGGAAAACTCACGTCACCGTAAAAATTAATAACGCCCAAATTTCAGTAAGTGTCCAACAGAACTAAAATTGCTTTCTAATAAAACACTTCTGCGCCCCAAATTAGAATACGCCACTGCTGCCCAGGATCATCACCGTTATAAATCTATTATTGCACTTGAACCAATTCAGAATAATGCCACACGTTTGATACTAGCCAATTATTTTCATACATCTAGCATAACAGTAATGAAAGTCAGTTTAGCGTTGTCTCAGTTATCGCTATGCAGAAAAGTTTTGCACTTATGTTTATGCTAGGTTATGGTTATGTTTATTTCAGAAAGTCTACCATCATCATCGTCTACATGCTAAGCTCATCCCTCCACCTACGTACCTTTCATCGCGGGTTGACCACATTAGTAAAGTAGGTTGTGCATCTTCTCGCACAAACATTTCTAAACTCTTTCATACCAAACACTTCACGTTACTGGAGCCACTTTCCTGCCAATCTTGTTTCCATCATGGATCATGCTTTGTTCAATCATTATTTGCATTTGTTTCATTGTAGCTAGCTGTGCCATATTGCAAGTCATTTTCTTTGTATCACGCTGTTTGTTTTTTTTTTGTTGTTGTTATTTCTTGTATTCTGCCTTAATTGTTTTCGTACTACCGTTCCTTTTGTATAAGTTTGTAAAACTTACCTTTGCTTTGTAACCACTACCCTCTACAATGCATTTGCGTTTGAAGGTGATTAAAATAAATGAATAAATTACTCCTGACGTGATCTCTCCAAAGATTCTGTATAATTCACTCGAGTCTCGGTCAGACCCGTACAGTGCATGCTAACAATAGGCCAGGAAACACAGCAGTAACAGAAAAAAAGTTGTTTACACGCATCGATGCCGTGAATGGTGACCCGCATCCCGCATCCGATCCTACCAGCATACGTCTTTCACGCACGATTTTTTACATACTCCCCACTCAATTTATTGCAGACCGAAGCCTGGCTTGCCTCACGATGAAAGTGCCTGCGGCACTTCAGCTGAGCACGATCGTATACTTCACCAGGCATTCGCAAAGACCGAGAAGCTAAATAGGAAAATAAATCAATCCACTTTGCGCAGGCGGTATTCCATGAGTGCAACAAACCAAACGCATAGAACATTGAAGAACACAACACCGACGTCGGAGCTGGCCTTGTGCAGTATTCGCCACATAGAAGCGTCCCCATGAAATAAAAAGCTCCCTACACGTGCAGTGCTCGAGGCCATCCAGCAGATGCCACATCAGGGAAGCCAAGTCATTTGAACGTCATAGCAAAATGAAGCCCGCCAACGCCTGGACACTCCTGCTGGTTGTAACGTCTCTAGACTTCGCTTGCTGGTGTGTACAGTTGAATTCATTACAACTAGACGGTTATATTTTTGTTTAACATGAAGATGCCTTGGTATTACAACCTTGCGCTTTCTTCAAAGCTTTAAGAACGCTTGCAGCACAACGCTGCTTAAATCTAAGTCCGTGTTCACAAAGCGTTCTTAAGCTACAATGCTCCTTCGGCAGATACCGTGCAGCTAATCGTTACGGTGTACAAATTGTCGCCGACGGCAGTTAATCAATGGCAGGCACCACTTACGAGCACAAACGCTTGTTAACCATAATCCTAAAGTTTGGCGTGTCCTGGCATTTTCTAATTATATTCTCTGAATAATAATTCATATTGGCTAGCCAGTTCGCCTTATGGTAATGTGGTTATTCAAGATTGTGTGACTAACCAGCTTTCTTGCATATCAGTAAACCCCATTTTTTTTGCATATGAGTAGTTGGCGCGAAATCTACACCTTTTCTAACCTGCCAGCACGATCATACTAAACCAGGTCCTTTGGGCAGGTTGCATGTATGAGATGTGGTGTATCATTGTAAGCAGTGCAAAAAGCTATACAGCTTTTACCGGGTTAGTACTTGTCCTTAACAACGCTCCTATTTCTATTTTATAAACTCTGATTTCAGCACTATGCCACCAGAGCTGCGACTTTTATGTCGCGCAGATCCAAGTTGATAACGTGGGTGAAGCGCTGCTTTGACCACTGATGAAATGCGAAAAGGAATAGCATCGGAAAAGCCATCGTTAACACTATCGCGCTCCTGTCAGCCCTTCCGGCCCTGAGAAATCTCGGCCCCACAGATTTAATTTTTCACTAGAGGCTAACAATTACTGTGTCCCTTATGCATGAGCAAATAAGATATACTTTGCGACGAAAAAGTGTTTGCGCACCAGGAAAACCACGAAAATAATAATGTGTATGCAACAAGCAGGCTCGAATAAAGGCACCGTCAATGGCTTAAGATCTTCCAATGTTTATAAAAAGCATTGGTATATCCCATTGGTAAACTAAGAGGCCATCAGAAGTGCTAACTGGAAGCACACTATATATTTGAGCGTCATACTTTACTACCTTGTTTCAAATGGCGAAATTAAAGTAAATTGCAGAAGACGAAGATAGCTAGAGCGGCTTGTTGGTACGGCATATCTTAGTTTGTTGTAGCGCAAGCTGAACGACAAGGACAACAGGAAGGCACAGTAGCATTGTGTGTATCAGATGTGCCCTTCTGTTGTCCTTGTCGTTCAGCTTGCGCTACACCAAATAAGATACAGTTCAGCTTGTGCTACACACACACAGGTACACTACTACAGAAGACATTACACCTGGTGATTTTTCTTCTATTTGGTCTGCTTGCTTTGTCTGCTACTTTCTATTCGATACCCAGTCAAATGTTGCCAGAGCCAGGCTACCACTAAATATATTGTGTCCCGTGTTAATAAAGGCTTTCTCTCACAATGATCTTTTTCACAAGCACAGAAGATCATTCTTCCACGTTTTTCTTTTGCAAATGAAACGGACTATTCCCCACAATACCAAGCAATGAACACAGAAAGTTTTAGCTAGCCTAGTGACCAACAAATGTCATTCTCATTTAGTTCTACAGATTCGGGACCACTGTTTCTGACGCCCTTAATCGAGCAGAAGAAGTACGACGAAGCTAGGGCCAAAAGCAGAGTAGATCTGTTCGCTAAAAAGGCAAACGCCATAGCTCACTCTGGCTTCATCACTGTGAACAAAACACTTGGAAGCAACATGTTCTTCCTGTACGTCCAGGCGCAGGTAAGTGTTTACGTTGATTTATACCTTGTTCCCAAGTTTCATGCGCAGCACGCCCAGCATATGGGCTTCACGAGCGCAATAGGGTCACGAAATAAAACTGTATTGGCTATCTCGGTACATGCTGTCGGGAAAGCCGTTTCTTGCGTGACAACTCCAAAGTTCGAATTGTTTATTCCTGATCCGCTGCAAACTCTCTATTCGCTAATGTCATACGAAAGTTTCACATTCGATAACTATGCTTAATGTGGCTCAGCAAAGGCGCCTCCCCAAAATCGACACCAAAATTAAGTTTCGCCTGCCACAAAAAGCTCGACTGCTGCGACATGGACTTGGTGTGCAAGATACGACAACTCGGTGTTACATTCACCTCAGCAGCCATGAGAGCCAATTCTAATTGCGGCTGCTCTCATGTACCCGGAGCGCTAACGAGCATATGCTGCACTCGCTCAGCGTGAAGACAGGAACGACAAGCTTTACCCTCTCATGATGCCAGACCATACCCAAAGGACTTTGTTTTGGATCCCGAGCACTAACTCAAACGTACTACTGCCACAGTAAGGGTCCACTCTACGAATTTCTCACGGGAGACGACTATAGACCGACTTTAAATACGCTGACATAGAGCACTAGCATCAAATCATGCAATATTGTTGTCATCTTCACCCTCCATCTGTCTTTCGACTTCTCTACCTTTCCGAAAATAAATTCTACTGATATTACAACCAGCGTTATTAAATGCTGTAATGCTCCACTGTAGCCTCGAAATCTGCTGCAGTAGTTGATTATGTAGTATACAGAGGCGTCTCTTCGATAATCCCTTTTGTTGTCAACGCATGTCGTACCGCTCTATCTTTCAACCTTTCTTGTACCTTCAGATAGATCACCGTTTTGCTATTTGTAAATGTGAGGTAAGACAAAGTTGCCGCTGCCAGTAGAACCACTTGAATTGACTGTTTTTCTTTTCCTTACAATGTTTTCGTGCGCCAGTTCGCTCTCGAACAGCTCTCATTACTAGCACTCCGAAAATTATTAAATGTTGCGGTTCTCCACAATAGGCAAACAATTTGCTAAGTAGGTAAAATTTTCCTACAGAAAATCCTATTCTATTTTACATTTCTTTGTCAATGTATGTCGTTCTCCTATATTCCTGTACTTTGGATTGTTGTAAGTGATTACGATTCACTGCTCGTAGGTATTTCCCTTTCTGTTCACTGACCTCATATTGACCTGCATTCTCCAGCCTCAAGCTTACTGCTTGTAAATGTGAGGTCTCCTTCATATGCGGCTGCCAAAAACAAAAAGTATCGTTCGAACTAATTTATTTTATTCTTATTTTTCCTGTCTGTCATCCGCCCTGGAGAAGTTATTATATCACAGCATCATAAACTGAGACGCAAAGTGCTTCTAAACCTGACAAGTTTACGATCACCAGAGGTGCTACGTAGCTGCCTGCGAAAACGCTTGTAACTAGCAAAGTAGCTTGCAAACTGTTCGATGAAAATTGTTCTTTTCTCGGTGGCATTCTTCACGCTGGCTGAGATTCCACACCATTTCAGGTTCGCGCACTAAGGTCGCATTTCGTACACGATTAGACCGTGCGGCTATTATGGTCCATTAAAATAGCTTCGTATCCCTAGGCATGAAGGTCAGAAAGAAACATTCCTTAATAGATGCTAGGGTCTTACCTCACCATAAGCTTACGTACACAGGCGCACTTTATCGGAGCACTTGCATGGACTGGAATCATCATCATCATCGTCAGCAGCAGCAGCAGCTTATTTTATATCCACTGCAGTACGAAGGCCTCTCCGTGCGATCTCCAATTACCTCTGTCCTGCGTGTACCGCCAAAACTGGACTAAGGGCCAGTGTTGGGCTTATGTCTCGCTAATGTGCTTAACTACAGAATCACCGTATCCCGTAACCGTAACCGAGCCCAAGAAACCAAGATGGCGCGCTACTTTGTGTAACACCATGTCCCAGCCTGCAATTTGAGCATTGCTTGTATTATTTGCGGGGCGCAGGCTTTGCTTGAATAGCGGCTGGGATAAGTTCATCCGTGGACGTGTATTCTGTGACGATCATTTTCGCCGATAGTATGGCCGTCAGGCGCGCGCTGATTTGCTGGTCTAGCAAAATCAGATGAGCTTGTTGGCTCGTATTGCCGAAGTGGTCATCGCAGAATACCTCCCCTCACTAGTCACCGCATTTATTTACCCGCACTGCCTTCCCCCTCATAACGCCCTTTCACTCCCTTTACTTTTCTACTATCGCCGAGTAGAAGGGGATGGGGGACTTCCTCTGAAGCCATGCGGTTTCTTACATAAATTACCCTCTATGCATATATTTCGCTATCGCTGTGGCATTCGCATCGCTTTCTCACTCTGCTTGGTTGTCACAAGTGCAAAAACAAAAATATAATTAAACATTATCAATTCCGTGTATGAAAATATATTACACTGCGCCACCTTATAAATGGCAACTATTTCCGGAAAACCCGTCGACCGCGCCACTGATGCTATGGATGCAAGGCGGTCCAGGAATGTCCTCCCTGTTCGGCCAGTTCCTCGAGTTCGGACCGTTGGCCCTCGACGCCGATGGAAAGCTTTACAAGCGGCTCCACACTATGCAAAGCGACGTTAGTGTCATCTACCTCGACGTTCCCGTTGGAGCTGGCTACAGCTTCACGAAAGACTCCTCTGGTTAGCCGCACAACCTCTAGGACATTGCCGCGGAGATCGCCGAATTCCTGGAACAATTTCTGGTGCTTTTCTCTGAGTACACAGATCGAGATTTTTACGTCGCCGGAGAGTCGTACGGAGGTGGGTATCGGCGTCAGATACCGTGCTCGTTTGCGCGGTCGTGAACATTTTATGCGAAGCATATTACTAGAGCTCAACCCAGCTCCTCAGGCGCGGCGGTGTCACCTTCAATACCACGTGACACCGTGACGTCACGACAGAGGAGAAACGGGGCTCCAACTCGCGCCGTCGCTCGCGGCGTCGCGGCGGTATTGGCGGCGAGGAGTTACGGAGTCGCCATCTATCGGAAGCGCCTCGCTGGCGTAGTATGAGGGATCACGTGGCACGCTCCTCATAGGTTTTGCTGTCAGCGGTCACTGAAAACACCACGCGCGAGCTCTCCCGGACATTTTTGTAAGTACTTTCGAAACGAGAGAAGTTTCTTAGTGTCTAAATAATAATCTTGGGCAAACTGAAAGCACACAATCGTTTACAGACGCTATCTCTTTACTGAATACGTACGGTGAACGCCACTGCGCGCGGTTGCCGCGATGGAGTCTCCCGAACCGGCTTCTTGCGTGAAAGGTAGGTAAACGCCGAGAGCAAACTATGTGAAATAGGTTCTTATAGTGTTTTTATAACTAAATGGAGCGTAATAGAACGAAGCCTCAATGCAGCGATCGCGCAGATTCGCAGCGACCGACTGCGCGCCTGCATGCTTGTCCGCGCACTGTTTCGATTTCTCCGCACGCGCGTTTTCTCACAGTGCCATGAGCTTTAGGCCGCAGAATATGAGCATTTGACAGTATACAAGCACCCATTGTTGCGTGGGCGCTATCAGAGCTGTTCAAAAATAATTTCATTGTAGAGACTTCGACGCCTACGGGGACGACAATCCTCGACAATCATCATACGTATGTAATGTGCCGTCGCGACGATTCAATCTTTCTTTCTTCTAAATTCTTTGACGTTTCAATATTATTCCTCGAGTTGCGCCGCACTGTATGTTTATCGGTGTTCTCGGCGTGCAATTTCCCGCTGCTCCTTTTTTGTAATCCAGTGCATTAATTCATAACACACACATGACCATATGCCATGCTTTTTTTAAATGTGCTTCTAACCGCTGCCTTTCCACTCCACTGAACTTGCCAGTATCTATAGCATCGACAAGTTCATAGACCAAACCGTCATGACATTAGTCGGGCAGCGGACTCGGGCGAGCGTCTCTGTGCGCGTTTTCAGAACATCGCAGACCGGGCGCCGTGGCAGAAATCTTCCTCGCGTCTGTGCTTGCTGCATACCCGAGTTGTAGCCGATGACTATTTGCCGGTTTTATGTTTCGCGAGCCAAGCTTCACGCAGCTTCTTGTCCTGCGGCTACGTGTGAATAAGGCTGACACCTGCCTCCGTTACGTGCGTCCGGCCCTGCGGCACCGAGCAGTAGCCGACCACGTTGCGCGCCTTCAAAGGCAGCCACTGCCTATTGTAGTGCTTTGAAGCGTTGTGAAGGAGACACTCGAAGCGGGGAAATTTCGCCACTAAATGAGGACCGCAGCGTACGAGGGAATTTAAACTCGTTTTCAGCTCGCTTCGGCGCGCCCGAAGCAGCCGACGCGGCCGCTATGATGCCAATATAAGCAGCTGCGCTTGCCTCTGCTAGAAACTCACGAGGTGAGATGCCTCCTGGAGACAGAGCTGCTCGTTGGAATGAGAAGCGAAGGTTACGGCGTGCTACAGAGACTCTTTCTAGGTGGCTTTGCTACGGCGCAGCGACTACGCGCCCCGCATCGGACGCGGTGAGCGTCGAGCAACGCAGCGTTCGGCGCGACAACGAAATGTGCGCCTGAGCAAGCGCTGCACGCCTGAGCCGACGCCGACGACACCGGCTTTTCTGCGACATGAGCTCCTTAATGCTGTCGCGGTAAAATAAAGGCTAGTATGTTTCGCATCCTGGGCTTAACCTTAGCTAAGCCACAGCCATTTTTTGAAAGAGCAGTGGCTCAGACTCGCATTTCTTTCTCTTCGAAAGACAATTGAGCCTTTTTATTTGAAGCGAAGCTTTCTTTGCCTGTTTCGGGTTTGGTGCGACGGCTTCTGCTGCTGTGTGGGTTCGTATCTGGGTGGATGTGTTTGTGGATATATGTACGAATATTATATGCGCGCCGAATTGAAGTGGCACAGAACTGGCTTATATGACCCTCGTACGGCGGATCGACAAAGTAGTTGCAGTAAGCGTGCCTAGCTTACGCGTATATTACCGCGTAAGTACCAGCAAGCATGTAAAAAAGTTAATTCCTGCAAGATAAACCTGTAAATTTCGGCCCATAGGTGTCTCTAAAGCTCATCGATATGTTGATTGAATAGCGAGTTAACTTCTGCGAATTATTAGACAAACATAGATAAAATTATGCGGTTTTACGTGCCGAAACCACTTTCTGATTATGAGGCACGCCGTAGTGGAGGACTCCGGAAACTTCGACCACCTGGGGATCTTTAAGGTGCACTTAAATCTAAGTGCACGGGTGTTTTCGATTTCGCCCCCATCAAAATCCGGGCGCTGTGGCCGGGATTCAATCCAGTGACCTCGTTCTCAGCAGCCCAACACCATAGCCACTGAGAAACCACGGCGAGTGATTACTAGAATTGCTCGATTTTCTTTCATCTGCCATTCGGTAGGGTCAACCGGCTGTGGCCATTCTTTTGTCGGATCCTCGAGAACGGGCATGTGCCAATCTGACATGAGAAGTACAGAAACACTTCGTTCCTCGACAATCATCATACGTCTCTTTCGTCCTCATAACGTGCCTGCATAGACGTCTCACACTGAGCATTCACCTGATCAGGTGTACTTATTTCGACCTAGCTTGAGAACAGCGATGTGTATATTAACATGGAACTTACTTGAGATACATGTTGCGATGTTTATGCTGGATAAGCAAAAACACTGAATTAGGTTGCAGGCTGCCTAGGATTAAAGTAATTACTATAGTACACATAGTCATCGTACGGAGCTCAATACACATTGCTTGTCTAAAGCTTTTCTTCACATAGAGTGCTTCGCATAGATTTATAGCCTAGATGTAGTTTATGTGATAATCAACGTTAAGACCATGTGTGTTAATTTCGATCAGCTGGAGTTATCTAGATTGCAGCAATGCCCCGGTCAACTGTCGTTTCCACGTCTGACTGCCAATAGGATGCTGCTGCAACAGCATGGAATCCAAACGAACGCACTGAGCTCAGTGGTGTAACTTAACGGCGGCTTTACCACTGCCGTTTATGACGTACAGGCGCCGACAAAAGTGGTATACTCCATGCAGCGGGAGCCGGAGCAGCCACAGAACACCTATACAAACTTAGAGAAGGGAAACTGCACCTTCCACAGTGCAACGGAAATAAGCGTAGCGGTGGCGTCGTGAACTAAAGTATGCGACTACAGATGGCGCTGTACAACAGAAAACGGTAGAGTTACTGTATATGCTACCACAGGTAGCAGAGTTGCGCGTAGGTCCGCCATCTTGCCTGGCAAGCAACCAAATCTATGCGGCGAAGCCGCACTCTGTTTTTGCAGGCGACTTGCCTACCATATTGTCGATCGACCGTGGGCGCTTTCGCATCGCTTGTGGACTGCTTTTCCGCCTAATCGCAAACAAAGTGCATCGAAACAGCTGTCTGAAAACGATCGTCAAGAAAAGGCGCCGAGATCGGTCCTCACCAAAGCTTATGCCAAGCGTATCCGCCGAGTCCATCTGCACGCTCTCGGCGTGTTTAGGCTCAGGAATCAAGAAGTCTAACAAGGATAAATCACCATATTTCAGCTTTCGCATCAGTGTCCTTAAATAAACACAAGTAGCATGAGCGCACAAACAGCACAAGTAGCGATGAGCGTCGATGTGACGCGTCATGAAGGATCATGAAGGTCGATGTGACGCGCCGAAGGATCACAGTTCTAGCCTGCGCTTCTCTGACGAAGATATATGAATAGACAGACGTGTCGACTGAAAGGCATCACTGAACTAAGAAAACGTTGCATATCCTTCGCATGAAGAACAACAAACGGCTATCCAAATCGGTAGTAACAGCCCATACAGCGTCCCGGGTCGGTGGTTCATTTAGGACTTTTTTCGAAGTTAAAATGCAAATCGCAAGCGAAAATCGGTGTTGTAGCACTTCCAAGCAAGCTACTGAATATGGACAGCAAAATTTTCTTTGTGGTACAGGCGTGAGCTTTAGTTGCTGGGCGATAGCGCATCTACTATGACTGAGCGAGGCTTCTTTCTGTGAAACTAAAACTGCTTCTTGGTCCTTGACGTAGAAAATTATACGCCGATGTTCGGCTTCTGGCGTGGCGTAGTGGTAAAGTACCGGGCTTAGGATTTGCAGGTCAGAAGTTCAAATCGTGGTCAGAGCTTTTCTTTTATTGCGCCAAAATGCTCTCTGTTTCTTTCTGTTCTCAAAAAATATATATATACGGTGTCCAGGCACCGCGTATTTAACGCGCTAGAGCCGATTTTCGCACCAGTACCCAGTGCCTCCCAGTACGCCGCGCCTGCCCAGCACCCCAGCGCGCAGCACTGGGCCCATAATCCGGCGCTGCACTGGACAGTGGATACTGGGTTTTGCAATAGGCATACCTGCCTATGTGCCAAAGCTCTCAACGTGTAGGCAGTCTTAAATATTACTGGTGAATAAATGACCAACCATTAGTATTTCGACTCCGGTACCCCATTAAATGTGCTGTAGAAACGTACCCACCTACTAGCAGGCATTGGATATCAGCCACACCTTCAAGTGCCACTTCATTATGTGCCTTTTCTCTGCAGGGATTCGAAAAGTAACCTTCTGTGGGAGTGTAGTGAAAGTTTTTCTCTCACAGGATTGACATAGCTACGATATGGGTAATAATGCAAAACAAAGGGCCTTACCGCATGGTAAATAACGACATTAATTCCTCTTGCATCCTGCTTCACATAAGCAGTAGTAGATGAAATATCTTTACTTAGTTGTGTAACCTCTTTTATGTTCAGAAACAGCAACCAAAGCAGTGCGTTATCCCGAAAATGTGAGCTGGTTTTTTATGACAGTTCTGTGAAAGCAGTGTGGTGCATGGGTTTGAATGGGATCGAATAAAAAGCTTTTCCGCTTTCAGAGCGATTCGTGCAGACGGGAGCAGAGCACCCGGTCATTATATCATTCCGATGGCACTGCGCGGACACTGCGATGAACCAACTGTGAGATGCGCTGCGCACGTTGTGTTGTTGCTCCGCAGCTAGCGCGCACGCGAACAGCGAACGCCAAGATCGGCCGGATTCGCTTTGAATTTGTCTGGCGATAACTTGTGTCAATCCAGTTCGTTGCAGCGGTGGCGTCGGGAAATACAAAAATTGGCCCGGGCATCTGCTTCTCCGCAATGCACGGTTGCTTGACTACCACGTGATGACGCTCTGCCAATAGGGGCGCTAGCGGCGTGATAAAACAGACGCGCAACTCTGCTACCTGCGGTAGCATATACAGTAACTCTAGAAAACGGAAACAGTATTGCCGCTTTACCAGGTGTTCTGTGGCTTTACTGGGTTTCTGGCTGCTGCGCCTCGATCGTGCTCCCGCCAGTTTGGTTGCTGTATGGCAAACGTATTGTAGGCGCTACGTTTTCCACACAGCAATTTCCTGTTGTACAGCGCTATCTGTGGTCGCATACTTTAGTTCACGACGCCACCGCTACGCTTATTGCCGTTGCACTGTGGAAGGTACAGTTTCCCTTCTCTAAGTTTTTATAGGTGTTCTGCGGCTGCTCCGGCTCCCGCTGCATGGAGTATACCACTTTTGTCGGCGCCTGTACGTTTCCAACGCCCTCCGCGAGCAACGCAAAATGCCAGTCATTATCGAAAACTATATTCTCTTTAGTTGCCTTTTGCTTTGTATATGCATAGCAAAGGCAGATGGGCGCGAGAGAACACATATACGCAGGAAGCCCCAACAATGATTTTGAATGTAACTATATAAGCAGCCAGGTGGCTATTCGTTTTATTAAAGGAATGACGCGACTGAAGACACATATATGTTGTATTGAGAACATTTAGATAGCAGTTGTTGTTTGGTAGCGTAATTCCGTAGCGAACAGAGTCGTTAACCGGCACGTTAACAGTTGCTGGAGATCTCGCCCGCAGCTGCCACATGGAGAGGAGGCGCCAAAAAGAAAAAAGGAAGGCTGACCTAACCGAGCGCTCCACCTCAGTATCCAAACTCCAGGTGCCTCCGAACTCTCGCGCGACAGTATGTGCAGGCAGATCCAGCTATTCTCTCACACGTACAATTGCAAACGATATTACGAAGGCATGTCTGCAACGCAGCCGAGTTCTACATTTGCATTGTAGCCCATCGCCTATTTCTACAAGCTCCGCGACAGCATTGAATTATTATTATTATTTGTTTTGAACTCATGTACACATATACAGAGGTAACAGGAAAGGGAAAGCGAGGAGCAGGCTGGCAACTGCCACCGGAAGAGGCACAATGCCTGCCTACTCTTCTGAAGGGAGGTGACAGCAACACAGAAATGGAAGATAGGAAGGAGGGTAGGAAAGGAGAGCAACAGGACAAATCTAAAGACCAAAGTAGAACACTGCAACAGGACCAATCTAAAGACTAAAGTAGAACTCTGCAGCCGGAATTAAAGTGACGCCGCGTCGAACAGCCTCCAAAATTATCAACCACATCCATGGCTAGTTCGCTATGCGGCTAATTGTGTTCTCCACGATGAGACGCCAAGTAAAGCTGCACGTAATCACCGTTTCACGTAATCACCTGCACGTAATCACCGGTTCACAATATACACTAAAAGGTGTTTGAACCCGCCACCTCCCATGTTCGAAGGAAGAAACGTTAGTGTACAGTACTGATCACACACAATAGGGCCGGTCACTGAAGGTCACGCTGCTACAGAATGTTGAATGTTCATGCTACAAACGTGAACCTAAGTTAGTTAGGTCTATAAAGGTTAGTAGGGCGCGATGGGCCTGATCACGTTTAGATGCACAGCCACTGGGGTATAAACATTCCTCGCGTGTCGCACACCGCAGGCCAAGGAGATGATAGTATCTCACTAGCGACATGCACTGCGCACTGAAAGCGAGACACTCAAGTATAAGGTGCTGAAGTGTCTCGTAGCAGCCACAGGAGGTTCACAATGGACTTTCCGCACGCCCTTGTCTGTATAAAAGTTCGTGCACGTTCACGCAACCAACCCTCAGCTTGAGCAGTTGTGCTCTAGCGCGACGAGGCAAGCCTCGACCACGAACACGGGGCGGGTCCATTAGCGACGCGCTGATCTGGATGCTGCTTGAGTAGGTGGCGACGAATCAGCAGACGAGCGTCATCAAGCTTGCACATAATTTCTGGGCAGTCGCAGTTGTTATGAGCGCAACTTTAAGCGAGCCGATCAGCCCCTTCATTTCCGGCGATTCCTACGTGTGAAGGTATTCATTGAGCAACGGCAGATACCCCACGTGAGGTAATTTTGTTCGCAGAGTCATTAATGCTGCGCACAAGTGGACAATCAAGCTCACTGCGTTGTAACCTGCTAAGGGCAGCACGGGAGTCCATAAAGATGACAACTTTCGATGTAATTAACTCCTCTTGCACGTATTTCTGCTAGTTATTATTATTAGTTATTAGTTCTGTTAGTTATTATTCGCTGCTAGTTCCGCAGTTGTTGACGAAGTTGGATGAGGTATTTGAAAGATACGTCGTACTTGAGTTGAAGGGCAGTAAAAAGCTGCAGAGGCGCCTTCACCGTTGTTGTGTACATATGCATCTGTGAAAACTTGAAGATAATCTGGAAACTTTTCGAACAAGTCAGACTGAGCCAATTGAAATGTTGCCGAAACAGCCCTATCAGACTTTTTGTGCATGTCAGGGATTGTGAGGAAAATGGGGAATACGTGTTTCGTGATAAAGTTTGGGGGCGGAGACGTATCTGAAGCAGCATGTTCAGAAATGGTAGTGATATCCATAAATAATACCGCCATTTTTCCCATGCAAGATAATGGGCGGTGAACCAGACGATCAAGGAGCCATTGACCATTCGATGCGCGGTGCAGACACTCAATATGATACAGAGCTCTCTGATCTGCTTGCAGCCTCAGGGGTAACTGATGCGCTTCAGTAAATAATGCAATAGATTGCGCCTCACGAGGTAATCCAAGCATTAGTCGAAGGGCAACGCGATTATCTCGCTGCAGTTGGGCCATCAAACTAGGTGGTATGTTCAAAATTGGTAATGCGTACAGCATGCCTGAGAGTACAGATGACTGATACACCTGAAGAGCCGTTGTTTGGTCGCAACCAGCACCTCGAGCAGTCAAGGCGGCCACATACTTAAGAGGGGAGTGCGATTTGCGTCGTACAGATTTAACGGCAAGACGCCAAGAGATGCGATCATCCACAATTAACCCCAAATAACGGTGTTGTCGCACCCAGTTTATAGGCGTTTCGCCAAGATACAGTTGGCTCATTTTTCGACGAGCGCGTTGTTTAGGGGGATATGCTATTGCAGCCGACTTAGCAGGTAATATGAGCAGGCCAACTTCACCCAAGTACTCCGAAGTAGCGTTGAGAGCTCGTTGCAAGCTTGCACGAAGCCGCGGACCAAGGTGCGAATGGCCGCTTATCCACAGAGCAATGTCATCTGCGTAGACAGCTATGCTCACAGGGAAGTCAGTGTCTCGAGGCAAACGACTTGGAAGCGCGGCGAGTACCGCGTTAAACAAAAGCGGTGATAATACGCTGTCCTATGGAACACCGCACTTCACATTTCGGTATTCACTAGTTACTCCTCCGACACGCACTTTCATCCGGCGCTCCGATAGAAAATTCTGCAGAAACTGGAGCAGGCGACCTGAAATTCCCGCGGTTGCAAGAGCGAAAATAATCGCCTTATGCGGAACTGAATCGAAAGCTTGCTGTATGTTTAGGAAGAGCATGTAGGCGGAATGCTTGTTTTCTTTAGCAAATTCGAGTGCTGAGACAAGGTCTGATATGCTGTCCAGAGCCGAACGGCGGCGACGAAAGCCACTCATGACATCAGGGAAAAAATTCAGCTCCACTAGCCTGACATCTAAGCGAAACAAGACCATTCGCTCCATTAACTGGATGATGTTTGAGGTTAGGGATATTGGTCGGTTGGACTTGAGGTGCCTTGCCGGACGCCCGGGCTTTAAAATTGGCATTACCACGGACGATTTCCACTCGGCAGGGATTACACCGGTTCTCCATACTTCATTATACTCGTCCAATATACGGTCATGGAAACTCTTATCAACGTTCCGCAATGCTTGGTACGTCACACCATCTGCGCCTGGAGCAGTGCAGCGTTTGGAGAGGCTCAGCGCGTGTCGCAGCTCCTCAAGAGTGAAATCTGCCTCGTCCATCTGGCAAGCTGGACCGTAGGAAGCGGTTACGGCGCTGTCACTTGTCAAACAAGGAAGGTCGCTAATTGTGGTGCCATTGGATGCAAGAGAGACGAAAATGTCTACAAATGCCTCTGCTATTACTTTTGGTGACTGGCCAGTCGCTATGCTTAATGTAGCCGTAGGATTCTTGCAGATTTCAGGAGTGCGGAGAGCCTTCAGTATGTGCCATACATTTCCAAAACCACTTCCAGTATGCAACGAACTACACAAAGCTTCCCAGCTCTTGCGACGAAGCTGTTTTGTGTGCCGCCGTATGGCTGCATCAAGGCGATTGTATGTAGTCCAGTCGGTGCGTCGTTTAGAGCGCTGTGCCCCTCTATAAGCGCGCCGTCGACATGCGCAGCGCCGCAACAGCTTTAGATCGGGATTTGGTTTGCCGATATTCCGTCTTCGTTGTACTGTAGCTTTTTGTAAGCACTCACTCATAAGTTTAAATAGGCTGTCTTGAGATGGTGCCTCTGAGATCAGCTGTCGGAACTTGTCCCAGTTAGTAACTGTATAAACGACATCCTGGCGACCCGCAGTATGTGTTGGTGTTAACCAAATGGGTAGGTGATCTGAGCCCCACGGGTCGGGTTTACATGACCAGGCTAAGCACACATCTCTCGTTGTTATCGCAAGGTCTATAGTGGAATGCTCCTTTCCTCTACCAATAAATGTAGGTGAACCGTCATTCAGTATTTGGAGATCATTCTTGATAATGAACTCATTAATCTCTGCCCCACGATTGTCTTGGGGACGGCTACACCATCGTGGATGGTGGGCATTAAAGTCCCCGCATAACACAAACGAGGCACCACACCGAGACACTAAGCACTCAAGTAGCGAGGTATCGGAAGAACGTGTAGGCCTGTTGTATATGCTTGCCACCGTCGTACACACACCTCTGAGGCTCACAGTAACAGCTACACACTCAAACTCATCGTCACAGATGCCGTCTGTGTCAATAACCGCGAAGTCCAAGTCAGCACGAACGTACACTGATGCTTTTGAAGCATTGCGCGTATGCGCCGCCTCCACACACTGGAAAGAGCCACAAGCTGGTTCCGCGCATAGAGTGTTACAGTGGACACGCACGAAGCCTGGCAATCGATATTCGTCTTTCCTTACGTTACTTTACTGAGGCGCTACAACGTGTGGTGGAGTCTTCATAGCGAGTAGGCGAAGGACTAAAGCAGCGTGCCGCGGTCGCATCAACCTGACATTCCATTGCAGCACAAAGGGGCGAGGCTGCTGACAACTGTTAGAATTGTTTCCGGTAAAACGTCTAGCGAAAGCCGTCGAGGACAGAAACGAGTGCCTCCAAAAGTTGCTTTGCTGCTGACGCTGCTGGTGTCTGGCGACCGGCGATTAGAGATCTGATGACGTTGACAAGCATCTTTTAGCATGTTTAGTGATAGTGAGGAATGATTTATTTTATCCTCGCAAATGCCATACGATTGTTAAGTTTGTGACAACAACGTTCCCATCTCAGGTGTCTTTATTTGTTGTCGCCGTTCGGAAACACACGCACAACTGCGTTGCGCCTGCGCATGCGCACTTTAGCATTGGCACCTTCGTATGCAGCAGCAGTGAAAGTCCGACCACCGAGCACATACCATGAAAACAGGTTAAAGAGCAAAAAAAAAAGAAAAACAAAGCTGTTCGCTTAAATGCGTTTCACAGGGGGTCAGAAATCAGCGCATCGTATACCCGTTGTTTCTGCTCAGCGGTGGCAGCTGTCCTAACACAATAAGCATTAGAATTATAGGGAAAATATAAAAATCCAAACCAACAGCGAGAGAAGACGCCACTACAGAGATAAATCTGTCGTGTACGTAGAGTGCGCTAGTTCTTCAACCTCATTTTTGAGGCTTCCCAAGGCTGCTTTCTTGTGTGCGACGTACTCTAATGCGTTGGAAGTCTACGCTGCAGCGAAAGCTGGCGAATCAAGCATTGTTGGCGGTCCAGAATTTCCGGATGTTCGAGACGTTGCTGGAGTATAACCGAATCTAAACAGTTAAGAACTTTTGTTTGACGTACATGTTCTGAAACATGTAAACCATGTTTTAGCTGCCCCCTATATAAAATAATCCTTTTAGCATTTTTCCTGCACCCTGCGTCTTATCTGGCTGCCTCGTGGTCAGACACGCAGATTGTATCGACACACGTTGCAACTTGATCTTTATCTCGATGATATAATCAATTGTTTTTGCATGCCCACCTGCTTTCGCGTCTATGTTGTATTTTACATGTCATTGTCTTGACAGTGTTTGCATTACTAAAGTCAGTTTTATCAATGACTGTGCATATGATTCGGTGGGCAACTTGCCAAGCGTTCGAGGAGTCATATAAGCCCGAACGCATGGTTGTGTCTTTAAATATCACATCGATGTGCACATCTCATGCGTCAACGTCGGTTCCTGTGGAGTTACGGGAATCGTACAGGAACAGCTCTGTCGTGGTATACCAAGGCATCGTATTCTGTTAAACCGATTCCGCAGAAGACCACAACCCAGTTCTAAATTAAGCCGATTCACGTAAGCAGGATCTTGCCATACGACCGATTAAAACTTACTACAGAAAAGTTCTTAAAGATTATTGGGCAAGGAATCTTCCACTTAATAATCTTCCTCATCCGCGGAAACCATGACCACAACAATAACCACAACAGCAGCAGAAGCAGCGCCAGGGCGGATGGATGAGGAAGTCGACGAATAGAAAATTCAAAACTAATTATTCAAATGATTTATATTTATTGCACAAGGTAGGGGAACAGCCTTGCAAGAGAATGTTACAAACTAATTATGTAATCGTGTTTTTACAGTGAGAAGCGCCGTTGCAATCGCTTACCGGCTGCTCACCGACCAATTCAAGCATGTGCCCCTGAAGCTTCAAGGAGCCGCTCTCGGAGACGGATTCATGGGATCTATCTTCGACGTGGCCGACTCCAGCGAATTCCTCCACCAAGTTTCAATGCTCACACGGGAAGGCGGCGATGAATTCGCGAAACAGTTCTCAACCATGAGGAGCCTCTTGACCGAAGACAAGGGCCTGGAAGCCTTGCAAATGTTGTCCCAAACCACCTTCGCTAACCCCACCCAGCCCACCTTGTTTCAAAATCTCACGTTGTACAACCAGCAAGCGAGCGCTCTGCACCCCGAGACAGCGGCAATCATGATTGAATTCTACCAATACGCTAACACTACGGGACTGAGGGAAGCAATTCACGTAGGGCTCGACGCCAATTTTCAAGCGACCAACGAAGACCTCCTGACAAGCCTGGCATTTGATTTCCTTTGAGACATCACTGCTGACGTGGAGCTGCTCCTCAGTACGATTAAGATGCTGGTCTACATGGGTCAGCTGGATACTCTGTTTCCTCCAACCAATCAGTGAGCCTACTTGCGTAGCCTGAACTGGAGTGGTGCTTCGGAATACCGAAGTGCACCTCGACATGGGTGGACGGCGAGCAGTGGTTCCGACGGCATAAGTGGATACATAGTTCGAGCGCGCAATTTGGCGGAGGCAGTCGTACGCGGAGCGGGTCACTACGCTGCGCTAGACAAATCTGATGAGGTCAACTATCTCATAAAGAATTTCATTAGTTCAAGTTCTAGGTATCATAAGCCAATATCGGCATGCCCACTCGTTCCCTAAAGTCGGGATTCCGAGTGGCGGTCATCTAGCGCTTAATAATTCCGCCGTAATTTACGTAGTTAGGTGCTCTCCATTCATCACGAATATCTGTCTCTGAAAATTTAATGCAGGCTTCCTGTCTGTACCATATTACACAGATAAATAAGCCCTACAATGAAGCACATTTAATAAAAAGCTGTTGCTTCTACCATATTAGTGTTTTCTTTTTTCCTGTTCTTTCTTTTCCTTCCCGTTCCCTTTTTTTTTTGCACGGCAATTATTGACGTATTCGATCAGAAGAGCCCGGGAGTTGGCGTACGCTTCAGAGAATGTGAGCTTGTCTGTCCAGAAAATAGCACGGAACGTTCCAAGTTCGCAGAATCACTTTATCTACAGGTTAGTGCACAGACATTAAGTGTTATTACTGATTACGAAATAAATTATGTAACCCGTAATTAATGCTGAGGCAGCTTTTATATGTCTTCTGCCTATATAAGAAAGAGGATCAGTCACATTTTCTAAACAAAGAGGTCATTACACAGTATGATATGCTACCATCGATTCATGGGTTACTATACAGACGGTAAACGCACATTTGCGGAAGTATATTCACCGATAAAGTACACTGAACTTCATTTAGATAATGACAAGTACTTTGAAATTCTAAAAGATGAAGAATAACGAAAAAGAAATCTGCAGTTTCAACCATTCAAAGAAAATAACGCTCGGAGACATTGCAAGGTGGTGCATCGTGCATGAAATGCCCTCCCGCAGACAATGGTTGCGCCAGCCTCCAGAAGTGTGGCATTTCTAATGCATTAAATGGAACTGAAGATGATTTTGTGTGGTCTGTCGGCAGCGAAAATGACACCTCGTTGGACTCCGATAGCCACTAGCCGCTAAGGTGAAGCAGTGTCCGTTTCTGTGTGCCTTAACATGTTTGATTATAACGTTTCAACACGGTACGCGTCGACTGAGGTTCCGTTACTTGATCTGCGCGGAAGAATCGACATGAAATTATTTTTTTATATATTTGGGCAGTAATATAACTGCGCGTTACAATCGGTGGCGTGGTAGAATCATGCAAATACGGTAGACAGTTTCACGCACGTGTGCAGTATAGTTGCGGGCAAATTACTGTGGCAATGATGAGCAAGCAACGCAGACAAAGCGTACGCATCTAAGCGAGCTCCTGAAGATAGTCCCACATTAATATTTTATATACCACAGCGAAATGAGATAAAGTACACCACTGAGATTAAAATTTGACTTATTAGAGGTACGAGCATCGAATGACACTCTTGTTTCTTGAGCAGCACTTCCGCTTCACCTCTGAAGAGGACCGGGGAGAAAATTGAAAATAAATCAGAAAAAAAATAGTACAGTACAAAAATCATATATTTCATTATGGACATGATATCAGAGCACAAGTGTAGTTACAAGGTGAGTTACTAAATTGCCTACAATAATTAGAATTAGAAATCCCTGAGACGACCGGGGACGAAATTCAATACAAATGAAGAAAAAAAGAAAAAAATAGCACAGTACAATATTCATGGGTTTCATTTTAGATATGATATCAGAGCATGAATTCAGTTACAAACTACGTCACTGAAGTGCCTGGAATAAAGAGCATTAATTAGAGATCACTGATTACCGCACACCAGAGCAGAGAATTGTCAACTTTAGAGAGCCGCCACATGCGCAAGACTTTGGCGAAGTTTCTGGAAACCCAGAAGTAGAAAGCGGAAGTAATGACGTCACTAATGACGTCACACACAAGAAGGTTAAAAACATTATGGGGTTTTACGTGCCAAAATCACTTTCTGATTATGAGGCATGCCGCAGTGGGGGACTCCGGAAATTTCGACCACATGGGGTTCTTTAACCCTTTACTGCACCTTGTTGCATTTACGCAACATTCTGATGAACGGCCTTAAAAACCGAAGCAAAGTCAGTTTCGAGCTTCGTGTACATGTTGTTGCATATCCGCAACATTGGTCTGTAAAACGCGGCACCTTGTGCTGAAATCTGTGCTAATTCTTTGCATCTTCTACCAAAACAAACGTGGCGGAGGCTGCGCGCGCCCAGGAGCAGTGATATAGGTAAGTTTTACAAATTGTAAATGTATTTCTCCATAAGACAAAGCGCAAAAAAAATTTTTACGCTATGCTCCACATCCTTCTGACTCTGTAGGTTCAAAAAATATTGTAATTTCGGAATAGTTTGTTCCTGGCGACAGAACGTTGCTATGTTGCACAAATGCAACAACGTGTACATGGTTTATTTTCTTCGGAATAATGAAATGGCTTCGAAACGCTGGTATGGCCTAGCAATGCCTGCTGATAGTGAAGGCAGTGACTATTCAATTAGTCACGACAGCCATGAGTGTAAGTCCGTTTCGATTCAGTATATGGACAAGATGTTCTCTGGTCAAATTTCCTTTTTTCTTTTCAAAAGTACGCTGTGCCTCCGCACGTTGCCGTGTCACGTCGTTACGGGCACAGCTTTACGTCTGTGCTTCGATGTTCTACATTTTGTCAATAACCCGAAAACACTGCATTGTTTCCTGGCTGGACGGGAATCTGCATGATGTACTGCACGAAGTGTGGGAACCACCTGTGCTGCACAAACATGTACAAGTGCTTCTTTTTGTTCCACACTAAATCATAGGTGCACCAATGATTGCCTTGTGCAAATAAGCATCTGAGTATGAATCGCACTAAATCTATCTTTTACTTTCAACTTCTTCTTTATTTGCACATTGTTGCAAATATGCAACATACCCTTTTCCTGCAAATTGAAACCACAGACATTCGCTAAAGTAACTTTCCATGGGAGTACAGGTACTATTATGCTTCCCTACAACGCCAGGAATAATATTTTGAGGAAACAAAAAATTGTGCAGTAAAGGGTTAACGTGCACCTAAATCTAAGTACACGAGTGTTTTCGCATTTCGCCCCCATCGAAATGGGGCCGCCGTGGCCGGTATTCAATCTCGCGACCTCGTGCTCAGGAACACACAAGAAGGTGGCATGATATTTAACTGGCTAATTAAGGAAAACAGTTGCTCTAAGCTGTTACCTAAGCTGGTCTAAGCTGGTACCTAAAGTTAGCCTAAAGAACACCAACGCCGAAGTTCGAGTGCCACTAAGAGACACTAAGTCGAAGATTGGGGTCACCTACTATTTTTTATTGCTTTTCTCTTCCGCCTTGAGGCAAATGTGAAACCGTCACACGTGGAAGATACGCTGATTCAGCACATATTCAAAAAAAGAAAGAAAGGCTGCTACTTCGCATAGCAACGCAGCAGCTCAGCAACCATAGCTTTCCCTTCAGTGTCACAGAGTTGTCCGGGAGTATAGGGATATGCGATGACGTCATCGAAAGTCGCCATGTTGTAGTGCAGCCCGCATGGCGGAAAGGTGCGCGTTATCTGGATCCGTTAATCTTCAGCCATCCCATGAAAGCGGTGAATATGACTACAAAATGACATACGTGACGTCATGCTAATACTCCCTCTGTCCAGAACAACGTTACATACTGTAGTACCTTTTGAACGCAAGAATTCGCAGGGAAACGTCAACGGATCTCGTATTTTCTTTTCCAGACGTTTCTTTCTATCCAATGGCTCTTTCTTCTTTTTTTACGCGTGTTTAGCATTCTACACAACACAGTAAACATTTGGAGGCAACCGAAGATCAAGCCTTGAAGATGCAGTAGGCTATGCCACTGTCGTCTCATCCTTGTGCCGCTTACACATGCTTAAACCCCTCGAAATAAAATTTTATGTGCGACGCCTTTCCGCTGTGTACACGCAGTTCAGAACACTCGCGTTAGAACATGCTGTTCGTCAAGTTGTGCGCCACGGTGAAGGAGGGGAGTTTTAAGGGCGACATGCGAAGATGAACGAAAACCCTGTTGGACTCCTTGTTCTTACTTTCGCTGCTTCTTTCTTTTTCTTTTTCTTCGCTGTGGAAACGGGAAACACGCGCTTCCTCGTGATGCACGAAATAAAACTAACCATGCGCAATAAATCCAAGCGAGCTATTCGTTTCCTTGGGGGCACGGACAGTCTATCATCCCTCGAAGAAGTGCAGACGGGGCCATTCTAGGGCCTCGTCCACTGCTCCGCCCACTCCAGACCATTCCAGGTCAAACAGGAATGCCCAAATTGGAAATCGTCAACTTTTTGAGAGGCAGCATAGGCGTCTGTGCCGCGCGGGTCCTACGGGACATTACAAATAAAAATACTGTTGAACTCGTATGGGTCCCTGCCCATTCGGGGAATCAAGGGAATAAGGAGGCGCACTGGGTAGCCCGAGGTCTAATCAACTGGGAGGTGTACCCCTCAGACTCGGATGCCATGGATGAGGCACCGGCGACATACTACGAGATAACAAACTACTACAAGCAAAAAAGGCGAATCTACCCGCCTCCAAACGCGAGCCTCACGCGAGCGCAATCCTCGATCCTGCGTCGAATCCAAACTAAGCCGTTCCCCAGCCCACACTGGCAGGCCATAATTACCAACGGAAAATGGAGCCCAATATGACAAAACTGCACAAATCAAACACTGGCTACCCAAAATCACATTCCTTGGGGGGGGCGAGGGCTTACCCCCTCCCAGGTCGCTCCTGCTAGCTCCCTCACAACATACGTGGAAGGAGCTGCTCAGAACGCCGGATGGAAAACTACAAAAAGCCCTCGTTGCCTGGGCCGAAAGGGTAGCTCCTCGTGAGGGGCCATCCTGGAACTCAGGCCTGCCAGATCATAACTGAGCAGAATCTCAATAAAGCTGTTACCGCCACCTGGCCACAGGCACTGCTGCACGCGTCCCCGAACGAAAGTGCCTTCGGCGGTCGCTTATTGACGGTATGGTAGCGTTTTCAGTTGATTATTGATTGAAGACGTAGTCGATTTTTGGCACGTAACAGGAGTAAAATCGCTCAGGAATAACTCTTATTCCCTTCTGAGAAGAGGTTGAAGGGCTACCATGTTGATCGCTTCGTAAAACATGGGCAGCATACCTGACACCTGCAGCCTTGATGTATATAACGCTGGGTCGTTGCGAACACGTGAAGTTTTCGAACGTGCTAAACGAATACGGCAGTTATGCGATTCGGTCAACAAATCAGTCGAGAGCATATTCGAAATGCTAGCCGTATATTTAGAATTTGATTGGAATAGTTCCCGGAGAACCGCAATTATCGTATGAATGATTGAAAAGCAAGAAAACTGGAACACTCAGACATTGACTCTCTCTCCGTGACAGCTCAGCTGGTGGAGCAGCAAACATAAGATGGTGCAACTTGAAGCGTTCTTGGCTTTTCTCGCTACCGCTGCAGAAGGAGCGGCAAATATGCACGCTTCTAAAGTGCTTGTCGACGGGAACCAAATTTATGTAATTACTTGCAATAGTCCCATCGCTTCACCTCCTTTGTAGAGTTTGCGAAGCAATTAAAATACATATACTTATGGTTGGCGCGTCAAAGCTGCGAAAGAACTTCAGCCCGCGCTGTTGTAACGGAAAGCGCGCGGCAAATATTTTGTTGTTATTGCTCGAACGGCTCTTTTTGAATTTTACTGCTTACGGAATCCGCCCGCACCGATACGTCGGAACGGTGCAGCCTGCGTCCAACAGGCTAGGCAAACAAGCACGAGCGCGACTGTCACAGTAAGGAAAGCGTAGGTACCAACCAGACCTCAGCGAAAATCTGCACATGCGTTAAGCTCGGGCGACTACATAATTAACACTTAAAAGGAAATTTTCACCTCCTTGTTGCCAAATCATTTCACGCATCCCAGTGCCGTTTGCGCAAACTCTAGTAAGGCAGTATGCATATTCGGGCAAACAAAGTGCATCAATATTCAGAACCCCGTTAAAAATTTCAAGACATGTCACTATGTCCGCTTGCCTAAATTAGCGCTAGTTCGTTGTTGTTGTTGTTGTTGTTGTAATCGTATTAATGAAGAAACAAGTCCTTTTGTATAAAGGTGAAAGCCGTGAGCACGCCCACGAAGGTTTATAAACGACTACAGAACGTAATGGTTGCGTCTTTCAGGTAGCGCCGTACTCTTGGACAGCCACCCGCCCCCACCATCGCGGCCCACACACACAGAATGGTATATGTAGTTCTCAATCTTGCGGGGTACATAAGTTCAGGGTGCTTATGCCACGGCCGGCACGGCCGACAGCACGTCTTTCCACAGTATAAAAGCGAAAGCGGTGAGCATGCCCCTGAAGATTTTTAAACGACTACAGAACGTAACCGCTGCGTCTTTGAGTTACCCCGTACTCTCGGACAGCACATACTGGTGTATACATTTCTCAATCCTGCGGAATACAAATGTTCAGGGTGCCTATGGTACGGCTGGCATGATCGGCAGCACGTCTTCCCACACCACGTGCTGCAAAGGGAAGTCGCGGGGAATTAAGAACCTCAATGCATTGCGCTCACATTAAAACGAGTAATAGTGCACGTGTTTCTACGGGGTGATCGTCTAAGTTTTCCATAACTTTAGGAATCGCCTGTGACAGATAGCATAATTCTTGTCCTTGAGCTGAGTTATCCGAGGAGGCGGACGTTACGAGCACAAGAAATGCAAACATATTCCACTAATTAATTTACTCTACGGCGCGTATAACAATTTACGAACTGTAGCCGGTGAGATCGCAAGATCTATCCACTTTAATCTCCAGGATGACATCACTTTCAAGATATTATTTCCAGAAGTGTAGTAAGAAATACAGGGTGATCATATTTTAAGTCTTACGTAATCTTTAAATATAGCCTGTTGCAGATAGCCTAATTCTAGTTCTTGAGCAGGATTATTCAGACAGGCGGAAATTACTTGCACAAAAAATCAAAGCTCACATGAAACTAATTCAGAACATCCACTAATAATATTTCCAATTTCTTACTTAACGGCACATATTGCAATTCACAAATTGTAGCCGGTGATACTGCATGACGTATCCACTAAGAATGAAATTCCAGATTGACGCGTTTTGAGATATGGACCATCAAACTTGCCGTCAATATGAAATGTTTTTCAACGGAACGCTCTCTTATGCATTCAAGCACAAAACTAACTGGAAGGCCCATGTATTTCGTTCCACATTTTGGGAAATTATATCTCAAAACTGGCGTCATCTTGGAATTTCATTTCAAGTGGATACGCCTTGTAAGCTCACTGGCTACAATTCGTAATTATTTCAGAAGTTAATTAGTGAATTTGTGTTCATTAATTTAATATGTGTTTCGATTTCTTGTTTAGCAATATCCGCCTCTTCGTATAATCCAGCTCAAGGACAAGAATGATGCTGTCCGCCACAGGCAATTTTTTAAAGATTCCATAAAACTTAAATATAATCACCCTGTACATGGGCGTGCCGTTTGCGTTTGCGGTTCAAAAGATAAAAGGTCATTTTGTTAAAAACGTAAATGAAACAACAGTTCATTTCTTCGGCGAGTTTGATAGCGTGTAGCTCCGAACTGGTGTCATTATGGAAATTCATTTCAAGTGCATACGCATTGCAATCTCACCGGCTACAATCCGTAAATTGCAATATATGCCGTAAAGTGAATAATTCACAATTATCGGTCTTTTTTTATTTAGTTGAATAGCTCGGATTTCTCGTGCACGTAATAAGCTGTTGTATGCTGTATGTGCGAGTGAAAGCACACGAGGGAAGCCGACGATCGCGGCTCAATCTGACGCGCACAAAAGAAGCAAGCGGCGAGCAAACGCGCCATCTTCCGTCGCGCGAAAGGCCGTGAAGGAGGGGGGGGGGGGATAAGATTAAGGGAGAGGGGGCTCCGGCAGCAACTGCGTATTTCGCGACCGGGGAGCAAGGGGAACTGACGATCGCTGCTCAACTCGCGTGCCATATATGGAGGAAAGCGGGTAGGCTGTGCGGGAGGGGTGCGGCCGGCTTCGACTCCGCCAACAAATGCGTGCCATATTGAACACGTGTGCGTACTTTGAACGGCCGCGCGCGGTGCCGTATCTTGAAAGGGATCTGCAGACGGCTCATACCTCTGTGCGCGCTGTGTATTCGCCGCTCTTCCGATGAAGCCGATAGACGGCACGAAGGTCACTTCACTCGCCGCTGTTGCCGCGCTCGCTCACACCAGCATTTTGACAGCGAGTGTAATGTGTTTATGTCTTCCTGAGCGCGCGGACACCAAGCTTGTTATTACAGTTAGTAAGCGAATGTTTCCAAGTTTATACGGCGGACAAAGCTACTATCATAACTTCGTAGAGCTGTCTAGCAATTTGCCATCGCAATCGATGCTTCGCCTGTCGGGAGAAACTGCGACTTTTTTTTTTTCTTCCTAGCCCAGCTACGCGGCTCAGAACAAATCGTGAATCCAAGCCAGCCAAGACAAAGCATGCATCGCGAGTCGGCACGTTTTTTCTGTCAAACTGAGTGTGTCACAGAAACCAGCAAGGCTCCGCGTTTTGAGCGAGCGCATTTAGATGCAGGGATGCGGAGCCTCATTGGTGAATAAGTAGAACCACGCAATCGATGTGCACATTTTGGGATACAGGTCCTGATTAGCACAATTACTGTGACCATATTCGGTACACAAGTATGTACCCCAAAATGCCGATATATATATATATATATATATATATATATATATATATATATATATATATATATATAGATCTAAGAGAGCGAAGTCAAGGAGATTAACTAGGCACACGTCCGGTTTGGTACCCTGCGCTGGGAGAGAGGGATGCAAGATACAGAAATGAAGAGAGGGGAAGAGAAAGGGCACTGGTTGCGCGCAAACGTCAACAAGCCAAGCTAGTGCATAAATACTCGCAGAGACTTGCCGACTCGAGGTTTTACAGGAAATCTCTAGTCGCTTTCTGCGCCAGCAAAGCGCACGGGCATGGTTCAACGATCTTGGATTACGAAAAGCCATGATGCCTAGTGAGTAAAGGCATGTCAGCACTAGAATCAAGGCGTACAGTACTTATAAGGCGCCTGGAACTAATGGTGACTGCAGAATAATGAAAAGCATGCGAAGAGCATGCAAAAAGCGTCACTCAGTGACTGCAGCAAAATGAAGACCTGCCGGTCTCGTGGTCTCTCCTTGGGAATTTCTCAAGAGCACACTGGGTGAAACAACATATCGAGGCTAAGTAGGCAAGTTGCAGAGGGAATCGTGAGTGGTCTCATTTCTTTCCTGGCAAGAAAGCGCACGGATATATAGCAGAATGGTGCCGCTATGTTCGCCCCTTTTTTAGGAGAGTGTTCAAAATATATACTATGCATGCCTGCTTCTACGTTTATGTCAATGAAAAAGTAAGAGTGATGTGCAGTCGAAGGGTCGTTGTTAAGGTATGCGCTGCAGCTCAAACAGATGACGTCAGACGTTAGAATATTGAATTTCCGCAAGACGGCCGCGTTGCAATTAACGCATTTGCGCACGCGCACTGCGATGACACGCCGGGTATTTGATTTCACTGCAAGCATGCCCTAAAGCCCTGCACACACTACGATTTCTTTCCGTTCTTTTGTGGCTCTGGCACGTCAAATTCGCTTCTCGGAAAACATTGGACTACGAATATCTTAAGGCTTTTGAGGGCTTTTACTAAATATGAAGTGATTTTTTGTTTGACAATATACTGATAATTTTATTATTTTCCTTTTGGAGGCCCTGAACCCGCCCATTGTATTTCAGTGAGGCCCGTACTGATACATAACAGTTACGGCAGCCAACCGAAACAACATCTGGTTAACCTCTCTGCCTTTGTGTGCATGCTTTCTTCTTTTACGGTTTGATTCAATCACTCATATATACGTCAGACACTACAGTAGCTCGACAACTCGCCCTTATTTGGTGTGCAGCTTCTGAGAATAACAGTATTATTCGACTATAGTAGTCCCTGTAGTCTCGAAAGCAGAGCCAACGTGAGTAAGACGCTTCAATGTAAACTCAATTGAAACAGACGAGACAGCATCCCTTATCTCTAGAACATAAGATAAATTTGTTCGCTAATTAATGTACCAGACGTTAATGAAAACGAAAACATAAACAATCATAAAATTCTATGTAGCGTGCTGCTTCAATCAAAGATAGCCCGCTATCATTGTCGAGCGCTATAACTAAACAAAGAGAAAAGGACGGAAAGGCAGAAAGGTTAACTATGGTCGCGCCTTGGTAGCTACCTTGCACATCGGAAAGAGAAAAGTAGCTATACAAAAATGTTAGTCAGCACATGCACATGGATGGATGGATGTATGGAATAACTTTAATGAAAGGTCCTGCGAGCTACGGAACGCAAGGTCCCATAGAGCGGGCTACTCCCACGTTGGGACCGGGAGTTGTAACTACCTGGCCGCATCGTGGGCTCACTATAACCGTTGAGGATCTCCCCGAGAGTCACAGGTGGTCGTATTGCCTAGTCGCCTTCAACAAGCGCAGTGGAGCTCTGTAGTGGCCAAACTCATGCACGGTGTCATCGGCCAACATGGCATCTTCGGCCAAAGAGCCGCCTTTCAAAAGTGGTCTGTCAAAAAAATGGATTAATATAGACTCTGACGTTTTACGCACCGGGAGTATGATCTAATTATGAGGCACAGCGCAGCAAGAGACTCGGGATTAATTCCGATCCCTTGAGGGTCGAACCAGTGACCTCGAGCTCAGCAGCGCAATGCCATAGCCACTAGGCCACCGTGGCGGGTAGCGGCTTTCACCTAAGCAATTGAGACTAGCAAGCAAAGAACCTCGTTGATCGTCGGATGACGTGCCGTGGCACAAAATGCGTCGTATAGTTTCCTGAAACCCGGAACAATTGCATGTATATTTAAGAAGAGGATGATTCGCAAAACAGACAAAGACGCTAGAACAAAGACGCGAACAAACGCTACATACCGTGCGTCTGTCGTCTCGCCCGCGTGTGCTGTGCGCATTGCCATTTCCTCGGCGTTATAAAACAACTAGCCCAACGACAAGTTTTATTGAACTACAGATATGCGTAACGCTGTTGGCCACTCGAGTGAGAAATGATTCAAATGAATGAGCTTCGTAAGGCCGACCACATGCAACGACACAAATTTTTTCGCGACCAAGGGGACCGGGTGGCAGGCGAAGTCTCAAGCGCAGATCGAGTGCATGCATGCACATATGCTGGTTAAACCCATTGACTTCCGCTGCCCAAAGGTGATGCAGCTAGCAGCTGAACAAAGCTACAGCGAAGCATCCATTCCCGACGGCGACAACCTGTTATCGAAGTTCCATGCTTCCAGCTGGCCACCACTCTTCGAATCATGGTGCGACGACGCAAGCTTAGCCGACCTACTAGCTGCTTCGCTTAGAAACGCCTTACAGCGCTGCTCAGTTACAATACGGCAGAGTGCGAAGCGTTAGGTCTTTTCACGATGGTATTTCTGTCTCACGCTAACGCCGAGCCGGCGGAGCAATGCCGGTGCAAGGTAAGGCCGGTGCTTTTACGGGACGACAAAAGAAGGCTAAAAATAATACTCACCAGTTAGGCTGCTTCTGAAGTGCTGCATAATCTCCTGGTGTGCCTGGCTCCTCGACCAGCAATGCGACCGTTCCAAGTCATAGAAACCGATGATAAAACCACAACACCAGCAAAATAACATCAGCGACCTGATAGCACACTATTTTGCATTTTGATGCCACTGAGATACATACGCCCAACGCGCACAAGGCGTTGTGCTGATGTTGATGCCCTTGTCGAAGTGACGCAATCGATTCGGTGACGTAATTCGATAGTTTTTGTTGGTCGGTCGTTCTGTCGGTCGGTCAGTCACCGCGATTTCGGTTTGGAAGCAGTCGGCTTCCGGGGGCGCCACCGCCTGTCAATCTACTTTCGGTTCGCTTAATGTTATGCGTGGGAGAATGGTCGCAATTTCGAGTGCGAATTGAATAGTTATTGCTCTTCGAATCGTACTCGAATCGAGAATTCACTATTGTAACGTGACGAATATTTATTACAGTTCGAACGTAGCTAATAACAACACTTTTAAGAGTCTCGAAGGAGAAGGTCTGATCACGAAACTGAGGACTTTTTCGAATGATTCTGCTGTAGGAGAGCAGCGATCGTTGAGCACAGGCACCCAGTTTGTGATAGAACGCACATGGCAGGTAGCTTCTCATCAATAATTTGCAGTCATGCAAAAAACATTTCTCGCTTCGAGGCAACCTATATCCTATAACAGCAGCTTGGGCTTGTTGGCTTTCCGTCCTGGTGTTAACAGCGCAGAACGTAGACGGGGACACGAGACGTGAAGGCGACAGCACTCGTGGGGCGTCTTCTCGTCTCCCGTGTGCGTTTCGCGCTGTATGCGAATTTTTTTTTTTTTGTATGCGAAATCTATATGCGAATTTCTTGCGTCTATTTAACCATTTTTCATTAATATCCTACCAGCCTCACCATATCTGCGTCTCTTTAAACGAATGTGCGGGGTTGTAGTATCCCACTTTTACACTTCAACGAACACACCACCCTATATGCGCATCACGTTGACGCGGTGCTTTCTTGTAGTTTTAGTAGAGAGTTTTAGTATAGCGTAAAACCCTTGCGTTAGCGTTAGCGTGCCACGCAACGCTAACGCATAGAAAGACTGCACTGCGCGGCACAAGGTAGTGTTTTAGAATAGCGGAACGGAGAAAAGCGTTAACGTTAACGCAAACAAATACAGCGCCATCTAGATGTAAAGACACAAAGTACTGGAAAGCCAAATCCACACGAACTGTCGAGCTTATCCAATGTCGAATCCGCAAGTGTGTCCCTAAGTCAAGCTTATCGAAAGCCACAATCGCTGCGTTAATTACGCATGTAGGTGTTTGGTTTGAGCGTTGTTTTGTCGAGAGTCGCGAAACATACCGATTAATCTTGGCATGCTGCGATCGAGTGTTCTGTGGGACCCATATTACGTGTCCTTTTTAAGTTGGGATGACATAGACACCCTCATGCTTCGGGAATGAGAGCGACCGCGCTGGTTCTACGTGTCCTAAAGATCCACTAAACGTCGAAGCTACATCGGAGGGGACGTTTCGCCGGCAATTTCTCTTCCAGAAAGCGGATTTCCCACTTCTTTGATTTTTTTGCAACGGACGCCCACCTTGACGTCCATCCGAATGGGTTCAAGGCGAAAACCTCCTTCACGAGGTTCATATCGTCGTCGTTGGTAAAACACACACGCATTGTGACCACAGCACCGACCACACTACTGTGTTTTGCCGCGGAAAACATGACATGCATCGGTTCCACATGCGGCTTCACACCAAGCGAACGAGCGAAATACACTTGGGCGCCATCTCGAGGCGGATACAGCAAACACTTTTAGCAAACCCATAGAGTTGTTCTACTAACTCTATGAGCAAACCCTCTCGTTAAGCCTACTGCGCCGCTAATCGAGAACGTATATCGTAAACAACGCCCATTTGTCACCTGTGCACCGCTGCCGAAGCATCATCACACAAATCTAAGGCGAACACGAGCATTAGTGGGGAAGGATAGAGCCTAGCAGTGCAGGCAGACGGCTCGATAGATCCGAAGCGGGCTGCTCTCACTTCGACCGGCGCCGCCATCTTGCCGTACGTAAGGCTCCCCTTGCGTGCGTTAGCGTTCAACGCTAAATCCTGAAAATAGCGTACGTACGTAAGAGCTCCAGCAGCGTTTACGTATAGCGCATGCGCAGTGTGGTGCACGCAACGCTAACGCTAACGCTAACTCTTTGCGTTTGCTGCTTTACGCTATACTAAAACTCTCTAGTATAGCGTACGCTATACCATTGCGTACGCTAAAGAATAGCGGGTCGTCACTGCGCATGCGCTGAACGCTAAACGAAATAGCGGGTATAGAGGGCGTGCGCAACGCAAACGAGTTAGCGTTAGCGTTTTTGCGGGGTTTGCGGAGTTTGCGGGAAACGTGGCGGCGGTCCCGGCTGCCCGCTTCGAATTGAATTAGGCGTTGCTTTTGTAAAATGCACTTCGTTCGTAGCAAATGACTGCGTAAACGGCTTTCGCTCAGTCTCAGGCCGCTTCGACGACAGAGTATTATGGATAACCTCGTGGTGTTTTCCAGATCGCTTCTCGTTTCGAACGGGTCGAAGCCTAACGAAAGAACCGTTCGAGATGTCAGCGCCACCTATCGCTACAGGTGCGAAATAGCCGCAACGACGGCATATGGCCTCTGAGATCCGAAATATCACCGGCCAACTAAAACTGTAGAAAACGTGCGCTGCTTAGCGTACGCTATATCATAGCGTATAGCGCCACCGTTATACTGCACGGGATAACTCAAAGCAGCTGCTATCATTTACAAGCTCCTCGCTACCCGAACGACAAGTTGTGTACTTCATTACATGTTTGAACAAAATAATGTTATTGAGCATCATTTTTAACCGAACACACTAAATACAGACTTTATATTTTACTTTGCATAGAAATGAGACAAGATATTTGTTGTTTCAATATTCGAAAGCCCATTTTTCTCAAACATTCGTGTTCAATTCTATTCGGATATCTCTGTGTTCGAAGAATCCTACTTGCAAATTATTTGTTTATTGGTTACTATCAGCTTGAGTAGCGCGCCTCAAGTAAGAGATGGCTAAGAATACATGCAAGAATAAACAGCACAGGCGGTAACTTTCAACTGTATTATTCATAGCAGCCAGTGGGCATATATAGGCAAAAGGAACATGCGCAGATCGCGGCAAACAAGAATGCACATCAGCTTAGCGTGGCAACCAATTATCAAAAAAATCCTTTTCCGCTTGAAACAACCTAATGGAGGCATCGCTAACACAATCTTGGCCTTTCTTATTTATATGGTAAGCCTCCATCAGTTCACGTGCAGTCTGGTCATGGCTTCTGCCCAGAATCTTTATCTCCTCAAAAAGAGGTGCACAGCGACAGGCATTGCAGTGCGCAGGTAAGTGCGCCAACTCATCTTTCTTTAACTTTTGCTCGTGCTCCCTGGCTCGATCATTTAGGCACCGTCCAGTCTGCCCTATGTAGGACTTGCCACAGGCCAGGGGGATTTCATACACAACTCCTACATTTCATTTGGCATACGGCTTGGTGTGGTTCTTACCACAACCTAGCCTTCCTTTAGGATCACGGGAGGTGCGGGGGCAGAGCCGCGCCAGCTTAAAAGGCGCTGAAAAGACAAGGGGGACTCCAAACCTGCCTGCCACCTTCCTTAGGTTGTGAGCGACCCTGTGGATATGCGGTACTACTTCAGGTCTTATGGCCATAGAAGTCGTCCTCACCCTTGCTTTGCCCCTAGATCCTTTTACCTTCTGCAGGAGGGTTTCCACCACTGGCGTTACCATCGAGTCAGGGAACCCTGCCGTCTTAAGACGGGAAATCTGATTGTCAAAGGCAAGCTGCATCTTGTGCACACATGATTTGCGGAGAGCCGATTCTAAGCAGAGCATCGCTACTCCTCGCTTAACTATCTTTGACTGGGAGGAATCGTATGGCACCAAGCCCTTTTGTGCCCGAGGGAAGTACTGCCAGCACGCGTGACTTTTAGCAAAGGAAATGCGTAGGTGTAAAAAGCGCAGGGAATTGTCGAGTGGAAGTTCGTGAGTAAAAGAAAGCCCTTTGCCAAGTTGTTCAAAAACGGTTAAAATGCTGTCACAAGAAGTTAGACTTCCTTGCCCGTTAAAAACAATTAAAAAGTCATCCATATACCTAAAAACTTTTAAAATGTTTAAAAAAGCCCCCCCAAACGCCTGATCAAGCGCTTTGTCAATGGTAGCTAAAAAAATGTTACACAAAAGCGGTGCAAGGCACGAGCCGATGCAGATTCCACGTTTCTGCAAATAGAACTGTTCGTCATAACTAATAAAAGTGCTATTAAGATAGGTTTCTAAAAGGGCTAAAAAATCTTCCCCCGAAATACCAACTGCGTTCTGGAAGGGAATGGTGCCATTTTCTTCAATACACATCCTCACAGCATCAAACAAATCTCTATGAGGAACGGAGTAGAAAAGATCTTCTACATCAACCGAAAAAGCCGGACCTACGTCCTGGTTAGCCCTCAGAAACTCAACAACCTCGTCAGAGCTCTTTGCTACAAAGGGGTCAGATATAACAAGCGTCTTTAAACTCCTTAAAATGAAGCGGCTAACTTGAACCTGCCACGTTCCATGCTCGCTAACTATCGTCCTGAATGGGATGCCGGGTTTATGCGTCTTCGCAGTGTTAGATATGGAGCTGTTTCTTGCGATTACTTCGAGTTCCCCAGACCACATCGGATTGCAGCACAGCTAATTGAGGAATGCCGAAGCAGGAAAGCACATTCCAGAGGAGCGGCCGAGCAAACAAGTTTAAGGACAAGTTCACGTGCCAACAAGTTCGTGCGCCGCCGGGATTAGCAGGTGGGCCTCGGACAATGGAGCATGAGCAGCCCTCCCCTTCTCCTCGTTAGAAGTGCATTGCCAGTCTGCGAGGCAAGACCGCAGAGAGCCGCCAGGTGTGACACCGCGACACGGGCGCCTACCATTGGCTGAAAGTGGCGTCATCGGAGCGGACTCTCCCATTGGTCAAACATGACGTGACTTACAGTGCTCGAAGGGTTTATAAGAAGCCTTCCAGAGAGACCTGAGGATTCTGGGACATGCCCTGATTCCCTGATTCACCTCTCTCGAACTTCTTGCCGCGGGCCGCAGCGTCCGAGTTGCTGCCGGCCAGTAATGTCAGTACGAATGTTACTTGTCGCTCACCTCCCTGTATAGAATATAGAATAAATACTCCCAAGTTTGTGGTTTTCATCCCGGAGTCCGTCCATCAACCCCAACATCTGGTTGGCAGCGGTAGGATCGCCTCCGAATGCATCAGCTGGTGGCAGCGCTACGGATAATCCTTCGTCGAGAGAGATCCTAAGGAACCGGGCAGAGCGAAGAAGAGAGAGCCTTCGTCGAAAGAGGTCCGAAGAAACTGGGAGTAGCGAAGAAGGAGCGAGCCTTCGACCCAGGGAGTCCGGAGGAACCGGGAACAGCGGACAAATGAGCCGGATGGCAGGGTGCTGCAACCGTAAGGGAGCGCGTGGTTTTTTTCCTTATGATTCGCCAGACTCAAAGGTTGTGTGTTCAATTTTGATAGTTCTGGGAATCGGGAATTTGTTGCATTGTGTGTTTGCACAAATAAATAAGGAAAACAGTTTTAACCACCTGTCGGGGCAGCTGCCATGGATCTTAGAAGGTTGACGAGGTTAGACTTATTGTTGGTGTGCGACGATTTGGGAGTTGAGGCGGACGAACGGATGGAAACGCCAGCTATCATAAAGGCGATTCAAGATAGTGGCAATGATGATGAAAGCATTAAGCTTGCTTGGGAGGTGATACAGGAGCCACGGCAGCGTGAGCGTCGTGTATGTTTGCGACAGCGTCGTGAACTTAGGAGTGAGCTTAAGCGTGAAGAACGCGAGAATGAACGGAAGCAGGAGCTTCAAGAACTTACTCTTAGGTGTCAGCGTCACGAACGTGAGAATGAACGCGAACGTGAGTATCAGGAACATAAGCTTGAGCGTGAGGAAAAGTATGAGAGAGAGAAGGCAGCACTGATCAAAGAGATACAGCATTGTGATCAGTTATTGGCACAGAGACAACGGCTGTCTGAGAATTCTGCAGGTAGTAGAGAGCGAAAGAATGAGGAAGTGTCTAGCAGAGTTTCGCCAGAAGCCGACGAGAAGAGTAGTGCCTGTGAGATTGGCTGCCGATTCATAAGTGAAGGGAAAAGGCTAGCTGCTAACGATGCCTTAGTGGCAATAGAGGCCGTTAAAGGCCAGAGTGAGAGCGACGAGGTGCTGTGCCAACAGATGACTGTGGAGACAGCTAGGCCAGCTGCGAACAAATTGGCACAGTTACCGCGTGTGTGCGTCGCTAGTAAGGTTAGCGAGGTTGCTAGTGAGGAAAAGGGTACTGTTGACGCGACAGACGCGAGCACCCATGTAGAGCCAGATCTGCGTGCAGAAGTGAAGTGCGAGCTGGACGATGCAGTTGAGAATAGCTCTCGGGGTGGCGAGCTCCGTAGCTCACGAGAGAACAACTGCATTGTTCAGGGATCGGTGCGGCTCTCCGCCAGTCTAGATAGCCTAGATAGGGATGGTTCAGTTATTAATCATTCGGACTGTGTGCGTGAGACAGCGATCGATACCGACGGGCTGTGTGTCGATGCATAGCGTGCGCTGGGCAATGTAGTAGAGGGCAGTTCGCAAGAGTGCGAGTTGTCTAACTCGAGTAAAGCCTGCTGCATTGTGCCAGAGTCGGTTGAGCTGTCCGCCAGTCGAGGCAGAAAGAGTGTTGATTTAAAGGTAAATCACTCAGACTGTGCGGGCAAGAGACCGATCCGGGCCGACGAAATGTGTACCGGCCAGCACGAGGCACGAGAAGGCGACATGAAAACGAGTGCAAAGAGAAAGCGCCATAAAAAGAAGCGCGGTAAAGACCGAAAGTCGGTAAATAATGTAGCGCCGCCAAAAATGGCGAGAAACCCAAAAGGGCAGGGCGCGAGGAGAAGAAAGGTGCGGTCGTCACTGACGATGTTGACGCATCCTAAACGTTCGAGCCACAGGTCAAAGGGGGACCGCGAAGAATGTTCTGCACGGACGCGGACAAAGGGCACGAGGCAGTTAAGCTCCTCGTCGTTCCGTAGTTCTTTTCACAGCTCAGCGTGCAGTTCGAAGAAACGCAAGGTGGCAGGACGAGACCAGGTGGGCAGTAGCGACGCGGTCAATCGAGTTTGTGTTGAAAGCGGGGCGCGAGGACGCAAATTGGCAGGAGACCGTAACGTCTTGGGGGAGCTGATAGTGAATCAGCCATTTTGTTGTCTCTCGGCAGACAGAGTAGCTTTCAAACCACGCCCACCGCGGGTTCGACTCAAAGTATGAGTCAGACGGAAGCGTTTGGAAAGGGAGGCCAGGAGCGCTTCCGTAGAAATGAAGTGTGTTGTTTTTTATTTTGAGCATCGGAAAATTTCGCGATTTGAGACTAGAGTTTCTTTCAGTGTGTAAAGTTTGAGCTTTGTTTATGTTTTCGTTCGAGAAGCTCGAGATTTGAAAGATGCGTTTTAGGTAAACCTGTAGTCTCGCGAGATGTTCATTAATAAGTAGATAGGCTTTTTTATTTGTGTGTGTGAGTAACCTGAGGGTCAAGGTTATTGTTGAGAGGCCTATCGTAACGCGCGTGTGTTTTATTTAACCTTCTTTCTTTTTAAGTGTTGAATTTTCTAAGGTTAAGCGCGTAGATTTTCAGTGAGTGCATGATTTGCACGGAGAAGCGTTCTTAGTTCCATTAGCGCGTGTCCTGTGTGGACGGAAGGAAGCAGACTTTATGACTGGGTTGCTGGTGTGTGTTGAGGGCAGCCGTATTCTGACTTTTTTTAGTGAACGTGCGTGGAAAGAGTTAGTAGAAGACGCATCATTTTAAGAGTTCTGCGGAGTGTGTAAGTCCCGCGAGTTTAATTGTTCGTTTAAGTCACCTGTCCTAGAGGGACTAAAGGAAGAAACGTGAGTAAGCGTAATGAAGAGTTTGCCTACAACGCAAGTACGCGTTCTGTTTAATGACCACAAGGCTAGTGCGCTTGTGATTACGTACTTGTGAGGTTGACCAGATTGTTCAGTGGCACCATTACGTGCGATAAGTACGCCACTGCGACAGAATTGGAAACATGCCATTCGTGTAGTTAGACCACTTAAGTTATGTTCGTCTATTTTCACTTGTTGTTTGCATCGTCAACGACCCTTTTGTTTTGCAACAACAATAGTAGTCTGGTCTTGTCGGCAATCGAGGAGAAATGGATAGCTGTTTGGAAGGGTGGTTGGAACTGTTTTGTCAAAATTGGGGAAATAAGAGATCAGGGTTGATTTTGACTCAGTAATAGCCTGGCGAGTCAGGGGTGAAGAGCCTGCGCTTACACGTGGGGCAGCGCTGTGTTGTTTGGTTTGTTTGACGTCTGTTCTCCAGGGCCAAGGATCCCGAAGTTCGTCAAACGAGGCTCGACCCCAGTACCCTGCAGCTTCTATCAGCGTTCCTCATGGCCAGCGAATTGAGTTCACCGGCCATTCAGAACAACCGGGGCGAGGACGAGCTGTGAGATATGGAGCTGTTTCTTGCGATTACTTCGAGTTCCCCAGACCACATCGGATTGCAGCACAGCTAATTGAGGAATGCCGAAGCAGGCAAGCGCATTCCAGAGGAGCGGCCGAGCAAACAAGTTTAAGGACAAGTTCACGTGCCAACAAGTTCGTGCGCCGCCGGGATTAGCAGGTGGGCCTCGGACAATGGAGCATGAGCAGCCCTCCCCTTCTCCTCGTTAGAAGTGCATTGCCAGTCTGCGAGGCAAGACCGCAGAGAGCCGCCAGGTGTGACACCGCGACACGGGCGCCTACCATTGGCTGAAAATGGCGTCATCGGAGCGGACTCTCCCATTGGTCAAACATGACGTGACTTACAGTGCTCGAAGGGTTTATAAGAAGCCTTCCAGAGAGACCTGAGGATTCTGGGACATGCCCTGATTCCCTGATTCACCTCTCTCGAACTTCTTGCCGCGGGCCGCAGCGTCCGAGTTGCTGCCGGCCCGTAATGTCAGTACGAATGTTACTTGTCGCTCACCTCCCTGTATAGAATATAGAATAAATACTCCCAAGTGTGGTATTTCATCCCGGAGTCCGTCCCTCAACCCCTACAGCAGTAAAGAAAACATTTAGCGCGGCACCTGAAGCGCTACTGATGTCCCAAGCGAGTTTATCGAGATTAAGAGACTTGCACATTCTTATAACCCTGCTTTTTACTCTAGTTTCAGAGTTCTTAATAGGTTTAAAATTCTTCATGAGTGTCTCAGAGGCTTTAGCACCAAACATGCCCTTCGGGAGCACAACAAATCCCCCTTCTTTGTCTGCTTCCAAAAGAACAAGCTCGTTGTCTTTACAAAACGTCAAAGTCCTATGAATGGCGGATACAGTTCGATTAGAAGCCGGTTGCGAGACACTTCTGCTAAGACAGGCAACACCTCAGTAGCGCTTCAGGTACCGCGCTAAATGTTTTCTTTACTGCGAAGACGCATAAACCCGGCATCCCATTCAGGACGATAGTTAGCGAGCGTGGAACGTGGCAGGTTCTAGTTAGCCGCTTCATTTTAAGGAGTTTAAAGACGCTTGTTATATCTGACCCCTTTGTAGCAAAAAGCTCTGAGGAGGTTGTTGAGTTTCTAAGGGCTAACCACGACATAGGTCCGGCTTTTTCGGTTGATGTGTAAGATCTTTTCTACTCCGTTCCTCATAGAGATTTGTTTGATGCTGTGAGGATGTGTATTGAAGAAAATGGCACCATTCCCTTCCAGAACGCAGTTGGTATTTCGGTGGAAGATTTTTTAGCCCTTTTAGAAACCTATCTTAATAGCACTTTTATTAGTTATGACGAACAGTTCTATTTGCAGAAACGTGGAATCTGCATCGGCTCGTGCCTTGCACCGCTTTTGTGTAACATTTTTTTAGCTACCATTGACAAAGCGCTTGATCAGGCGTTTGGGGGGCTTTTTTAAACATTTTAAAAGTTTTTAGGTGTATGGATGACTTTTTAATTGTTTTTAACGGGCAAGGAAGTCTAACTTCTTGTGACAGCATTTTAGCCGTTTTTAAACCACTTGGCAAAGGGCTTTCTTTTACTCACGAACTTCCACTCGACAATTCCCTGCGCTTTTTACACCTACGCATTTCCTTTGCTAAAGGTCACGCGTGCTGGCAGTACTTCCCTCGGGCACAAAAGGGCTTGGTGCCATACGATTCCTCCCAGTCAAAGATTGTTAAGCGAGGAGTAGCGGTGCTCTGCTTCGAATCGGCTATCCGCAAATCATGTGTGCACAAGATGCAGCTTGCCTTTGACAATCAGATTTCCCGTCTTAAGACGGCAGGGTTCCCTGACTCGATGGTAACGCCAGTGGTGGAAACCCTCCTGCAGAAGGTAAAAGGATCTAGGGGCAAAGCAAGGGTGAGGACGACTTCTATGGCCATAAGACCTGAAGTAGTACCGTATATCCACAGGGTCGCTCACAACCTAAGGAAGGTGGCAGGCAGGTTTGGAGTCCCCCTTGTCTTTTCAGCCCCTTTTAAGCTGGCGCGGCTCTGCCCCCGCACCTCCCGTGATCCTAAAGGAAGGCTAGGTTGTGGTAAGAACCACACCAAGCCGTATGCCAAATGCAATGTAGGAGTTATGTATGAAATCCCCCTGGCCTCTGGCAAGTCCTACATAGGGCAGACTGGACGGTGCCTAAATGATCGAGCCAGGGAGCACGAGCAAAAGTTAAAGAAAGATGAGTTGGCGCACTTACCTGCGCACTGCAATGCCTGTCGCTGTGCACCTCTTTTTGAGGAGATAAAGATTCTGGGCAGAAGCCATGACCAGACTGCACGTGAACTGATGGAGCCTTACCATATAAATAAGAAAGGGCAAGATTGTGTTAGCGATACCTCCATTAGGTTGTTTCAAGCGGAAATAGATTTTTTTGATAATTGGTTGCCACGCTAAGCTGATGTGCATTCTTGTTTGCCGCGATCTGCGCATGTTCCTTTTGCCTATATATGCCCACTGGCTGCTATGAATAAAACAGTTGAAAGTTACCGCCTGTGCTGTTTATGTATTTTCTTCCTCTGTCCCCGTCTTTTTTGCGGTCAATATGATTTGCAGTAAATACCAACTAGGCCAAACTGAAGTTCTTCTGAAGCTTATATAAGCCGATTTGTTAATCAAATGCTGCCCTGTGTGTGAGTGCTTCCGCAAGACAGCATAATCCGCCTCAGCAGCCATGGTCTCCAAAATCTGGGAAGGTTTATATAAGCACAAATTTATATAATGCACAAACTTTTGCAACTCCGTAATTATGCGCCACAAAGATACCAATTCCGTAAGCTGTATCTGTTACATGGCCTAAAGAAAAGACTAATTGAGAGGCAAGGTCAAACTATAAATGGCTTATATAAGTTCTGGAAAAGTCGTATCCGCAAGCTATTGTTATAATTAGGAGCTATGTGTTATATACCAATTACGTCCGCTTTACATCTGCCAGAAGCAGCATTTCCAGAATTGTAACGCTAGTTATTTTTCTCAGTTAGAAAGTTGGAAAAGTGAAACTTCGCTCATTTTTATTTCCCGAAACGTACCACGCGTGCGTGCGATTGCTGCGTGCTAAACATTACCAAAAAAAGCGTCTGTGACGACAGCGAAAGAAATAACTTTATAGGCGGGGCAAATCACCTTTTTTTTTCTTTTACGTTCGCTGCTATACAACCGTTTCATAAAATGCGCGTCACTGGCAGATGAAAGTAGAACCGGGGACCTTCTACTCTCCTCTTATTGAGGGGCCATGGTAAAACTGCATTTTTTAGCAACATAAGAAAGCAAGTAAAAAAATGCCGCTGTTTTTCCGAGAAGTTTCAGCTACTAGGAAGTCCCGTAGCCCCCTAAACGAAACGAACGGCAACAGAACTGGCGATCCTTTGGTGTACGGTAAGACTGTATTGCTTGCTTGCTTCCTTGCTTGCTTGCTTGCTTGCTTGCTTGCTTTGCCTTGCTTGCTTTGCTTTGCCTTGCTTGCTTTGCTTTGCCTTGCTTTGCTTTGCTTTGCCTTGCTTGCTTTGCTTTGCCTTGCTTTGCCTTGCTTGCTTGCTTGTTTGCTTGCATGCTTGCTTGGTTGCTTCCCTGTCTGTCTGTCTGTCTGTTTCAACTTGCGTAGCTTCTAGTACGTATTTTAAGAAAACTGACCACGTGCCACAGGTGGAGGCACGAGTAACAATCTCAGAAAGTTGCGAACGCTTCATCACCAGTCGAGCTACGTTAGAGCCAACTTATTTTTCTTTCACTCCTCTTATTCTGTTCTTTTTTCTCGGATATAAAACAATATAAAAAGCAAGGTTCCCCCGCTATCAGAATCCATATATTCACTGAATGCTAGCCCTCTTCATTGCTCCCCATTATTATAGGAAAAGATCTAACAGCGCTTTCTGATAAGTCAATCACAAGTGGAAATGTTCTGGCAATCATAACTGCCAGAACGCATCCCAACAACAATGCTTCCGCACTGGCGTCCTTGATAAATATGCGATGAAAAGTTGACTAACCAGCACAAAGTTCTGACCTTCCGAAGAGCGAATCATGCGCCTTATTAGCATCTTGCCTAAGTAGCTGTCAAGCTAAACTTATGTGGGTAGTAGGAAATGTTCCCCCGCGCAGCTCCAGAAGCTTACTCGGGCGAACACCATCCCATTCATCACAGCCACGAGCTGACACACAACGGCGTTACAAGAACGACCTAATGGGCCCCTTCGTTGGCTACAGACTCAGGCACGCTGTTCAGCCGTGATAAACTTCCCTCTCTTTCACTCTCACTTCTGCAAATCGCACGCTACTGTTTCTTGCATAAACGTGCGCTTGATGCCAACTGCCTGCGAGCGAGCGTACACTTGTCAGCGTTCCATCAATCAAAGACAATGCGGTCGCTCGAGAAAAACAGCGGGTGTGGGCTCTGGCGAGTTCCGTTCGAGCTCCTAACAGGTGCTTCTGTCATCTGGTCTTCATGTTTCAGTGCAACCACCGCATCCTGTCCGAAAGAAATCGTCGAGAACGGGTGCTCCGAATGAGCTGACTACACGGAGGAAGCGGGTCCGTTGCTGCCTTCTCGGAAGCAGCGATGCGGTTTCACGTCCTTGCGACCGTAGGCCTTGCGGCCATTTTGATTTCGAGGGCAGACAGCGGAAGGAACACAAATGACGAGTAAGTATTCGCACTGCGCAAATTCGACTTCTCGGGTGGGAACGTCATGGGTGACATGTGTATGTTCGAATGTGTATGTGTATGTATGTGAATGTGTATGTTCGACTTCCTTAGGTGGGCTTTCTTTTACTTTTCTTAATGGGATTCTTTTTTCCATAGCACAATACAATTTACTTTCTTCAACGATGTGAACAGGTCTCTGATTTACCTCCTCTAGAAATATTTAAGGCTAAACTTATGTCAATGATGATAAGCAGTTGCACAAGCCTGGAACAAAGAAAGGTCTGGAAAAGCCTTTCTCAGCACCACGGCAAAGCGATTGCCAATCGTTAAGCCTTTGTACAAATATGGATCCCCCTTCGTTACCGTCAACTCATGCCGTAGAGTTTCTTAGAATATGACCTACATGGAAATATAACGTCAATTTCTATGCGCACTATCTAACGGACCATATGCCACCCTAAAATGCCAGTATAGGCAGGGTTCGGACAGTCTTGAACTTGACCTAAGATATGTTAATAACAGAGCGAATAAATCTCGCATAGAATGAAGTCTTCATAAAAACTTCTGAATCTCACACAATATATTTTGCATTATGGTTTTCTGTGGTTACATGTACGCTGCCTAAAAAGTGGGAGTATTGTGTAGGATTTTATAAAATCGACAATTTCACAACAGTTTTAAGAAGACCAATTTTATCCAGAGAGAAAAAAAAGCCTTGCAATCGATCCCGCTATCCTTGCAATAACGAGCAACAGTTTACCGCGAGACAAGTTCAGGCAGGCGACAGGCTCCTCGAGTCTCGCAATAGCTGTCGTTCGTCAACGTGTTGCAGCTGGCTTTCTGATACAAAATGTGGCAGGCCGTAGCACGCATGCAACAATGGTGGCGAAGAATCTATGAGCGTAATTTATATGCCGGCACAAGGACTGTCAGAATTTGCAATGATCAGCTCATTAACACAGTATACAATCTCGAGCGATGATGCTGACAGACGTGGTCGTCGGCGCACAAATTTACCATTCCGACAGTGCCCCCAAGGTACAAACAAAAAAACGAATTCATGATTTTTTCATCAATTAATATCCTGAAGCTTACGTTATCAGTGGCAAAGTATTTCCACCTTGCCTTGGGATTCCTACGTTAAAACACCGCGTTCACTGCACTCATAGCTTCTTTTATAAAATAAATCTATGCTGAAAGAAAAGACACCCTGTATCAATGTATCGTGACTCAGTTCGTCGATCGATTTCTTACAAGTGGTGACCACGGACGCTTGCAGAACTACAACCTTCCACACCTCAGTTACACCCATCTCGATTCAGCTGCAACACCCACCTATTCCTGCCGGCAAGTCATGCCACAGACACAGGACGACGCCACCTCCTCCTCAGCACTACCACCTTGTGATGTCGCCACCATGAAGCTCTCGGATTTCTGGTCTCCAGAACCTGGTCCTTGGGCCATCACCATCGAATTCCTTGTTCCGGCAAAATCGCGTCGCCTCACAGGAAGCCAAGTTTGACTGCGTTGTCCGCATCCTCAACCACTCGAACCACATCATTCGCGACATGCCTCTGTTTCATGCCAGACGACGATATCTCTCGACGCCTTGAAGACAACGCTTCTTCGCCGCACGGCTGAATCTTACTAGCGCAGGACGCAACTTCTGCTAACCATGGAAAAAAAGTATTTTCGGCACCCCACACCGTGTACTCGGTGAATTGTTCGACTGTTCGACGCGAAATCATCAGCCGCATGAATTGACATCACTGACTAGACAAGTCGGCTTCGAGCAATCGTTCGAGCAATGAACGCCATCGTTCGGTCAGCTTGCAGAACCCCTCGCACCCGTATACGACGCGTGTTTTATTCCGCCAAGCAGCACAAAGATGTTCAAGGATTGTTTTTCTGTTGCCATTGAAAAGCGGCACATAACTACTGACACGAGTTGCTGTGAAGGCAATTCATTGAAGAACGACACCTATCCGCTGACCCAAGTTGACATCAAAGAAGTTGACTGAACAGTGGTACATGCCCAGTGATCTTAATCGGCATGAAAAAGGTTCATTGAAGACCAGCTCTTATTTAGTGTCACGTACTCATTGACCCAAGTTAGTCCATCGATCGGTTTTGTACACGGTTCCCTCAGCACAGCAGCCCGATGCTCTACCCATTGGACCATTGACTGCCCAGAGACCCAAGCTGGGCAGGAAATTTGCTAGAAAAGCGAAACAAACCGGAAAGTACGTGAAGCATCCTAAAAATGCTACTCGCATCAGTGATGTAAACTTCTGTTGCTAATCTCGACCGCCATCTCGTTAACGCTCCGTTCAGCTTTAAGCCCCAGCACTGCTAAAAAGTGAACATTCCCTACGGTACTAGACTGAGCAGTACTGGATCATTACCCTATGGTACGAGTCGAGACAGGTTTTCGAGTGAAGGGACGTTCTAGGATATCACGCGCTTTCTCCCCTTCCGTACTGCCAAATTAGTTCGAAGTACCCTTAAGGTGCTGATGAGGTGCATAGCTTGTTGTCATTTGCCTTGTACTCTTCCAATAAATCAATAGCACACTTCCTCAACAAATTTGTCAAAGAACTAGTATTGCCGAATATTCGCTAGCGTGGTACTTTTAACGGAGGGTTTTTCTCAGCCGCCTACTCTCTCCGAGTGTTGTATCACGTGCATTGAGAATGTTGCCCCTTTTAGAACACGGCAATGTCGCGGCTAAACCACTATTCTGCTTCTGTCATCTCGTGCCTGGAGCACATTTCTCGAGTCGCCCACTCTCAACGGGACAGCTGGAAAGCCCTTCGCTCAACTGAGTTTTTTTGAGCACACAGATTATTTCTTTCGCGGTATTCTGTAAGCAGCTCTAACCGATTCCGTCACTTGACATTCTCCCCACAGTGCCGCATTATTTCTTTGAAGGTACCCCGTTTCAGTTGTCTACATGGCTTGGTTATGCTGAAAGCGCTATTTCCTCAGCCAGTTCACGTCATACGTAGTATGACGTGAACACGGCATACGTAGCAAAACTTAATATTGAGTGATTTGTTAATTTTACTGATTTATGACTGTTTAAGGCATGATTGATGCTATTTGTATTACTTTTGCAATAGTATGGCACTCTTAGGCTTCAACGAAACCCCTGCATTTATGCCTTAGGGGTGACGTAGGCTTGTATATATATTACGCAAAACAATATTGATTAATTAATTAATTAATTGATTGATTGATGAATGCTTGATTGATTGCTTGACTAAACGCGCAATTAAAGCAATTAAAAAATGTAAATAAATACTAGCCACATGTAAAACGCTGAAGGAAGTTACATTGCCTGTTATATTATTTATTTCGGGTAGATCTATAAAAAGAAACCCATGTAGCATATAGCTTCGTTTCGTCTTTCAGATTAACGTTCTTGAAAAGGCGGATGCATTTCCCGAAAAAAAATCGAAATTCAATTGGGTAATTACCTAAGTTTGCCTCATTAAATATGTTGCTCATTACCTCATAGCACATCACAATTGCGGTGCTGAAATGAAACAATGACGTAGTCATGTCTACGTATGGCCTGAAATCCTCACACTAAAATCCTGAAATCCCGAAACTACCAAGTTTCCAGACATTCACGCCCAATATGTGGAACGATATGCATCCGCTTTCCGCTTAATTTCCTCTCTCAATCCTCGTGAGCTTTTAAAAAAAAAAGAAATGAAGAGAGTGTGAACTTTGTAAATTTCGAGCAGTTACTGCCATCTCGAATCGAAGCATTCGATTCAGACATTCGATATTTAAGTCCTTCGAATATTGGATCACGGCAGCACATAAAAGATTTCTCCGCGTGCACATAACACGCGTTTCCCTTTGTGTCAAGGTGACCTAATTGTGACTGGGCTGATGCAAAGAAGAGAATATCTATATATGTATGTACTCATGCATTCATGTGTTTATATCTGTTTATATATCTGGGGAGGCAAGGAATAATTGGGGCGCTGGAATAGTGAAGTTTTCGAATAGAATCAAACAAGAATATTGGAGGAAAATTATCTGCTAATATCCAGTGGAGTGTGAAATATTTGCCATTTTTAATCAAAATTAAATATAAAAAATTTAAATCCCTTTCGCAGAAAGATGTTAGTTAACGTTATTTGATACATTGAATGCCGTTAACACGGGAATGTCACGTCAATTGCGAAGCTCGTAGTTAAAAACAAAGGAACAGAGATTGTACCTCGTGCACGATTGCAATGACAGTAATGAAATAAATGAACAGCGCATCACGAAATGCACGTTGTAGATAGCAGTGCTCATTGAAGGGAAGTAAGCGCAATATGCATTGTTTGAAAAGAATGCAGTGCCTAGCGCAGCGTTTAAGAGAAATCCAAACGTGGTGAAAGTGGCGAAATAACAAAATGTTGTGCCTAAATCAATATGCCAGGTTCGCAGCCTGCCTCAGGCGAGTTATGCTTATTTAACGACTGGAAGCTGTTGTGCCGAAGTGAGCGTTCACTCAAGAATCCATTCATCTGCGCTACCGCATTTCTCCCGCAGCAGAATCAGTCGAAAAATTGTCATCACGCACTTGTATTTCTCCCTGTAGACTGCAACAAGTGCTCTTGCCACTTCTAGTATGAACAAAATGAATACTCGACAAGTTGGATTGTGAACTCTCGAATCCGGTGCAAATTGATTGGTACAAACGATTCGATTTCCCAAAGTAATATTGTTCGAGCACACGCCCGTAAATTCAAAAGTACGCAGAGGCAACGAACATGTTGCAATCTGTGTGAAGCGAGGCTTTTGTGAAGCGGGCAAGCAAATGCTTTACAACTAACGGCGATGTGTCCGATTTTATTTATTTTCATGATACGCAGCGAGTAATCTCTTCAAATGTTTCAGATGTTGTTTACAAATGACGAAACAACATTGTTATGCCATGTTTGTATCTGTGCACCAAATAGCTCGCGAAATGTGCGGAAACGCATGCAACAAATCAGGCGGATACACAGTGTGAGGCGCATGAGGAGCGATATCACAAGGACGACGAAGGCGTATGACGCTTGTCGAGTGAAGAATGGTGATGACAGGTGTACGGACAGAAAAACATGACACGTATCAAGTAACATTTAGAGATTCTGCACCTGTTGTGTCACAGTGGGACATGCCTATTCTGGAGGATCGCGCGACTACCCCGTGACACACACCGAGCGGTTAAATCAAACAAAATCAAGTAATTCGAGGAATGCGGTAACTATTCACAATTATTTAACAGATTGGTGTGTAATAGAGATGCATGTACGCCGACATGATGTGTTCAAGTTCTACGTAAAAAGTAATTTTCTTGTTATGCAAAAAACCGAGGTGGCCATACTTGGTCAGCCTACAATTTGGCCTGGAAAAGCCATTTCGCGGGTAGTTTCATATAACCTTTGTATATACGTCCAAAATTTATATCTGGCGAGACAGCGACCAACGCAACAACCAGACAGCCTGCGAAAGCCGCGAGAAAAGATAAAGAAAGCTTCGCATTAAATATGTTATGAGTTGATCATGAGGCCTGTTGATCATATTTCAGGAACTATGAGTCACTCTATCTGACGCCATACATCGAAGCGGGCCAGATCGACATAGCCAGGAACTTGAGCCGAGTGAAGCTGTTCGAGCACTACATCGGGGCAGAGACACACTCTGGCTACATCACCATCGACAGGTGGAAGAAAAGCAACCTCTTCTTTCTCCACATCCGCGCCCTGGTGCGTATGTTGATGCGGTAATCACCTGTGCTCCGTTATCCTTTCCTCGCGACCGCACGTATACTTGAATAACTTTTATTCGACCCGCAACAATGACAAATATACTTCAACTCTGAAGCCAGTCGCTTGGAGTTTTCATGTTTCTATACTTCGTATGGGCATACAAACAAAGGCAAAGCAACAGAAGCTGCGCCAAAAGATGTGGCTGGACCATCGTAACGCCCACGAACGCGCGTGAACATCGGATTTAAACGAGGCCACCTTTCTGCAAGTGCCTTTACTGATAAGGCAACAGCAAAGCAGAGGAAGTTTGGAGAACACAAAACTCACCGATTCTTACGATACTCCCTAATGCCAAATTTTGAGCGCAGCTGTTTAGATGCTTTGAATTCGCAATATATCCTAGCAAAGAATTTCAATCTGAACGGCAGGGTCCTCTCGGCGGCGGCGCTGAGTCTCTGCTCGGGCAGCTCGTTTATCAGTAGCGGCAGACAAAGGGCCTCCACCGGTTGCGTCGCTCATTGTTCAGGAAGAAAGCCTGAACCCGAGAACGCGTGGCTCACGCAGAGTGCATTCTCTAGCGGTGGTGGAGCAGGCGAAGTAGCGCATGCGCAGTAAGTCCGAAGCCCACTCCAGCGTTCTGTTTCCATATATGGTTTCCATATAATGACGTCATCGGCGACCGGGTGACGTGCAAGCTACTATGGCACCTTGTCGTACCGGGTCGCCGCCGTGGAGCACATCTGGTGCGGCGCTCTGATTTCCTCCTCACGCTTTCGCCATCCACTCCTCCTCCTCCTCCGCTTTCCTTCTCATGCTTCCGCTGTACCATCCTGCCCCGCTTTCCTCCTCACCCGTGTACCGTGCATTGGGTGTGCGTTATAGAAACCCAGGTGGTTGAAATTAATGCGGGGTCTACCACTATGGCTTGCCTCGTAACCATATCGTGGTTTCGTCACATGAATCCCTCGCCTTTAATTGCGGCAGCAATTATACGCAAACACAAGGCGAATTTCTGCTATCGCAGTCGCCGTAAGGTTCCGTATTAAGTCCAAGGCCAATAATAGCGTCGCCTTGCGCCGTATGCAGTATGTGTGAGTGAAAACTTGCGAAGGTGAGCCGGTGATAGAGGCTTAATCTTGTGTGCGCAGGGGAGGAAAGTTGGGAGAAACGGCGCCGTCTTCCGTCCCGCGCGAGGCTCCGGGGAGAGGGTAGGGAGTTGGGGGGGGAAGGGGGGAGGCACGCTCTACTGTGGGCCACCCGGGGCGCGTATTTAGAAATGCTCTTAGATACAGCGGGGCGTGCCACTTTTGACGGAGCTCGACGTTTCTGCGCAGGCGCGAGTAAGAGCGGGCGCGAGAGAGAAAATATGGGGGCTTTTGCTCCTTGAATATATGGCTCAGCCTAGGCACTACGGAGGAGGTTTCTTAGAGCGCGTTGTATTCGTTTACCCCCTAGATATGCCGGCATTGCGGAGTTCGGTCGAGTTGGTTTATACGCTCCGCCGCTGGCTGCCCGCGCGGTGAGGCAGTGGGCGCGGACGCCGCTTGGTGATCGCTGTGTCTGAAGGGACAATGTTCTGACTGGTGTTTTAGAAGCCGCGGGTCGCTTTTTTCGTCGCGACGATAGATCGGATTTTTTACAAGCACTGCTCCAGGAGGGCACATGTAACTGGCAAACGGACGCCTCAGGAGAGCACCTGAGGTTATAATAAAGCAGGCGGCGCAGGATCTCCGGGGCAGCCAAGCGGTAGCGGGGGGATCAAAGCTAGAAGCCGGGCGGCCCGTGGGTTGGGGCCGCAGAGGCCGAAGCGTGCCTGGGGGTGTTCGCATAAAACATTGGCAGTCCGCGATAGCAGACAGCCGATCTTATACTCCCCTGGCACGCGCAGGCCTCTGCGAGCCCCAACCCACGGACCAGTCCGGCTTCTAGCTTTGATATCCCCGTTGCCGCTTTGGTGTCCCGGAGGCGCCGCCAATATTGCGAAATAATGACACGTTGTTTTCATCAGTAAAAACGTGATCGATTAAATACGATTGCGTCGAGCCGCCAACTTGCGATGCTAAGTTCAGCACAACCGCGCCCCGCGACTTCTGCCGGCACGCCTAGGGGCAAGCGCATACACCGCGCACCAAGAAACTACTCCGTAGTACCTAGGCAGAGTCGTATTTTCAAGGAGCAAAACTCCCCACATTTCCTCTTTCGCACCCGCTCTCACTCGCGCATGCGCGCAAACGTCCGTCGTCTCCGCAAGTTCCACGCCCCGCTGTACCTACGAGCAGTCGGAAATACGCACCCGGGGCAGCACTATCTTGAAAGCCATCTGCGACGGGGACAGAGCCCACCGTGCGCTGTGTTTTCGCGGCTTAGACCGCGTTGATGCGACACGCAGCACGAAGGTAAATTCTCTCGCAGCCGCGATTCCTCACTGCTGTGTTTTGACAGCGAGTTTCCACGGTCATCGAGTGAGATGTGTTCTTGTGTGCTTCTGCGCGCGTGGCACCATTCTTGTTAATTCGGTTAGTATGCCTATGTTCACAAGTTTCTACAGCCGATAAAACTGCTATCCTCAGTTGATATAGCTGTCCACTAATTTGCCATCGCAATCGACGCTTCGCCTTTCGGGCGGAACTGCGACTTTCTTTAAAGCTTCGCTTTACAACAGGTGGGTTCGGCGCTCAGTGACATCTCGGCGTGCGCAGGACTTAACTGTAACGCTCGTGCGGACCATCGTTACTGCGTCAGCAATTTGCTTCTGTATTCCTCGCGTTTGATTCTACCCCGCAGCATTGTTGGAAGAGTGCAGTGCCTGGAAGCTGCTACCCTGTCACGCAGAAATTGGTACTTTGACATTAAGCAATAACATTTCGTAATATATTGATTGACCGCTTCATTGGATAATTGAATGATCAATGTACATAGGTAATAATTTCATGCAATGATTCATTCATTCTTGTTCCCATGATGCCACAAATAAACACAACCTATACAAGGAAACACGGCTAGGACGAGCGTTAACTACCGAATCAATCGTGCAATCACGGTAAGGAAAATGCACCAACTATTCCCCCAAAACGTCTTACTGAAATATCTCTATTCACAGCTCGTCACGCAAGCTTCATGTGTAATGGCTACATGGCATTACCTACATCTTGCGGGTTTCAGCACAGCGTCATCCACTGATCGGGGTGTTTGACCTCTCCCTTTTATAAATCTATCGGCTAGAAATGCATTTGCTGATTCGTTGTTCATTCGTTCTTTATGCAGGCGCCAAGCTACTTTTTTTCTTTGTGTTACAGAAAAACCCGGATGCCTATCCGCTTCTTCTATGGCTCCAAGGAGGCCCGGGACTGTCGTCCCTATTCGGCGAGTTCCTCGAGATCGGACCCCTCGGCATCGACGACAACGGGCGCCTTTTCCAAAGACGGAGCTCCCTCCAGAGGCACGTGAACGTCGTCTACCTCGACCAGCCGCCGGGCGCCGGCTACAGCTTCACCAAGCTGTCGCTGGGATACGCCAATAATCTGGACGATGTCGCCAGCGGTGTGCTCAAGTTCCTCGACCAGTTCATCATGATGTTTCCTGAGTACAAGAACCGAACGTTCTACGTGGGAGGAGAGTCTTACGGCGGTGAGGGATTCATCTATATCTACTCTAAAAGCCGTCCTACAACGCTAAACATGTCGCGGTACCTCAGCAGCTATGGTGTTGCGCTGCTGAGTTTAAGGTTTGAATTCAGAGGTTTTACGAGCCAAAACCACGAGGTTGATGGTGAGGCAAGCCGTAGTGTGGGGCCCCGGATTAATATCGGTGACCAGGGGATGTTTAACGGGCCCCCAATGCACAAGACGCAGGCATCTTTTTTGTTTTTTTTACAGCGAAGCTGTATATCTCGACCAACCAAGGAAATTTTCGCGTCGTTGTTGGCGTGGTAAGCAAAAAACTCCCCATACGTGGGCCCATCCCGGAGATAGTGCAATGCCAGGCCGTCCTGCGGCGGAGGTGAAGCATCGAACTGCGATGTTGCTTTCAATATTTTTCCCTCGGGGGAAACTGTATATTTTTAATGAGTGCTGTGAAACACCGACAGCCTTCCGTCGTTCTCATCTTGTGCACCACTGAGATGCGACGCTTGAAACTCGGCTGACGGTGCTCCTCGTCGTGCCAGTGTCCTGAGAACCCTTCAACGCAACCCTAAACATTGATACAGCTTCAGTGCTCCGACTTCAGGCGAAACTGCCAAATTTCTTTGGTATAGTCTTGTATTCTTATGCTGTAGGCATTTCTTTTTTATTATTTTAAGTGAGAGCAGGGGTGGGGGGGTAGGGGGGCAGCGGATCGTCACGCAGTTCGCGTTAATATGTTTCTATGTATCGAACCCCTTTCACGCCAATTTGGGCCGCTAGGTATGTTTCAGCGGGTGTGTGCCGCTCTTCCATGAAGCTCTTTTACTCCAGCCTGAATCACTGGGCGTATGCCACACTGACTATGTGCCGCTCCTCAAATGAAAACAAAATGCAACTAATGACGATTAGAGCAGTTTCATTTATGCTTATGACCAACAAGGCTAACGAGTTATGCGGGAATGTAAACTCCAAATCATGCGGATGCAGAGTGTCAGACGCGTGCGCAGCGATGTCGCAAGGGCCAAGGCGAGCCATGGCGTTCGTTCAAGGAAGAATGATGGCAGGTTCATGCAACGAAAAGCACGACACGCATCGGGTGACGTTTAGGGATTCTGTACCTCTTGTGCGACAGTAGGACATATCCATTCTGGAGGATTGGTAAATAAACGACGCAGTCCCAATGACACATACCGAAGGGCAAAATCAAAGAAAGTAAAGGGAATCAAAGAATGTACGATATATACAGTTCGCTATTCTATTAACAAATCGATGGCCTTTACAGACAACCTTTCAACCGACAAATAATGTTCCACTTTTATGTAGGAATCGTAATGGGACATGCCCATTGTGGAGGATTGGCCTAGAACGGACACACAACCAGCGGTACGTGCCGCAAGGCTAAATGAAAGAAATCAAGTAAATCGAGCAATCCGTAAAACATAATTCCCCATTCCCTTAACAGATCGGCGAACTTTACAGAAAACTGTAAGCCCACATTGTGTGTTCACGTTTTATGAAGGCAGTTATTTTTTATACATAGAATACGAGGTACGCATACAAACGTTATACCAACCCGTTTACTGACACTTTCGTTAGGCGCACGTATAACCTTTGTATATCCACGAACATATCCTTCGAGATATTGACCGACCCAGCAACCATACCAAATCTGGGAGGGCAGGCAAAAAAATTAAATAAAAAAAAGCTTCTCTCGACGAGATTACGTCTTTTCTATTTCTTTCCCGCAGCCAGGTTCTCCGTCGGCGTCTCCCACGCCATCCACTCCGGCAAGGAACCGCAAGTACCGCTAAACCTTCGAGGCGTGATCCTCGGCGCCGGCTTCCTCGGGCGCCTTATGAAGGTGGCCGACTCGTCCGAGTTCCTCTACGAGATGTCGCTCATCACCAAGAAGGGGCGGAAGAGCCTCGCCGAGAACTTCGCCGACATGAGACGCAAGGCGAGGACCTTCATAGGCAAGCTGGCCGCTCTGCTACGGCTCCGGAAGACCATCTTCACGTCGGAGAAGAAGCCCACGCTGTTCCAGAGGCTCACGGGCTTCAACAACCAGGCGAGCGCGCTCTACTCCGAGAAGCCCCTCAACATGCTGAAGTACGAGAAGTACGTGCAGAGCGACGAGTTCAAGCGAGCCGTGCACATTGGCAGGGACGTCGAGTTCATGAAGGCCGAGGGCAGGGTGTCGACGAGCCTGAAAAACGACTACTTGACCGACATCAGGTGCGCCTCGCTTCCGTTAACTCCTCCGTCGCGCCGATGAAAAGTGTGAGCTGTTTCACGTGCCCCGATTTTCGCTTGGCGGCACAGCGTTTTTTCGTCGCTCAAACGCTTGTCGCGACTGCAGTCTTAGTCTCCTTCTATATGTAAGTTCGACTAAGCGAATAAGAACAATTTGGCAGGAATGGTGCGCTTAGTTGGCGGAACGAGTGTGAAACGACATTAACGTGTTGCACTTCGTGGAACTTACGTGAAACCATATTAACATTGGCGCACGGTAACAGTGGCAGAAAGCCCGAATGAAGGAAGAGTTTGCATGTGGTGGGTTATACGCCAAGTGAGTCGCGCCATCACGCAGTCATAGTGATAGGAGAGATTGTGGGCGGTGCGACAGCAAACGCCACCAAAATGGGACTGCCTCCCGACGCGGCCGACGTCTATCTTACTTTGTGCGACGTTACATTCACAGCACGTGCGGACTACGCCGTCCTAAAAAACGCTTCCAAAGACTGCAAAACTTTGATACTAAGTTAGTTTCAATAACATATATTAAGACGCGAAATTTTTACAGTTTCTTCTGCTGTTTTTATTAGAGCGAAGCAGGTGTGACTTCTCTGCGAGCAGGGGGCAACCATGGGCAGCGCTTTGACAGAACCCGTGCCATGGCCAGCGCGTGTGACGACGTTTAATAAAAAAAAAATCTGCAACACGTGCGGCAGCAGTGATTTTTCTTTCTTCGTTTTTTCACTGCATGTGAAACAGCCCATCGTTTAACGAACCTAATCCGCTCAGAAATATCATTGGCCTTCTTTTGTACTATTTAACAAGATGTACAGCGCATTGCCACGAGAGAAATTCAATGTTTTGCTAGTAGGCAGCGAGTATAACGCGCGTGTGTGCGTGCGTGTGTGTGCGTGTGTGTGTGTGTGCAAAATTGTTTAAACTCCCCTGAGGCAGATAGCATAATCCTAGTCATCGACATGGATTACTAAATTGGCACTTGCACGCGAAATCCAAATGCATAATCGACTAATTAACAATCACTAAAACACGAATTAACTTAACTTAATCACTTTGTTGTACATTATGCAATTTAAGAATTCCTGCCGGTGAGTTCGCAAATCAAGAGATGAAATTTTAATCAGCGCCTCTCGACTAGCCTGCATAGCTACAATAGCGTTTACATTTATTATTTCTGGGACACTATTCTTACCGCCAGTTTAAACGAGTGCGCTTTCTCCTGAACGAAATCTCCTTCTATTTCGTTCCACCAGCGCCGAGATAGAGGACCTCCTGCAGTCGTACAAGGTGCTCTTCTACACGGGACAGATGGACACGCTCTTCCCGTCACGGAACCTGCAGGAATACTTCCGGTCCCTGAACTGGACTGGCGCCGAGGAGTTCCGGAAAGCGCAGCCGCTTCACTGGAAGGCGTACCCCACGTATCATTCCGTTTCCGGTCTCCTCGTGAGGGTGCGAAGCATGACGGACGTAGTCATCTTCAAAGCGGGACACTACACGGCCGTCGACGAACCGGAAGTGGCTAATAGGATGATGTTGAATTTCATTGAGGATAACGCGACAGCGTGGGGGACGTACGATGATGAAGCAAAGTTCCAAGAAAAAACATAGGCTATGTTCACAAAGGATAAGGCACTAATGCGATCTCGTGATGTATTCGTTAAATCTAAGCTGTACACTTTAATGAAGTTTCCACTTAGCGAACTGCAGTGCGCAGTGGAAATGACCGCCTGTGCCTGTTTGCTCGTCGCGACCACTGCTTACTTCGAAATAGAGCCATAACTACTCAATTGTAATGCTAATGATATGATTTCTTTATCTAGTCCTTTTATCTGAATAGCCTTTTTTCTACGTCATTTTCGATGCTTTTGAAACTGGACGAGGGGTCCAACCGTGGGAAGAAATAAAGCGATTTGTCATTTATGAAGAACAGTTGGAATGAACACGGCGTCGACACAGATTGCTGCATTGTAAGTGATGTCCACAAACGATGATCTGCGACTAAAAATGGCACTGCCAATAAAAAGAAATATGTCAAACAGGAAGCATTGGTTGTGTTGTACCGCTCTTAATTTGAGAGAGCTTGGCCTGCGGTATCTATGCCCAATACGCAGATACTGAGACAGTTGTTCACTTTGTGAGGTTGAAAATAAAGATAATGTCATCTCGAGCATGCGTGAGCCTCGTTTGCGTTTCCCGCTGTATGCGAAGAAAGCATGCAGTTATCTGTTTATTCTTAAGGAGGCGTTGCACGTTAAAGGGAAGCTGAAACACTTTTCGAAAAAAAAATGAGTTCTCTGCGGCATTCTACAGTTTTGAGTCCCCTGAACACGAATATCTCGTTCAAGAAGGGCGGAAACAAGCACAAGGTGCTGTTTTTTCATGAAAACGCGCGCCAGCGCCTCAGGGTATCGCGCGAACGCCGCTGTTGCCCGTGATTGGTCGGAGCCGCTGTGACGCCAATGGCGGCAGTCGCCGGTCGGCGCCGCCGTTTCAGAGCGTAGCACGCTGTTCTATTCTGGCTTCATAGCTGAGTTGTAAGCATTATGGAACGTTCTCGCTGTCTCGGACAGCTTGTATTTTCGCCGTACATGTTCGAACCGACAGCCGATACGGAAAACGATGGCGGCAACGGCGGCAACGACGATGTTGAGTGTGCCAAAAGCGAGAGAGATGTGTGCACCTTCTCGCGCGTTGGAAATATTAGCTGTTACGTATGCTTTCTTTTTTTCATGTAGCTGCACGTTCCAATGACGGGAGAAAAAATGCGCTAAAGTGTCACTGGGAACTTGCTGCTGGAAGAATGCCGAAGCACTAACTTCTCATTAGATTGTAAACACGGGTACAATTCCGCGATGTCAAGCACCTTGCCGCTGCTTGTCTAAAGTCCCGTGGTTTCCTGAGCGTTGATACACGATCGCGAACATAAGTGCCGCGTTTCAAAGCGCGCACATGCAGTGCTGCGAGGTACAGTCATGGAAGTTGCTTATCATACACATCCAGATCGAGATGGTCAGGGGGATTATATGTGCAATATTCAGAATAGGGTTCGACGACTTTGCGATTGTGGCTCGATCAAGAATCGGTATGCGCGCTACATGCTTGTGTTGACATAAAGATATTAGGCAGTTTTAGCACCGCCGTGTGGTAAACATGATAACTGCAACCGTACGTCGAATGTCACTAGGCAAGCCTATACTCCATTTCATACCTCATGTGCAATGCTGTGGAAGCTACGCACGAAGTCCGGTTACTAAAATTTATTACTGCGCGCGTTTCCGTCTATGGTTCGCAGCGTGCCAGCGGCATTTGCTCGCGCGAGCATGCACGCGAAGCTGCCGCGACGGGCTGCCATTAAAGAATGCCGAAAAGAAAATTGATTTAAAAGAACGTGTTAGCAGCCATATAAGTACATGGATTGTTTCTATGGGTAAATTCTTTTTTTTTTCATTCAGAACTGAGCTTATATATGAAATGTTTTCTCAAAAATTGGGTCCAGAAACACCGAACTTTTTCTAAGTGCGAACGCAGCCACTGCAAGAAGTATCTCAAGCCTCCACAGCGTTGCACCTGATGGGCGTCTTGCGCTGGAGTTTGAGGTATAGTAGCGGCGCCTGGTGGCGGCGCGGGAAACGACATCTGGGTCGTACCAGCTTGGGTCGTATTGTGCCCTGGCTGTGGCGAAGCACGTTTCTAGGCCGAGTTTTGCGTCGATTCGCACTTTTTTCTGCCCTGTTGCGAGTGGGAAAAGGCTCGTCACTTCTCGCAGACCATGCCGACCACGCTGCGAGCTCGCCGCAGCCTATAGTTTAACGAAAACGGGCTCCCCGTGTGCCGTGGTACGCAATGCTGGGAGCAGACGGAATCGGTGGCGCCGATCCGGAGAGACCTAGCCCAGCCTCGAGAAGGCGTCACCGTCATTACTTCTGCGTCGTGGGCTGCCATGAACAAGAAGGCCTGAATCCCAACATCATATTCTGCCGTTTTCCTTCAAGGCCTCACGAAGTGGAGCGTCGGGCGCGCTGCATAGCTGCAGTTCGTCGCGCTGAGTAAGCGAAACTTCGCGCCATGCTGACTGCTTCGCCTGTCTTGAAGCTTGCTTGATTATCTGCGTTCTAATGTTCGGTCTTTTGCACCTACAGTCCCGACAGCAGACCGACATAGCAGCAGGCATGGCTGGTAATTCACGATTCGAGACCCGGCCACAGCGACAATTAACAATTCGACCGATTCGAAGTGGTGAAGTGACCAGGTGTGTGCAAATGAGCACAAATGGTCGGGCTCATTCGATGACAATTCACTACTCCACTACGAGCAGCACAGGTTAAGAGAGTTAAATGCGCTCATCCTTGATCTCAAGCCAGCACGTTGAGGCAACGCAGCAAGGTAGTATTGATTGTAGCACATCGATGTTCGAGCGCTGTCATTAAAACCTACATCAAGCGAGCGGCGTACGAGCTCGCGCTGTAGTGCGATTCGCACGTACGTGCGAGCTCATATGCATTGCATCAGTTATTGCCAGTTACTAAAAAGGACAGATGGCCGCTACTACAGCGCAGGCATAACTACTTGTTTAGCGGCATGCAGTCAACAAAGATTGCAGGAGGCCCGCCGTTTCGCGGCATGTCGAAAGACCGCTGCCGTCGCGGCGCGTACGATCGTGCGCTCGAGCAGTTCGTACATCGCGGCGCGTACCGTCGTGTGCTCGAGCAGTTCCGTACACATGATGTCTGCTTATCGCCGCTGTGGATTCATTTATAGCAAGCATTTCCTCGCGTTTGTGCGCCTGAATCTAGCAGCTAGCGTGCAAACCTTACCTGAAGTTCCACTTCGTACGCGACTCGCTTCACTTGCGATTGACACGGTGCTAAAACTTCGCCGCCCAATTCTTGAACGGCGTACACGTATTCGGCACTGCATAATTTCTTGCCTTTACGCAGCGTGCCACCCCTGAAAAAATCTTCGGCGCCCGATATTCGCTGCAGGCCGTGAAACAACACAACCGAAAGTGGCTGGTCCATAGTGTAAACGTGCTTTCCGAAGCAGACGACCGAGCTTGGTACGACCCATTTTAGCGCAGAGGGCGCTTTTTAGCACCTTTTTCGCTGCGCCCCCTGGGCAATGCAAGAGCCCCATGTATGAAACGGAGTATAGCAACGCTAGCAACAACGCGTTTCCGCATTTGTCGTAAGGCTATCCGGCTATCGCGGAAATGGTCCGAGCACAGCACAGTTGATTTCGTCGGCACGAACGTATCTCTCCTCACCGCACTGCGCTGCAAGCTTCTTGTCCTTCGGGAACCTGTGAAACACCACATCGTCTCGCCCGCGTGTGTTCGCGCAGCCGAATGCTGCACAGAACGAGGGCATGTTGGGCGCCCTTGGCTGTAGGCACTCACGCAGCACAGAAGGAAAGAACAGTTTACGAAAATCGCAAAACAAACGTGAGCGGCGGCGGCAAATCTCTCGTAGCGTCGTTCAGTAAAGCGCAGTACGGAAAGAGGCATGCCAGCGCATGCCAGCGCGCCGGTCCGGCAGCTCCGTCCCCGCCAGTGACGTCACTCTCGCCGGTTCTCTCCTATGGCAACCACCTCACCCGGCGCTCCGGGAAGCGATGGGGGCGTGTCCGCGGGGGTGATTTAGAAAGCGATTTCCGCCCCTTATATTAACAAAACCAAGACAAAAATTTCGGAACCGTAAACCATTAGGTCTGTTCTTCCCAATCCCAGTTATTCATGGAAATTGAAAACTGTTTCAGCTTCCCTTTAAGGAACCCCAAGTGGCCGAAATTATTCCGGTTTCCCCCGCTGTACGACGTGCCTCACGATCATATCGTGGTTCTGGAGCATAAGACTACCGATGTTAATTATTTTTTTAAAGAAGGCATTCACAACTATTGCGCACACAATCGCATAGCAACAACAGCTCGGTACAGCACGATTTCACGCCGATAGTGTTACGCTAACACACCCACTCTGTGCCAGGCTAGAGATGTATGCATCGAGACAGTCCTAGCACATAGAGTAATAAAGCTTGTGTATTGACTCGCACATTTCTGCATTTTGTTCTACAAGGTACAGTAAAGCACTAGAGAGAAAGTAGGCCGGTATAGGCCGCGATTGCTTGTCTGTTTGCTCAGTTCTACGACGCGTGCTGCTGGATGCCTAAGGAAACGCTTACACAGTAATTCAGGGTGCAGCGTGATGCTAAGCATGGGTAAGCGTGAGTAAGCATGATATTGTCTGAGAACACCGGGTCGCAGATTTGAGGAATTCAACGATGAACGTGATTTACGCAGAGCGTGCGAAAGTGACAATGCACTCACCATACTTGTCTTTTTAGGCTGTCGCGATATCCGTTTTTTGAGGTAAGAGCATTAAGGTAACAGTGGGTAAGAAAAAGGCGGCATTTAGCCTTTCTGGGCCACCAGGCTTTACAGGCTGCACGGGAGACGTGTATGTACCCGGCGAAGGAGACAATGAATATGGCTTGAATATTGGCAGCGTTGAAGTAAGGGCGAAATTGGAGGACGCTTAAGCTTCACCTTCAAGATTTGAACGCGATAGCGTTATCGCACCCCGTTTGCGCTGCCAATTCATTCGCTCTGCATGCTCTTGAGTCACACAAAGACATAGTTTTCATATACAACACTTCTAAGACCACAGCACAACTTTTTTCTAATTATTTGTTCCAGCAGCACCACGCAGACGCTTGACCCCTCGCCAGCAGCCCGGCACACATCGCAGGGGTCGCTTTCCCACCACACGCGCTACGGCGCAGCGATCACGTCAGAGGCGTCCCGCATCGGACGCTGCACCTAGGAATCGCGCTGTGAACGGAAAGAGGGGCCGCATCGCCTAAACACGAAGGTTCGAGTGACGCACGCTAGACGTTGGAAGGGAAAAGAGCGAGAAAACTTATTAAACGCAAGGGTATTGGGGCATCCTCGCACCGGTCTCCGCACGGCCCCAATGCGCTCAAATGGGACGAAGGGGAGAAGCGGGCGAGTGGCGCGCCACCTGTTGGTGCAGCGCCGCGAAGAGGGAGTCTTCTGTGTTTGCCGCAAGATGGCTCTGCGTGTGCGCCAAGCGCGGAAGAAATGTAGCGGAAACGTACTTCGCTACTCGTTTAACTGCGACTTCAGCAATTGACATGCTCATAATTGCCGATATATGCCGCAGTATAGCTTTCTACGGCACGTTTCTAAAGCAACACCGCATTCACTAGAGGCGCTTTTGTCGCGCTTTCAACCAACGAACTCATGACTGAGAGGTAGCTTTTCCGTCTCACACTCCGGAGACCCTGGTTCGATTGCCACCAAACCCATCTTGCAAGTTCTTTTTATTTATGAATTTCCTTCACGGATTTTTCGCTCACGGCCAACGCCGCCGACGACACCGGCTTTTCTGCGACACGAGTTCCTTAACGCTATCGCATTAAAACACCGCGAAGGGGGCGCTGCATTTTATACTTGATTTGCACAAGTGTGCAATGGCAGACACAACAGGCGGTAGAAAATCAAAATCGCTATAGGTTAGTTCTACCTGCTACCAGCTTTTATTTAAAGGTGTGTTCACAGCATTCATTCATTTATTCATTCAATCTTTCATTCATTCATTCGGACGGACGGATGGAAGGACGGACGGAGGAACAATGGTTTCGTCTGATTGTAGGCGATGCTTGCAGAAATAGCCCATATTAGGAAGGGATCATCAGTCCCTTCGTTGATCACATGCGAGGTTATATAACCACAGTAAGGTCAGAGAGAACCCTGCTATCTGTGGAGTAATTTCACAAGTGTAGAACGTGTGTAAAAGAGCCTGATTACCAATGAATGAGCAACGCGAAAGAAAGTTCAACATTCGCTGAAAGAGCACACGTTTACGCAGTGTTCTCATCTTTTGCTCTTTGCCTTTCAAATTTTACTGAAAGTGAAATGACAAAACAGACCCGGCATAGCATATGTAAAGGCCATAAGGACATTAAAGGGGTGTACGAACCGTTCTGGAAAGTTAAGGACAGAGGACAGAGGACTTAAGGACAGAGTATGGCAGCGAGTCCCAAATTTTGAAGAGTTTTCCAATCAGGAAGGCAGACAAAATCCCTAATATTACATTCTCTTGATACACTGAATTGTTGCTGATTTTGCTGCAAATAAAAAGAAATCACCGCCAGGCAGTGCAGGCCGTCAATGTATTCCTTTACTATTTAGTAAAAGTGTGCGCCGTATTTACTATTGCTGCAAAGGAAAAAGCGCGTTTCGTTCCAGTGACCCGACACTATCCGGAATGGCGAGAGGGTCCCACTAGGTTTTGAGTTTGTATATGCAAATTGTTTGGTGAGGACAAAGTATATGTATATACTAATTGTGCTACGCACGAAACGAAGCCGTAACTGTCTGTAGGCTCAACTTAAAATACTGCCAAAGTCTTAGACCAACGCGTTCCTTTTCGGCTCGCAAATCCCAAATGCTGAAGAGTTTTTCAATTATGAAGGCAGACAAAATCCCTAATATTACTCTCACTTGATACACCGAGTCATTGCTGACTTTGCTGCAAAGTCTGCGCACTACGGACCTTACTGGCAAGCTGCGTGAACAGAAAAAGTGCACGTCTTATGTGAAGAACGAGAGCATTGAGGAAACGGTCTGGTGGCAGATTTACCTACACTGTAGTTATGCAGTTACATGTGAATAAATCGCTCTTCATTCACCACTTAACATTATCGGAAAATTTAGTTGCCTCCTTTTTATGTTATTTATTTTTTAACTCAGCATTTCATAGTGCACCAAAGCTGAAACCGACAAGACGTGCTTGGCGACACCACCCCAGCGAAAGCGAATAAAGAATTCCGTGTAAAAACAACACTGGACAAAATAGCGGAGTGAAAGTAACGCCATGATGTAAGCGCCCACAATTTTCGTATCCCATTTCTCGCTTCTTCGCATTAGGCTGATAGCAAACGCCGGCTTCTGTCACTACGCTGATAACTGCTTTTGGTCGTCTCAAGTGGCCGCAGCCACGCCAACACACTGGTAAAGAAAACTCGAAGTCGTACGCCGCGCAGTTGCATCAAATAACAATAATAATAAAAAAAACGTTGATGTTTCTCAGTTTCCAAGGGCACAAACTTCCAGGGAGAAAAAAAATAAAGGGCTTAGAATGCAATCGCTTTCGGCCACTCCAACCACTCTCCGTAGGAATGATGGCTGGTGGACTTGATTTGACTACAATTAGGACAACGTAGACAACTCATGTGCCTAGTTACTCGGGTAATGTTCGACGCATCTTTATTTTCTTTAATGTATTCTAAAAAAGGAAGTAGATAACTTTGTTATTTCAGCTTTTTTAACACTCGAAATGGGTGGCCTATAATGTCCGTAATGTATGTTTTTCGTGGGTCACGTGTTCAACTACAATATGAACACGGAGCACATGTTTGTGCCTCCTGTGAACCCCGTGCCATGAAGACGTTTCATACCTTTCCGTTTTAATCCTATGTGTTATTTGTTTTGTGTTGTAATGTGTGTTGTGTACGTTGCGCTTCTGTGACGTGAACTGTCCGTATCACTTCATTTCTCAACATTACCATGATATCTCTCTTTCTCTCCCTCTCCACTTCATGGCTGTCGTATTCACAATAGTTAATGAAGATTCTAAGGCCCAAGTGCAGAAACGGCAGATACCTAAAGATATAAAGATGTGCCAATATATAACTACAATACATTTACAGTAAATTTGTAAATTTGTCTAAGCCTACGCACGAGGTCGTGGGATCAAATACCGGCCACGGCGCCCGCATATTGATTAGGGAAAAATGAAAAAACGCCCTTGTACCGTGTATTGGGTGCCCGGTAAAGAACCCCAGGTCGTCAAAATTAATCCCGAGGTCCCCCATTGAAAGGCGCCTCATAATCATATCATGGTTTTGGCACGTAAAACACCAGAATTTAATTTTTAAGTTTCTATAAATAGCGTACACAGAGGAAATAGAAAAGTAAGCAAGGACGACGTACATGATTCAGTGAAGAATCTGTTAATGCGCTTTCCAAAAATAATTTGGTGAAGTTAATCGCTGTCTAGGCAGCATCCGCTTACAGCAGCGAAATATTTAACTTTAAGACGGTCCTCACTTCGAGAAGAATGTTCAATACATTAACTAGAACTTCGCACCACTCTTTAACCAAAATCCCGGAGCGAAACTTTGACCCACGGATACATCGCCTCGACCACGTGACAAACAGCACATGTGGCAGATGTCGCCGTTAACATATATGCAATTATAGTAACTTCCAGAATGAAAATCATGTTTTACTAGGTACCTAAGGTGTCGTTTCGGACTGCTGTTCTGGTTACTGAGGAGAGTTTACGAATCTAAATGAACGCTCCAATCCAAGCTATTTAAATATATGACCACGTAATTGAACTAATAAATCGGTGAGCCTAAACGCAGCCAGTAAATTCTGGAATTAAATAGTACCGACACCAAGCAAAGCCCAAAACAACCTTACAAGCTAATGGTAGATTTTACAAGTGACTCGGCGAAACTAACAAGCCTGAATTCGCTTACAATACGCTGAACTTACAACCCTGTTTTTTCAACAAGAGATAATCAATGATTGAGAAGAATAAAGCAATCCGAGAGCTCGATTTATTGTGTCTCAGCCATACGACGAAACCGACAACGAAGCCGGAGAACGAGCAAAAAAATATTTATGTTTAATGGGAGTGTAGAAATAATTAGGTTAGGCGAACTGAAAGTCCACGAAATGATAATTTGCCGCTGGTAGGAGCCGAACCCACATCTAATAATCATCAAGAGCATTGCATTATGATGCCCAAAATACCCTGCGTGCCAGGCGCCATGAAGGGCTTTGTCACCTTCATGAGAGAAAGTGGACTTAATTTGAAATTCTACTAAAAGTTTCTATTTAGTTTTTTTTTCATTTATGCACATCCCCTTTCCATATCTTATCATCTCCATTGTCACCTTCTCCGTCTTTGTTTGTTCTCATAATTCAATGTTGAGTAACTTGCTAGAACACAGTGGTCCGGGTAAACCTATCAGCATTTCCTGTGTAAGGATTATCTAGTTTATTTATCATCTAATTATTGTCTTGTATATTTATTGTTATATTGTATAATTATTATAATTATTATCAATGCACCTCGAGTTTTCTGTTAGATACCTCGAAAGCGGGTGCAGTCGGCCTGTATGCCGCTAGAAAGAAATGCGTAACTGATGGTGGCCGAACTTTCCTCCTCCCCCACAGCAGCCCAATGCCCTGTTACATGGCACCACAACCACACGGGTGCTTCTCTGGCGCCAGAGTTGTTCTATGAAACGCTAGGGTTGAGGATTGAGCGAGTTGGTATTGCCTTCTAGAACTGGTACAGTGCAACATACAGCACACTTTGTGTGTTGCGCTGAACCAGTTCTATGAAACGTCCAGCGTGCGAGCCAGTTTTGTGCATTCTTCCTTCGTGACAGCTACACTCCGTTTCGTAAATCAGGTACAATGCTGTGAAGGCTAGAGAGATTTTTTTTCATTGTACCTGCGCTCGCGCTTAGGGATACTTCGGTGTTTTTAATGAGACAGCGTTAAGGGCCCCAAGTCGCAGAAAATCCGGCGTCGGCGTCGGCGACCGGCGTCGAACATCCCGTGAGGGAAATTTGCGGTATATATACTATACGCCGCTAAGTTCTCATTCTATCACTAAAATTGGCTCATACCTTGTGCTATGATCTTTACAAAGTTATGCTTGGAATTTTGAGAATGACAGCCCTCAAATAAATGTCATGAAACAATATACCCACCGCGCAAATGCCTTTTATGTTAAATCTTCTCAGACTTACACACTAAAAGCGTGAAAAAAAATGGCTGTGGCTTAGCTAAGGTTAAGCCCAGGATGTGAAGCATACTAGCCTTTATTTTAGTTGTTGAACCACTGTTTATTTAGCCTGGTGAACTGCTGTTGCTTGGCTATATTTGGTTCGGCTAGACGAAGAAACAACTCATGCATTACTCTGCCTATTCCTTTATTTTCAAACCAATAAATACGCTGTGGTGATCAGTAAAGTAGTGGCTCTTTGTTTGAACATCGCTTATCTCGTATTTTCTCGCCACATTTCTGTGCAGGATCAAGTCTTTTCGGGGCCAATCATCGGAGTCAACACTTTAGTATAGGGCATCGGCCATAAAGGGTAGTTAAACCTACACCTTTTAACACATTTTTTCGTATTTTGGCAAGTACCTGCGCCTGGCCTGGCGTCCAGCCGCAGTTGACGCCCCCCCCCCCCCACCCCCGCGACTCCTGCACAGACACGCAGCGACGAGCGCGCGGATCCAGACGCGGCCAGCAGTGAAAACGATGGCGCCGTCTACGAACGCACGCGGCCCATGCCAGCCCGAACGCTCGTCGAGCATCGGGAATATGGTAGCTACGCGGCCGCGCGCCGCGCAGCAAGGAAGAGCGTGGTCGTGCGGCTGGTATGCTTCGCATAATAACAGAAGATCGGCCCACGCAAGAGGCCGCGTTTCTACCAGAAAGCTCGTCTTCGTGCATAGCGTTCGCCGCAAGCGTTTCTCGGTAAACATTATGGTTACATAAGCTGCAGTTGCCGAGAAGCGTGAGAAAGAGCCAAGGATCTTTGAATGCTATCGCCTTCCACTCTTAAAGGCGAACCTTAAGCGTCCTCCAAGTTGTTAACAATGTTTTGTGAAAATGTTCTTTATAAAGACGGATGTCGTTCGTCAGAATGGCTCCAAGGGTTGGCTCCATGGCTCCAACTGTGGTTTAAAATTATGATCACTGCACCATTCTTTTATGCGAAGCATATTACGAGAGCTCAACCCAGCTCCTCAGGCGCGGCGGTGTCGCCTTCAATGACCTTTGACCCCATGCCATACCACGTGACACCGTGACGTCACGACAGAGGAGAAACGGGGCTCCAACTCGCGCCGTCGCGGCGGTATATAAGCAGCTGCGCTTGTTTCTAGGTGGCTTTGGCTCAACTCTTGCAAGATGGGCTGGGTGGGAATCGAACCAGGGTCTCCGGAGTGTGAGACGGAGACGCTACCACTGAGCCACGAGTACGATGCTTCAAAGCGGTACAAAAGCGCCTCTAGTGAATGCGGTGTTGCCGTGCGTCGCTTGCTCAGGCGCACATTTCGTTGCCGCGCCGAACGCTGCGTTGCTCGACGCTCACCGCGTCCAATGCGGGGCGCGTAGTCGCTGCGCCGTAGCCCATTGTCTTACACCCCTTGGCGGGTCGACGGGAACGCTGTCTTCCACTCTTGAAGGCGAAGCAGAGTAACGCATGAGTTGTTTCTTCGTCTAGCCGAACCAAATATAGCCAAGCAACAGCAGTTCACCAGGCTAAACAGTGGTTGAACAACTAAAATAAAGGCTAGTATGCTTCGCATCCTGGGCTTAACCTTAGCTAAGCCACATACATTTTTTCTTCTCTTTTTTGCAAAGAGAAACAACTTTGCTTGGTGCGTGCTGTAGGAATGTTGTATTAGCTGCGCAGTTCTTACAAGGCAGCGGAAACCATAGCTTTGTCTGGGCACCTAAATACTCCGTCCGGGAGGCCTTAATAATATACAGTGCTTGCTGAGAAGCTTATATAGGGTGCTGTAAAGGCGATAAGGCAGAATCTAAGCCTCCCCATACCACCTCCAGTTTGCGATCCGCGATAAAGCTCTCTTCGTTGCCGTGTGCAAGCTGTAGACACTGCGTTTGCCGTGTTTACTGGCATTTAGGCCCATACTTATTTTTCAGACTGCCAAATAAAAAAGTACGTCAGATTTAACACACTTGTAGGAGCCTACATCAGCGAAGCTTTGTCAAGATGTTTCAATTATATTCCATGTAAAGAGACAAACGATGCGTGAAATTTCGTTTCATTTCTTCCTATGCGCAAGGAAGGATTCACGTTCTCACGTTGAAAAAGCTTTTTTGTCACTTAGGTTCGCGGTAACGCTCATGCAGGTGTTGTGGTTCTACGTAGCCCAGTGCAGCATAGCCAATATGTCCCTGTCAGGCAAAACACTGCATCTTTGCTTTTAGCATGCGTGATTCCGCCCTATATTAAACGTGAAAATATAGCACACTCACACACTGGAGGTTTAAATATGATCAGCCTTATCCGTGCTCTATCGGCGAAGCGGGATGGGGAATGGAGAGCGTAGAAAGCTTCTCTTCCTTCATATTAAGAAACTAGGCTGACAGGAAAGAACAATATGAGCGTGGAATTGAAACATGTGATTCCTCCCCACCAATATATTTGCGCAATAATAGCCCACAATACTAGAATACGGCTAACCAACAAGTTGCCATGCTTTCATACAACCTGGCGCAGTACATCTTGATCAGAACAGGCAGCCAGCATTCCTGCAGAGCTTTGCCGTGCAACACTCTGTTACGGCCATCTATACACAACCTTGAAACCACACATACGGCCCCAGCTCGATATTGCCGTAAAAGAATGCCACAGAGGATCTGGAAGAAATAAACTGACCCACGCCCAAGAGCAAGCACAGAGACTCACTTTGTCCGAAGGATTGAGCTATGGCACGCAGAGCCTAGAAACGCTTTATATGGTGAACAAAAGGGCCACATTTCGCCAACTTCATTCTAGACTCTGTTCTCTAGACCTTCCAGGGTCAGAAAAATTTTCCTGAATAGAGCACGCTTTGACGGGCTGCACCGGCTAATTTCCGCCTGTCTCCTCGTTTTGCTCGCTAAATTCTGGGTACCGCGCATCACCTGCTGTGCAGACGCTGCAATTGCTATCCAAAATAACAGACTTACGTTATGCGGACTTGCCCCCAATCACAAACGTTAATTGCTGTGTTCATATAGAAGGTCATATAGATTGGCTGAGGGAACAAACGCGAGGTAATGATATCTTAGCTGAAATCAAGATAAAGAAGGGGGGGGGGGGGGCATGGGCAGGACACGTAATGAGGAGGGAACACAACAGATGGTCATTAAGAGTTACGGAATGGATTCCAAGGGAAGGGAAGCGCAGCAGAGGGCGGCAGAAAGTTAGGTGGGCGGATGAGATTAAGAAGTTTGCAGGGACAACATGGCCACAATTAGTACATGACCGGGGTAGTTGGAGAAGTATGGGAGAGGCCTTTGCCCTGCAGTGGGCGTAACCAGGCTGATGATGATGACAACCGTTCCTCGTTGCTTCTTTCTTGAGCATACCTTGCCGGCTTCGCCCCATATCCGTCTGGAGCTGGCTCCCCTCCTGTCCTGCCTCCTGTCTGAGTTTTCCAGGAAACCCCAATATATCATAAGGCTCTAGGACACTGGTCCAGACGGGCTTCGGCACTCAAGGCCTTAAAGGCTTTGCTGAAGTATCTAAGGACTTGCGAATTGTGCGATCGCCTTTGAGTGTTGTATCGCGTAGTATCGCGGTACTGCGTGAATTTCCTTAATTTTTTTTCTCCTCTTCTTCTTCTTTCTCCTTTTATTCCCTTTACCCCTTTCCCCAGCACAGGGTAGCCAGCCAGTACTTACACTGGCTAACCTCCCTGTCTTTCCTCCTCTTTGTCTCTCTCTCTCAAAACCATCCTGGACTCATAAGGCAGAGAGGCTAGGAATTAAACAAACATGCTTATTATGTGTCTTGCCATGTGCTGTTTCAAAAATTGGGACCCTAACTAAACTTTTGCTTTCACTGGACAGCCAAAATGCTGCTTTTCTTGCAACAAACTTCATTCAGCTTGATTGAGCGGTTGTGTGACGAGAGCACATATAATTGCTGCATTTTACGTAAATGTTAATAAATAAATAGCACACGGCTCTTTGTGAAATGCTCCTTGTAAGGGAAACTTAGGCCACAGTGACACAGCAGCAAATGACGGACAAAATAAATGAATCGGACAGCGGTGGCATGCGATTCGTTGTGGCTGAGCGCATATATATACATATATATATATATATATATATATATATATATATATGTGTGTGTGTGTGTGTGTGTGTGTGTGTGTGTGTGTGTGTGTGTGTGTGTGTGTGTGTGTGTGTGTGTGTGGACTGGTAGGGTAGGGAAGCGGAGGAAAGAGGTAAAAGGCATATTTCACGTCCTATCTCAGGAAATTCATTTGCGCCAAAAAAACTAGCCTGATGTCGAGAGAATACCCACCATACGCCTTCGAACCCATTGTTATTCTTTTGGAAGTTTTCCTTTGGATTCACTGTAACTAACCTTTCCTGCACAGTTTCAACAGGGGTGCACTACCAATTCCATTATGAACGTTTGTTCTCTGAACACAACCCAGACCATTACCTTATTCTTTTGTATATTAGTCGCCAAACTGCTGTTTACGTTTTGCCGGTTTACCTCCTCAATCATTTACTACTCCTGTATGATTACGTGCAAACAAACTCCCTGTTTTGCGGCTGTCCACAACTCTCACGAGGGGTTCCAGCATTACAACACTGTAACGAGCGACATATAGCACGCTATTGATGCATATCTGCATATGAAATAGCCTAGGTGACGAAGGAAGAAGAAGAAGCAAGAAAAGGGAAGGTAATGCCGGCTCTGCGTGAAAGACCCGCGGTGTAGCTAGAATCTCTGCCTTGCAATGAAGCGCCTCATACAATATGCTCTAGATATAGTATACCGTCATGTATTAGTAAGGAGCTTCGTTGCTTCGACCTTGCGGCCCTTAAGTGTGAGCATAACCAAGGCCGGTCAATTCTGAGTAAATGCGGTAGTTCTCACCTGCACGCATGGACGTTGCACACGCTGCCGCAACAGCACGGAAATCCCAGTTAATCCGCAAGAAAAACATTACCTTCTATCAGCGTTGCTTCATCCCTCGCATTGCCTCTGCGTGTCGGTGTTTTTCCAGCAGAGGCCGCAACGCGGCATGGTGGTAGCACTGTTATTGCTAACCCGATAGGTTCTCGCTATCCAATAAAACATGAGTTTGCAAGTAACGAAGGCGCTGTTCTAGCAATAATATTAAGCGGTGCTATCATTCGCATGAAAACAACAGCACGTGACCACATCCTGGTATCCTACCTCCGCCACTTGCGTTCAATACGTACATATTTCAGCGTCCATCACTTTTTTTTTACAGACATGGTGTAATAGGAGATGTTGGAGCCTTGAGTTTGCACCAAATATTTCTTATCGCTTGGCGAATAAAAAATTATCACAAAATGTGGCGGAAAACACTAGATAGAATCAGACAGCATCAACCCAAAGTTCTGCGCAGAAGCCCAGGAAGCCAAAGACAGTTATACAAAAACTCACAGAAGAAAAACATGTACAGTTGCATAAATAAAGGCAAGTACGTGGAATTGTCCGAGAACCCGTACAGGAGTTCGCAGTTTTGCAGAAGAGTGGATGAAAACGCAAGTGAACAACCTACCATACTACATAACTGCTTAGAAACATAAACAATCTTAAACTTACGTGACAAATAATATCACTTTTTATCGGGAGCGCCTTCGTCCGACTGGAAAGTAAGCAAAAGTATCCCGCATCCCAAGAAAGGCCCGGCACCTGCAATTAAAAAACGCCGGCCCATATCGTAAAGCCGCCATTGGTTAAAAGTAGTAGAGCACATAATTTATTCCCACACAGTAAATTCTTCATCAATTCAGCTTTCTTTATCCTAAGGAGGCTAGGCTAAAGGAAGCTCAATCGATTATAGATTTACTGTATGGGAATAAAGGGGATAGTTTTCAGAGGGGCGTCTGTTGTAACACACAGCTGACCCTTTTCATCCATAACATCAGCTCCAGCCTATATATACCAACATCCCAGTTGATGACCTGTTGTTCCTTGGCTTTGAAAAAGCACTTATTCAAGTCCTTCACAAACGTCTCGTCTTCAAACATTGCTGTCTAACTTGAAACCATCTTGCTATTGACTGGATGAAAGTGTTCTTAACTAATCGTCAGCAATTTCTTTTTGCTAGTGATAATTCATCTCTCCTATTTCCAGTTCTTTCGGGTGTATCACAGGCAACAGTGCTCGGTCCTCTTTTCTTGATTTAAATAAATCACTCACCTTATTCCTTCATATCCAAAATCCCCGTATTCGTGGACGACTGCGTTCTTTATTGTTCTATACACGACAGTTCGCGCCTATCAGTCTGAGTTAAACCCTATCCAAACCTGGTGTTGAAAATGCGTAATGTGCTTAAACGTTAAAAATTCCAGACCTGTTTCTTTTTATCGCCGGCAGCACTACCAGTCGCAGAAGTGTACAGTGAATAACTCTGACGTCCCTTGTCTCGAAGCTTTCAAGTATCTCGCACTAACCTCACGTATGATTTGTCTTGGTCATCTCATGTACCAAACGTAACGAATGGAGCTAACCGTCTTCTTGGCTACTTACGCCGTAACTTAAGCCTCGCCCTCCATCTATTAAACTCATAACCAATTCAACTATAATTTGCCTAATTTACACTACGCCTGTGCTATCCGGGACCCGTACAAATCTAACCAGGTTAACATGATGAGGCCGTTCAAAATTCTGCAGTTAGATTTGTTTGCCCAGATCATTCTTACTTCACCAGTGTTTCTGCTCTTAAATCCAGGGCTAACCTCATATCATCAGCCTTGCGGCGTAAGGTTTCTCGCCGTTTTTTTATATCGTAAGTTCTACTACGCGTATCTTACCATTTCCCGTATCATTCCTTCCAAACCGCCTTTCTTCACGCGTCAGTCACCACAAAGCCGTCTATCCCCCTTGAGCCACACATCCACCCTTAATAATTATTTGTCCACACAGCAAGAGACTGGAATTGTGCGTACTGGCGCTCTGCACACTACTGACCCCAGCAAGTTACATCATTTGAGAATGTAAGGTATTTCAAAAAATATACCTGTAGTATGGATGCGTTTTCTCATAAATATTTTAGAGACATGCGGGTTAATCTGCAACCGCGCTGTCGGCCATGGCCCATAGACCAATAATTATCCTTTGTTTTCAACGTGTATGGCCATCGATCTAATAGCATTAAATCTGCTCTCGCTGCTGGCCTTGCAGTTTCCTGTCTCAGACACTAGAGAAAGAGGTGGAGAACATTTTCTTTATGAGATGTTACACGTGGAAGCTCTTCGTTACTGCGGTTTGATGGATGCGTTTCTTGTGCGTATCATGAAGCCACTTTTCTCTCCGCAAGCGGAAACCTTTGACACTGCGGCTGGCTACCGAAGGAGACTGTATATACAAAACGTTGTGCGCTATCGCTTTTGCATATATGCGGATCCTTCACAAGGGGCGTCTCAAAGGGGTGACATGTTAAATAATAAGCAACAGTAATACTGAACGCAACTTCATAACTCAAACTGTTGCCCTCTGTAAGTAAGCGCCTATTCTCGAACTTCGGAATGTTTCTATGCCAAAGGCTGCGAGAAAATTCCTGAAAATTAGATGTAGGATTATTTTTTGACATTCAACATGTGCGAACAAACCTATAGGTGGCGAATGATTAAGGCGTACGTTATACCTTGGGACAGGGTGGTCGTTAAGGAAGCCCTCTTTGATATTCCCGAATGTTGCAGGCAAAATGTCAACGTCCCTGTGCCAGTCAACGAGTACTTGCTCTTTCCAGCTATTTAAAACATGGAATTAGTATGCGTTGGATTTCCTAAAGCTGACATTACTGTGGGCATAGCTACCTATGCAGATGATATTGATCTGTGAATAAGCGGCTCTACGCACCTTGGTCTGGGGCTTCGTGCAAGCTTGCAAAGAGTTATCAACACAACTTTGGAGCACTTGTTGGGCGAAGTTGGCCGGTAGATATCACCTGCCAAGCCGGCTGCAACAGTATTTGTTCCTAAACAACGCGTTCGTCGAACAATGAGCCGACTGTAACTTGACGAGACGCCGACGAGCTTCGTGCGACAACATTGTTATTTGGGCTTAATTGTGGATAATCACATCTCTTGGCGTCCTGCCGTTAACTTTGTACAAGGCAAATCACACACCCTCGTTAAGTAAGTGGCCACCTTGAATGCTAGAGGTACAGGCTGCGACCAAACAACCACTCTGCACGTATACCAGTCATCTGTACTCTCAATCGTGATGCACGCGTTACGATTCCTAAATGTGTCGCTTAGTTGGGAGGCCCAAATTGAAGCAGATCATCGCGTTGCCCTCCATCTAATGGTTGGATTACCTCATGGGGAGTAATCTGTTGCATTAATCTGTGAAGTGCATCAGTTACCCCTGAGGCTGCAAGCAGACCAGACAGCTCTAAATCATATTGAGCTTTGCTCCTCGATCGTCTGATATACTGTCCGCTATCTCACATGGTAAAGATGGCGGCATTATATATGCACATTGCTTGCAGTTAGGATCATGCCGCTTCAGTTACGCCCCCGCCTCCGAAAGATATCACCAAACACATTCCCCATTTATCTCCCTATCCCTGACATACACGAAGAGCCTCATGTGCCTATTTCGGCAATATTCCAATTGGCTCAGTCACCCGTGATCAGAAAATTTCCAGTTTATCATCAAGTATTAACAGATCCATCGGTAAACAGCGATGGCCAAGGCGCCTCTGCAGCTTTTTTCTTCCCTTCGACTCAGGTACGACGTATGTTTCACATACGCCCTGCAGTCTCATCAACAGCTGCAGAGCTAGTAGCGATTAATGCTGCACTGAAATACGTGCAACAATTTTACGGCGACGGTGTCTGCCGTAAAATTTCGTGCGAGCTTGATGGCTCTCGTCTGCAGATACGTGGCCACCTGCTCAAGCAGCATCCAAACCAACGCGCCGCAAATGGAACGTTCTCGCCCCGTGTCCGCGGTCGAGGCTTGCCTCGTTCGACGCTAGTGCGCAACCACTCAAGGTAAGGGTTGGATGTGCGAACGTGTGAGAACGTTTATGCCGACAAGTACGTGTGACCGGTTCATCGTGTACGTCTTGTGGCTGCTGCGAGACACTTCAACAGCTTACAAAGGAGTGTCCCACAGTCATTGCGCAGCTCAATTCGTTAGTGACGGACTGTCATCACACTGGACTACGGCGTACGACACTCGACGAACGTTTGTACCCAAATGGTTGTGCGTCTCGCCGCGATCAGGCTCATCGCGCTCTCCTTACTTTTTTAGAAGTAACCAAGGGCGCTATAACGTAAAACTATTCCAAACTTTTCTATTCCAATTCTGCTATCAGCCCTCCACGATTGGTCAAAAACTTTTTTCGACCACGCCCACTTCACCTGTCTGTCACACGACGTCGCGAAAACCGCGATACCTCCCCATCTGATCTGATGTGTACACACTGATTATGCATGATTTGATAGAAAAAAGAAAAACAGTTATTTCTGATTCGACCCCTTTTCGCCATTAGCCCTCGGCTATTGGTAAAACATTTTAGGGCTGCACCCACTTCACCTGCCTGTAACACGACGTCACAAAACCGCACAGACTCACCGCGTCAAAGTGACGTGTACGCGATAAAGATGCATTAATATGCCGAACAAAACTGATTTTTTTCGGAATAGCCGCAGGCTGCCCCGTTCCGAAAGGAATAAAAGATCGCTGCCGCCGATCGCTGAGACGCTGGCTAGTCGCACCTGCCGGAGATCATGGGTGTATTTGCGTAGAATAAAACTTTTTCGTGGCCGTGTAACGTTTTCGAGCCATTTCGGCACGTTTACCACCTCATTCTGCCAACTCTTCTTTGCTGAGGGTCCATTTTAGCGTCATTCTTGAGCTTCCGTTGCATGCCGCCGTGATTTTCGACCAGCCACCACAAGCTAAGTACGGGAAAGCCGACCAATCGCAGGCGCCGGCACCACCCTCTTCATCCGGTTATCGATTTTCAGTGCACTGGCTCTGCCCCAGCGAATCCTTCTCTACTTGAGCGTTCTCCTCGCCTCTTGTCAGCCAATTAGATACGACAAGCCGCTGAGTGTAGGCAATGTCATTCGTTTTTCAAGCAAACAAAAGTGACCTCCTATGAACGAGGAGAGCGTTTGATTGGTTTGTTCAGACGGGACAGCATAACTCTGTGGGTGACCGCCCGGTGGTTGCGTCGGTGGTTACGCAAATTTGACGTCAGGAGATTGGAATAGAAACATATTGGAATAGTTTTACGTTATAGCGCCCCAAGTTAGGTTCGCGTTTGTAGGTTATTTCTGTTTTCAAATGACAAGAACTCGGACCCCATTTCTTCAACGCGTATTTTAACATTCTATAGTAACGTGACCTGCAGTGACCGGCCCTAATGTGCGTGACTTCTACTGTGTCTGTTGTGCTTTGGCATTCTTTGACATTTGTCACCTTGCCCTTTCTTTCATCGTTCTTTACTCTTTCCTCCCGTCCTTCTTATCTGCCATTTATATGTTTCTCTCTCCTCCTTTCTGAAGAGGATGCGGGCGTTGAGCCGATTCTGGTGGCCAGTTGCCAGCCTGCTCCTCACTTTCCCTATCCTGTCAAGTGTATATATGCTTTCGAATCAAATAATAATAATAATAATAATAATAATAATAATAATAATAATAATAATAATAATAATAATAATAATAATAATAATAATAATAACGTAACCATTAAATAACGCGACACCAGGAGTACGCGTGAGAAAGGAAAACGTTTCCAACGATCGACTGAAATAACAGCAGACGGCAAAACCTGATTGTAGAAGTGGGGTTCCTGGCTGTATCCGCGCACTAATTTTTGTCAACGCCTCCCGTTAATAATAGACGCCGTTTTCCTAAGAAATATTGATTTGTTTCTAGTTAACAAATTTCTTGTATTCGCATAATCACCGTAATTTTGCTAATTCATACTCAATTTATAAATGATAAATGAAACCCTTTCTGCACCGCTGACGAGCAAAACTACTCTCAACTTTTACAGATGTCCATTACATCCGCCAATTTGCTTCTAGTTGTAGTTCTTGGCAGTGTGTCGGAACGAAACGAAAGCAAACGCGAAAAACGAAAAGAAAGGTGATATTTTTTACCGGAACGAAAACGTAACCGAAACGTCACTGATGATTTTGTTTCGGAGTGAAACCGAAATATATATATATATATATATATATATATATATATATATATATATATATATATATATATATATATATATATATATATATATATATATATATATATATATTCGGTTCAGCTTGAAAGTTGGCAATCCGAGGCCAAACCGACGTCTGGAAATGTCAGCATTAGCGCGCATCTCAGGGCTCCGCCTTATAGCCCGTATCTCAGGAATAGCACAGAAGACGGGGATAGTGCGAGCAATAGCCGGTAGTGCGCAGCACTAATCTGAGCCTGCCGCTAGATGCACTAGCAGGTCGGCATAGTAGCAAAACCCAGGGCTTGCGCGCCGGAGAAGGTATTGTTTCGTTTTCTACGGGTACAACACCTTGCGGTAGCTTTATCGTTCGTTTGGGTTCGTTTTATCGGAACAACGGCCTCGCATTTCGGTGAGTACACGTGATGACGAGCTACTTCTGCGATCATGCTCAATGCCTTGACTCAAGGTACCGAGCATGACTTCAAAATACATAATTCAATTACTGAGAACAATGAATACAATGTCTTTATTGTTACTCTGCTTCGAAAATGTTTGCATGCAGACAAAAACCATTATGAACCGTTACGGATCTTCTTTCTCTCTTTCTTTTTGTTCCGGAGCAGAACTGGAACGGTATTTTTTTTTCAATGCAACGAAAACAACAGCAGAATGAAAAACAGTTCGTTCCGACACCCTGGTTTTTGGCACTGGATCGGCCGCGTGTATTCTTTTTTTCTTGTTTTCTGGTGCTTGAACGCTGGCATTTGAAACGCGGCTTGCCTGTGCGCCACATTTTAGGGAATCTTGCTACAACTTTTGTCATTTCCTGCGGTCTGGAAAGGGTTAACCTAAGGTACAAATTGTATATTAGGAATTGTTGCGGGTGATCTCACAAGGCAGCTTCACTTAAAGCAATTTTTGAAGGTGATGCCAGTTTTGAGGTATGCGTTCCCAAAATGTGCCAAGAAATACATTGCTTCTGCAGTTATTTTTTAGCTTTACTGGCATAAAAACACGATTTATTAAAAAAGTAAGTGAAACTACCGTATATTTTATCGCAAATTTGACGGCGCTCACCTCAAAACTGGTGCTAGTTTCATAACTCGTTGCAAGTGCGTATACTAGCTGCTAAACACGAGGTTGCGGGATCAAATCCCAGCCACGGCAGCCGCATTTCGACGGGTGCAAAATGCGAAGACGCCCGTGTACTCAGATTTAGGTGCAGGTTAAAGAACCCCAGGTTGTCCAAATTTCCTGAGTCTCCCACTATGGCGTGCTTCATGAAGAGGTCGTGGTTTTGGTACGTAAAATCCCATAATTTAATTTTTTTTTAAGTGCATATACGTTGCTTGAAGATTAATTGCCTTCAATTCGTAAATCGCAATATCTGCTCTAAAGCGATCAGTTGCAAAGTTTGTTAGTAAAATCTGCTTAATTATTCAATTGTGCATTTTGATTCACTGTACAAACTAATATCAGCCTCTTCTAGTAAACCAGATCATGAGTAGATTTTTTTTGCTATATGCCACATGAGGTGTTTACAAACTATGTTAACGTTACAAAAGTCGCCTGTACATTCGTTGAACGCAGTAAATGTACCTATTTCATCGGAGTCATCGCTGCTCTCGTCGTTAGGCAGGTGAAACGCACAGCGTCGAGACAGCGCTCACATTTTTCCCGTGGAGGAAGTTTAAAACAGGTGTTTCAGTCTACGACTCGTTGCCGCCGTGTACTGTCGCTCACCCGGGCAGGGCAGCTGCGAACTATGTTAACCTCTGGCGGCACTCGTACAGTGCGCGACTTCGTGCGATATGCACAGCGCATTGACACACATGGTTGAAGTGCGTCGCGTGAGCCACGGGCACGACTTATACACCTTCGTCCGGAACGAGTCAAAACGCAAACTGCGCAAAGCGAAGACGCTTCCTACGGAAAAGATCCTGGTTTCGGGCAAGTACGAAGGACCACGTGACGTGACAGTGTGACGTGCCTGCTCAAAGGACATCGCCCCCTTCGCTCGCTGGACGGAGTATAACGAAAAGGTGAGCTGAGTTATGTTGCCAGTGAACTCTGAATTTTAGTTGCGTCAAAGGCTTCTAGCTTCTAGCAGCCCCTCCCTCCCACACCCTTAAACAAAGAATAAGCTAAATAAATAAATTGAAATAAATAATTTAGATAAAGCATAATAATTTAAGGCACCTTGGTAAATTACACTTTTGTGAGTGCAAATAGGCGACGGTAACTATGAAGGAATGTCTGGGACATAAGTAAAACATGCAAAAAACGAAATAGGATGGTGAAAACCACCCGAATTTTCCTACACCGGCTTCTCGTGACGAGGCTAATTTACTGACAGCCTGCATCGGGCGATTAATTGTTCAGTGTGCTTAACAAATGACATTGTATTCGAAGGTAAGCTAGCCTCAACCTGGCAGCCATTTCTTTTAGCTTTTCCTGTAAAAGAAGCATCAAAAAGGAGGATGGGACGAATATTAAACGATGCCATGCTAAGTCATCGTTGCCATGATTTCGCTACGTAATTTGCGAAAACAGGAAGCTAGGTATTTCTTTCCTCCGCTAAGAATGAACCTACGCACGCCGAAGAAATGCAAATTCATTGTTATTATATTACTCTTCGTTCTTGTTTTTTCTTGTAAATTACTTGTCCAGTATCACATATTCCTCGTAAATGGCCACAGCCATTCTCCATATAGTGTACACAAAAAATCATCAAAGTGTGTCAATGTCCTTCTTTCGCCATGACAGAACACATGACTCCTAGAAAGTGGCTGATTTTCTATCCCACTGCCTCCTTATAGCACTTACTCGCCGCGCAAACCGCACAGAGCTTGGCGAGCTATAGGAATATGTAACTGAGAAAAGGTTGGTGCCACTACCGCCATGCCCTTGTACTTCACTGCATGCAGGCCGTCGGCAACGTCTTCCAAATCAAACTTACTGCTGCACTTCTCTGATCATCTCTGTCGCTCTCCCTTTCTTTCTTTTATTTGTGCACCCATTATTTAATGCGCACCGGAGAACACCTCGGCGCTTTCACGTGGGAACAAAAGTGAACATTCCTTTTGGCACGTTCGCTTGAAATCATTAGGCAGTCGCACTTCGTACAACGAACGCGACGTAACCTACGGGGAAGCTATAGTCTCCCGCGGCGTTATCATGCACCTGCGCTCAGCAATTCTTCCAGCGTCTAGCGAGTGGTAAATCCCAGGGGTAAACATTTTCCTCAAGCCCGTTGGTTCTGTCGGCGCCTTCGAGGAAACACTTTCCGTCTGGGTCAACAACCATATACGCTCCTTCTACAGAGATTGCACGTGGGTTTGTTGTACATGCAGCAAAAGATCCACCGAGTGAATTGCTCCTGCAAAAACAGGGCTGCTCCTCAAGTGCAGTAGCTGCCCGGTAACAGCACCATATAGCGTTAGGCACTTCTCTGTTGTTCATTCTCGTTTACTTTTCTTTTATTCCCCGCTGAGAGCTTCTGTTTTGTCGCAGTAGACCTGATAAGAGCCAGCCATGGGCCATATTAGGACGCGCCGTCTACCTGGCTCTTGGGGGTTATGGCACCGAACGGAATAACGTGCATTTTACAGAGTTGTCACCATATACTACTGACTTTTCATTGTACCTCGCATGAACAACACCAGGTGCAGTGAAACATTGCAACGCATCGCGCATGCGTGCACCCGAAATCCCGCCCTCAGTGCACTCACTTGGCGGTCCTGACGTCCCCACCTGCCTGTGCTAGACGCTTCCTTCGTAACGCACTGAATCGCACCCCTCTATACACTCAAGGCCATCAGTGCAGGCAGAGGTGAGTGATGTCGTTGCTTTTGAAATATTGAAATCCTGCAATGCTTGCATTGGCGTGCTCGAAAGTTAGTGCGTTTAGACTAAAATTGCTCAAAGAAGTGCTCATGCAGTTGAATGACGCTTCGTCAAGAGTTCGACTAGGGCTCGTTTGGCCAGACTGCCATTAGTAAAACAATATATAGCACAGTCATCGTTGGGAGAGAAAGGACCGTGACAATAAGGCTACCGCTATAACTTTGCCTAAACATCCGACCGCTCATGCTGTCGGCCCGGAAACTTGCACCGTCATCATCAGCAACAGCATCATCTTATTTATGTCAACTTAAAAGTGAATAGCCTATCCTAATAATCTCTAACATATTCGTCTACTCTATTCTCTGTCCGCCAAATTCCCAATCTGATCACGCCACCCAATCATCTGCGGTCATTTAATTGGCTGCGTTACCCATGTCTCGACGCCCCTTGTATTACGCTAACAAACCACCGGCTATCAGCTCTGCAAATTACACGCCCTGCCCAACTCCACTTTCCTATAACTTCAACTAGAACATTGTCACGTGGTGAGCATGAATGTTGGGGCGTAGGCATGGTATGCACCGGTTGGCTCTCTAACCCGCCATTATCACCTTTCTTTCTCTCACACCCTACGTTTATCAGGGCTGACTACGCGATATGGTGTCCTTTAATATTGATGGCAGCAGTGCATCCGATTCTCCTGAAACAAGAAAAAACTTATAGTAAAGCGGCACCACAGATATCCGCTACGTGGAGCTATAATCAAGAAATGGCAAGCTGGCGTCCATCGGAAGGTAACACGACACTACAATGAAAATTCATACTCGGTTCTACAAAAATAGAGCTTCATGCCTAAAAAAAATTCGTCCTGGTTTGGGGGCCAAACCTGAAGCCACTGCCTTCGCGGGTCAGTTCCTTCACTGAGTCAGCTAAACAGGATGCACACGGTGCGATGTCCATAAATGCACCATAAATGGAGTTGTCGAAGAATTTGCCTACGCTCTGATTTCTATCCTTCTACAAGGGCCGCACAAGAATTTGTGCAACCTGATTGCTTGCTGAAGAGACTTCGCGGAGCCTATTCATGATACGTGACCAATAACAATTACAGAGGGCTATACAAGAGAAAACCTTTGGTGGGCCATCCCAAAACTGTCATATCTGATTAGACGACACAAATAAGCAACGACAAGGATAGCAACAATGCTTACGATTGTACGACAGCGATGACGTTACGACGATGACGACGACAACGCAGACGTAGGTACGACCTCGTCGGTAAAGACAGCGATACGACAACGGTACGACTCTACAAGTGACGTTTCGCACATCTTGTATTCGGAGTCGGATGCTAGGCGGCAACAAGCGGTTGCTTTTTTTTTTTACAAACTGATGTGGCGAATGTAATGAATCCTGCCAAGAAAACACGATGGTGATAAGCTTTATGACGATATCCGCGATAGATGTACCGAAAATTGTCTGAAATATCCTTAACAGCTTTCGCTGTTAAAATGCCAGCACAACTGCGCCGCCCAGCCTTACGATATACTTGGCGCGATCAGCCTACATTACCTTCTTTCTGCTGAAAGTTTCGTAAGCAGCTACCCAGCACCTACCAAGCTAAGAAACAGCTTGACTTCGGAGACAATTCCGGTTTATCTATTCAAATACGTGGGAAACATGGAAATGCTCGCATGAGAGTATTCCTTATCTCGATTTATATCAGTCAATTAAAGGGCAGCTTAAGTTGACATTAGTGAATGGGTAAGTATTAGTAGTGGTGGTGGTGGTGGTGGTAGTGGTAGTATTCGCTTTGTTACTGCTCCACCAGTTGATTGTCATTAATAACAATAATAATAACAGTAGTAGTAGTTGCTGTTGAAGTAGTAGTAGTAGTAGTAGAAGTAGTAGTAGCAGTAGTAGTAGTAGTAGTAGTAGTAGTAGTACTAGTAGTAGTAGTAGTAGTAGCAGTGCACTAGTGCACTAGTTATTTCCATCTAATTACCTCATGACACATATTGCAATTTACAAATTCTAGCGGGTGAGACTGCAAGCCGTATCCGCTTGAAAAGAGTTGTCGGGATGACACTATTTACGATACATGCGCCATAAACTTTCAATAAAAATGCAGCGTCGTCCCATTTAGTTTCTTACAAACGCTGTCTTATGCATTCAAGCACAAAAGTAACTGGGATGCCAATGCATTTCTCCGCAAAGTTCGGGAATACATATCTCGAAACTGTTGTCATCCTGAGAATTCGTTCCAAGTGGATCCGCCTTGCTAACTGCCTTCTAGAAATTCTAAATTTGAATATGTGCCATAAGGTAATTAGCTTAAAACGTAATTAGTGAATTCTTGTTTATCAATCCATTATGTATTTCAAATTTTTTTTTCAAGTAATGTCTGCCTCTTCGCGTAAACAATCTCAGTGACTATAGTTGTGCTATTTGCCACAGGCATTTTTTTTTAATTCTGAAAGTGTTCGTTGAAAGATCCGGTATGCTCCCTGGTGATCTCAAGCGGAATTCGGAACATGATACAACTGAAACAAGATACAGAATACAAAGTATTTATAAAGGTTATTTTGTTAATCTTGATAATTTTCATAAGTCATTGTGACTGTACGTTTTTTTTAAATCTTTGCATTGCTGTTTCGAAGCAATTTTCACACATTCATCAAGTACTTTTCTCCTTCTTCTAGTATTGAACTTCAATACTAGAACTTGTGTACTTGTGTGTACTTGTGTACTTGTGTACTTGTGCTTGTGTACATTGTCCTTGTGTGTACATTGGCTTGTGTACATTGTACTTGTGCTTGTGTAATGTACTTGTGTGTACATTGTCCTTTTCATAGTTGTCCTTTTATATATCATGTATTTGTTTTTTCATATTATGCCTAGTTCTCAATTCTTGTTCAGACTTTCGCAGGATACATTTTTTTCCTTACATTCAGTTGCATGTTTCTTTCCTTTTTTTTTACTGTATGCGTGCGCCACCACTAAGACCTTACAGTTGTCCCTGAGCACGTCAAATAATCTACACATCATGGACAGATTCACTATTACTAGGCTATTGTGATAATTACTATCAATATCTCTATGGCACGGGAGCTCGCTTCGAGCTCATGCTGGTAACTTATTCCACTCTGTTTGTTCGCCTCCACAGTTCTAAACGCGTGTATACACGACTGCTGTGCTTCAAAATGTGCGTTCAAGGTTTGCACACGTAGACCTCACTTCCTACAATACGGCGAACTACGCACCCGTGACACGAGTACGCACTGCACATATCTCGCTCGTACTAGTGTTTTACAGCGTGTCATAAAGCAGGAGTGACCCATTTTTTTTTTCCTTTGGACACCATGGCTTAGCCCACACATAGAGCAAGAGATAGCACGTGCATTGTCTTCGAAATGAATAATAGAGAAGAAAAAAATTGTCTCCTGCAGCTTATCATCGATCTTAGATGATAAGATCGATGACAGATAAAAAGCATGAGTTTGCGTCCAAATTTTTTTATGCGTTGCATATTGCAATCACTCAGTTCAGCCCTTGGGCGCGGCCGCGCAGCCACCATTGAGGGTATCAGCCATTGTTCATTGCTGCGCGTCTCATATGTGGGTCTATTCTCTTTTAAGTTTGCTATGTTTGTTATTAAGTTGCTTCCATTTTTATGCGTTGCATATTGCAATCACTCAGCTCAGCCCTTGGGCGCGGCCGGGCAGCCACCATTGACCTTTAGCGCAATTACGTGACGTGACGTCACGACAGCCGAAGGAAAAGCTGGGCCCCAACTCGCGCAATATGCAACGCATTCGTGGCTTAACCAAGCTAAGCCTGGCCATTTTTCATGTTAGCCTCGGTCTTTGGCACAGCGTGAAGAAGTTGCTGTTGCGATCCATTGGACCCGCCGCAGTCGCTCAGTGGCTATGGAGCGCGGCTGTGCGCGAGGTCTTGGGTTCGATCCCAGACGCGGAGGTCACATTCTGATGGTAGCGAAATGCAAAAACGCTCGTGTGTTTATACTTAGGCGCGCGTTAAAGAAGCCCCGGTGGTCAAAATTAACCCGCAGCACATCACCACGCGTTCCTCACAATTCAGTTGAAATAATTTGGTTTTAATTTGGGATAGAGGACGGCTCAATACTCTCGTGATGCTGCCGTCATCACGCCTTTTAGGTTGGCACAGTGAACCAAGTTTTATTAAACCTTGGGTATGATGCATGGCTTTGATGCCGTTCTGGTCATTGCATCATCGTCACTACAGCTTCGTCATGCGACTCTCGTATTTCTTTCATCGTCACGTCATCGTGCTCGTCATACAGTCGTCAAGCATTAGTTGTCATACCGTCGTTGCGACACCGACGTACTCATTTCATTATCGTCGTTCCAGCTTCGTCGGCTGACATTCGTCATGCTGGCGTCGCGGCGCCTTTCACGCCGACCCCGTGAACCGAGTTTTCGAACAGCTTGGGCTACGAGGTGGCCACTAGCTCGTGGTTCTGATGCCGTCGCGGTTGTAGCACAGCCGTCATTCCAGCATCGTCGTCCGACTCTTGTCATGCCATCGTCGTCGCGCCATTCTCGTCGTACAGCCGTCCGTGCATTCGGCTTCGCACCGTCGTTCTGATGACGTCGTGGTCATTGCATCCTCATCACTATAAGTTCATCATCAGATTACCATCACATTGTCGTTGTCACGCCCATTGTCGCCGTACCCTCACCTTCATCCCACCGTACTCATACCGTTGTTATGCCATTGTAGTATTTGCGTCGTGGTCATACAGTCTTCCTCGTGCATTCGTTGTCGTACCATCGTCGCAATGCCGTCGTATAGTCGGCCCATCGTCGTCGCTCCATTTCCTTGATCTAACGCTTGTGATGCCACCGTCAAGTCATCGTCATCCCACAGCCGTGGTCATACTATTGTCGTACTATCGTCATCGTCATTCCATCAACGTCATTCGTTCTTTGTCATTGTATCGTAGTCTCTGCGTCGTCGCCATATAGTTGCCGTCATGCCGTCGTGCTCATGGCTAGTGTGTGTCAGAACAAAGTTGCGTGTATTGCATACGTATATATCCGAATCTGCAGTTATTAAACAAACAATATACTCGATCCAATGCAATTCTCAGAAGGACCGCTATATTACTACAGATTCGAAAGAAATGCGTCGTCAGCAACGCGCTGTGTCGCTGCAGTGCTTGAATGCTAATTGCATTACTGTCGACAGTCATTGTAAGATGGGTTCCCCCGGAATTTTTTTTCTCTGGAAGGCAAGAATGCCGACAACTTTTGGTACAGGCATTTGCGCTTTGTAAGTGCTTCAGTTTCACTTAGGTTGCTCTTTTCATGGCCTCTTTTATTTTACAGAGCATTTAACTTTTGGTTTGATGACACCTTGCTCCTTCAGTTGTTGCGCACTATAAACAAGGAAGTTATAATCCATCTAAACTCTTGCGCTTTTGTGAATACTCTTTCCACCCTAAGTTAATCAAGGTTTAGAAGTTGAATGTCCACGCACCTGGCACATTCGCATCACAAGTGGTGTGCTTAATCGTACTATATCAAACCATGGCGATTCGTCGTAACCGCTTATTGCGGTGTAAAAATCGCACTTTCAACTACCTATTGTTGCGTAGTTTCAGGCAAGAGAAAGATGAAATGCGGGGAAGTCAAGCAGAACAAAAAGTCGAGTCTGCTACCCTACACTAGAACGAGGAGAGGGGGAGAGTACAAAGATGCAAATACAGAGAGAGAGAAAGAGAAAGAGACAAAAATCAGATGCACAAGATCACGACAAGGCAACCTTAGTGTAAGATGGATGCTGTACAATGAATTATAGTGAAAGAATAAAATTACACTTTATTGAAAGATATCTGTTGCCTTTAGATTATTAATTGTGGTAAACAAATTCAGGCTTTCATTAAGCGAATTTCTTAAAGGTTAAATGTGCATGTAGGAGAGGTTAGCATCGTGGGTAATACCGGCAACAGCTTCTCGCCTAAGGCAAACGATGCATATCGATGCTGACTCGAACAAACCAAAGTATTTATGCTTCAAAAATATATTTCCCCGGTACGATAAGTCTATTCACCATTTGACATGTGTAAAATTTATACACACATAAAGAAGGAGGAGCAAGAGAGAAAGAGAGAAGGCTGGGAGGTTAACAAGAAATGCGTCTGATTGGCTCACAATAAAAGCTTATTCGCGCAATGCGAATCAAAATCACAGAAACTGGGCTGGTGGAGGTTAAAAAAAAGGAAGTTTCTGCCATAACACTTACCCCCTCCCAACCTTCCTCTCAAGCTGACCCATAAATGTGTCCCTAACTTTAAAGCGGCGGCAACAAATGCCGCGACGGTACTTCTTTTCTTGTCGCAAACGGGCACACTCTATCTCTGCAAACAGTCCATCGCGCACACTTGAAATCTCCGTGAGTGCAGAGTTCTTCCCGATAGAAAAGATAACGGGCCTTCCTCTCGACGTTCACCGAAACAGGCACGAATTTATCTTGCCACAGAATATTGTGGTGTAGGTGAATGCGAGAGCTCAGAACGAAACAGCATTCTCTATGCTAACTCAAAGCCTGCACTCGTGACAGCACGCTCACAATGGCGAGCTCAGAGTGAAGATCATCCCACGTAAGTAACAATGTGCGATTACGCATTTCATATAGTCACGCTCTGAGCTATGAGAGCACCCGGGCAAACTACAAATGTCATTGTTCTCTAACGCATGTTACGTTCATGCCATGAGAGTTAATAGTTGACAGCAGCGCCCGTTGGCTGCTTTCCTCCTTTATGTCGTAGTGTGTGCGCGTTCGTTCATTCTTGGAATGCCAAATATGCGCGAAGTAGCGTCCTCGGCAAGTTCTTTTAAGACTGCAGCTGGCCTACCATACCGTCTTCCTTCTAATATATTCTCTCTCATTTGCTTGCGGAAATACTTCTGCGGGTATAAGCGAGTCGTTGTTTCAAGCATGCAAGTTGGTTACAAGAAGCTTCATGAAAGCCAGTATTCCACGTTCAACTTTAGGAGTCCTTGTCTTTTTTAATGTAGTTCCACACCCATTTCCGGTTAGTGATAACGTTCTTGTGAACTGAAAGAAAGAAAGACTGGCAGCTTCGTCCGAGGGCGAAGCAATGAAAGTGATAGCAAGGTTTAGCGTTGCCCCCGTGAAGGCGGCTCGGAGAACTGGCGTGATGAAGAGCACCGCCAACGGCATTGCAGGCGTTGCGTGTATAGATGGGAGCAAGCGACGAGACCGAAGGGGAAAAAAACCATCAACGTTCGACAGTGCCCGAATAATCAATCAATTTACTTTGACTTTTACTGTCCGTTCGGGTAACACCAGTGTTTATAGACCAGGGTGTGGTTTGCGCGCCACTGCTCAGCAGGGACGCTGCCGTGCGTGCGCGCCGCGCTGATGCTGCAGCAGAGGAAACCAGAACGCTGCCTTTGCTCTGGCAGAGCAACGTCACGCTTCCACTTGGCTTTCTCCCTTTTGCAGCCAAACGCGCTGCGCATCTCTAGAGGCCACCTAACCCTGAAACCATGGGCCGCCCATGCACGTCGATACAGTGACGTCTCGACCACACCATAGGTGGCGCAAACGGCGACGGCCTCAAGCGCGCATCGAGTCCGGATAAAGTAGATTATCGCTTGTGGCAGATGGCGTTATTCCCACTCTACACCTTGATGCAATATCTACAGAAGCATCCATCACATGCTGAATTGGTAACACTCCGGGAAAAAACAACGCAGAGCGGCCGTGTGCTCGGCGGTAAACCTTAAAGCCTCATGTGCCAATTGGAGTACTATTCTCAGTATCCTTACTGAACCGACATGCATTGACCGGCAACACTCCCGCAATTCCACCAATTTTCCTATAATTGTTGTTACGGGCGACTGATTAATTAATTGATTTCGCGGAAGGCTGCACGAAGAATAATCCATGCAATGGTTACGCAGCCGTTCATAAGATATCTATTGCTTCACGCAGTATGTCAGGCTGTGAATTGATTTTGTAATAAAAACCACATTTTTCCGTTGTTTTGTTTTAATGAGCTTGACTCGTCGGCGCAAACGACTTGAAGATAACCAGTGTAACGCCACCGTAACGAACTCCTAACCAAGTACAGTGAGAATACGCAGCCAGCAGATGGAGAATAGCGCTATAGATACAAAGCACAGCTGCATGTGGAGAACTCGGTACAATGTTTTGTTTGAACGTAAATCAGACAATAATCGCCTGATCATCTTGACAGAACAAAATGGCATGTGCACGCTGCCACAAGAATATTGGAATTTTACAGTGAAGCTGTATATGGCTATAGTTTCCAGCGGATCGATGTACGTTGACCAAAAACCATGGGCCAATCCCTAAGATAGCACAATACTCGGCCGACCCGCGCGGAGGTGAAACAGGCTTCAAGCACTCCGTCAACTTGCAAAAATAAGTTCAACATCTTCGGCATACAACCCGTGTCAGTTATTATTCTGACAAGAACAGATACTACACTTTGACCCACGTCGGCCACGTCTATGGTCGCACTGCCCTCTCTCTGTCGGCGTTCCAAGCGCTTGCATGTTTCCTTTCCTTTCCTTCCGCTCTCCCGTGGTGGTGGTCCCGTCGAAAACTCACACGTGTCTTCTTTCCTAACGCTCATAGGGGTGGCGGTGCCGTCGACCTCGCGAATGTATATAAAATCACGGTAAACGAGTCAGTACCAATGTTCCAAATTCTATGTCACATCTGTGTCGTATGCGAAACAGCTTCGTTGGTAATCCACCTTCACGGAGTGGAATGGCACATGATTTTTTTAGGGTCGTAGATAACGACCATTGGATCCTGCAAACAAATGAGTTCGGCGGAACTTTGCAATGTGGACCATAAATTCTTCAAACGGAAAGATTGCACCTATGTGAGAATTGCGCCGGAGCTGCAAAGAAAAAAAGCGTATGAATTCATGGGAAAGACAGTTTTCTACTTGGATAAAAAGTTCATGCTGGGACAAATGTTTAAGCGATGTGGACCGCTCTCCATGAACCGTTCTTGCGGGAAACGGAATGCGTTAAGGGACCCATTGCGTTTCGCTCGGCAAAAATTTCGCATACCGTGAGATGCCTAAATGATTTAGGCTAGGAGGGTATAAACAAAAAAATTATGGCAGAACCCATCTCACGATGACTGTCGACATTAATGAGATTACATTTACAGCAATGCAGGGACACAGTGCATTCATAAATTCTTCACTTCTGTGCGCACGACTTCAATTTTTCTGCTACCGACATGCCCTTCACTCTTCCGTATCTCAACGCTGCTCGTGCAATGCACGCGTTTGTCCAACTCTGCTCACTTCGCTTCTTTTGTCACACTCGGCTGCTTTTGATGCCGACTTTTCCACTTCTGTCTTGATGACTTTTGCACCTTTATGTAGCCTACTTCCCACTTCTTTCCTCTTGTTCCGCTTCTTTATCCGGACTCAGTGGCACATAGCCATTCTGAAGGATTATCCAAGAATGTGCACACACCTAGATTCCCATGCTCAATTGCACATACCCAATAACCCAGTTTGTCTATTCGACTTCCACACCCAGCGGAATTTGCACAGTTTCCCATATCCAGATACTTAAGTTGTCTATAGTTGAACTACCCAGAGGTACATGCCCAGTTGTACATGCCCAACGGCCCAAATTGTCTATCCGGGCAGATACCAAACGGCATATATCCAGTGGTCCAAGTTTACGTGAAAGAGTCTAGAAACGGACATACCAAAACAACGCGTGAGGTTCACAAAGGATTCTACCAGCATCAATATGTAAACAAATACAGAATCATTTGCCTGGTCTTGTTCCCGTGGGCTTCGGCTGTTATTTGTATTGTGCAGCTTTGTATAAAGTATTTCACTCCTCGAAATGAAAATTCAGTTAAATTTAACGCACACTCCTTGCCTGCCTTTCTATGTGCGCGCCATTTAAGCGCTATGGTTCCAGTATCTACATCCCGCCTACTAGCTATAAGAATTCGTCTTAACCATTCGGTTAATCAATATTCCAGCGTATCCAGTAGGTAAACTTGGCCTCACACTGTCGACTGGTAATAGGTAGTCGCTCCGGGTAGTCTGTAGGGCCGCGATGACCCTCCAGTCACTTCACCACACGATAACGCAAATGGTCAAGAAAGGCTGAAGTTCCTCCTTCGGTCACAAAGTCATGACAAACTTATTTAAATCTTGAAGGCTTTCTTTCTGAGGAATCTGTGCGCACTCCCTTTGCAGATTTGCACGACTCTAATGTGAATATTCACTTTTGATTTCGTGTGGATATGTGTGCGCACAATTAATTCATTCATTCATTCATTCACTCATTCATTCATTCATTCTACTCAACGACTAATGAGCACATAATATATGAGAGACGCCCCATACTGGATAACTCCCAATTATTGCTGACCCCTTTGACTTCTGTAACATACGTTCGATGCTCCAAGCACGAGCGTTCTTTTTGTTGTGGTTGTTCTTTTATAACACCGGTTTTGCACCATTCCGGAAAAACATGGGCCGCCGTACAACCAACCCCGAGGTGGGCGCGTGAACTGGCCGGTGCATACAAAACAAATACCTCGCTATCACTGTCTTTCTCGATAGGCAGGCCGATGCTTGATAGGACTGTGTCCAAAACCTGACAGATAAACGCGTGACAGCAAGCCTAAGTACACACGGAAGCTGGTAGCACAGAAAGGCAGTAGCACACGCTAAGGCTAACCTTAATGAGCATGTCGTGCCACTAACTGCACGCTTTAAGGGGCCCCGACACCCTTCCTTAGCGTGGTAAACGATACTGTCTACTCACTATAGAGAACGTAGCACACTGAACGGCCGCGATGACCCTCCAGTCATACGAAACCATGCCCCTTATGTTCCATTATTAAAGTTTATATTATGTTCCATTATTTTGTTCCATTATTTTATTTTGTTCCATTATGTTCCACTCATTGCATCTAATCAGTACGGTTCCAATGAACCCAAAGTCGGCTTGTTCTTTTTAGCACAAAGTTAAACACTAAAACGATCCCGGCAGAACCAACCTTGCATTGCTATCTTTGTAAGCAATAGCTCGCGCATTTCGACAAGAGACGCGCTGCAGATTTCCGTGACAATGACACATGTGATGATGAAAGGTATACAAGCCAACACCTGTAGACACGTCACCCTCCTCCACAAGTTCTATCTCACCATGTACCAAGCTAAGTGCCCAGATTGATCGAATTAACCCTCCTTATACCCCCTCGCTCCCTCTCACTTGCTCCCCTTCACCGGAGACCTGGGAAGCTCGCCTACCAAGCTCGCATCTAGACCACCAACGTCACCTGGCTGACCGGGCCAAGGCAGCAACGGCCAGCAGTGGAGCCCTCGACTAAGAGCCCCACACACATTCGGATATATTCTAGGTTACAATAAAAAGTTATAATCACCATCGGCGGAGGGAGCCTCACGTGAGAGTCATGAAGCCTAGTCATTAAGAACATACAGGAGAAACAGGCCCTCGTCAGGTGGTCGGTCAGCGTTAGCTGCCACAGTCACATACCTTTAGACGTGAAGAGTTTGGACGCCATCTGTCGCACAAGTGTCATTCGACGCCAAATCAACCAGTGTCTTATTTTCGACCGTTACAGATCGCGTTGAAAAATTTTTCACATGTTTGTTTAAGTGAGAAGCTCATTGTCCACGTTTATGTGCCTTGTCAAAAGTTTTCTAGCATTTTGCCGAATATTTGTTGTTCTTGCTCAGATGAGCTGGAAGGCATCAATCAACTTATTTTAAGCATGTTGCATGATCCAGACATTTAGATGGTCTGTATGGCAAAACAATGAAGTAGTGTGACTGCGAAAATAGACTTGTTCACATATTTGAATACTGCGGGTGCTTTTTGCAGCGGAAAAAGCGATTGAAATATCAGGGTTTGAATTTATTTCTCGGAACCCAGGAAAATAAAGAAGGCAAAAATTAAATATACCATGGTAGCCCGGTTGATATAGTATAACCGAGAGATTTTTGAAGGTTTGAAGGCACGGTATATCGCCTGAAAAATAACTGCAAAGTTCAATTTTTTTTGCAGAAACTTTGTTTTCAAGATTAAAAAGGTTGATTTGGTGGTCGGCCTAAAAATATATGTCGTACATCGTTATATATACTCCCACATGTCAGCTATGCAAGTCAGAAATTAGTTACAAAAAAGAACTTTTCTTTAAACTCGAAAATGTTTTTCTAAATGTTCGTACCTGGATCGCGCAGACAGTATAAATGTATGAAGCCTTGCCGTCAGGCAAGGAGATATTGTTAATAAAGTAAGCCCTAGAAACTATTTCATAAATTTCGACTAGCTTTATTTTTATCAAGACCAAGACGAGCAACATCAAGCGCCGCAGCCTCGACTCATATTTATTTTTTCCATAAATGCGAAAAGTTGAAGTCAACCACGTCTGAGCCCTTCAGCTTTACACGTACGAATTTTATAGCCAAGCATGCTCAGGCTATAGTACCCTTGTAACACGCAACACCACGATATTATTTAATGCGAAAGCATTGTATGACCCATGAAGCAGAAACGCCGCCGTTGTCTGCAACGAGTGGTACCAAAAATCATTGGATGTCATCGGCGTCTTGAATGACGTCAGTAGTAGTACAGCAAGTAGTAAATGGTATAACATCGTTAATTAGTAGTAATTATGGGTAATTCATGTGAATTAAAGTGAATTTGAAAAAAGTAAAGTGAATTACAGTTAGAACAAGGTATAGAAACGTGACTTAAGGTGAAGTAAAGTGAATGAGGGTGGATCAAAGCGGATTCGAGTGGATTAAGGTGTATTAAGGTTGGTACAAATTACAGCAAGGTGGGTTAAGGTAGAGTTCTGGAGGACGCGTGAAAATATATGACTTCATGTATCATGAACGTAACCAACTTATTAGAGAAGTCATGATGCATTCGCATTAAAATCACGTCAGCATGCTTAAGGGAGTGTCCATATTTAACGCTCGTGTAGGCTTCCAGTTATAATTATGAAGGTTTTTTTCTACGTTCATCTTTTAATGACAATCTTTGCGATCCAGTAAGCAGGGCACAAAGTGTCCTGCTCTCTGTATGTCGCACTGCATTGCATGTCGCACTGCATTGCATGTTGCACTGCCTGTTGATATGTTAGACCGCATATCTTCTCAGATATTTGCGTGAGCAACATCAGTACTCTTTCTGGATTTACTGGCTACTTAGGTGCAAATATACCTATTTATAAACTGCATGAAACGTACCTTCCAACTCTGCTGAAAATACGGATCCCGGGAAACCGCAATCATGAGGTAGCGGAGGCCGTGTTAAAGAAGACAAAAACCGAGAACACTAGAAGTGAAACTGCAAAGGATGGCAAAGATAAAACACGTGCAGTTGTACCGTACGTTCACAAGACGTCCTATAAACTTAAAAAAAGAAGGTTGTGAAACGATATAGAGTTGAGGCGGCGCTCTGGGCTCCCGGTAAGCTTGTCGGAGTATTTTCACGCATAGGAAAAAGTAAAATGAGTTGCAAGGGTGTGGAAAAAGGTACGCCATTTCCTGCGTAGATTGCATTGTTGGGGCAGTCCATCAGATAGCGCTTTCATGCGGCCAAGTCTACGTAGGCCAGACCGGAAGGTAGTACGTGAATTTGCGCTTGAGCGAGCACGAAGTGTCAACTAAGAATAACACAAGTGGGGCACCTTCACGTCCACTGCTCGACGTGCACGTGTAAGCCGCTCCGGCAAGAAGTAAATATTTTGCGTCGACGCCGAGATAGCCGAGCGATGGAGATAGGCGAGCCGTGTCACATATGAGAGACGTGACCTGATTGTGTCAGCGACCCGTCAGTTTATCTGCACAGCAGCGAAGATAAGGTTTATCGAAGAGCGTATAGTTATGTCGCGTGTTGCCTGAACAGAAAGTTATTTTTCGGGAGATTGGTTTTGCCGCGCAGGCGAGGTGGCGTATTTCTGGGCTGCATTTATTTGCAGCGTTTGTGAAATAAAAGAGTTAGTTGCAAGTCTGCGCCTGTCTTTGTGTCATGTTTTCTCTGTGGTCGTTAGTTCGCGCAGTTTAAATTTTCGTTAAGACGCACCGACTCGCCCGACAACAAGTTCTTCTGAACTGTAACAGTCACTTAAAGGATTTAAATTCTTTAAATAGGCAAAATACGAGAAGCACTTCAGAAGCGCGCTAAACCCCAAGAACGTAAAGTGAACGCTAAACCTGACAGAAACGCACAAGTTTATAGGTGCAATAATTAGGCTTAAACCAGACTTCGCTAATCAGTATTCAAAATTTTAAAATTAAGTTAGGTGCTTCTTTAGGGTTGCAAGCTTATGGTTTCTAAAATTACAGAAATGTTTGCGGTTTAGACGGTCACTTTGAACGAAAGAAATAAAGTAATCTTGTACCACTGCTAACGCTGAAGCGAAAGAGGGCTACGGTGAAATACGTATTTTCTTGGCCTCGACCGCACTGGCAGTGTTCATATTGATGGTTTATCTTTTCTTTATACGTACACATCTTGTGCACATCACTTCAAAATTGTGTAAAGTGTCCTGTCACATCATCATTGTACATTGTACAGTGTACCATTGTGTACACTGTATATATATATATATGGTCTACCTTGACTACCTTGTCTATGGTCGTTCGCCCTCTACCTGTCTTGACGTCTCTTTCTTCGCGCCAACTGTCCATCAATGTCCTTCCTCCTGCGAAGAATATGTGTCCCGCATTCTGCGTTGTCGCCAGCTCGCCCGCATCAACACCGAAGCACGGCAACAGGACCGCAAGCAGCATTACGACGCCTCTCATCGCGTCGTGTGCTTCCGCCCTGGCGAGGAAGTGCTTCTCCGGACACCAGTTCGTACTCCTGGCTTGTGTGACAAGTTTCAGCTTCGCTTCATCGGCCTCTACAGAGTCTTAGAGCAGACTTCTCCAGTGAACTATCGCGTGGAACCAGTTATTGTTCCAAATGACCGCCGCTGCCGCGCCGCTGAGATTGTCCACGTTTCCCGTATGAAGCCTTTCACGAGACGTTCACCGCCCCTTTGAATTGCGGCCAGGATGGCCGCTCTCGCGCGAGGGGACATTAGTGTGGGAATTTATAAGCTATATTCTGTCATCTGTACACGATCATCATCATATGGAGTTCATATGGGGTTCTTCTTCATCATCGCTTGTGGGGCTGGTTCTCGTGTGTGCTCCGTGCTGTGGGCGTGGTCGGTTCGCCTAATCCTTTGACGCGGAATAAACGCCGTGATTACTGCTGCGTCACAATATATATATATATATATATATATATATATATATATATATATATATATATATATATATATATATATATATATATATATATATAAAACATCATTTTATACATGTGACATTTAGTTTATGTCTAACTGTGCCTATCCGTGAGTATATGTGAAGTATACGTCGATGAGTGAGGACTCGGACACTACTTTGAAAACTTGCCGTGTTTCGTTCTTTTTATGTTATCATACTTGTGGAATTGTGCCGTGATTGTGACTCAGCGCTCGTATCGTCTCTTGTCGAAATAAACTTTTTCTAAAGAGAAGATGCAGTATACTGAATCGGTTATGGAGTAAGAAACAAGACATTTGTATCGCAGCGAAGCTCGTAATGCTATGAGAAGCGCTCGAAAACGTTATTTACAGGTTATCACGGTTTTTTCCAAACAACGATACTAGTCATGTAGCAAGTTCATATATTCAGAAAATTCGTGGCACGTTAGGATTAATCTACAAACAAATGTTGAGGTGTTTAAAATAAGAGTTAAATAATAAAGTTCCGGCAGATCCAACCTTCGAATCTTTATAAGAGATAGGTTGCGCCATTCAAATAGACGCGCTCAGGTTAGCAACCTCGATGGATCTTGCAGATGATTAAGCGGTACTTACATGCAGCATTAAAACGTGTTCAGTCATTAAGACGCGACGTGACTGACCTTGAAGAAAAGCGGCATAGCGACAGGACGATGATAGACGCCAAGCTATTCTCGGGGATGAACGCGTTGCGTAACTTCTTTCTTCGTCGTCAGCTTGAAGATTCGCAGCGCACACTTTCTACAAGTGAATTGTTGCTATGCGATGCGCCTAAGGCGTCAGGTGCCCCAAGCGCTGGCCTGCACGAGATTACTCCTTCTTGACAGCCACAAGTACATGGTCTAATAGTGTTGGGGCAGCAGGGTTCCAAACTGAACATCGGACATTTCACAGCGAAGGGCTGTATAGCTCTACCTTCCAATGGGTCTGTCGTGTCCGTAGGCAAACATTGGGGAGGTAGGCACCGCGTGCGCCGCTGGGTTCATTGCAGCACCAGCAGATGGCGCTCGCCTCCGGGCATCCGCGGCAGCGACGGCATCGGCTGTGCGGAGGAGAGAAAAAAAAGGAACTAGAAAGCTCGCCTTCGCGCGTAGCGCTCACTTAAACGTTTATCGGTAAACATTACGGTTGCATAAGCTTCAGCTGCCGGAAAGCGGCAACTGTAGCATACGAAGCAGGGAATTAAGTAATTACGCTTCCGTGTGTAAAAAAAGAACGCGCCACTAAATGTTCTACATTCGTACACTCGTATCACAGAGTGCTCCAAGCTGGCGTAACCAGCTTACTTGGTAGAGAAATTTTTCTTCAGCTGTTGTCGTCGTCGTTTCTCCTCTTCCATCAGAGATGAGACGCCATAGATGTTTGCACTTAGAGAAAAGGCTTTATGTGCACAATATTTACATCGACAGTTATATACAGTAAGTCTGACGTATCAACTCGACATAGCCGATAGTGCATAATACCGTTCGTACGTCAAGACCCTTCGACCTGGCCTGCGCCCGGAACCCACGTGAGAGGTCGGGAGCCAGGTTTTAACCCTTCAGTTGCTCCTCCCGAATCCCCTCACGACAAATCACGACACCCCAGCGACCTGATTGGGCCAACTGGGCTGTCACTCATTGGACACTTTCTCTTTTTCACCCTCTCCCTGCGTTCGATCCTCAGAGCATTCAGAGAGACAGAAGGATAGAAGGGAACCACGTACCAAACAACAAATAAACAAACAACATCCCAACCGTCCTGCTCTGCTACACGTATGGGAAAGTCTCCCGACACTTTGAAAAACACTTACGGGGAACGAACATCTGCGTCGCCCCGTCCTCGCGCCTTAATTAAAACCATCGCGCTCTGCGTGCCGCAAAGGGTACCCCTGCCGAAACGCACCCACCGATTCACCATGCCGTTTCGTGCATGGTTCGTCTCCTCCGGTGGGCCCATAAAACTGAGCCCTCAACGTCACACCCTTTCTCACGTTTCCAGACCACACGTGCGACAGGTTAAGATGTCCCGAGGTGGCGACGCGGGCTCTCTGCCACCAAAGAGCGCCTCCGGACTCACTACCCAAGCGCCCAGCTGGTTTTGCTCTCGGCGAAGCCCGACAACGGCGATCTACCACAATTCTGGGGCGAATTTACCTCTCAGCCTCCATGCCGTTCGTCAACATCCTTTACAACGCCCAACAACTGATTTGTGTCGTGACAGTGCTGTGGGAAAGTCATGCATAGTGAGGACTCCTGAAGAGCAGCGTGCATACGCGGTGCGGCGAAAGTGTGTCTAAATAATTTCTCTTATCTCTTGTCCTGTAGGTGCACGACGTAGCGGCGCAAGTCAAGCTGCAGGCCGCTGAAACGTCATAGGCTAATAATTAAGTAAAGTGCATGTGAATGTCGACATGTGAATAATCTAAAGCTACGTCGCAATGGGCAATCGTTCTGGTTGTCGTTTACAGCTTCGCTGTCCAACCACTTTCACAGCATGGATTGGAGACCAGTTTTTTTCTTCATGTATTTATTTTTATTTCTCGTGACAACTGGTGACATCTAGTGTCCTACGTTGGCGCATGAAGGGCCTGAAACATACAAACCTCAAAGTGGGTGCAAGAGCAGAAGAAAGACATCGCTTTAAGATACTGAAGGGAGATTTGATTCTAGTCATTTCCGCTCGCGACAGGTACGACTGTTTATCCAAGATGAGAAGAATGTGCAGTACATCGCTATTAAAGAAATGCAGATGCATTGAATCTCCTATACCCAAAAATCCGATATGAAACATATGAATCCCATACAAAAAACCGACTTTCCCATATGTAATATGATTTTTATTGGACAATAGAGTTCTGCCGAATATGGGCTTTTTCAGCAGGGGTGCTTTTGCTTAAACTTTGTCCTTCTGGCTTGAAAAGTCCCCTGTGGATGTTTATTTATCTTGAAGCTCCGTTTCTTATCATATACAACTCGTGTGAAAAAGAATGTCATTTAAACTGCTTTCTACGATTTGATGGTTTTCGCTGCAGCATAAAAGGAAATAATTATTTAGAAGACAAAAGTGATGGCCCGCTGCGAGTTTTGCTCACAAAACATCACATATATTTAACTACGCACCAACTCAAATATGTCGAAATTTATTTAGCGACTAAATATTACGCAACGAACAACTTACACAACTCCTTGTGAATGGAAAGCATTTGTCAGTTCTAAATAAACGTCGGTGTACCCGTTGTTGCACGTTGTATCGAACTGAAGCACAGAGATAATCCCAAAGCATTTTGTCAACACATATTCGGGCAAAATTTTAGAAATTTTCACGCACTACCGATGAATCTTATGGCGGTTGAACAATCTGCAGCGCCAGATTCTACTCTAGTAACGTTAGTATGAAATCGTACACTTTTCGACGCAAAGCTTGTAGCGTACGATATATACTATATGTCTGGCCTTTCCAACTCGCCTTGGACAAAGCCGCTGTATCTCGGAAGCTTCGTTTGTAAACGAAGTAAAGAGGAAGGCTATATCAGTTTAGTCTTGTAAAGGATTCCTTCAAATTTTGTTTCATTCATGTGGAGGGAAGAAGTTGTTTACTAACAGCCAAGAAAAAAAAGAAGAGAAGATTCGCAAGCAGCAAATATTAAGGCGTGCACAAGCTACGCTTTTAATTGTTCGACAATTGGGTGTACTCAAAAAGGACTGTCAAACAGGTATCCCCCCATTTTTTTTTCAAATAAGTTTTTATACGACAGCAAATCTCTACACACAACGGAACCGACCTTACTTTGGTCATCGCAAGCCTTTGTTTCAGCATGAAAAGCTTAATTGAAACAACGTAGCAAATGCGGCTTATGCAGTTGCGTGTTCCGAATTTGAGTTTAAAAAAAAAGAAATTCATTTTTCTATGTTTTCATACTTTTTGTACCTACTTTATAGAAGTTCGTAATTGAAAATTACTTACAGTCATTGTCTGCGCAAGTCCGTACCTGCCATGCATAAAGAGTAATGTGCGTGTGTCTGGCGCGAAGGACGGATATAGTCACTCTAAAAGAAGAGAAAGAATGGTGGGGTTCGGCGCGAGCTCACAGGATTGCGAACCATGGACAATATGACCTTCCTGATTTTATTTAACAGGTAATTCTGCGTTATCAATGCTATTTCAATAGCTATTAGGAAGTTTATGCTCCATAATAATTTCGAACAATCCACCCATTTCTTGGCCAATCCCCCTTCGTGGGTAGGAGCCACACGCATCACAGGCTACAACAACAACAACAACAACAACAATCCGCTAGAATCCTCACGCCCTCCCCCCTTTCATCATGGGTACGTGCCATAAGTTGAATGAAGAAGAAGAAAAACGTGGCACATTTAACCGAATAGGAAGTACTTTAATACATTAAGTAAAAGTTCAGGCACACAATTGTTGGCCGATACCGTAGTTTGGGCACGAGCCATAGTATGAGGCCATCATTATGATCATCATCACTAAACCTGAAAATACACGGGTTCTGGAATATGGAGCAGAAGAGGGAGCACTAAGGAACAAGAACGGGTACGAGCCACGTTTTGAGGCAACAACACCACCAACAAGAGAAGAGGGCCGCTGGGCGAAGTGGAAGGAGCCAGGCTGTCGGGCAACGGGTCCGAGCTTCAAGACCTCAACGACGATCTAGCCTCTATCCGAGCTCCAACCTGTGGTTTTCGGTGGTCCTGGTGACACGTGGATGAAAGCAAGAACTTCGCACTGCCATCCTACGACGCCTTGGCCGAGCTGCGGATTATTCTCGAGAAGCAAGCAGCGACTTGTCCTCACACGACCGACGCCCTGCAGCCGCACCAACGCATGTCAATTGTGACTGGTCACGGAGCCTATTGTTTTGTATGACTGTTTACTTGTGCAAGGATATCTAGAGCTGCATGAACGTTTCTATTAGTTTTGGCATGTTGCTTCGTTCGTTTGTGTGTGTGAAAGTCTGTTTTAATTATATGTTCATACTTCGTTAACAATCAGCTTCGCAGTATCTTTTCCCCAGTGTGGACTCACCTCAGTGGCGGCCAGAATTATTTTAACCATGCGATTGTACATGCACATCCCGGCAAACAGCCCCGCGTTAACCTATGCAAACCAAATCATAACAACAACCCAAACAAGAAATAGCAAACTTGCCTTATGAACAACAAACAAATGGGCCATATTTTGAAATTTGTCAATGTGTCTCGTTAGAGTGAGTTTCCTTCAATATTATTTTTCCGTGCACACTTTTCTGTATGGTAAACCTACCAGAAAGTATATAGTCTCTCTTACGTACCGGTACCTTCATTCCGGCAGCAATTTCTTTTACTGCTGATGCAAAGATTAGTGCTTTAAAAACTATTGCCGGTTCCTGTGTGTGCGGGGTATTTTGTATGTCACATAAAAATTTCACTGAAATCAAAATCTAGTAGGAACGCTCCTCTGAGTGTCCTTATCTGAACACACCCATTATTTTTTTCGTTGACATTGCGAATAGGATTTTATGCGATAGCATCGTACAGGTCACTCAGCCGCCTTCGCCATTGGCGTCAACGGAAAATAAAGTGGGCCAATAACGGAAGCATTGTAATCAAAGGTGCGGGTGAGCCGATTCTAATACCCTTAGCGTGATGTGTGTCTTCACAAGGTTTGCAATGACGCTTGTAGCGCGGGCCCACACCTCAGGCAATACTGTCACGCGGTAGTGACGGTTAAGAAAGCAGCAAAACTGTGATTAGCGAAACGAGCGTTTTATTGGGCGAACTTGTGCCCTCAAAAACAGGCCTGAGTAGGCCTGAGTAGGCCTGAATAGGCCTGAGTAGGCCAATGCTGATCGTGATAACGCTATCGCATTGCTAGTCGCTCAGGTGCGGCACGATAACACATGAGCTTTAAAGACATGAAAATATTAATGTATTTGAAAGTGAAGACTCGCTACAGAAAGCACAAACAGCAGCACAAGAATTGCTAAGTACTACAGGGCGCTACAAAAGCATGCTAAACTGTTGGAAATCATATTGGCGTTAGGGCGCAATTCAGAGTCACAATTCTGAATAGGACACTATACAGAGGCAGGCTCTTGGCAAGCAGATAGCAAAAGATGGTTTCACAGCTCTCAAATGATATGGTGGAAGCTGCACTTAATCATTGGCAGAGGTCCCATTGGCTCAGCGATACATGGACGTCTGGCCACGACTACTCATACCGACAATACATTACACCTTTATTGAACGGATTTAATTATTATGAGCCGTTGAATATACTTAACGTCACTGCCTATCGGTATAACATGGCTCCTTGCTGAAAAGAATGCACATTATTCCCATGAATGTCAATGTCACACCTTTTGCGAGCAGGATCAACCGCAGTGCGGAACATATGTTCTATATGATATAATTTCCGTTTCCTCGTCCGAAAACCAGTCGTTGCGCAAAAGTCAGTGGCCCCATTTTGAGGGCTTTTCAAGCAGCACCGAGCGCATCGGTCAATCCCGAATATCCGTACCGTAGGAATCAGTGCAGCGGCACTTGTCTCGCTTAGTAACTGCCAGAACTCCGTGCGTGCTATTGCCTACACTTTCCTTGTCGCCAGTATTTGCTTTCTTCTTAATTTTGTTGCTATCCATCGCAGACAACAGCTACGTCTTATAGCCCTCGGTGCTTCCGTTTATCGTCGAGCGCGATCGGCGGTCGGGTTTGCAAACACGAAATCCGAGTCGCGCATAGCAGGCGAGAGCGTCAACAGTACACGCATACCTCCCGTGGCGACCGCCTCTCCCCAAAGCGTGCCTTCCCACGCTGCCGTGTGCAGGACGATCCTTTCGCCTCCGGCACACAGCCGACATCGCGAGGAAGTGTCGTGGCAGCTAGCAACGTCGTTTGCTGCTTGCGCAACGAAGCAGCAAGCCCGTAGCCAGCCGGGGACCAAAGGGCGCCCGGTTGCACCGGCGTCCAGCCAGCGAGCCCGGCTATCAGCGAGCCGCGCCCCCAGCTCGAAGGAGGCCCAGACATGCCGGCGTCCCCCGCCGCCGCAGCGGCAGCGGCAGAGGCCGGTCAGCCGCACGCCGGCACGCATCTCAAGCATCAGCAGCAGCAGCAGCAGCCGCAGCAGCAGCCGGAGCTGTGGGAGCATCACCAGCAGCAGCCGTTGTGGGAGCGGGTGGACGAGGCGTGCGGTCGCCTGGCGACGACCATGAAGGGCCGCCGGTGTGTGCTCGTCGTGCTCCTCGTGCTCATGCTCGCCGTCAGCCTAGCGCTCATCGGGGCGTTCGCCGTGCCACGACATCGGTGAGTGCGAGATGTGCGCACACACCGCGGTCCACTGTTACAGGGAACCCGGTGCACGCAACCGTAATGCGATGCATTATACCTGAATTTATCTCCAGTAGAACACAGGGCAGAAGTGTAACACACATTATAAACGTCTAGTCCGAAGCTTATGATACAACCGACTAGGTCAACCTTCTTCCAGTAGAACACGCTTTAAATGAATATTGAAGTTATCAGCGCTAATATGTAGAGCCCATGTGGAACAGACGAACTTGTTATACAACCGATTTCCCTGTTTGTACCCTTCGCTACGTCCTCGCATCCCGCCTGGACTTTCCTAACGAGATGTAACCCTTCTCTCTCGTCTATGGCAATTGAAGTCTTCGCCTTCCGTTTAGGGATGGCCGGTAGGGCTGCATGGGACCACTCTGGTCGCAAAAACATTTTTGAGCACATTCCTCGTAATCGCCCTTCTTAAAGTATGCAGAAACGATCGGCCCTGTTTGCGCCACTTCGTGTTGATCACTGATTACTCCCTGTACTGGCCATTTCGGAATGCCAACGTCAGCAGCAGAGGGCGACAAAGCCGTTGGCTAAACTTCTTGAAGGCAACACATCTCTACAGAGAGCTCTAGTACTGACTGAAACTAACTTGTGTTGACTGTTGTGCGCATGTGTATATGCGCGGCGTGTCTCTTCTCACTTTTTTTACCCCTTAATTCTCCCGTCCCCAGTCCCCAAAAAGGAGAAGGGCTTTCCTGCCCTTCTCCTTTCTTTCATTTTTCTTGCTATCTCGGCATAACAGTTTAGAGGTCTAATTCAGATGTAGAAGCGCGCGCGCGCTAGAAAACACTCTGCAAGATTTATTTATTTATTTATTTAATTTAAAATACCTTACAGGCCTCAAAGTGAGGCATTGAGTACGGGGGGCAGTACATAGAAAATACTAGAATACAAGACATCTATAAACCGTATCTGTTTACAAACTACAACCGCAAGTGCAACCGAGATGAAAAAGGAATTATTTGCGATTCACTAGGGAAAAAAAGAAAACATAATATAATAACAAGGCATAAATAACACAGATTGTTTTCAGTGAAGTCGTGTAATTAACAAGATCAGAGCGTTAAATACTGAAAAAAAAATGACAGAAAAGCTACGGACGCGACATTCCAACGGAACGGTAAACCCATAGCGACATAACGGTAATAATGCGACAATAAGCTGTAAAAGATAGTGCAAGTATAGAAAGCATTGTGCGACAAACGTAAAACTTCCCATTTCTTTAGTCATGCATTCAGTCAAGGCATCACGCAATGAATCGTAGTTGGACTGGCATGCAATGCTGTCCGGGAGCGAATTCCATATTCTGATAGCACGAGGAAGAGCAGAGTAATAGAATGCTTTTGTAGACCCGTAAAGGCGGGCATAGCTGAAATAATTATGAAGCCTATGTGACGTGGAATAGGGTGTTTCAAGCATGCGGGTGTACGAGTGGAGTGAAGGAATTTGTGGAACAGTGATAAAAGCGCAATATTTCGGCGAGTGTTCAAGGATTGTAATGAAAGCTTAAGTTTTATTTGTGTTACACTAGACCGGTAGCTGTAATCGTTTATGATGAAGCGGCTCGCTCTGTTCTGGATCCGTTCTAGCGTTTCAATGAAAGTCCAAAAACAAGAAAGGGGCTGGCAGATGGAATGGTACACTGTGGTATAAACTTTTTTAAAACAGGGTTGAAGTGCCTCAGACAGGCTGGCCAACGTTTCGATAGGTGGACCTATCTTGTCCACCTATCGAAACGTTGGCCAGCCTGTCTGAGGCACTTCAACCCTGTTTTAAAAAAGTTTATACCACAGCGTTTCAATGAGGTATTTCGGGTGAGCGGACCAAATGGGAGATGCATACTCGAGCTTGGGACGAACGAGAGTTAGGTAAACTAGCTTGCAAACATTTGAAGGAACATTTCTTAAGTTGCGTCGCAAGTACCGCAATGATTGGGAGGCATTAGCTGAAATGGACGTGATATGCTCTGTCTAGAACTCCTAGATACTTATATTGTGTAGCTGTTGTAACAGTGTCATTGTTAATATGGAAGGGATACGGTGAGGTTGCCGACTTCCGGGTAAACGACATTACTTTGCATTTTGTCGTATTTAAAGTCATTAGCGATTTATTGCACCAGCTGATGATTTGTTGAAGGTCTTGCTTAATATCGAGGAACGAGATGATCATAATAGCGTTTAATTGGGCGATAAATTATGCAGTCGTCGGCGAATATTCTGATGGTGGAGGACAAATTTTGAGGTAGGTCGTTAATAAAAATGAGAAAAAGCAAGGGACCGAGGACGCTACCCTGTGGTACACCAGAAGAAACGTCTGTTCTTCTTCTTCTTCTTCTTCTTCTTCTTCTTCTTCTTTAATTTTGCGACGTAACCGCATGCGCCGGTGTAACTGTTGGGTAACAAATATCAAACTATGATGGGACTCACGTGGATAAAAACTACCGCGGCACGTAATCATTATTCGATGTTTTTTCGCCCGGGCACAAGCCCTAATTAACTCACGAAAGACGCTTCAATTGCAGTCTGAGGTTACGGATTTCAAGGCAGCCCCGCTTCCCCGAAATCATTACCCTACAAAGTAGATATAGCATGGTGAACACTGAAGAAGCAGGCCTTCTGAGTGAGTAAGTGAGCGTAGAGGCACAAATGAAAGAATGAGCGACTCGCTAGCCTAGCAAAGCAGCGGTGATTCCCGAGTTGACAATGAGTACAACACTGACTGATGAACTCGGTGAAATAACGAACTTACGAGACCAGTTGTAATCAGTGAAGAGCCGACAAGCTGCCCACAAGCTGTGGCCTGGTCTCACCCATTACATTTACCATGTGAAATCATCACTATTACATGGATTCTCGTTGTGGACTTTAGCCTATAGCCAGTGCTTCTAGGTTTGAACGTGTCTCAAAGGGACCACAAATGAGTGACACTAAATCAGTTTAGAGCAGTAAAGTATTCTTTCACAGCTTTACATTCGACCATTTGGCAGGAAAAGGTTGATCACTGCGGAACGACCGCCAAACTTACTTTCTTCTTCTTCTTTTTTAATTTTGCGACGTAACCTCATGGGCCGGTGTAACTGCTAGGTAACACATTTCAAAGTATTATCTCGTGTTTGCCGTTCGGGCACAAGAAACGTTTTTAATACATGCTAGGTTTAATCTGTGACTCTTTTAGAATGCAGTATAGTGCTGATCTGCCGATAAACAAGCTACACCTACTTGAGTAGACACTGCCGAAGTACATGACGTCGCCCGAAGGAGTTGCGGCAACTTTAGGTTGTCGCCAACATCATCTCGTTTCCCTGTATTTTTTGGTTAACCAACCCTACTGTCGCTGTAAGAGAGGTCATTCTGCTCTTCCTGAAGCGTGATTTACTAATACAGCTTAACTTAAAGAAAGCATATGGCACAAATCTCTGAAGTTGCAGAAACCCTACCACAATTAAACTTATTGCACGTAAAGCAATAATACTCAGCAAGCATGAATGTTGGGAATCACTTGCAAGATATTTTATTTCGCACTAAAGCACGTCTCGAAGCGCCGGACCCGGTGTCACCGTGACGTCATGACACAGAGCGAAATTTGCTGACGCTTTGTAGCAATAACATTGGGTACGATGACGTCGCTCACAAAAAGACAAAAGCAAGAGCATTGGGCATGTTTTTTTTTTGGGGGGGGGGGGCGAAATTTGCTGACGCTTTGTAGCAATAACACTGGGTACGATGACGTCGCTCACAAAAAGCAAGAGCGTTGAGCACGGTTTTTTTGTTTTTTTTTTGCGGCTGCTCTCACGCGTTGGCAGCCACAGCGATCGCTGGAATGTAGCAAGCCTTTTCTGCGATGTATCATGACGTCATGACGCATCCACTTCCTGTGTATAGAAACCTAAACTGATTCGTATACAAACAAGTATGCAATAGTAATTTTTAGGGCGATTTGGACGCTTGCAAGTACGTCTTCTATGATTCAGATAGTTCGGATCTTCGTTTAAAGCAGAGAAAAAATGACAACTCAAGAATGTCATGCCTGTGCGCCCTTATTACACCTTCTTTGCTGTGCCCTTAAATTTGCAGACCACGTATAATTAAAAGTTGTGCGGCTGAGCACCAGCTCCGTATCGCAAGCCGGGCGCGGCATTGCAATGTGCCTTCCCGCCGAGATGAACCCCCGTTGACGGTCCGATGGCCAAACCACTGCACTGTATTCTCCACTTCCAAAAGGATAGTGTTTCTATCGCGGCGCTGTCGCGTGTAAACTAAACCTATTCACATCATTGTAGCTATTCGATATGCACTAGCACCGTGTTTATACGTGGAGGTCGCGATGTAACGCCAGGCGTGCAAAGCCGAAGCGAAACGAATGGCAAGTTAGGCAGCACCGCTAAACTGCGTCGACGTTATTGAACACCGGCGCTGAACAAGGTTTGCTGTATGTGGATTTCTCCCTATTTATTTCCCTTTGGCATAGCGGGTGCTAAATAATTTAAAATGCGCACTAATCAATAAGCTATCACACAGCATCGAAGTGCTCTCTCACTCTACATTTCCTCCTTCATTAAGATAGTGCCATATCCTGTATCTGATTTTGGGCAGACTTGCATTACGCGATAAGATGTCGCCCGTCTGTGTCGGTCGTTCTCCATTAGGCATATTCTTAAGCGTAGCGAGGGTCTCGAAATGCTCCCGTCCCTCATTACATCACTAAAAGGACACTAAGTAAGTTTTGAAAGAAAAGCATGAATGTGCATAGGCCTGCAAATAGTAGCCGTCATATATAAGAAGAAAAGTTTGACAAGAGCGTAGAATCCGAAAAAAAGCTAACTATGACTTTCAAGTTAATTTAGCGGCCTATAGTACGCAATAACTGCAAGACATAAACACCCAGATCATTCTATACCAAAATGTATGTGAAAGAGGTAAAACACTAGCTCTGCGAAGGGAAGTTATGCTCATTCCATGAAAGTCGTTCCATATTTCTTCAATTTGCACATAGTGTATTTATTTATTTATTTCAAAGTACCTTAAAGGCCCCAAGGGGAGCATTGAGTGAGGGGTGCGTCATTGAACAAATGACAAGAGAAAACAGATATATGAGCGCAAAAAAATGTGAGAGCTGAAAATGTTTGTAATGATCATGTGCTTGCAAAACAGTGTAACAAATAAAAACGCTAAATCAATACAAAGAGTTGTCGGGAAAAGAATGAAAAGTACAATTCATGGTAACATAAGAACCGCTATACCATTCGAGCAAAATAACGTACACAGTGCGAGCACATAAAGCAAGCAAAATTGAAACAACAATAACAGCAACAATAAGAAAGACATGGCCCATATGTGACACGTGTTATATGACATGACATATGTACAGATGAATATATTTCTTATGATGATGACTGCAGGTTCAGTAGTCGTCTGAATTTATCATTGCTCATTTGAGCGACAGTGTTGTTAGGAAGCCAACTCCATAACCGAATCGCTCGAGGTAAAGCAGAGAAGTTAAATGCGTTAGTGTTGCGATAAATGCGAGTGAGGCTTAAATCATTATAAAGTCGTCGTGATGTGCAAGACGCGCGTTCCAGTGGCAAGTTTGATGGCTTCATTTGGTGAGCATATCTATGGAGCAAGGACAGGAGTGCTATGTCACGTCAGCTACTCAGTGATTGAATGGAAAGGTCGAGTTTTATTTGAGTAATGCTTGACTGGTAGCTGCAATTTCGGGAAATAAATCGACTAGCTCGGTTTTGGATGGCTTCTAACATGCGGATTAAGTATTCATGGTAAGGAGACCATATAGGGGACGCGAACTCAAGCTCAGGGCGTACAAATGATATGAATGCTAATAAATTTACGGATGCTATACGGGCAGTTACGCAAGTGATTTATTTATTTATTTATTTATTTATTTATTTATTTATTTATTTATTTATTTATTTATTGTTTATACTGTCAGCCCATGACGGGCTATTACAGGAGTGGACGTAACATACATAAACAGAGAAGTGCATTAATCTGATTGAACAATGCACTAAAAAGAAGAAAAAAGAAAATACCCAAGAGATTTGGAAGCGTTTGCTCATATGGTTGCAATGTGAAAGGCGCAGGAAAGGCTCGGTGTAAGATGTACGCCCAGATATTTATATACGGATGCCTGAGATACTATATTTGTGTTTATATAATAGTAAAAGCTGTGAATTGATGTTTTTCGCGTGAATGTCATTAGTGATATCGCTACAACATGATATCGCTTTCTTCAGCCTATTTTTATGTTTTTATATTTGTTTTAATAACCTTAGTTCAGTTTTTGTCATCTCATTTGCCGCATGTTCCTTTCGCTATTTTTTTTTTGCAGTGATATGTCTGATCTATTTAGAAGCGTAGTCATTCCTTTCAGCACAGCAACAGTTATGCACGCAAACATTACAGCTTATATTGGCGATACGGATGATGTGCAAGGCTTGCTACTGGGATATTTGGTTCATGGTATATGGTGAACTTAAAATATTTACTCTGTGTTACTTTTGCTTGCAGTGTTGTGAACCTAATATGCAACACTCACATTCTTATGACGGGCTTCAGGCTCTGTCGAGAACTTACAGGGACACTAAAGGCAAGTATTAAGTCGAGCTAGAATGAAAGATTATGCACCTATTATAACGAATTCTTCATGCGTCATGAACAGATTGCTTCTGTAAGCGAGAAAATGATGAAAATAAAGAAACCTGAGTGGCGCCGTTTATTTCCGACTATGACACCTCTTACGTGTGACGTCAGTACCTCTGATTCACAAAGAGCGGCCGCGACCCGCCGCTGCGAACGACGTCGCCTTTCTCTGTTTACAACGGCGGATATAATATATAGCCTCTGCATCACGAAAGATTTGAGTCATCGCTGATGGGGATAGTTTTGTTGACGCAGAACAAAAATGCACGGAAGCCCAGCCATAAACAGCTTCGCTGTAAAATTGTTGTATTTTGGCACGCAGAAAACGATGACAGAATCTTAAACTGATGCTTTGTCGATATAGCTCGACTTAGTACTTTCCTTTAGCGTCCCTTTAATAAGTAAAGCTCGAGCGGAGCAAGTGCGGGCAAGTTTTGCAAGGTTAGTCTAGGTCCGCCTGCAGCTATCAAAACTCTCATTCCCCTCTTATTGAACTTATATTGTTTCCGCATAACTTTCTGAATGAGTGCCTATTGCAAGCTTCTAAAATTGGGGTTTTTTTCTTCTGCATTGATGTTCATTTCTGTAACCGGAGACCCCGCAACCATGCAGTGATGTGAACTGTTGCACCTGTGACATTCTCTAACGTTGTCATCCTAACAATGCCCCCCTTACCACCCCGAATACTTCAAGGCGACATGATGACGATACGGGCACACTCTACCTGACTCCTCTCGTGGAAAGCAAGGGGGCGACCGAGGCCAGGCAACTCAGCGTGGTGCCCGCGTTCTCCAACAAGGACACGGGAGCTGAGTCCCACGCGGGCCTGGTCACCGTCAACGAGACACTTCAGAGCCACCTCTTCTTCCTGCATGTGCAGGCCAGGGTGAGAGGAAAGAATGCTCCCTTGATCGCTGCGGCTCTGATCACGTCTGATTAAAATGCAAGTCCACGGGCTAATCCCTCATTCAAAAGAATTGGCCGAAACGCAAGTTTGAGCTGTGCATTCTTGGGAGCGGTGATTCCAAGGTAGCTCATAGCTTATTTACAAATAAAAGCCAACACAGTCACCGAAACACACATACTCACACTTCGTCAATGTTTGTCACAGATGAAACATTACAACTGCTTATACGATCGAATGTTATCGTGGAAATGGTGCTAGGCGTTCCAGTGTAGACCTAATATTTAGGCTGATACGGTTACGAAAGATATATTTCATGAATCTAGGCGGCATTGAAATATTGAACCCAATGTACAATATGTCGCGATGTGTGCGGTGCCAATACATGAAAGTACGATACTGGAAGTTCTTTTTAGGAAGCTTATAATGTGATTTGTATTCAGTTTAAGTTTATTTCTTTAATAAGGAGGAGACATACATGCTTACACAAGTATATAGAAGGAGGTCCTAGAACATGTGGCTGAAAGGGGACCGCCTGTCAGAAAATATATACATTAGAGAAAATACACAATTTCGACTACCGAAAACTGTATTTACACAGAAGGGAAAACAACCTCCGGCAAGGTTTGCTTTACGCAGAATAGTACAACCCATGGGAAAGGCGTTGCCGTTAGGTATCCAAGAAGTAATATCTTTCCACGAGTGTTTTACTGCCGTGTCCCGTCTCTTGTTCCTATAAGAGAGAGAGATACAAAGTTACTTTAAAAAGGCAGACAAATCATAAAACGAAAGGCTACCACTGTGTTTACTTTCTTTCGTTACAGGGTGCCTATAGATTGTGTCTATTGTTTTTTTTTTTAATAGCAGGTGTAATGGCACTTTTTCGTCGGTGGCTTTTTAGTAGGCAGGGGTACCACTTGGACAGATGCTGTTGATGAAAGTAATGACTGAGCTCTCAGTGAGGCATCCGTGTCGCTTCTGTTCTTGCCAGCAGAAGGACATGAGTAGCAGTGAGAGAATGTAATGTTCTTTAACAGCATTCATATGAGAAAATGCTTTAGAAAATGCGGCCCTGGAGAAGCATGTGAACAACACCTCTTTTGGGTGTCTCATTCGTCGCATTCCATGGCCGCATTTCGATGGAGGCGAAATGCGAAAACACCCGTGTGCTTAGATTTAGGTGCACGTTAAAGAACCCCAGGTGGTCGAAATTTCCGGAGTCCTCCACTACGGCGTGCCTGATAATCAGAAAGTGGTTTTGGCACGTAAAACCCCAAATATTATTATTATTATGGAGGTGACGATAAAGACGAATATAACAAATCGCTAGCAAGGACATTGTGTTTTAGGTAGCAACAACATTTTGTCTTGAAGGACTGACTGAGTTAGAATCACTCACGTAGAACACACACTGATAATTTAATCTGCCAGTGTTCTTTGCATATGATTGTAAACTGCTCGTACATACTCAGTCAGAGCATGTAGCGAATGTTCAACTTTATTTACCCTGCATAGCTTCCCCTTGCAGTTGCACAGTACTGGCTAGCTATAGCGAATATGAAGCATTATGCAGCCTTCACACGAAAGAACGAAAGTGCTGTACAGTTTTCTAGTGTTGCATTATTTTCTCTATGCTGTCATTGGTGTCTTTGTTTGTTGGCTTCTTATGATATCACTAATAAAAAATCTGGTCATCTGTTTCCTTTCTTCTCGTTCAGTATTGATAGAGTGTCGTATGAGCTGATTGGCGAAAATCAAAAGCAACAAAATGGCAGGCATTTTAGCACTTGCCCTTCTCCTTATTTCACTCGCAGAAAAATCGTGTCGAAGCCCCCCTGTTACTTTGGCTCCAAGGGGGTCCCGGAAGCTCCTCTCTGTTCGGACATTTCCTTGAGAACGGGCCAGTCGCCATTGACGCCAACGGAAAGCTGTACCCGAGGGAGAGCACCATGTGCGAATACACGAACGTGATTTACCTCGACCAGCCCGTGGGAGCCGGTTTCAGCCGGACCAACGACATCAAGGGTTACCCGACGAGTCTGGAAGAGATTGCGCGGGACATCCATGGATTCCTGGTGCAGTTCTTCCGGCTGTTCCCGGAGTACAAAGGGCGTGACTTCTACGTTGCTGGCGAGTCCTACGGAGGTAAAAACAGCTTACGTTGAGCCGTACGCTCTAGGAATGTGCGACAAGTGCCAGTAATTTGTTTTGAATAGTTGTTTCATTTATTAATCTCATTTATTCATTTGCGTGGATCAGCCAAGTGAGCCGCACATTATTTTTTTATTATTCTTTTAGCGAATGAGAAAGACTTTAGGATCATTTTTCTAAATAATTTCACTCACGCTCGATAGAAGTTTCCAGTGTTTGCAAAGTGGCTAAATTCCCGAGAAAAATGATGCCTTATTTGGCTACGCAACCAGTCACTATAGGAAGCTAGCTGCACCTCTTACTGCACTTTTCGTTAGTGTTTCTTTGAGCGGCGCAAACATGTGATAGTCACTCGGGGTGAGATCTGGTGAGTAAAGAGAATGTGGCAGACAATCAAAAGAGCAGGTCTTGAGGGGTCACAACTGTTGCGCGGGCAGTATGAAAGCGAGTATTGTCATGCTCTGGTGCCGGCAACTTGGATGTGCGTGACTCAGGTGACAAGCATCTTACACCGATGTCACGCCGACTGTAGACTGATTTGATTTGCTACTCCATTTATACACTTGCTGCGACAAACATGCATTACCATGCTTAACTTTCATTCGTCGATAAATTTCAGGTCTTGTTTCTTCACTTGTCTAAAATCTGACAACGCAAGCTGCCCTTATTTGGTGCGTTTTTTTTAAGTTGGTGGGGTGGTCAACTTTATTTTGAGACTATCTAAACGTTTTTTCAAGCTGCACGCTTCGGCTACATACCAAATAGTTTTACACTACAAGTAACAACTTTACTTTCTTACAGGCCAGTAGCACAAGTCTTTTAAATTTTATAGCAACTTTAATGTTTTCAACTGACTGGCTTTCGTATTACATCGCCTAAACTACATAAGAGAGTCATCCAAGCCTCACACTATGCATCAAACAGAACTACTGCGAGAAATATCACCATCACTTGATTGAATATGAATCGATTGTCTTCGGCACCAGCTGTCGCCGACATCAGAAATCAGCCGTCCTAGATGCGACCTTCTATGCCGTCGCATATTTTCTATTGTTTATGTAGAAAGTCAAAATAAAGCTTAGTTATTCCTACCCTAATCAATCGTAACGGTGGCATTTAAATGCTATAATTATCGAGAATAATTAGCTCGATTAGCTGGTGCCCATTGAAAACTAACGATTTTCTCCAACAATTTGTATTCTTTCATCAAAAATGCGCAACAACAAGCGCCTGTGGTCACAGTTTATGAAGAGGTACGACGATGACGCATCTATAGTGGCTTTTTAGCCAAGTATTGAATATAAATGCTGCAATCTATATTACGTTTCACTGCTGTTAATGTGTTACCTGGCTCACGCACGCAAGGTACACGCACATAGCTTTCACCGTGCCCAAGCAACTTCTTTTGACTTGAAGAGGCCATAACTTACACAATAATTTATCACTCTGAGTCATTTAGAAGACTCGGCGAATATAGCCTCAACGGAGCAAACCTGCTGCTCACAGCACTGACGGAACACAATTCAGCAGTGAATTCTGAGGCTGGTTCGCCAAGTCTGAGTGCTAAGTCGGGTGGACCAATAGCTTGCATTGTCCTCGTCTGTCCAAAGTGTGTGGTTGCAAAGAAACGAAGTGATTGGCTTTATTTCGCATTATTTTTGTTCCTTACAGCTAGAGCCGCCGCAGCTTTGGCCATTAGAATGCATGCAAACCCAGACCTTCCGGTAAACTTGCGAGGCATCATCAGCGGCGTCGGTTTCCTGGGACCTGCAGTGGACTTGTTTGACCAGTCCGACTACTACCACCAGTTGAGCCTGCTCGACTACCAGGGCTGGAAGGCGTACACCACTCGCATGGAGACCATCAGGCAGATGGTCACCGACAACCGCACGCTGGAGGCTCTGCAGCTGCTCTTCAAGACCGCCTTCGTGTCCACGGGCGAGGGAAGCGCACCGACCATGTTCCAGCGGCTTTCCGGCTACAAGTACGACGGAAACGCGCTACAGAGCGTCGAACCGGCCGAGTTCGCCGCCTACAGGGACTACGTAGCCAGCGAAGTCTTCAAGGAGGCCGTGCACGTCGGTCGCAACGCCTTGTTCCTGCGCGAACCCCTCATCAACCTGCAGCTCAGCGGGGACTACCTGAGGAACATCTCGGACATCGTGAGCACACTGATGGACAACTACCGGTTTCTGGCGTACGCGGGTCAGCTGGACCCCATCTTCTCGGCGGCGCGCATCGAAGAGTACTTCCGGAGCGTCGAGTGGGGCCGAGCCGAACAGTTTAGGCACGGCCGTCGCGTGCCCTTCTACGCGGGGCCAGAGGAGGCAGGACTTTCTGGATACGTGACGTCGGCGGGCAATTTCTCATTCGTAGTTGTCGCCAGGGCGGGACACTACCCTGGTTTCGACCAGACGCGTACCGTCGACGAGATGATGCGACGCTTCCTGATGAACAATCTGACGCGGCACGCTTAAACACCGAGCCGTTCGCGGAACAAAGTGCCTGGCGTCAACAGCCTACAGAGACAGGCCGAGAAGGAACCGAGGTTGTTTGGCTGGATGATGGGCATACTTAATCAACAATCGATGGGACAACAAAGTGACAGTGTCACGGATTTGATGCTAGCTTGTGACAATACTGCCAATGCATTCGTCGTTCACTTTTGCGGCCCTCGTTACTGCGTTTCCGTCAGGCGCCGACCGCTCTGGCAGAAATGAGCAAGAACTATACACAACAACCACCAATGTGCGCAGCCTACCAATGTGCGAAACTGTCGCCCATCTCGATAGATAGATTCAGTGCTTACGCGGCGGCGTGCAAAACTTTACCGAGAATGTGGCTTTCTCGGACACCAGTGTAAATTCTATGAACGACATTCTGTTCCAGAGTGCTCGCGCACCTCGCCAGGACCAAGCACAGAGAACTGTTCTGAGGACTCTTTTTAAGTCAACTACTCCATAGACTCGGCTGTGAAGGTGTCTTCGTGCCCATAATAACTTCTTCAGCTCTGTGCATAGCAGTGATTTTAGTCGCTCGCATCTGCTTTTGTGTACGTATTTTACGTTGTTCCGATGCACTGATTTTACACTGCTCTGTAGTATATCAAGCCTGTCCCTTTTTTTTCTCCATCTATCTCGTGGTATGATTTTTTGTTTCGACATGTTTAACGCAGTCAACACTCGAAATGAGTATGCTGTGCTCTATTTTTCGGCCTTCGTGCTGCGCCTCGCATCAACGCGAACTAGGCCGCGAAAACATAGCTCGCGGCGGGCACTGTCGCCGCCGCAGATGGCTTTCAAGAAACAGCGTCCAGGGCTGGCGCGCGCGGACGCCCGGGCCGTTCGGAGTAGAAGGTGCGCTTCACCCCCGCTTTCCTCGCTTGCGTGCGCGAGATTGAGTCGCCATCGTCCGCTCACCCTTGCACGCTTTCACTCGCACATACAGCACACGGCGCGCGGCGACGATTTCATCGCCCTTGGACTTTATCGGAAACTCAAGGTGACGCCGACGGTAGAAATGCGCCTGGAATGTTCATATAATTGCTATCGCAATAAAATACATAGCGCGCGATAACGAGCTCTAACTCGACGTGTGATGAGAAAGCGCGTGGTTGAAAACCATATAATAATTCTGACCGCCTTAAATGCACAGAAATATGTCAGAAGAATTTGTCAGCGATAGCTTTGAAATATTATATGTAAAGGGTCCCTGAAATTGTACAAATTTTGTAGACGCGTAAGGTAGAGCTACAGCAAAATATTAGCGCCACAATTTAAGTGAGGCGTCTCATATTAACAGAGCTATGGACGATTACAAGTTAGCTTCCCCCTAGCCATGCTTTTTCTCCTCAACTCGTTGGCAGAGTGGTCCGGGCTAAGTTCCGCCTTCACTGGCTCTGCGTCATGATGTGACGTCGTGTCGTTTACTTCCTGTTGTCTTGGAGTCAGCGCGCGAAGCCTCTCCAACCTCTAGGCTAGCCATCTGGCCGTCGATCCCCCGCGAGAGCTATCCAAGCAGCGTGCGTTGTGAGCGTTCCATCGCAGCACCGAGCGTGTCCGGTATTCCGGTAACCGCAGGGGACCTGAGCGGTTTGACGGATGGGCGGAGGTGTAAATTAAAGTCCGGCCATACTGCTACTGCTGTGATAAAGGGGCATTAGGGTAAACGTGAGCGGCCTGAGTGGCCTACACGGTGCAGCTACCTGGTGGCGCAGAGCTTCACCAGCTAAACACAGAGTTACTATTGCTGAAACCAAGCATAAAACATTTTATAGATTTAAAAAGAGAGCATGTTCGCTATTACGTTCCTGCCAAAAATTTACACCAGCAGCAAAGCAGAGTACACTTGGTTACTGCTGTGTTAACTCTGTGTTTGTCTGGTAGAGCTGTGTGCCACCAGGTGGCTGCAACGTGCAGGCCGTTCAAGATTGCGTCTCCGCTCATCCAGCAAAAACGCCCAGTCCGCTTGCACTTGCGTTTACCCCAATAACGTACATGCCAAAACTCTATTGTGATAGTAATAATCCGGCGTGAAGTGACTGCCGCAAACGCGTGGCTGCTGGCGCCGATCGGATACCGACAACCCGATGCGCTGCAGCTACCCCGCTCACATGTTGCCTTGCAGAGGGACACAATGTCGCGGTTTGACATATCGCCGATCGCTAGATTTGCAGCCCACAACACAAGGGCGATCCATCGAGCTCGCGAAAAGAAAGCTCGTGACCAACACTCACCGCGCAGCTGGCGTCAACACGGAGGACGCCGTAACACAAACAGACGACACTTACTACGTACCGAAAGAGCTTGAGTGTAGTGATAGACTGTCATTGTGTATTGTCTTTCTGTTACTTCTTTATAGAAACAAATTAACCAAAATTCCAACTATTGCAAACATTTGTTCACCATAAAATTGGAAAAGTCATCGATGATGCGACCTGGATAGCCAATCGGATAGCTCATCCAAGTGACGGTAATTGGGCCAACAACGTCGATTGTGAGGAGGCGGTTGAAAATTCGGGAGAGCAACTCCACTGCGATCGGTAGTGATGCATATTTTTCAATACCTCATAATAAATTACACGAATTACGTGGCGCGCTTAAACGCGTCACTTGTTCAGAAGGACCTACCGAAACTACTCAACACGTTTGTACAATATCGTCAAAATTGTTTGAGAGTCGCTTTAATACACTTTTCGCGTCTTCTGTCACAGGTTTCATCATCTTTACTTGCCAGAAAAAGTCGTCAAACGAGCTACCATCATTGGTCCTCACCAAAGCAATTCGATCTTACCCTGTAAACATAAGGGCGTTACACTCTTAAAGGGGCCCTGAACCAACCCTTGGGCTTGGTGAAATAACATAGTCCGCTGGTAGAATACGCTGTTGTGATCAACATAGCCAAGTTCTGCTGTCTACGCTGTCCGTGGGGTTCGTAAGCGGAGCGCGAAGATACCTTTTTCTCAAGCGCTCTCGTTTAAAAAACCCCATGATCCTCGCTTTATTCTGTGTGCTCTATTTCGTCATAAAGCACACTCCGATCCGCGGCTGCTATTGGTCGCTGCGCTCGGCTACACCGCGGCCGCCACGAGGCGAGTTGCCGCCACGAGTCCAGTGGCTAAGCGCACAGCGGCTCTCTGAGGACAGCCGCGGTTGGCTTATGTTTAGCGCGGCATAGGCACCAAATCGGAAATTTTAACTGCGAGCCACGGTGACGTCTCCACCGTAGCCTTCGCAGTGCAAGGCATTGGAGGAGGAGGAGGAGCACAGCCTAGGCCGTGTTTGATTGCTGATAACTCCGCTTCAGCTGAACGCATTGAAGTACTTTTTGCGGCAGTGGTTCTGAAATAGCCTATATTCACTTCAAATGTCTTTCTCCGCTTCGATAAAAAGTGGTTCAGGGCCCCGCCCCTTTAAAGCAGTTGAACCCTTTGGGGTGTTTATTTGTCTCCAACAATAATCGCCATCTGCCTTGCTTGTGTTTCCTTTCTTGAAACCGCTGCGCTCGCTACTTTCCCGTCAAGAATGCTACACCACGCTAACGCGCATGCCGCGCGTGACTTGGAAGTACCGGACGCGCAGCGTTAAAGGGAGGAAATGCGGGAAGACAGGTGACGATTATTGTTGTGGAAGAAGATACGCCCGAAAAGGTGCAAGACTGAGAGCGTGAAGAACTTTTGAAAGATGACTATGGTGCTCTTCCTTTGCCTTTGAGTAGATGATGATGTGGTCGATGTACAAATTGCAAAATGCGCCCAATAAGGTTTCAGAATGTCGGTTATAATCTTCTGAAACCACGCAGGGGAGTATCTCCAACCAAATGGTAGGCGGTTGTACTCAAACAAGTCAAATGGGGTTATGAACGCGGTGTACTTTTTCGTTTCTTCACTTAGTGGAACCTGCCGACATCCCTTGCAGATATTTACTCGTGAAAAACAACGGCAACCACCAGTTCGTCAATGATGCCGTCGATTCTCGGAATTGGATAAGGTATCAATTCAGTTTGGCGATTGAGAGCCCGGTAGTCTGAGCAGAGGCGGAATGTCCCGTCTTCTTTTGGTCCAATAGTTTTAGGAGAAGCAAATGGGGATACATAAAACCAGATAATACCAGCGTCCAACATTTCTTGCAACTCCTCTTTCAGCCACAGCTTATCTCTGGACATATTATAGGGGGCTTTATGAACCACTGCTTTATCTGCGAGCTCGAAAGGAACATGTGATTTCATTGCTGGAGGATAGCTCCCCATGCATGTAAGCTCTGGGTACTTTGTCTTGATGTCTTCACCGGGATCTTCTGTTCTTATGGTCTCTTCGGCCATTACATTGTCGTCCTAATAGATGTTTATCTTAAGTTTTTTCATGTCTGGGCGGGACAAAAGAAAATTACAGGCGACATTGGGAATTGCCAATGGGGAACCAGCGCTGGATAGGCGGCGCGTTGAAAAGAGTGCGTTGCACGCCGGCCTGGCGACGAAGCGCGGCATATTCCAGCCGTTCGACCAGACGACACACACGTGCGCGGCCGTATTATAGTTCGTATGTTGCCGTTTTCGCGCCGCTTCAAGTGGGCAGTGTCCGTTAAGAAGCTAGCGCCATCAAGTGAAGAAATGACGAAAAAATCTTTTTAAGCTTTATATATTTTTCACAGTGTGTCGCGGCGAGCACGTGTGTTTCTTTAACGGGTGCGCCGTGTGCCGTTGCCATGCTTGCGTGCAGCCTGCCTCGCAAATCTAGCAGATATGGCTCGGGTCGTGCTGCGCAATGGTTTAGGAAGTATTAGTTGGCCTGAAGACATTGCATATTTCTCTGGCTAGACATAAAAAATTCTGATGTTACTTCGCCGCAGCAGTCAATGGACAAGAAAGCTTTATCGCATCAGCTGAATCGCGCAAGCAAAGGTTTGGGTGCTCCGCTGCTGGATTCGTAACAACGCTGGCTACATTTAGCAGTAATTACATAAATTTACCGGATGCATCTCAGCGCTGAGTCTTCATCCGCATGCGCATTTTTAAAAACACATAGACGGCAAGCTTAGTCGCGCGCGCGCCGGCACTACGTGCACACAACTCGTATTACAAGGCAGCTTCCCTTCCACATAATTCTTGGCAATGAATGGATAATATTTACCTTTCGTATCGTTCGCTTGGTGCGGTGGCGTTGGTATTGCGAAGGAAATACGGTTGGTACATATGCCGGATGGTGCATGCTATTGCTCATTTTGTTTCCGACGAAATGCCGACTGCAGATTCTGCTGTTTGGTACTGTCTGCCATGGCTGACCGTCTTCACTATCGAATAAACCAAGCATACACGCGAAATTCGATTTCGAAACCAGCCCGACACCGCTTGACAGGGCGACAAGACGGGAACTTACTCCGCTCGCCTTACTGCCTGGATCCAACGCCGCCTCCGTTCTTGTTCGTAGTGTTTAGATGGAAAGACACAGAAGGATACATCCTCCCTCATCCCGACGTAGTTGTGGCACTTGTATGCGCAACAGTATCGTCGGCGTCCTTTTGTTTTCCTTCGACTTTCAGGGCACGCAACGCCACTACCAGTAGCAAATTTCGTCCGCGGGAGCCATGCGCGGGAGCGGCTGCATTGTGCACGTGCGTTCTGACCGCCAGAGCGGCGTTGCAGGCGTTGTCAAAACTCCAGCGCTGGTTCCCCATACGTCACTGGTAATAGATTATCATTGGAATTCAATAGCCAGAGTTACCCATTTGCTATGCATGGTTACTGACCCATCGCAGGCTTGGACATGCAATGTTTTACCAGCGTACAGACGAACGGCGTCCACTCGAGTCTTGTTAATTGATACCGAAGCCCCATTGTAAACGAGAGCCTTCACTTCAATGCCATCTACCTTAATGGAGGCATACAGTAAGCTTGACGACACCAAATACACTGTCTCACTGAAGCTCTTTTTCTGGGGCTTGTGATCCACGGTAGTAAGATTATGTGGAAGTATTTTGTCGTGAACTGCGGTAATTGGTTCTTCACCATCCTCACTGTCATGATTGACGCTTCCCAGGGGTTTGTTTATGAAGCTATCTTCACATTCAGATGACGGCAACGACTCAAGATCTTCACTCCATTCACGAGAATCAAGTTGCTCTGTTCTACCACCTGGCTGTCTTCTCAATATAATTCTTGGCGCTGAGGTCTGTAGAAAATTCAGATGGTCATCAAATGTTCTTGGGCCATTAAGCTGGACATGACTACGGATTTCGATACACAATTAACCCTTGCGTTATCAAAGCTACAACAGCAGGAGACGACAGCTTCGATTCTGCAGAATAGGTGACCCTTCTCAAGACAGTACCCAAGCAGAGAGCCCCACGTATATGTGAACCGTAGTGCAGGCTCATAACCCGGTAAAGGGACACTAATAAAGGCAAATGTTAAGTGAAGCGAAACTGACAGGTTAGTGCTCGAGAACTTCTAAGGCGTCAATATCATCGTGAACGGAGCCTTAGTAATATAGAAATTGAGGTAAATGCAGGACACGATTAGCGACTCCCCCGGGACATTCAAGTGCTGGCCCGATGACGAAGGCATTCCTCATTTAAATTCTGTCACTGTACTCAACCACTCGTTATAAACACATCTTTGTGTAACACTATAAGACGAAAGAAAATGCTACTTGTCCAGTTCTATTCCATATACAAAGAGAAATCACTGCCATTACCTTGACAACGACGCAGGTGGTCGAAAGGTTTCGTTTTCGCTTGATTCTGCGCCGCCAGGGCTTCGAGTTTCAGTAGTTTCGTTATTGTGTAGTTCTGCGCTGGTTTTCCTGGTTAGCGAAACTCGCGCAAACTGCAAGTAGCAGATAATTCCACGTCCATGTGATGTCGCGGGATTCCGGAACTGTCCACGCCACTTGACCAAATGCAACTGCAGCGGTGGATCTGTCTTGGCTCGGCTTCCGCGACCGCGCGTTTGCGTTTTGTGCGCTAAATTGTGCACAACACCGTACCGCAGTCTGTCGGGGGCCGTTTTACTCGCCGGTGACAGCAAGGGGCGGTGATGGCGTATGCAACGTCACCACTTCCTGGTTTGGTGGAGGGAGATTTGAATTGCGATAAAGGTATACGGACCCTTCAGATGCAATATTCTATTGAACAGTCTTTTCTTGGCACGAAACAAGAGCTGCGAAGTTTCTGGAATGGTATTTAAACAGTTCATGTCGGCTTAGTATTTACATTTAATGTCCCTATAAGCAATGGCTCACACCCCCATAAGAAAGCAAGAAATTCAATGGCTCATACCCACGTAAGAGAGAGGCTACAATCGCTCAGTAAAGTGAAGCGAACAGTGCATACATTTATTCAAATCACCCATACAACATAGAGAACAGCACACATTTTAATAAAGAACAATCTGGAAACAAGCATCCGAACTATCAACAAAGCATTGCATCGCCTACAGCAAGTGTAGCGGTGGCTTTGGTACAGATTCGCTAAATTAACCTTAATTCACCTTAACAGCACCGGTAGTGGGCTCCACTCCCACCATAGGTCGAGTGCTTTAATTACCTCTATCTTAACTGTGGCTAATAAATTTCACATTACTTAACATCAATGGTCGTGGGTTCGAGTGCTGCAATAAACTGTCCTAAACGTGCCTTATCATGTTCGCTATCGAACATGACAAGCGAACGGCCGATGAGGTCTGATAAGGCTTTTTACTGGTCGGATCAAGTTCCATGACACATGGAGATGAACAAGTGGCATAATGTTTACGCGCATACTATACATCTACCAGAAGAGTTTCTGCATAAATTTTCTGTACATTTGAGCACCCCATGACACAATTGTTTTGCGACATCCCCTGAAGCATCGGCCACCACACTCGAGTCTGGTGTTGCTCGACTCCGAAAACATGAATCAAACAGAGACGCACGAGCAACAACGCAGATATCTACGCTAAACGGCTGCCTCCTTTTTTTTTTAATGCGAGGATAAATGCCTCAGGGCATACAAGGGTATGGGATGGGGGTGAATAAGGATGATTAAATGAATGAAAATAGATTTGCTGACCTAATGAAGTCCAAGAGGGATCGATAATGCGGTCCCTGCGTCCAAGCAGTGCAATGGCTCAGATTATGCGGCGAGAGTCCCGCTGCTGCGAGGTGCCGGAGCCTCGTCGGTTTCAGTGCAGGGAAAACCCACAGCAGGTGGTGGATGTCGGCTTCAACATTTCGCGACTTGCAGAGTGGACACTCAGGACGAGGATATAGCGGGCGAAAGTGCGGCCACTTCCTAGTCACGGAGGGACTAGGAAGAAGGCACTCGGGAAGTGCCTCCTTCCCGAGTGCACTTAGCAAAGCCGCCACCAGCGGCGCGTACGTCATCGCGCTCTATGCGTATCCTCCATGGCAGCAGCCTTGCATTAGCCCGGCGCGCGATTGCATCGAGGGCCGGGAAAAAAAAAGTTAATGGGAAACGGATGGGCGTCTGTGACTGGAAAACGCCCGCGCCAGGCGTCACGGCATCTCGCTTTCTAAATATTCTTCGCTGGAATTTGGGGAGCCATTCTGCAAATTCTAACGCGAAAATAATTACCAGATCGGATCTTTAGTATGCTTTGTGCTGTTTTCTGACACTGCCATCAAAAGTCAACAATGCATATCGAGTCGACTCACTTTTGTTTCAGTGTCAGTTCGCGGTGTCTGCTATATGCCCCCCCCCCTTTTCTTTTTTTCTGCATTTCACTTTCTGACCGTTGTATTTTGTTCTTTTATGCGAAGCATATTACTAGAGCTCAACCCAGCTCCTCAGGTGCGGCGGTGTCGCCTTCAATACCACGTGACACCGTGACGTCACGACAGAGGAGAAACGGGGCTCCAACTCGCGCCGTCGCCTTCAAGGCTGACCACGTGACCACGTGGTCACGTGACCACGTGGAATGAGAAGCGAAGGTTGCGGCGTGCTACAGAGACTGTTTCTAGGTGGCTTTGCTACGGCGCAGCGACTACGCACCCCGCATCGGACGCGGTGAGCGTCGAGCAGCGCAGCGTTCGGCGCGACAACGAAATGTGCGCCTGAGCAAGCGCCGCACGCCTGAGCCGACGCCGACGACACCGGCTTTTCTGCGACACGAGCTCCTTAACGCTGTCGCGTTAAAATAAAGGCTAGTATGCTTCGCATCCTGGGCTTAACCTTAGCTAAGCCACAGCCAGTTTTTAGGAACTCACTATACTTGCGATGTCAATTATATAGACACTCCAGGCACATTTCTGCCGTCAGCGACGCCGTGAGGTTCCGTATGAAGTGCAAGGCCGATAACATCGTCGCCGCGAGTAGTATGCTGCATGTGCCAGTGAAAGCGTGCGAGATTGAGCCAGCAATCGCCGCTCAATCTCGCGCACGCAAGGGAGGAAAGGCGCGCGCCGTCTTCTGCCGCGCGCATGGCTCCGGGCGGCAGTGCTCGCGCGCCCGGTTCGCTGCGTCTTGAAAGCCATCTGCGACGGGGCCCACCGTGCGCTGTTTTCGCGGCTTAGTTCGCGTCGATGCGAGGCAGCACGAAGATCAATTCGCTCGCTGCTGCTGCCGCGCTTCCTCACTCTAGCGTTTTCACGGCGTTTCCGCGGTCATCCAGTGAGATGTGTTCACGTTTGCTTATGCGTGTGACGTCGTGCTTGCTAATCTAGTTAGTATGCCCATATTCACAAGTTTACACGGCCGATAAAACTACTATCCTTACTTTGTATAGATGTCCACTAATTCGCTATCAAAACTGATGCTTCGCCTTTCGGGCGAAACTGCGACTTTTTTTTTTTTTTAGCTAAACATTTTTCACCACTGTACGTTTTCATGTTGAATTTATTGCAATTTATAATTTGCTTCCCACCTTTTGCGTTCTTTTACAGTGTTTACATTTACTACAAGCCACCATGTATGTGTGCCAGTGCAGCTCGCTGCCAAATTGCACCTTAGGCAGCCAGCTTCGTTATGGTGCAGTTTATGCAGCTTTTTCCCGCTGCCCACTCTCCTTTTGAGATGAATAAATTGATTGATATAAACACAAACTTCAGGGAGAATATATTTTTTATTCACTGGTCCAGATTTAACATAATGGCAGCCCTGTGGGGCAGGAAAACCGTATTCTAACATCAACCTTAAGGCAATTCCTTGTGGCAGTGACATAGTCTGCAGGTATCCACAATCCGATGGCTGCACGGTTTCATGAAATAATGACATGAGGCATCCTCCCAAAATGGTTGCATTCTTAATGAGATGTGGGAACACCGAAAAAAATAAAGTTTTTTTGTGCCTGCTGGTTGTTTTGTAGTGTCTTTTGACATGGTCAGCAAGAGCTAAGAATGCACAGAGTCAAGTCACTTCCGTTTGGGAAGATGATGCATATCACAGCAGACATATTCTCATCATCATCATCATCATCAGCCTGGTTACGCCCACTGCAGGGCAAAGGCCTCTCCCATATGTCTCCAACAACCCCGGTCATGTACTAATTGTGGCCATGTCGTCCCTGCAAACTTCTTAATCTCATCTGCCCACCTAACTTTCTGCCGCCCCCTGCTACGCTTCCCTTCCCTTGGAATCCAGTCCGTAACCCTTAATGACCATCGGTTATCTTCCCTCCTCATTACATGTCCTGCCCATGCCAATTTCTTTTTCTTGATCTCAACTACGATGTCATTAACTTGCATTTCTTCCCTCACCCAATCTGCTCTTTTCTTATCCCTTAACGTTACACCCATCATTCTTCTTTCCATAGCTCGTTGCATCGTCCTCAATTTAAGTAGAACCCTTTTCGCAAGCCTCCATGTTTCTGCCCCGTAGGTGAGTACTGGTAAGATGCAGCTATGATACACTTTTTTCTTGAGGGCTAATGGCAACCTGCTGTTCATGATCAGACATATTTTAACATAATATTAATCATAAAAACAATGAAAACATAAATAACTTTTGAATAATGAATTAAATATTGAGCTATTCCATTCATTGCTCCAATCGAAGACTAGTAAATATTTGCAAATCTGAATATCTTTCAAAAGCTTTGAATACATTAAATCATCAACTGAGCATGATCAAACATAAAGCTGAAACAAATATTCAGTCATAGCAGGCATAAAGGAGAAGAAATTACGTAGTAGAGCATTCTGCACTGCTTGGGAAACCAGACTTCCCTGGCTGAATAGTGATTAACATTTTGTTCCCCTATGGCATTCGGCAGTAGACACAGCTTCATGCTATTTATGGAAGCACATTATCTTTAGGTTAACACTCATATGCAGAGATGTATCTTGACTTCAGGCTCATGCTTGACTTGATCGAAATACCTGTTGTCAACACAGCAAAAGAAACACAATGAGCGTCATAGACACATTCACGCCAGGCACCACTTAGATCAAGCATGGGGTTCAAGTTAAAGTGCATTTCAGAATACGGGAGCAAATTTCAATACTTCTTTTTACATCACTTTAACTATGTAACCAACTGCTGTGACAATACATACTATGCAAAACCTGCACGTGTGCTTCTCCACACAGCTTCTTTGATGCAACCAAGATGGTAGACAGACTACAATGGTAACTGTAGTTCAACATGCCAGTCAGGGACATCATTCCCAACACCATTCGTTTTCTGCACTGTTCAAGGTTTCAAAATGTGTCTCAGCCTTACAATGCTACTAGCAGAAACACGGCCATCTTTGTTAGGGAATGTTAGCTATGCGGTAAAGTCTGCTTACGCACTTTTGCATATTGTTTAGTCCAACTTTAGAAGTGCTTGCTTACTTTATTTTTTCATTTTCCATCACTGTAAACCAAGTGCCTTCTTGATTTAGTCTCAAGAATATATGTAGGTGCTAACAATCTCTGAAGACTGCATTTTCTAACTTTAGCTGACAATACATGGCCACATTTCAAGGTTCTCATATTTTCCAAATTTAGGGGGGAGGGGTTAAACACATGGGAGAAATCACACAACAAACTCATCTCTATAATTCCTCAACTCATCTCTATAATTCCTCCTTGTCAGGCATTATTAACACATTTAAATTAAACCACATTGACGAAAACAACAAACAGAGATGTGCTTCGTGACCCCTTCCTTACTTTTTTCTCAGCACTTTTTTACAAAGGAAAAAAGTACAAAAATAAGTACACATGAGCTTGCTCCACAGGATGTGGTGGGATGCTTTTCTTTGTCTTATAAACCCATACATTGGGAGCATTTCTATGTCCCTCCTAGACCTGTCGGGCCTTTTATCCAAGTCTGTCTTCATCCTGCTTTACTGGTTCCCAATATAGGCTCTTGCAACAAAATACAATACCAATTAGATGAAGCAGCCACCTTTTGTTGAACGTAACATAACTCGGTAAGCGCCCTCTCAATGTCATGGCTAGTTTGCAATGCAGAGTAATGTCAGCACTGGTTAATTCACTTTTTCACTTCCTAACCCATTACTGCTGTTTACCTGTATGCCACATGCAGGTAATGTGATGCAATGCGCTATTGTCCTATTAACATAAACACAGCTTATAAAAAAAAACAAGCTTGTGTTCACTCAACACTGGTAGTTGCTCAATATATTTTTACATGTGCCAATTTTCGCTCGAGTGTTAAGCAAGAATGAGGTATGCACCATATTCATTATTTATACAATATATCTCGACCGTTTGCTCACAAAAGGTGGGCAGCATTCATTAGTTTTGTAATACGTGCATTTATTATCCATTGTGAAAGGACAAAATTGGGGGAGAAAATTGGTATAATCCAATTCTTATAAATTTTGTTCAGGGTGCAAAAATCGGGAATTATAGAGTTTTATCCAAATGCAAAGGGTCAAGGGAATTCTGAGGTGTCCTCTTATACAAACAATTTGAATATTTGGTACTAATGTATTACTTGTGCTTTTAATAAAGCATGCTTCATTATGGGTGGTATAACGACAGAAACTTGCAAACGTTGTGAATACTGGAATGTGAACACACTTATAAATGCTCAGAAAGATTAGTCAAAACAACTTGAAATATATTCTATATTTGGTTCTATTTCCTTATGGCTCTATTTTGATTCATATTCAATACCATCCAATAAATCACTGTTCGCACAGCCCTATTAGTCATGCACAACACTCGGGAGACAGAAAAACCATAGCATTAAGCACTGTTATTGTTTTACAACATTTAGTAATCAGACAAAAACGCTGCAATATGTACTACAAGCAATAGTCCTACAAGTGGCATTATTGTGCTCTTCTACAAGTTGATGGAGCAAAAGTCTTATTCTGATTATAAAAGCATCCAGATGCTCCTGTTCCAAGTGGCACTGCTGCAAGTAACCAAGTCAACATAAAAGCTAGCATGTTGAATAAGCACAGTAGCTTCCACAACTATTTTGGCTACACAGATGTGTCCATACTGACCCCACCTTAAGGCAAACAAATCAACATCCTGTTGCTCTTCGAAACATCCAACATCAAAGAGAGCTTTGAAAGCCCATTTGTCAATTAGGAGCACAGCTTACCCATGCAAGATAGCGATACTATTGTTCCATGGTCTGCCAGAATGCGATTTTTTCAGATCCCCAGAACTGCAAGATCTTTGATGTCACCTAAATCACAAAGAACAAATGATGGGTACTTTGAGACTCAAGGTAAACCTAGCCAGCTGTTTATAATGTAATCCGTGCACGAACATTAGAAACACACCTGATGGCTTCGCATTAAGCTGCTTCAACAGTGTTATCTTATCGGTGATGAGATCGCAATGGCAGGAGAGCGTGCTTGTGCTTCTTGCCATTTCACGGAACAGTGAAGATGTGGTTTAGGTCAAACCCACCTTTATGAAGGTACTTTTTGAGGAATGTGTGTTTGGCAGAAATCTTACACTTTCTTGTCCGATGTGCTCACAATACCCAGGGCTTTTCAACATCAAGCCCTGTGCAATCCGTTTTCTTATCATACTTCACACCTTTAGTGATTTTCTTCTAGCAGCAAGCAAGCATTCTTTACAAGCTGCTTCTCACGAGAAATTGCTACATTCTTTCGTCAAGCATGTCCAGTCACTGTGACATTTTATGTCAATCTTTTAACACACTTGTGCCTGTGCATCTGTGAGCCACCTTACTGTTGGGTCGAAGCTGTGATGAGCATTTTTATATTTCCGGTCGTCGAGCAGAACCTTTATTTTTTACCTTGCATATTTTGCGTTGTGCAAGCTTTCGTGCATGTTTGCAGCGCACGCAGGATTCACCTTTTGAACCAGCAATTATAAGGCATTTCTCTGCAAAATACATCTCTCTGTACGACGTGCACTTGGACGAGGTTGGCTTCACACCACAGCCGTTGCATAAGGACACCGCGTCGATATCTTTGATAAATTCTTCTGCTTCGCACCGCGTTGTGAGAACTTCCTTAAAACTTTCCCTGCCCCTCAAGTAAACAGTAGCCGTGACAGCAGCTTGATCAGGCGAGGCTGCTCCAAATACAACCATCCTCTCTATAAACAGATGCGAAAAAATATTTTCTTGCATTTGGCAACAGCCGTAGGCTAGGCTGCCTTCTGACAGACAAGGCACCTTCGTCCATGTTTTTGGAATCTGAATGTCATTGAACGGGTGTCCTTTCCGACAGTTCGGAGACGTGCACCCGTTTCCGCTCGGTTTTTCACAAGTGGTGTCCGCCTCTCCTTCTCTGGAACCGAGGTGCTCCTCGTGCTCACTTTCCGCGGATCTCGCTGATTCACCCGAAAAGGAGACGTCGTCGCGGCTCTCCGACTCTTCGTCGAGGGTGAAGCACGATTCGGCTGTCTTGGCTTCTCCGTCCCGCTCGCCCGGACCATGCGCTGCCTCTTGCTCACAAAAGCTTATCGCCTTCCTCCGGAATGGCTTTTTGGGAACGGGGTGGGCAGAGTAATCCTCGAACACGGTGGGAACGGCATTCGGCTTCAGGCGGGGTATGTCCCTGGCGATCTCGTTTACCACGCCGTCGACGACTATCTTGAAGGTGCGCTCGATACAACTGTCTTCGAAGTGCCTTTCACACACCACAGCTGCCGGTGTCAGCCTCTTGTCCGCTCTCCTTATTCTCGTCTCCCACTCCGAAAGACGCGCGGGGTCGCGTGGGGCGCTGAACATTGAGATACGCTTTGTGCTGGGTCGGTATCCGGTCGTACACAACGGCACGAAACATGACCTTTGCTTGTACATGCGTCTTGGTCTTGGCTTTGACATTGTCGAACGCCTCTTGTATGGTGAAGTACGCTCCCTAACGTCGCCGGTCGAACTGGACGTCACGAAGATGCACAAAAAGCGCGCACAAATAAATAAAAACCAGGCACAAGCCCTCCGGACCACAAAAATTTCTACACTACGCTACGACTACGACTACACCCTCTGTTGGCTACGATGAGATCTCAGAATCCAGCCACCAGCCGGTCCTAAACCACACCACAAACTGCAGCTGAAGTGAAGAATCGAAAGTAAACGCTGGTAAATGATAAACATAAATATATAACATAATGACATTTAGTTTTGTCAGTGTCAAACTATAAAGTTAAAGTGTTCATAAAGTATTTGGTTTCGTTTTCGCTTTTCAAATGGGGCTGTACATTTAATGTAATTAAGGACGCAAATATTAAATAAGAAGTTATAGCTCAAGTACGCTTTTCTTCCCTGTTTGTCTTGCTTACAAACAAATTATGTCAGTTTTTGATATTGAAAACTAATTATAACTTCACTACTACTTCATACATGGCGCTTGCATCTTTTGCGATATCTCTTGGCTTTCTCTATGCTGTTGAACTGGTTCACTGGTTGTACTCTGTCCGTTTACTAGCTTTTCCGCGGCGCCAACGTTGTGGTTGCGTCCGTTGCGTTTCGCACGCGTTCCTTTCTTTACGCAGCGTGCGCCTTAAGAAACCTGTCTTGTCGGTCACGTTTACCGTGAAGGGTCGAAGTCGAGTGGAATTTGTGTGCTCTGCTAATCATGTCGGCGGCAGCCAACACCGGGGAGAAGGAAAAGAAGCGGAAAGAGAGCATCGTCGACCTCTCCAAGTACCTGGACAAAGCCATTCGCGTCAAGTTCCAGGGCGGTCGCGAAGCCACCGGCATCCTCAAGGGCTACGACCCGCTGTTGAACTTGGTCATCGACAATGCCACGGAGTTTCTGCGAGACCCCGACGACCCGTACAAGCTCACCGACGACACGCGGACGCTTGGACTCGTTGTGTGTCGCGGCACGGCGGTGGTTGTGATCTGTCCGGTGGACGGCATGGAATCCATTCCCAATCCGTTTGTGCAACACGAAGGCTGAGGCTTGCAGTCAGAGTTGGTCATACATAAGTTGTTTTCTCATTGGATGCGAGTGATGTGAATGCCTTATTACATTTGTTTCTGCGTGCGCGCGTGTGTGAATAAATGATCGCACACTTACTTTTTTGGTCAAAATCCCGCCGTGTCACGTCGGTGCTGTTTACTGCGAGGTCACGACGATCTCGAGCGTATATTCAAACGGGTACGTAGTCTCTACGAAATACACTTATAAAGTGTTGTAATGCTTGAGCGCTTAATATGCATTTAACGTGCCAACAGAGCACTTAACTGTCAAGTACCATCAACATAAATTGAAACGCGAGCCTGATCAGGACATCTGCTACGCGAAATTACGTGACGTGTGACGCCTCATTGCTCTGTAGCCGCGTTTAAAGCATGTAGTAGTCCAATTGAACTTGTAGCAACGTCTGTGCTTGTTTCAGAATTGTTCATGTTTGAATTTGTGCCGATTGTACATGCAGGTTACTTTTAGCACACTATCATTCATAGAAGTAACTGGTGTACCGAAAGAGTGCGGCTACCTTGCAATGGACAAACTTTTAATGCTGGTACTGTCTCAAGTCACGCGAGTCTCCTCGCGTCACCAGCCACATGTTGCATTGCGATCGCACATCATGCATCCGAATGTCACCTCACAACAAGCACCTTGTAGTTTTTATTTTGCATAAAATATAAATAAACACACCACTCCATAGCAAGCAGCTTCTCAAGAGAGTCCATGAGACAGTGACACAAAAACAATACATTTGGACAAAACTTGTAGTGGGCCCTGCAGAAAAAAAAATGAACCACGGCAGGACGGCAGCTCCAGACGGTTTCCTTTCTTCACATTCTCAACAAGAAGGGCCCAACACAAGACAAAGCACTGCCGTGTGCCCAAAAACAAAACCGCAAAATCCTTGGGAAGCAGTACTTATTCTTTTGCAAGAAGTAGCATTGCCGTTCTACAAACATGCAACTTGCACATCATTCAAGCCTTGGGGAGAAACGAGTTGCACAAACTTAAAAAGATGCGGGGGTTGGAAACGGGAAGGCACAGTCAGTAGTTAGGCACTTTTAATAATTCCACTACACGCACAGCACACATTCACGCTGTCATTCTGGTTGGCATCGGTCAAATTCATTTTGGTACTAGGCTAGCAGAGCTGATCAGAGCAGCCATGGCTGTAACAGGTCAAGGGAAGAACCATACTGAGAAGGAACCATGGGAACACAGTAGCACAGATCATTGACAAGATGACACCACTGGAAAATATGTTAGTCTCTAAATTCTGGCTCGCATGATCAAACGTAAGTGGATTGCCAAGTACAGGGAGTGCCAAGCACTTAACGAAAGCTATTAATTGCTTCAATTGAACAGAAAGAATTGCATCGCCCTATGTGTTAAACACATAATACATTTTGCACACATTGTTTTTAAACAGTTCATTAGAGACAAATGAGTAGGGTAACCTATGAAAAACTGGTTACAATATTAACCAGTAGGGCAGCACTTTTTTTTACAGCACTAAAATCAACAAAATGTGCTTGTGAACAGAGCTAAAAACAAATGTAAAACAACTGCACACAAAATGCACGTTTTCCATAAACTCAACTAGCACAGCTAAGCTATTGCTAGTGCAAATGCATACAAAGAAGTAAACGGGCAAAAACTACTGTACAATCTTATGTAGCACGAAAGCTGCCACCATGTAATGCCGGTAAGTCACTAGAGAAATTATTACTAGGGGGGTGGTGTATAATCTACCGCCCATTTCAGATATGCAGGCAGTACCGGATAGTCCCCACAATAAAAAAAACAGGAAGTACCTAACCAAAAGTGCAAACACAAACACTCATTTTCAAACACATGAACTTGCATATAAAACTGGACAACGACATTAAAACATGCTACCTATGTAAATATATAAAACAGAATATTTCAACTATATTAGCACAATTAGCACGCACACTCTTAAATACCACTTTGGCATTGGCCTTGGGCCCCCCACCTCTTCCCTCGATTGGAATGCACTCAATTCCACATTGTGGAACGACTAAACAGAACGATGCTTTTCTATCAACGTGCTCTATGCTGCTGACATGCACACTTTTTTTTCTTCAGGTCATGTGTTCTCTGTTGGAATAAAATGGAGTCAGAGAGGAGGGTGCACTCCGACATCCATGCTTGAAAATACTGCACAGCTAGAACTGCCTTACTGACACGTTCGTCTCGCCACGAACTCCTCGAATGCCTGAAATAAAAACGTCACCACACAATAAGCCATAGCCATTTTCCCTAGATTTCTTGCAGGAGTCAAACACATGACACCATTTAAGTACCAACCCACCATGCATTTCACAAGTCTTTTGACACAAAGCAGACGCATATGATACAGCCTATTAACAGCAACAGCAGTGGGCGGTGTAACATGCGAAAAAAAGATGTGCCTGAGTTGCTTAGCCGGCTGGCCAGCTGGTTGACACAACGTTGAAACTCCTTTTTGAGAAATGTTGGCCCTGTGGACGTCTTGCTGCTTGTGGCAATATTCGGATGCAACAGCAAAAACGCTGTGCTCAGCTGCTGCACGAGTGAAAAATAGCTGCTTAAAATGTAGCATGAAATTCGGCTTCACGGATTAAAACGAAAACCGCTTGCTTCAAAGTGGCCAGCACGCAATGATTTCTGCACAGTACAAACTGTCGAGGACTCGCTCGATGACAAGATTAAGAGTACCGGAGCAAGGTGCTTCCTGTTTCAGAGTGAAACTGGTCACACATCTTCAAGGGACTTACCATGATCACTGGCTGGACAAGGATTAGAAGAACAAAATTTTTTTTTTTTCTTGCACTCTTTCAACGAGGTTCACAGAAGGGCATAAAAGAGGTGCCAACAGGTCTGTTTTGCCCAGTATGCGCTCACACGCTAATGTTAATGTGAACGTCAATCCTAGCGTAGTTCACTTTTCATCAACTGACACGTGCCTTCAGGATGACAGGGGGAGGAGCACCAAGCTTCACCAGACAACGCTGGTACGAAGAGGAAGTTGTCAACTTCATCTTCCTTGTCACAAGCGCTCTTGAGTTGCTCTTTAGCTTGTCACGAGCACTCTTGACCACACTTGGGACAGAAGATGTCACCACTGTCCCGATGGAAAATGTAGTTGGCAGCCATGACTGCATCTCTTTTGAGTGCTCCATAGTGGCCATGTCTGCTGCTTCTGTTCAGTATAAAATTCATGTCAGTTGCCCATTGTCTTGATAGTAGCTGCTCATTACGGCCAGACACTTTTGGAAGGAGCAGTGCCTCTAAGTCCTGCTTTATCACCAGCTGCCATGGTAAAGAAAACCACAGATGTGGTCTTCATAACAGCCAGTCAACAGCCCTGGCCAGTCGTCTGCAAGATGTGTCTGGAAGAACCAGAACTGTATTCGCAGCAGCTGGTCAACTGCCATGGCGCCAGCTGTTGTCAAAAACGAGTCCAGAAGCAGGAGTGTCGATCAGCCCTGCTGTGATCCGTCAAGGCAGTAATCACGGCGCAGCCACATGCCTGGCCAATCACTGCGTCGACCCTGCAGCTTGACTCGCCTGTCGGCCGTGCTGCAGCTTCTTGCATTCAGTAGTCCCTACGCTGGTGACTGCCGCCATAGCCGAAGAATGGCAGCGAAGAGTGGTGGGGACTGCCTCTCTGCTGTTGCTGCTGCTGCGCCGAACCGCTCTGCTGCGAGGGGCCTCGGCGTGGCGTGCCCGTGTGCCTACGCATGTGCGATCGCTCCCGGTCCATCTCCATGTCCTCGAGCCTCTGCGTCAGCGCCAGCTTCTGGTGGATTGCCATGCGCAGCAGTGAGTTGAGGGTCTTGCGCTCGTCCTCGGCAGCTGCGAGCTGCCGCTGGAGGTCGTCGAGCTGAGCCACATATTCTTCACACCGTGCCGCAAACATTGCACGCAACGAGGCGAACGTCGCGGCGTCCTCTTTGAGCGATTTGAGCTCGTGCCGGAGCTTCGTCATGGTCTCACTGACAACCGCTTTCTCCGTTTCGTACTTGGACTTGAGGTTGGTGAGGGCCACCTCGGCGGTCCGCTTGTTGGCCTTGAGCACGGCACGGAGGGTCGCAATTTGTTCCCGCTTCGTCGACAGGAGCGACTTGAGCTTGATGACCTGCTCCTGGAGTTCTTCCTCCTCAGCGGTGCCGGCCATACCGTCACCGATAGGGGGTGCGCGACTGCGTCCCATCTCCATGGTTGTTTCCACAGCAACACGTAGATGCCGCACCTGGTCGCGAAGTGTTTCGCTGAGCGTTGCACACTGCGATGGGTCAACAGCATTCTCGCGGAGCAGAGCCTGGCGGAAGAGTTCGGTTTTGAGCTTCTCAATCGGAGAGCTGTCGGATGGCGCCTTCTCTGAAGAGGGTGTGTCCTCAGTGGCCACTGCACGAAAAATGAAATGGCACAACAGGTGACAAGCTTGTCATTTTCATACTTTTGACAGCTAAACTTAATAGACAGCGTGAATACAGAAACAGCTATGTTCAGAGTCTCTTCCCTTTCTTAGGCAAATAAATATGCAAAAGGTAGTGCACAATGCGATAATGCACCTAGTCAAAATTATGAAGAAAACACATAGCACGGGCAAAAAAAGTCTAAATTACCCAAAAAAGCAGACTTCTACAACAGCCATTCAATCCACCTTGTGGTGACCTGCCGCAAGTGCTCTTCCATAGAGAGCCAAAGGCAGTTCCGTTAGTCTTCACAGAACCGTTTATGGCGCTAGTGGGAAAGAGCCATATAGACATTCGGTGGTTGACTATGGGCCGCTAATTTTGTAAATTTAGGCATTCGGATAAATCTGTCCACCAATGACCGACACTACATTTTTGCATGGTGCATAGGATTGTTAATAACAAATATCTGAAGTAAAATGCATATCTTTCCTAATAGCAGCAACGTGAGGACAGGCAGCATTGTAAGGCGACGCTTAAAAAATCAGCAATGACTGACTGTTCGCTTCAGACAGTTTTTATTGCCCATGTGCCCATTGCAAGTTGACCACAGTCCCGTCCACAGGGCAGTCGCCTTCTGCAGCCGTTCTTTAGGAGAACCCAGAACCTGTAGTTCTAGTGACAAAAAGAGAAACTGGGGTCACTGACCAAGTTACCATTTGATTTTTCCGAATCCATGCAGGTTCCTTGTTCACAATGTACCGGACAAAGCGTCGTAGTCAGTTTACATGCAGGCTGCATCTTGGTAACACCTCTGTACGTACTTCTGTGGTACACATAGTACTAAAGAGTTGATGCACTATATGACACTGTGAACATGAGTTATCATATAATTTTGAGTTGGTCAGTGACCTCAACTTTTGTCACATGCTACTGACCAGGCAAGCTTTCATTGAAATCTTGATTATGCACCTATTGTGCTACCAGTGTCTGGGCAGCTGACCATCACATATGTGCAACTAAATGCTTCAAATATAAATTTAGGTCTCAAACAAAAGAAGCAAGCAGGCCTCGTGAAGAACGCCTCTGGAAGGTGTGGGTGTTAGCATGTCCAACTGCCGAAAGCAAAGAAACGATGTGTATTTCGATGTTGACAGATCTGCACAGACTGCCGCACTCTTAGCCTATTTGATTGCGCCTGTTTGCCATTTGGAAACTGATGTCTGCAGACACCCAGTTCCTTGTAGCCTGGTCACAGCGCAATTCGGGATGGCACTGGATTTGTCAACAGGATTTTACGTTTAACTTGAACTCTGTAGACACATACTGTAAAATGCAGTAAACAGATGACTGCCCTAGACCTTGGCTGCCACTGGCTGCCCTTAGCATCGCCTTTTCACAAGATGTTCAGCAGCCACCCATTCTCTAAGGGTTTCTTCAGAAAGAAGCTCAGCAGCTCATAAAAGAAAAATTCCGAATCCTGCAAACTAATTTGCTGAATGGCACATAACAGTGGCACATAACAGTAATGTAGGTCTGATGACTTGGCCTCTTACCCCCAAAACTGAACGAGGGTTATGTCATTATTATCCAGCAATTAGCCACGTGGAATAGCGAATGACACGGAATCGAATTGAATTAAGGGAGCCATGTTTTATTCACTGACTTAGCTGCTTTAAATGTCCCAGGCAACTTCACTCTTTGCACTGCTTATTTAGACACAAAGCAATCACGGGGCAGAGTAAGGAAAAGCCAAGGCGGTTGCGTGGACCAACTTTACACTCTATGCTGCTTACCTGAAAGTTCTATGGTAGTTAGTACTCATGTAATGGCCGCCCTCGTATAAAGCCCGCACCCCCACTTTGGTATGTGAAAATTTTGAAAAAAAAATGTTTCGCGAAGCATCACGCACATATCTTCTTGCTGGTTAATTACCATAAGGTGCTACAAGATGGCACGAGCCCGGTTCCAAAATATAGTAGGTTGGCAACTGTAAATGTGTTCATAGACGGCCGCCAGTGGTTGCATTCACTTGCATAGCAGTCAGAGCACAGTTCGAGGCTTCAGTGAGTAATCATAAAGCTTGCCTCGTGTATAGCCTGCACCTAGTAAAAATTTTTAAAAACTTGTGGGCCTTGCACGAGCAAAATTCGGTACACCCTTTAGCAGGCAACTAGAGGCCTCATACAGTCGAATCTCAATGATACGAATCTCAGGACGACGAAAAATTTCATATTACCAGAAATTCGTACAACTCAAAGACGTTTAAGGAAATAGGAAAATTAAGGAGCAGCAGTGAAATGACTGACTTGCTCAAAATTTCTCATTCTAATAAATTTTTTTGCACAATCCTAATATCTTCCTTAATCTCGTGGTGAAATATTTGGGAGGGATACACAGCAGAATTTGAGAAAATTGCACTTTTTTAGCATGCTGTCTTCAAAATTGGGAAGAAAATCAGGCTTCCGAAGGTGTAATCGCACCACCGATCATACAAGTGCGGCTTTCCATTGACGCAGCGCCGTCATCTTGGTATCGCTGTCAACACAAAAGATTGGAGATTCAAATAGCCGCAGCACTGTGTTTCTCCATGCAGAAATGAAAGCAGCAAAAGCAAACGTGAAAATGGAAAAGTACCATCACAATTCCTTACTGCAGTCACGTGGCATGCTAAGCGCTCCAACTGGTTGACGTAAGTTTCAATCAGTTGCGCGAGTGCACTTGTTCTGAGGCCAATATTTCTAGGTGTGCATGGTTATCCCAATTTTCACTGCTGCGTCCTAGATGCTGCCTGATGGTGATAAAGACATGATTTATGCAAGATAAGAGAATCTATTTACTTTTCCTTGCAGTAGCGAAGCTACTTCGCGTCTTGCAATCTGATGGGCGGCAAGGCAGCGAAGTTTCGAATTTTCATCGAGCACCGAAGGCGACCGAACGCATGGCATGGGCTTGGAATACTACAGAGATAAAGTTAGCCATCGAATCAAAATGCTGGCGATTTTGCCGACGCGGCAAGACTGTGTCGCTTGTGGTTGCTGGCTCCTGAAAAATTTGCTAAGTGTTTGAATATTGCCACCAAGTTGCATAATACTGCACAATCCAAAAGCTTTTTTTTTTTTTTTTTTCGTGGGGCAGGGGTTGGAGTTAATGTGGAGGGACATAGGCCACCCTGGCAATGGGAATGCGACCGGCTCATTATTGCGGCCGCTCTGCCGCCCTGACAACAGCCAGCACGTGGCACTACTTAAATTTAACGTGTCGGGTTTTACGTGCCAAAACCACCATATGATTACGAGGTGTGCTGTAGTGGGGGCTCCCGAATAATTTGTACCTCCTGGAGTTCCTTAACAAGCACCTAAATCTAAGTGCAAGAGTGTTTTCATGTTTTCCCCGGCCCCCCCTTTCGAAATGCAGCCGCCATGGCTGATCAGGTCAGCCCCAGCGCACTACCGGCATGCTGGGGCTGGCCAGGTATCGCGCAGCAGCTCGATTATTCAAGCCATCCCTCATGGAGCAACCAGTTCGCAACATTCGAAATTTAGCACGTTGTAAGCTAATGGACTCGGGCTGGGGCAGTTGAAAAATTCAGGCGTGATCGTATCGCCGAGATTCCGCTGTACGAGCAAATGTGGTACATTGTTCGGCAGTCAACTCACCTGGAGTTTCTCCTTCCTCAGCAGGCCGAGAACCCTTTGCATGATCTAGTACAACACGACTCGGAGTCTCGCCGTTCACAGTGCAGACGTGGTGATACAGTTGCGCTAGGTCTTCAGAAACTGCCAGAAGCTCCTCCTGAGGGGCAAATAGAGTAGAAGGCACATAGAGTACAATACCTTCTCGCCAAAACTCCAAGAGCAGCACTACAATTTCGCAGCGCTACAGCAAAATTTTTGGCAAGCTGCACGATGCTTCGTTGTACTCCTAGGGTACACTCCCTGACCAGCAATGAAGTACGGTTTATCTTCATTAATTCAACCTTGATCGGACCAACAGAACTGATCAAACTATCCAGTGAGTTGAACTAAAGTTTGCTGAAAAAAAAACACATTCTAGCACAAAACTGCTTTGTTTTGCATTATCATACCTGCCAACCTGTGAACATTACCATACCTGCCATAAAAATTTTTTTAAATCTCGATTCCTATACGTGATGATTCGCCAGTGGTTCACTTCTCGCGTTTCTCTGGCGTGTCATGAACCACTTGCTAGTCACCAGGGAGCTGTGCTCTTTGGAACATCCTCAAGCTGCCTCGACTTGACGTGCCACGACACGTCAAATCAAAAACGAATTTTTCCTCGGCTTTCATTTCTAGCAAAAACTTTCCTTGCGCACTGCATAAATACCCTCCACAGTCGCACAGGAGGAATAACTGCCGTGACCCAGCCGTCACCCAAGCCGCAGTGAACGTGTTCAAAATTTGCACTGCGGACACAAAACTGAAAAGAGGGGCGGTTGGTCTGTACCAGCAATGAAGAGGTCATGACAAGCAATTCCAAGCACATTACCTCTTTCCGTACTGCACCCATTGGGCATCATTAGCCTGCGAACAACAGTTTGAAATGCCGCTTTTGAGACCTTCCATGCCACTCACGGCCACACTGCAGTATCGGACATGAAGGAGAACTATATTTTTGTTTTTTAAGCACTTCACTTTTCCCCTAGAGGCGCTGATTTTTGAACACGCTCCGAAGTTTCAGAATCGTCAAAATAGAAAGAGAAAATGCCCACTTCTGGGAGCGGCGAATGCACTTCGAAAGATCGCAGCGCAATTTCACTGCGTTTGCAGCTGATTTTATTGATGGATCGAGCAGCAGCGAGTCTGAGGATGCTGCCTTTTCGTCGGACTTTGACTAAAAGTGATGACAACGCAAGCCAGCCCGGAACATTGGCAGCCGCTGCCTGGCACGCCAGGCTATAGTACTTGCACTTAAATTTTTGTAGTCGGATGCCTGCTCAATAAAAATTTTGATTTTTTTTCATTCAGAGATGGTGCCTATTAGATTACAATACATTTTGTATATCACAATTCTTCTTACGTATCTTTTTTTAGTAGGTACAAGCTTGTGTTAGCAAACTTTGTTCAATTTTATGCCATAATCTTGATTTTGGCAATTTATATCTTTTTTATGACATAGATCTCATTAATAAAACATTTATGCATGAAAAGTACCTTCATTCCGCTTTTTGTTTATGCATTACATAAAATATTGAGTGCAATAGTTCCTTCAGAAGAAGAAATATGGCGTAACCTACAAAAAACAACTTTTTCCCCATGGTAGGGAAAGGGTTAGGTGGAATGATTTCAGATTCGTTACAACATGCTCAAGCCGCGACATCACAAATTAAAAGAAACTTAAAAACTAATGCTTCTAATAGATATTATTCAGTTCATGCCTGTGTGTCGGTCTGTAACAACTTCTTCAATAGACAGTGCACTTCACTTAAATTGGGGCTTTTCTCGTAATGATAAAAACTTACCTGTGCAGCACCAAGCCTGTTGCGTGTCTCATCGGTGAACTCGCTGACGACACTCAAGTCCTCCTTGATTTCTGCCATGATTTGTTCATAGTCGTGAACCTGCGCAAGACATAGACCGCAAAGCATGCCTCATTCAGTAAGGTAGTCCAATAACAGAGATCCCCATCACATAAGGGCAAGCAGGGCCCGAATTCATGAAGCTGTATGCCGAAAGAATATGTTCGTCATCCACCCGACAGTACCACAATGACAATGCTACAGAGTGAACCCACACAGCTTTCTCAGAAAGAAAGCTTAGCAGCTGAAGAAAAATTCGCAGTGGTTCAGGATCGAACCAGGGACCAATGCCATTGCGGAACATTCCCTCCCGTTTGAGTTAACCAGGGGCAGTATCAGCGAACGATCACTTTCAGGGACATGATCCCTTTCACGATCTTTGGCATGACTCAGGCTATAGATTTATTGGTGTAATATACAACCAATAGCGTTCATAGCACTGTGCCAAGCTTACTGTCAGCTGTGTACTACTTTGAAGTGTCTGGTACCAAGTGTGAAAGTTCGTGAAAGTGATTATATCTCAAAAGTGAGCACCCGAGAATACTGCCCCAGGAGGCTACAAGATTACAGATATAGCAAAGCTGAATTGACAACTTGAAGCCCAAGACCACTGAATATGGCAAATCAGTTCTGCATAATCTGCAAAGTGTGGGAAATTTCGGGAAAGGAACAATCGTCGTCCATCTGACAGTAGCATTAAGCTAAATCAGAAATTCATCCTGGTCATGAGGCCGGGTGCACTGGTCCTGGGTTTGTTCCCTGGATCAGGATGAATTGTTACTCAATAGCAAAGCTTTCTTTCTGAGAAATCCATGTCCGAGAGAGAGGGAACAAAAAAAAATCTGAGAGGTCAACTAGACTTTGTCCAGTTTGCTGCCTTTCAAGTGGGGAGCAGAGATAGAGAAGCCAAAAGTTTAGGATTGAACCCTAAACATTAAAACAAACCGGAGTGCATCTATGGTCCGGTAATCAAGTCTGTCACCTACAAATAGTGCAGAAGAGCTCACGCTGCTTGCTGAGCTGATGAGCGGTGAGGCAAGGCTCACAAGGCCATTTGCTTAGCTACAAGGCAAACCAATATGAGTTTTCTTTGTAGGTTGGTGCTACAGACAAATTTTCTCTTTCATGAAACTTCGTCCACTTTGCAGATTTCAACAGAATTGATTTGCGAGTGCTGCTAGCACGCCAGAACAGTTCGTACGAGTACCGACCAGCCACCTCTGCTCAGTATTGTCCCTTTAAAGGGACACTGAACCACGTTTTATCGAAGTGGAGAAACGCATTTCAAGTGAAAATAGGCTCTTTCAGAGATACTTTGCTGCAAATAGTACTTCACTGCGTTCAGCAGAAGCGGAGTTACTGGCAATCAAACACAGCCTCCGTGGTGCTTCTACTCCTTATTCAATGCCTTGCACTGCGAAGGCTATGGTGGAGTCAGTCATGTCCTCATCGCGCCGCTTTCTAAATGTCACCTTGGCATGCAGTTCAATTCAAATTTCATTTTGGATGTTGATGTAGACGCCATGATTTCCGATTTTGGTGCCTACAGCATGCTAAACGTAAGCCAAACGCCGTTGTCCTCAGCACGCTTAGCTAGTGGACTTGTAGCGGCCCCTCGCAGCGGCCGCAGTATCTACGCTACATATCAGACTGCAGCTATCAATAGCAGCCGCGTATGGGCATCCGCTCTATTACGAAATAAAGCATGCAGAATAGAATGAGTAGGCCTCTCTTGAAAAGAGAGCGTCTGCGTGAAAAGTGACTTCGCACTCCCCTTGTGAGCTCCTCACACCATGTACGACAGCAAAGCTTTGCTGAGATGTTCACAGCAGCGTATGCTACCCATGGTATGTTATTTTACCAAGCCCAAGGGTTGGTTCAGGGCCCCTTTAAAGGGAAACTGGCGAGGCTTCTGACAAAAGAGAGAATATCTTTGGGAGAACATGATAGTAGATGACTGGTACAGTATCCTCTAGCCAGTGATTAAGCTTGCACCAGCATGTCAGAAGAAAATGTGCACAGTGCAGTTAATACGGCAAAGCATACGCAAAATAATGCAACAAGGCATATTAAGAGTGGAAAGGAGCCACTGTCACGGATCATCGTACGTGCTCCTTAATTATACACGCGCCGTCCCCAATCAAAGTACGAGTGCTGACACATCTTATATTGTATAGCAACCCTCCAGAGTTGTTTCTGACATTGCTGTGGTAATTTGCAGCCTTCTTTGTTTTCTTGGCTGTTACATCTTCTTGCACAGTTACTTGAAAAATGTATCAACGAGGTTCTGCTGTACTAAGCTTTGATAAACTGAAGCATTTGAAATGATTCGAGAATAGCAAAGTAATTGCACCAGATAAAGTGCGGTGTCTGCAATATCTTCGGTAGGTTTCAGGCAGTGACAAAGAGAAGTCTAGGTTTTCCAAAGAGTGTGAGAACTCCCTGATACGGCTTCATTGTCTCTGATTTATGAGTTGCTCGAATTCGGATACATCTGCAAAACTTTGTCTGGAATTACGGCAGACAACACGTCTGTTGATTTATTCTTGATGACGCTGGCAGATAATGCACCCAGACCTGGTATTGCACCCACCACGAAATTACGCTTCTGTGCTAAATTTGAGCACGAAAAAAAAAAAAGAGAGAGAGACAGTAGTTTAGCTTGGTCAAGTGCAAGCACACCTAACTTGGTTTAGCACACCTAATTATCCCAATTAGGCAACATTCCTTAAAGCTAATTTTTAACTTCATTAATGTGTATCAGCCTGGCCCCTGCCCTAATCAGTGGCACAAATCAATGGCATCAAAATGACACGAGCTGATGACTAACCTTGTTCTTCAGGTTGGCAATCTCATCTCTGAGCTTGCCACCCATGACCGTATCTGCTTCGCCATCGGCACTCTCAGCCATGCCATCCAGCTCGGCCTGAAGCTGGGCAATCTGCTGGAGGGACTTGCGGTAGCGCTGTTCGTGCTTGTCGAGGAGTTTCTGCAGCTTGGTCACGTCGTCCATGTCCTAGAAAGGCAACGAAGTTAGAAAACAATGCTTGCAAAAAACATATGTGCCAGGGATAAATTTCTGAGCACTCTCCTTCCTCCTCAAGCAGGCAAACGTCAAGCCTAGCAACACTCACAACATATTGAAACCTGTGATTTCATGCCGACGTGCCAGGACCGGGATTTATACATGAAATTTGTAAACAGCACAGAGTTGTAATGCACATTTCCTTTCATACTTCAGAATGCCCTTTATCGCTATCTGACCAGTTTTGCATGGTAAAAAAGACATAGAAAGCAATGACAATTTTTTCTGAGAGCAGTGACAATTTGTTCCCACCTGGAAAAAAGTTAATTTACTGTATCCAAACTGCAGTGGACCAGGCACCAGTCATTGTCGCTATCAGAGGCCTAAATTATCACTCACTATCAATGGTTCAGAACATCTCATCTTCAATGTCATCCATGGCACTTGAGATAACGACATATCCTAAATGCCTCACAGACCATGGCAGCCTAGCGAACTTAGAGTGGGCGCAAGGCCACTACAGTAGCATGTGGATTGCATTATAAAAATTTTAAAGCCAATGACAATAGCTTGTAACTACTGCAGTTTCGGCTAAATGCTTGAATATAACGCTTATTAATTTTTTAAAGCGCAGCTCTTATCTGCCTGTTCTTGCATTTAGCGTTTAGCATACAAGCACAGTGAAGGATGAAAGAGCGAACGTGGAGTGTAGTGGGGGATGAAAAACGGTGATAGCAAAGAGAGCGCAAGGAGGCAAAGCGGAGGAGGAAGGCATGGTGAAAGCATGAGAAGAAAAGCGTAGTGCCACGCAAGAAGACCACTATGAGATGGTGGCAGAGTAGCACACCGTTGTCTGCTCACCAATGACGTGCGGCGAGCACGCCCACCGATACCATATATGGAAACAAAGCGCTGCATAAGCAGAGGTTTGTCTGCAGCAGCTGCTGTGAATCGCGCCCACACATCACCCACGCACTGTCTCTCGCGATCTCCCGATTACTGAGGCAGTAGTGCCACACTTTGCTCTGTTTTCAACGTGCCGCATGAGACAGATTGTCCACACCGGTCACTAAATCGCGAAATGAAAACACACATAGAGCTACACCGAAATATCGCATTAGGAAGTATTGTACTCGTCGGTGAATTATTTTTAGCAAATTTTTCAGGAATAATAATGTGCACATTGTACTCAAATAAATATGGTATTAAACTCAGTTCCACAAAAATATTAAAACGAGTTTTTAAAGGATAATTTGGCACTGAAAAGATTTCGTGTTCTTCTTTAGTGTCCCTTTAATGCCAACTGCAACAAAATTTATATTTTGGCTAAATTGGTTATTGCACCATATTTATTCCATTAAAGGTGCAACAGGGAGTCCCAAGAAAAAGGAAAACATATGTTGCACACTAAGGCAATAGAGTAGCTGAGGCATTATTCATACTCAGAAGGGATCACTCGAGATACTGAATTACTAACAGAGCCAAATATGCAAAATGACAACATTGAAATAGGAGGGAAGGGAGCTTAACTCATGGAGTGCTGATTATATGTGAATTTCGCCTTTCGGTGCGGCTTCATGGCAGTGCGCGTTTCGCCTTAAAATGTGGCTTCACAGCATAGCAGCATGCGCTGCCGTAAAGCCACACCATAGAGCGAAATTCGCGCTGCCGTGAAGCCACACCTAAAGGCAAAATTCACATATAAGGCAGGGAGTGAGTTTGAGGCTAAAGATTTTGGGAATGAAACCGTGCCTTATATTCTAACAATAATGATAAATGATCGGTATATACTAATGAAGCAATCGTGGCAAAGCTGCAGGGCTAGTAACTGTCTAAGTCTTCAGAGCACAGCTCCTGGGCGCCCCTTTCTGCGGTCAGCGCCCTTCGGCGTAACTGAGCAAATGAGCTCAGTTACGATCAGAGTGAACGCAGAGTGCAGCAGTGAATGAAAGATGGCGATAGTGAAAAGAGCGCAAGGAGGAGGAGGGTATGGAGAAAGTGTGGGAAGAAAAGCGTTGTGCTGCACTATACGGGCTCTGCAGCGTTGATGGCTACGAGATGGCGCCAGAGTAGCACACGTTGGCCATTCACCAATGACTCCACCAATACTATATATGGAAACAAAGCACTGCATGAGCGAAAGTCTGTCTGCGGCAGCTGCTGTGAATCGCGTCCACGCGTCACCCACGCGCTGCCTCTAGAGATCTCTCAACCAGCGAGGCAGTCGCGCCACACTTCGCTCCGTTTGCAATGTGCTGAACGAAGCAGATTTTCCGTGCCATCGCGAAGTGAAAACACATATAGAGCTGTGCTCAAATTTTGCATTAGGGAGTATCATAATCGTCGCTGAATTTTTTATTAACAGCCTTTGACTAGCAACCAAGCAGACAGGTGCACCTAGTGGTTAACAGATATTTTTGACCCGAATCCCAGCACCGTGTCTTCCGAGACTTTTCAGAGCACCATGAGTAGTCACTGATAGCACTTTACCTTGAAGGTCATGCCAAGATGCTGCGTCACGCATCTGTTCTGGTAAGAAACAGCGGAGTTCTTTCTTCTGTTTTGGAATAACAAACACCTACTTCTGCGAGTCTTTCATACGCATTCACTTGCATTTCAAAAGTAAAATTTTGCGCAGATGCTGCTTTACATGTGCCCAATCTGAAATTAGGCTTTTTGCTGGGGAAATTCTGAACATTTTGTTCCAATTGGCTTTTAGGACCCAAAGGCCTGACGACCTGTTGCAATACTGGACAATAACTTCATCACGTGATTCCTCCTCCTTCAATGCTTGCTCTCTGGTTCTCGACATCAAATTCTATTCCGCAATATGCGTCCGTCAAAGATGCGATCTGAACTCACATTCTCAGCGCCGTCGGTGCCCACTTCCTCGCCATGCAAAGCAATGAGGGCCCGGATCGGTTCGACCAGCCTCGCCAGAACAAGCCTCTGGTCTCCACCAGGTATTGAGCGCAGCTTCTCCAGCTGCTGTTGGGCATCCTCCAGGCATCCCGACAGGTGGCCTTTCTCCGTCTCGAGCTGCATCGAGCAAACAACATGCACAGCTCGTATCTTCGCACTCATATCAAGCATTTTTCAGACACAAACCTTTGCCACAAGTTTAAAGTGTTCTCAAAACTACAGTCAAAGGGCTCTCGAGTTCCTCGCAAAGATTTATGGGGCGCCCATGGGGAGGTCTATCGAGATGCACCACTAGCACGTGCTATCAACTAGCAAAAGGATGAGTGAAACATGTGCCTGCTCTACCTCGTTTTCTCATCTCCGTTGATGACTGCACAGTATTATTCTTTCATGTTGCAAAACACAAGTAGTAGCTTTACATGCTCCCATTGATGAGCCTCCTGTGTTTCTGAGCCTTTGCTGTGTCACCATTCGAGTGCGTCTTCAAAACACTTTCAGCTGCTTTGTAACCGGGTTATGAACTTTCTGCATCAAGTATAAATAGCATTACATAAATACACACAAAAATAAAATACAGGAACTACCGTATTTACTCGATTCTAACGCACCCTCGATTGTAGCGCGTAGCCATTTTCCTTGACCAAAAAAAAAGGAGAAAAAATAACGCCTTCGATTGTAACGCGCATTTGTTTGCTGTGACCTAAAAAAAGAAGAAGCCCTTTACAGTATCACGCACCTCATTCTTTCATACAAAAATACAACTTTCTCTCATTTGGAAAAAACAAAAGATTTACTCCCAATGCACTAAAGTCGCAGTTTTCCCCTAAGGCAAAGCATCGATTACGATAGCAAATTAGTAGACAGCTATACAAAAAGTAAGGATAGTAGTTTTATCGGCCTTATAAACTTTTAAATATTCGCTTACTAACTAAGTTAACAAGCATGGTGTCACGCGCTCACAAGCAAACATGAACACGTCTCACTCAATCACCATGGAAACTCTTTAAACGCTGGAGTGAGGAAGTGCAGTAGCAGGAGCGAGGGCATTGACCTTTGTGCAGCTTCTCGCTTCGACGCGAACTAAGCGATGAGAACACAGCACGCTGCACCTAGATGCGTAGAATCTTGTCTCTGCCACAGATTGCTTTCCAGATAGGGGCCGCGCGGCCGCGCCGTACGTAGCAGCCACTGGTGCAGACGGCCTCTCCTATTTGCGCCAGTCCCGCGCGCAAGCTTCGGGAACTACAACCACCCGTGATGCGGCCCGGCCCGATCGCAACATCGTGATGAACTCGGCATGTCTTTGCAGTTGGTACTTCCATGCTGATAGAGCAAACGTGGAAAACGGGCAACAGACGGCACACTAACTTTAGCCAAAGTAAGCATTGCCTAAGCACACATACTACAGCACATGGAGAAAGCTACGGCAGCTAGGCTCAAAGTGCATATGAGGCAGCCATTTTGAAATTTCGATGGCGATATGGTAACGCAGATTTAGGATCGTACTTGATTCTAACGCGCAAGAAATTTTTGGACCCGTTTTATCAAGAAAAAAGCGGGCGTTAGATTCAAGTAAATACGGTAGTTGATTTATACGTCCCCACCATCACCTCAACAGAATGTCCAGCTTCACCGTGGTTTAACAACACGTTAAAACAACTAAAAAACAAGAAGACTATTTGGTTCAACAAAGCAATCTAACACTTTCCGCATGGAGTAGGTATTGCATCATGGAAAAAGAATTTGATTCTCTTGCCACCAAAACTAAACATTTGTTCCCATGATCCACATTACTAGCAATACTACAAAACAATACTAAGCAATTCTGGCAAGTTATCAATCCTAAACTCTGTCCACCTATATCACTCTGCGATGACCTCAATTTCCCCGTAAGAAACGAGGACGTCTTTGAAATACTGAACTCTACCTTCTCTTCAGTGTTTGCTGAGAAGCCCCAATCTCCCAGATTATCCCCACATTGACCACCATGAAGCGAACGGCATAATAAAAATAATCAAGTGTCTGAAACTAACATTGTCAGCTGGAATCGACTGCATCTATGCAACGATCCTAAAAAATACAAAATACATTTCCAGTGCACGTTTTCAAACAATACCTCATGACCGGCATTGTACCTGATGACTGGAAGGTTGGCAAAATAATTCCTATGCACAAAAACGGCACCAAATCATAGGAAAAAAAGCTACTGTCGTATATCAATTACAAGCGTCCCTTCAAAAATAATGGAGCACATAATTTATTTGCACATCATGAAATTTTTATTATCTATAAATCTTTTTCTCCCCTGCCAACACGAATTCCTGAACGATCACTCGTGCCCTACGCAATTAGCCTTGTTCCTTAACTATATCAGCTCGAGCCTAGACATTACAGTACACGCTGACACACTCTTTTTAGATATTGAGAAAGCTTTTGACAAAGTTGCTCACCAACGCCTTCTATTTAAACTCTCCCATTTAAACCTTAACCCCCTTGTCCTAATCTGGGTGTGCGACTTCCTTGCTAATTGTCAACAGTTTGTGCGGGCTAACAACTGTGCGCCTCGCAACACACCGGTTGCCTCAGACATGCCCCAGGACACGGTTCTGGGTCCCTTACTTTTCCCAACTTATATAAATAACCTTCCCAATAATATATCTTCTAAAACTTGTGTATTCACCAACAACTGTGTTATTTAACAGAGCATCAATAACAACCTTGACTATATCAAACTGCAAAATATCTGCATAATGTCAAAAAAATGATGTGACATGCGGTTGACGTTCCTCAACACAAAGAAAACTGCAGTTTCAGCCTCCATAATTGGGCAGGCATAGAAAAAAATGCAGGAGGCTGTGGATATGCCCACATGTAAATAGCATGAGGCTCCACAGTGCAAAAGTAGGGCAAATGGCACAGCCTTCCCGCAGCAGCACCGTGCAAGTAGGTGCATGTCAGCACCTTCTGCAGGGCGTCTGCAAGATTTCGTTGCAGTGACAACTGCTGCAACAACAGCACAAGTGCACGTGCAAACACACCCTAGGAGATGGCCAACAAGTGAGAATAAATTGCTTATGTAAGACAAGCAAATACACACACGCACGTGCCCACACTGTCAAAGAAAGAACACGGAGCAATCGCTGTCTTCTTACGACAGAGCTATAAAGTGACAATGAAGAGAATTCAGGACCAGTTTTAAGGCTCATTTGCACCGACGACTTGTGGAGGTCACACAACCACTTGCGACTGGCGACCAAAAAGCGACTGGAGGCGAATGATGCTCACATCGGCAAGTGCGACCAGCCTGTCATCTGCTCACAAGTGCACCACCGCATAAGATAAGTATCAGTGCATACAGTCGTCCTGTTCCCGCACATCTGAGTGGTTTCAGCAGTTTTGCGACTGAAAAATCGAGCAGCCAGCACCCAACCTCAGACGGTCACCATTTGAGAAAAGTGAACGTTTGCGACTGGTCACGGTCGTGACCGTTGTCAGTTGCCGGCGCAAATGAGCCTTTACACTCATGTAGTATTCTTTCAAAACTGTTTTCTCATTAATCTGGGGATAATAGGCTGCTTTTCAGAAGAGAAAATTAGTGTCAAAGTTCCACATGTTGAATTTCATGCGAAAACTACAGCACCGGTACATCAGTGTGACATCACAGATTTCAAAGTATTTCTTCATATTTTGACCACTGAAAGGTTTTTGAACTTTTTAAGTTCAGTGCTTGGTTTTTAGAGCACTATGTAGGCTACCTTTATTCATACAAAATTATCCAGGCTCGAGGAGGCGCCGTCAAAATCCGTGAAATCATGGCTAGCTGGGAATTTCAAGGCGGTATCGCCACTTTTATTTTCTGGCTTTCGAAGCTTTTTCTTGCCACAAGAGTGGCTTCTGTGGTGTTGTAGAAAGAATAGTTCCTTAATATAACCCAAACAATATCTTTCTCTTCATTGTCCCCTCTAAAGTCTCTTCAGTGTTACCATGTTCCAAGAGGTATCTAACCAACAGGCGAACCACTGGAGTTTCACTAACCTGTTCAAGCTGCTTCTCGAGCTTCCTGATCTCGGTAAGATGCAGTTCGCTGAAGAGGTCGCCCACCGTAGATGGCCGACAGGTTGTGGACCCTTCTCCTTCTGCTCGCACAAAATTAAAAGAAAGAAACGCGTAACATTAAAAAAGGAATTAACTGCTCACACTACGTCGATCTAAGTGTGACCCGAACTGTACTAGCACACCAGCATCTACAAGTGCCAAGTTAAAAATTATCTTTAAAAAAATGTGCACCCCACCACAACATTGGGGAGGTTTAGGAATAGCATACCTAAGTGGCTTTAAAGCACCCAAATGCCCAAACTCCTTTGTTACGCCTTTTTCGTTCACTTGGGCTCGATTGGCCTTCCTTGTGTGTGCCTGGCCAGCAGCATCCCTTAACTTTGGGGATCCGGAATAGGAGGAGACCCAGAGGTAGCATCGCCAAACTTTGGGTCCCCTATTTCTAAAACTTCACAATAGTGTGAACAGTGCTAACACTAAAAGACATTAAAGGACCCTTAAATGCGCCTAGATATTTAGAGAGAATAAACACTATGTACAGTGCACTCTGCCCTGATCATGTAGGCCAAATTAACTCCTTACCTCAAGGTGCACTATATATATGATACATATAGTACAACTGCCTTAAGGATCAAAATGAAAAAAAAAAGAACAAGAACCTTACATATTTATCCAGAATCTATGTTTTCTCTAAATAATATATACAGTGGCTGCAACTCTGAAAATATTTTATGACATCTTTTTTAAAGATATGCACGCTGGCAGCATGACACACATGTGCAAAAAGTTCACTAAGCAAACAGATTATTTTCACAATTCTTTCACCTCAAAGCAGTGCCGGAAAATAGAAGGGTATTTGCTTGCTTTATAATCAGCCAACTGTGACATTTCGAATTCGAAAGACACTGTTACCGGTTCTGAGACAAGCATTAACTGCTGTTTTGTTATGAAACTGCAAGCAATTGCTGGTGGTTTCGTGGACGAAAGTAAGATTTGTTTTGTTGCAAGATAAAAAATTTCGTGTCAATATATGTCTTTACAGGCCAGGTTGTTTGTTAACTCTATTATTTTTATGTATGTGTGAAAATGAAAATGCCTACAGCTTTTACGGTAAAAATAGCTATGTCTGCAGTGTTTCAAGAGCTAGAGAAAACAGTAGCAACAGCCTCTCTCAAAGGGACAGGAAGAGGGCATTCTTTCTGCTTGCGTCAAGCAACAATCTATGCAAAAATAAACATGCTAAGAGATCTGACTTAGATATTGGAGCTATCACAATGTAGATGACATACTCTGTTCCATAGGTTGGTTGATGAAGTCTGCCTCAATTTGCTTGAGCACAGGCGCGCCAGAGTCGCCATCCTCATCTTCGACCCGGTTGCTCTCGTCTGGATTGGCATCTGCACCATGTGCCCAGGGACAAAAAAAAAGAGCACGCTCGCTTCATCGACGCATGGTCAAGCATTTCATCATGACGCCAACTGCTTGAATAGCCACACCAATTCACACCACATACCGAGAGGTTGCTTGTCACGTTAAACATTCTCACAACACCTCCATAACTGTGGCCCATAGCAAACACTTGCGTGTTCCAAAGACCAGTTAATCTCAAGGCAACTATAATCATGGTTAGTATGTCCCATCATTTCGGAAATGCCGTTCTGTTAATACAGCTGATTTCTTACAAATGCGCACGCTGGGGTAGCCCAATGACTATAGCATTGCACTGCCGTGGTTGAGCTTGCAACTTCAATCCTGGCCGTGACGTCCACGCTTCGATGAGGGCGATATGCAACAAAAGTGCTAATGTACTTAGATTTAAGTGCTTGTTAAAAAACCTCAGGTGGTGAAAACTAATGCGGAGTCATCTGCTGTGTAAGCATGCTTTATTATCATATCGTGGTTTTGGCACATAAAACCCCCAGCATATTTTTTTTCTTACGAATGCCCACAATGACAAAGCCACATAGAGTTCTAGCTTAACTGCCATACTTTTGTTCGTACAACTTGTTTACAAGCCTTGGGTTGCATATAAAGGAAGCTATTGTGTTGTAGGAACAGATTTAAAATGTCTTGCCTGAGCTTTTAGCAGCCATTACGCTTTTAACAACCATTACACAGAGCAAGATATGTCTGACAAGTACACAACAATAATTACGTTGCATGCAGTGAGAATATATTAGCATAAATCGCCTGGCATTTCAAAGAATACGCCGCCTATTGGCTCAAAGTAAAACAGTCTGCACAAAGCAAATTTCCAACCAAATCACATAATGCTGGATTGCCACAGCTTTACAATAACAAGCAAGAATGATAACAGAAATAGAAAAGCCATTTTGAGTCCTCACATCGACACCTTGTAAGTTTATTACAATGCAGAAGACCAACAACTCATCGAACACATGATACAAAAATGTATCTGAACCCTTTCCATTCACCACTCGGAAAACAACACTTCAAATTCTCAGAATCCTTTGTATGCTAACATAACTGAAGGCCAAATATCCCAGTTGTCATAAACATCCCATTATATGTTGATCATATGTCATCATTCACCCATCATGTGTCTACATATGATGGGTTAGTGTTTGCTGTGCATTTTAACTAAAAAGTAAATTTACTTAGGTAAAAATACAACACGCTTTCATCTCTCCACTGTTGTTGCACTTTATTTTACAGGAATGTGCAGATAAATAATAATAGATATACATGAACAATGCCAAACCAAAACTAAGGAGGTGTTCTCCCTGTGTTTCCCATCTTTGTGCTGTTTGCATATCCATAATGTATAACCAATAAGCCCAAATTCTAATGCTTTCATGGAATATTATCTTAATGTTATGCAAGAAAACTACTGCAACTTTAAACAAGAGGAAAAGTCGAGGTTGAAAGCACTGATAACAAATAACAGGCTAAGCAGGCAGATATGCAACATGCAATGACTGTGCAGCACTTGAGAGCACACAATGAAGCCTGACAATGCTTCCTGCACTCGCTGCTCAAAGATAAGCCAGCAGAGATAAACCACACAACTCGACAGCAGAGCAGTCAAATGCTCTCGACACTGGATCTGAGGTGAGCGCTCTTCAAAACTGCTGTCTATGTAGATGAGCTCGGAGATTAAGTTTATAACATCTTGGCTTCGTACTTCAACCAGTAGACTCACAGTTGTAACAGTGATTACACAAGATATGCTCCCAGCAAATTGCTAGGGCACGTGCAAATAGCAGTACACTCATTCTAATGCTTTTTTTCAGACAACCAGAATTGATTCCTGTGACAATGTTCCCCACGGTATGTTAGGCACTTCCGGCAGACGTCAGGGTTAGAATGTGAATTGGAAAAAATCATGCAATTTAGTGTCCGTGCAAGTTCCAGTATGAACTGTGTACTGATGAGCCACAAGAATACAAAACTCTGTCAAACGTGACAGCACAATAGTGATACTAAATGGCTACCACTCGAAACAAATAAAAAGTCATTGCAGCTTGCACAGATAGTGCGTCGTAGGACCTGCTTTACCCTAGCAACAGGCAGTTCAGCGCTTTGAAGTAAAATCAGTTGCGAAGTAGCGTCTGTCAAAGTTCTAAGCTGACATGCACTCCTCTTTACAGATAAGGTCACTGGCAGCAAAAACGAAGACATCTGTGCCACCTACGTGCATTGGTTACCCCTAAAGATGCCCACGTTGAAGCGCAGCAATATAAGACAGACTTGTGGTGCTCAAGTAGACCAGAAAAAGCCTTTTAACAACTGCTGCCAAATCTTACGATCACACAACTGCCAACCATTAAATTTTAGAATTACTACAGTGAAACCAAAGGAAAAAGTAAAATTTGGTGAAACGCACACGTAATGTTCTGTCACTGAAAATAGTGGCTGTTTATTAAAACATTGTTAACCTTGTTCACTAAGGCTGCTGTGAACAATGCTCTGCTCTAGAGCCAAAATCATAATTATCCGCACCTCGAACAAACAAAATGTTTATGAGGCCTATGCACGAGACACTTAAAACGCTGGCCCCAAAGTTGGGTTGCCTTTATACACTGGTTCAACAAGTGGTTAGGGCTGCGGTGGATGGATCCCAATAATCGAGCTCGTTCGAAAAATGGGGCTCTGAGAAATCGACCGCTCTATGTTTAGTATTCTTTAGAAATCACTTTTTTGCTAAACTGGACGTGAATGAGTTTAAAAATTTAGGCATTTTACAACAAAACCTCAAAAACGGGCATGTATGCTATTATGCATTTTGGTACCATGCAATATCCTATAGTGGCAGCAAAGCACAAGACATTGTGACAAGGACAGCGAAAAGCATCCATTTCGGCTGCTGATTTAACAGGATGTCCCTGTCAGTTCAAGAGGTACCATCGATACGCCAACCAATATTGAAACACAAGAAGTGTGAATGATGGCAGCAACTAAATTTACAACTGAAGCTGTGATGCTATCTGGGACTCAACTCTTTAAGTGTTTTAAGTGCATAAGATAAATGCCCCAAGGTGTAAACAACATACAGTGTTGCCTGCAACAGGTTTTGTACAAATAAACCTTATCAGAAGGCTTCATGACAATGGCTATCACTCGGGAATTCTCAACGAAAGGAAATAAACTAACATTCTCGTGTTAAATTGCAACTTCTTGCAGCTAGGGGGCACACAGAGCTCCACATCTTGAAAGTGGGAAGGGTTTAATACCAAATAATCAGATAATCAGCAAACTACATCCCCCGTTCTATGCATGCTCTGTCTCACAGTGGTTCGAATAAGCTAGAAGTTGTTCACTACAGTATTCCTCGCTGTTGCGCTTTCCCGGCTGGTACGTCATTTTCGCGGTTGCGGCCTAAAGCCCATTGACTCTTACGTACCGTTTCCCGTTCGATACGTTGCCATTCCGTAATGTTCCTTCATCCTGCATTGTATTTTAACGCGGCATTCACATAAATGCAGTCGCACAGAGGAAAATTCAGAAGTTTGAAATGCTGGAAGCATGCGATCGTCAGTCCCACAGAGCTGTTCCTGACGTTGCTATGACGAATCAGGGCTTTTCTCACCGTTACGTTTTCCCCAATGTTACCAATCTTTTTTTCCCATGATCCCTTGAAAAAATGTATCAACAGGGTTCTACTGTATACTCAGCACGCTATTGGGGGATGGCTAGAAAAGAACACAAATAATGCAACATACAATGTTTGCTTTACAACTAGCCTTTACTTGCAACTGCAGAAAAAGAAGTGAGAATACACATAAACAAAATCTAAAGTAATTATCGACATTGGATGTCAGCACTGTGTTTTATGCCTTCCATGTGCTTTTTCTGCAAGCCAAGGACCATTCTTATACAGTTAAAGTTGTGATTGACATGGATGCAAACCATTGAACATCTTTTGACCGTCTCCTAATTCGTGGCACCGCAACAGTGCTTCACTAAAGCGCCTAAATAAACGATCATATAACAAGCAGCACGACATAAACCATACAGTATATGAAAGAAGAAACGAGAACACATCCTAGAGCTGCCATGGGCTTGGCTAGCAGGCAATCTGCCTGCGTAACATACCCGCAGCAGCTAAGGAACAATCACATGAAACATGTGATGAAAGCAAAATTTGTTTATTTCATCAGGCAAAGAAATAACAACGATCACTACAATGACTAAAAATGCCGCTAAGCTGTGAGCGAAGCTTTGCACATAATGAAAAGTAAATGTAAAGATTGGAAAATGGCACGTCGATGGTAAAATGCCCAGCTGGTCAGGTTAAAAACAAGTACAAATACGGTAAACTAGTACCCTGCTTGGCAAAATTGCATCACATTTCTCTGTACAAGCCAGGCTAAGCCAATAAGGCTGTGCGCTATGTCTTCAAAACACTATATCTATATTTGTGCTTTGACAAAGGTGTAAAAAGATATTGCAGTTCTTGCAGCAAGAGTGCCAAGAGGTGACCACGGATAACAGTGCACACAATGTAATTGACACCTAGCTTAAATGGACTAAAAACAATGCCTATATATTTACAACTTCTGCAGTGAAGTGGAACCACGAAAACGAATTGTGCATTTGAAATTCCTACGTTAAAGGATACACAGTACAGGTATAGCACATACTCATATTGCACAGCGCTGCTCAAGTAACATAATGCCTAGGCCTTGCATAGTTTTCATGTGACGTCACACCTGCGTCCCCAACTACGGCTGCCAATGTGCGATGCTGGCTCATGCATTGCTCTATTGTACATCTGCCATATCTAGAGTGCAACACCGTGGTGATGGCCAGATCTCACACAAGTGCTGCCTTCGATACTCGCGAGTGTCGTGCACGCTTGCTACAAAGCAAAAGTGTCTGGTGACATTGCTCACTATGTGCCGATAGCCGAGGCTGGCATACATGGTCCTGCTGCCCACCATGACACACGCCAATATCAACTACTAATTGACCGCGCAGCAACGCTAAGCTACATCTATTCAAACTACTCCATAACTAAAGAGCTGCAAGCATGCAGACAATGCACCAGCCAGGTCCCCACCTATCTATAGCAAAAGAGCAGCTTTCATTGTTGGCAGATGAGAATTCCATAGGGTACCAAGAATCTATATGGAAAGAAAACTGAATTCTTACAAAATTTAAACTTATTCCCAAAAGCAGCGAAAACATCTCCTTGCATTGACTTTGCCTGCAGTTCTTTATTATTTTGCTATGATAACACAGTTTAGGATATCTTTTAAAGTGACATTGTGGCTTGTCAGTTTCTGGCTGTTCAATGCCAACCTAGGACATGGGGTATCACTAGTGCTACTAGTGCCAAATGAAAGTACCTGTGTAGAGGCTTATATAACCCTTGTATGGTGAACAAGTACGCCCACCTCCTCTTATGCATAACAAAAATTGCCTTCCTATATAAAACCTGAACATGCAATGTCAGCTAGCAAACATCGCAAGGTACCTAAATCTGTTAATGGAATGATGAATTACATTTAACAGCTTCCTTGATTTAGTTTACTTTCTTTGTTTAGCCACTGAGTATGTGCCTGAGGGTATGAGCCAATTTCTAGCCAGTACTCCAGAATCTGCATGTTCCACAAAGATTTCTACACAAAACTCCGATCAAAGTAAAGCAAATCAAGCCATCTTTTTATAGCATCAAAAAGGCATCATCTAATATAAAAAAAGAATATTTGCTTGACATTGATTCCAGCATGTGCATTGGATCTGCATGCAATTTCGGGCCAGATTGAAGAGGTGCCAGAAGAAAATCGGACAAAAGAAGGAACAGAAGAAGGCATCGAGAGTTAATGAAAACTATTGTGAAAAACAATAAATATGCACACATGTAAATATGCAATACATATGTGCATATGCGCATTACAACATAACGTGATATACTGAGGGAGGATTAAAGATCTATCACTTACTCAGATATCAACCCAGCATTGGTTCTGCCAGATATTTTTCCAATACATTAAACCATGATATAACAAAGTCGGCAAAATCAGCACTTTATTTTGTTATATTGAAATTAAACTACTCATGCAATTACCGTATTTACTCAAATCTAATGCGCGCTTTTTTTCCGATAGAGCGGGTCCATGAATTGCATGTGCATTAGAATCGAATACGACCCTAAATCTGTGTCAGCACATTGCAATTGGCGTTTCAAAATGGCTGCCTCGTACGCACTTCAAGCCTAGCTGCCGTAGCTTTCTCCATGTGTTGAAGTAGGTGTGCTTACGCAATGCTTCAATGCCATCTTCCTGTTTTCTGCGTTTGCTCTATCAGCATGGAAGTGCCGACTGCAAAGACATGCCAAGTTCATCATGATGCCACAATTAAAAGGAACGCGATTACGTGTGAGGAGGCGGACGGAAATCGGGCTGCATCACGGCCAACTTGCGTGCGGGACTGGCATAAACAGGAGAGGCATTCTACACCAACGGCTGCTGTGTACGACACGGCTGAGTGGCCTCTATCTTGAAAGCGATCTGCGGCAGAGACAAGAGTCTACACATCTAGGTGCATCGCGCTGCATTCTCGTCGCCTAGTTCACGTCGAAGCGAGAGGCTGCACAAAGGTCAATTCCCTTGCTCCTGCTTGTGTGCTTCCTCACTCCAACGTTTAAAGAGTTTCTGCAGTCATTGAGTGAGACGAGTTCATGCTTGTATGCATGTGACACCATGCTCATTAATTTAGTTAGTAAGCGCATGTTTAAAAGTAAGATAGTAGTTTAACATTTATAACTACTATCTTACAAAAAGTAAGCTAGTAGTTTTATCGACCATATAATGTCGATAAAACTACTATCTTACTTTTCATATAGCTGTCTACTAATTTTCTATCGTAATCGATGCTTCACCTTATGCGCGAAACTGCGACTTTCATTTACTTATTGCAACTTTAGGGCATTGGGTGCAAATCTCTGTTTTTTCCAAATGAGATAAAGTTGTATTTCTGTATGAAAGAGAATGAGGTGCGTGATACTGTAAAGGACTTTTCTTTCTTTAGGTCACAGTAAACGGGTGCGCATTACAATCGAGGGCGATTTTTTTTTTTCACGAAAAATGGTTGCGTGTTACAATCGTGTAAATACGGTAGGTACAGTCTTTGACAAATTTTTCTGACATGGAAAGGGCCACAATATTGTCCAACACATCAGGCAATTGGGAAAAAAAGACTAATTTCAATGAGACAACAACTATTTCCTTGAATTTGGAGGTCGGAAAGTAAGATGCAGTTTCATGCCGTGTCAAGGATATCTTCACATCGTTGGTTCAAAGCAAAGCCTGCAACGCTTTCGCATCCACTCGGCCCCCATGGCTGATTGTGTCACCCACAGAGGACGACGCTATATAAGAAGTGCAGGCAGAGGGAAGGGGACACTTTGTTTGCCTCTGGCTTCAATGCATCTGCAAAACTCGAGATTATGCTATCTCCAGCACTAAACATGTGGGAAGGCAGCACACATGAAGCCACGGCCATCTCGGCTCACCCAAACTTTGCACCTGCCACAGATTATCTCCAGGATACGGCACGCGAACAGCCATGCGCAGCCACGGCCGAGCTAGAGGAGAAGACACACACTCGGCTTCCCCCCTCCCCCCTTGCTTGTGCAGGAAGACTGCGCGCATCAAGCCACCATTCTTCTCTGCTCACCCTCACACGCTTTCTTTACACCCAAGGCATACTCTGTGTGCAAGGTGAGACAGGATCTCATTGCATTTGAATTCGACGAAAAACATGACGGTGAGAGGGTCTTGCTTGCTGCTATGCAGCACCGCTTCAGCAATCGCTCTGTCGCTGAGCGCGCTATTTGACCATCTGCGTTCGCAGCAGTTTCCATTTATTGCCTCAGTATTCATTCGTGGCAGCAGTGACACTTAATTATATTGAGATCATATATAAACACTTCATTTAATTGAGGTTCATAATACATGCTGCTCTATTGACAAGTTATAAAAAGTTATGTGTGTTCAAAATTTCATAAAAGAAAACTTTTTGATGTGTTTCTGACGCCTTAAAATTTCCAGTAACATTACAGCTCTATCAAGATGCCAGAACAAGTGCTGCGGCACAAGATACTTAAAGTACTCATTAATCTGCAGCAGGTTCAGTTCTGTGCCCCACAAAAGCAAGTTGTACAGCTTCTTCAAGACATTTCCATTTATGCAAGCTAGCCGGATGCTATGGCATTTATCTCGTAATACTGTCACTAGCTTCCACTGTAAAGCTATAATTTCCAGCAAGCAATGTAGGCTTCTACACAGTTTTCTAATAATACTGTCATTAGCTTCCACTGTGAAACTATAATTTCCAGCAAGCGACGCAAGCTTCTACCCAGTTTTCTATTTGTGTTTGGTACTGGGGACTTGCTTCTGCAGCCAAGTACTGTACTCATAAACACTGCTATGCTGCACGATTAGACTAAACGCACAACATAAATAATGGTGCCAGTTGTGGTCAGCATAGCGCTTGCTTATGGATTGGAGCCACATATTCCAGAAAATGCAGTTGTGACGTCCATAGAAACTATGTACAATGTATCACAACCTCATACTTCAAAAGTACGAAAACATATATAAAAAGTAGGGGTGGGTGAATATTCAACGTTTCAAATACGAATATTACACATAAACTATTTGTATTCAAAAATGAACTATTTGGCACTTTCGAATAACGACACAAATGAAATATTTCACAACAACTGAATGTTAATGTCGGGTCGCTGTTCTCTGCCGAATAAGGTATAGCAAGTCATTCAAAAGTGAAATAAGCACAAAAGCTATAGAACAAATGCAGAAACCAAAATGGGTAATGCAAGCTGCGTTTACAGTTTTGCGGTGGTAGCCTACATGAAAACATGATATTTTTGCATGTAGTCTGTAATTTAGTGTTTCTTGTGATCAAGTGATGTAGCAGTTTTACCTTTTTGCACTACAAACAGTGGTGCATCACTTGGAACAGGCCCTTTTACATTTGTCTACAGTGCATAACTCCTTCAGCAGTTCTTTTTTCTTTCACAACATTTTATTTTTTTAACGACCACATTTGCTTAGTGCTTTTGGAAAGCCAGAAATATAGCAGCCAACCGCCCTCTAAAGATGTTGAGAGGCTATTTTCGCAGCTTTTTCATTGACAATTACTGATATTGTGTTTAAACACTGATGCCCATTGTTCGTGATAGTAGGCTGCATTTTTTTCTCATCAGTACAAGCTTGGCACTTAATTATCCCGAAATAAGTACTAATGCTACAAACATGTGCGTCTGCATTTGACTATTCGATATCTGATACTTACTATTCGTACTCAATTCATATTTGAATATTTTTATATTCGCCCACCTCTAATAAGCATGCACTGGGCACCATGCACAATAGACAAAAACTACATGATAACACAAGGAAAATGGGACAAATAGTACTTATAATAAAAATGCAACTGACAAGGTTTTCAACAAAATATAATGCCACAACCAAGGTATCACACAACCTGCCTTACGTGCTCTGCACAGACACAAGTACTATATATCACAGCAAAAAGCTAAAACAAAACATCAAGCTGAAAACAAGAACACAACTCAAGCTAAACGTTAACTCACTGGCAACGTGACAATGCTCTTTAAGCTCCAGATGTTGAACCAACAGCAACCTTATATGGAAAGGATAGTTGCTGGTTCGATGCGCCACCACACCCGACATTGCCATTGCCCTAGCCCGAAGCTTAATACATAACATGTCACCATATTGCCACTGGCAGTTATGAAGTCTGTGTATAAAAAGTTCAGCAGAGCTGCATTCAGCTTGTTCTGTGCTTATAGTATGTTCTGCACAAAACTGCACTGCGTCCCTGAAGCAGCAGCTACACAAGCAAGCTGCTGAGGCTTCGCTTTAGTTTATCACAGCCAGGTGCCGCACCCTTCATGGCGCAAAGACATAGTCCACCATTGCAAAAGACAGCTTGTACACTGCCTTGCGACCTTTGCAATGCCACGAATGCCGCTTTGTACTTTTTGAGGAAGCTATTGAACCATTTCGGGCTGCCTCCCGCTGTGGCAAGTAATCGCCTATGACACTACCCTCGACAGAAGCATTGCACAGCCATTCACTTTCAGGAGAGCTATCGCGATGAGTGGGCGAAATGGAAGACAGGGAGCTCCAGCTGCCGTCGAAGATACGCTTCTCCAAGACCTTGTTTCTGTCCCTCTCTGCCATAAAAGCTTCGTCGCTGCATGCAGAGTCGTTAATGGTTTGGTTTAACCTAACTGGAGGCTGAAAACTAGGCAGATCACTCAGGCTACAATTATCGACTTGCGAGTCCTTCCCTGTTTTTTCCGAACCACGCTCATGCTCGCAGCTGTGCTCCTCACAAAGGACTGTCATCTGCCTCGCAAAGCTGTTCTGTGAGCTACTCAATAGGCATGGAGTGGCTTTGAGAGTCACTTCGTGACAGATGGCATTCTGTCCAGGATCAGAGTGTTTCCCTTCAACCTGAGACAAAGAATGTGCTTTCTTCCTGGAAATCGGCTTTGAGTGCAATGCTTGCATCTCACCATTTGGGCTTGTAGAAGCTTGTGCTTTTTTGCAAGCACCATCTGTACCAATGTCAGTACTGAAGCGGCTGCCTATGGAAGTTCTAGCAGTATTCTTGCTACAGCCATGCACCATGTGCCTAGAATGTAATTTCAAGTCAGGCTGACACTGAGGTGTGCAGCAACCCTGCATATTGCTAAATCCACCGACTTCACACACATGGTCGGCAGTGTGACAGAGACTATGGCAATACAGGTTCGACGAACACGGACATGGCTCACAACAAAATGGCGTATCGGCTTCCTCACACACTGCCGAGCTGCAACTGTGGCCCCTGACAATGCGAGGGACATGCATTGGAACGTCATTGTTTGGAATGTCAGCTGCACAGTGGCAGTCATGTGATGAGGCAGGATGACTGCAATGAGGCGACGGGTCAGGACCAAATCCAGAGTCCACGGAAAAGTTGGCGCCGCAAACAGTGCTATTCGAGGCATCGAGCACACCATGTAATTGGCAGCATGCAGAGGTGGCCAGATGAGTCTCAATGTCACGACAGACACAGGGTGAGACTGCACGCACCAGCGAACCAGAAGACCGCACACCACACCTCACAACATTGGACGACCCAACACACGGCACAACATTATGCTTACCAAGCTTTAAAGACCGCGAACCAAGCCGGAGAGAAGAAGACCCCGAATTAGACACAGTCCCGCGGGCCCCCTGCTTAGTTTTCGTGCAGTACACCTTGTTACCGCTCCCCAACGGATTAAAATGCGAGCCAGCATGCAACGAGGCCCGTTGTTCAGGGACGTTCAGTTGGTGCACGAGAGGATGGTGAAGGGAACGCTTACTTCCGAGCCGAAAGCCCGCGAAGGAGAGACCATCGAGGTGGAACACGGGCGACTCGGCCGTCAGCCGCTGGTCCAGCTCCCGCCGAAGAGCGTACTTCTGCTCTCGCTCCGACTGGAGTGCTTCTAATGCTTCCTGCAGCTGCTGCTCGGCGATGCGCCGAAGTGAGCCCACCTCCTCAAGCTGGGCGTTCAGCGATTCCACCTCTTCCTTCAGGCGGCGCACCTCATGCTTGGCGCCTTCAAACTCCACCTGAAACAAGCATGAGAGCAGGAGTGTTCAAGTTGCCATTGCCTGCTTAGTATGTAATTAGGGGTGTGCGAATACTCAAATGTTACCGATATCTACTATTCAGTTTTTCGAATATTCAGTATATTCGATGTAGAGAACTGCGCAGCGCCACATAGTACCTTGTACTCGTTGCGCTCTTAATGCCACGCAAGTGTGCAATCTTGCCACGGCCCTCCCGATTTAGGAATCTTTGACGGGCGGCAAATCAAGCTGAACCTGATGCTGGAACAGCGTCTGCCCTTTGCCATTGGAACTAACTACGGTCGGCACGCACAGCGTCAATGATGGCTACACGTGTAATGGTTGTCAAGTCACCTGCTGCGCTGTCCACGTTTTTGTCTGCTGTGCACATTGGCCTTACGATAACCAACCTGCCATAATGATTGGGAAGCCCTTCTGTATCTCAGGGGAAAGCTGGAAAGAGCTTAACTTATTGCAATAAAAGACCGCCACAGAACACTGACTCATTATTAAACTGAGAACCTTGCTTGTATTTAGTACAACAGAACGTCACTAAGTCTTTAGTTTCAGAGGGAAAAAAGGATTTGATTCGGTTCAACAATGTTTAAATGTCACATCAAAAGTCCCTCCTGTGCAGCACGGGAGCACAACACTTACTGCTGTGCAATTCGCAGGTCTGCACTGCAGGCGTTTCATTCGCACTCGCGCGATTACATGGGAGTAGGAATGGACTTTAGACGTTCAAGCTGAAAGCTACTTTTGAAACTAACAGCATGTATGTAGTGTCGGCAGTCATCGACACAGGGGCCAGAGGAGAAAGGCCGAGAATGAAGGGACGTACCGGCCACGAGGTGTCAGAGCGCTGATGGCAAACAAAAGGACGTGCGCAGACCTTTTAGAGCGGTCGAGAAGTGAGGGCAAATGGTTCCAACAGGAAGTCTGTTCCGAAACAACGTCCGCCTGTCTCGTTGCCCACATATGGCGATCAGTCGTTTAAACGGCGTATTGTTTTTATTGTAACAGTCATGCAGTCGGGCCAATTCACGCGCAATTCGCGGTACAAGTGCGCTGATGGTGGCATGGTGCTACCTTATGTTCAATAAAAATCTACATCATGCACTTCAACTCGCTCAAGGTGTGCCATGGTGTCGTGTCTGGGTGACGACGATATTTAGGGTTAGAGATGCGAACAGTATATCAAAGACTATGCCACTGCACCAGCGAGTTGCAACATTTGTGAGCAGAAAATAAGTAAAATTTTGTTCAGTCAAAACAGCCTTGGAGAAGCAAATCATTAAGAAACTGTTCGAGACGTGCAGAGGTCTCAGATGAGCTTCAGATGGACATATCTTATATTACAAATTATCTATGTATCAAGCTATTCTCAATCTCTTTTAAGTTTGATGTATCCAGGATCGGCTGTGTTCAGGTTCAAAATACATGGTATTCCTTGGTCAAAAAGTTATGAAAAGTTAGTTACATATTTTGTTATATAAAGAATCTTGCTTTATTCAAGCTAATTATAACGAGGTTTAACTGCACTGAATTTTACACGTCTTTCTTAGCTCATGTTTCAATTTTAAGCTAGGTGACTGTGCACAAAATTCTGCATCGTTTTCTTTCTTTCATTTAAAAAAAAAAATCTGCATGCCAGATTTTAGTTCGCTCCAATGGTACTTGATTTTGTGTAATGATTCACCGGGCCTTTGGGTACATAAACAAGGAAACGTAAATCAAAATCGCTTGTGGTGCAAAAATGACATCCTTATTGAGGACTGAAGTGATTACTAACATTACATGAATGCGCTTTGTGCAGCAAAGCAATGCATTTTCACTTGTTCTCTTAAAGACAAGATTGCTCATAAACAAGAACATACACTGTTCAGACAGAAAACCAGCACTGCCCAGGTGACACTGGGACCATCCTGATTTGCCACCAAAAATTGCCAATGCCAGCTGGTGGACAATGTGCAAAAAGAATCAACAAGTGTGAATTCGAAGATTGAGGTTGAAGCACGTTGCATTATAGTAGCAGTTTATCACAGGAAGCAGCACACACTCCACCAAGAACATACTACGATTTGGAAAGCTGAAAAGGTACTGACCTGCGACGAGCGCAACGACGAGACCTGTTTTTGCAAAGAGATGTTCTCTTCCTCGAGTTCGTTGTTGTCCGTCAGCAGCCTCTGTTCCCTGAGCTTCATGTCTTTCAGCTCTGAGCGCAGGTTCTTGCGCTCCCAGTCCGACACATCGCCGTGCTTCGTGATCTCGTAGTTCTCATTCTGAAGCCGCTCTTTTTCGGCCAGGACCCGACTGAGCTCCTGGCGAACCTGTTCAGGGAAAAGCATCAGAAGGTCGGTCAAGGGCACTCCAGAGACAAATTATGTGCTGACTCCATATGGAAAAGTGGCCTATTCATCCAGCAAGCATCAGCAGTAATTGCAATGCTTTACCAGACAACAAAGCAAACACCATAGACAATGTCGTGGGAAGAAGGATGTTAACCAAAAAGGTGCAGCTAATAATAAGTATTGGGCAGTTGAGGTTTCGTACGAGAGCCTTGTTCACAAACACCAATTGCTTCAAACAGTGAACTTAACTGAAGTACATTTTAATATGACATGTATCTACTACTTAACCAGATTAGATTCTTTATTTTATTTATTTGTACAAGCTGCGGCCCAAATATGGACTATAGCAAGTACGGAATGATGCAAAGGCAAAAGACAGCATGATAAGACAGTTAAACATAATAAAACAAGGTTTGCAGCACTAACATTCAATACATTTTATCAACTCATCAAGTGGCCATTCACAAACACATCATCAGCATCAGCATGGTTATGCCCACTGCAGGGCAAAGGCCTCTCCCATACTTCTCCAACTACCCCGGCCATGTACTAATTGTGGCCATGTTGTCCCTGCAAACTCCCTAATCTCATTCGCCCACCTAACTATCTGCCGCCCCCTGCTATGCTTGCCTTCCCTTGGAATCCAGTCCGTAACCTTTAATGACCATCAGTTATCTTCCCTCCTCATTACATGTCCTGCCCATGCCCATTTCTTTTCCTTGATTCCAACTAAGATGTCACACACAGTCAGGCAACGAATTCTAGTAGTCTACACTGTACAAAAGAAGACTGTAGTTAAAGCAATCTGTACGAGGATGAAATGCTGAAATGCTCAGGTAATGGTGGTGCCTTGTTATTGAAGGTTTTCTGAAACTCGCCTAGGGAAAAGCAATGTGGCAAGTGTAACAAAATGTGCAGGAATTTCGAGTGTTCTTTGTGGCATCAGGATTGGCACAATGTTAGACCTACATGATTAAGATGGACGTGTTGTCAAACGACCGATTTCAGACAATACTGCACAGCCCACCGTAGACCGCTTTTTTGATATGCCTTTCTTGCAACCATGCTACATGCTTTTGGATACTTCAGTGATTAGCATGACCTGCATCCGTCTATTATTTTGCTCAACTTCAGTTCAAACGATGCCCCTCCCAAAGATCTCAAGTTATAACCCTGTTGTCAGTAGCATAGCCAGGTATTTAGAGAAGCGGGGATGAGGGGCACTCACTTGTCTGGAAATGGGGTGGGTGAGGGGAGACACATGCTCGGTGTGCCCCTTCGCCCCCTGGCTACACCACTGCATGTTGTGGTTCAGTCGACTGCATCCTTGTAGATATGCAAACTATTTATCATTACTCCGCCTACTACACCTCTCCCACTCTCAAGTGCCATTTTCCTTTCTTCAGTATCAGGTCCACTATTCTGCTAGGCTATAATAAATCTGTTTTATGCATTGGTAACATTTCAGATAAAGCCACTAGATTGTAGTTGACCAACTCAAATAAGACCATCAGCTCACAGCATATACGTAGCTGGCTCTTCTGCCCTGTCATCTGCACTTTTGGCCATGTTGAATGCAAGATACTACCAGGAATGTGCATGCTACACGCATACATGCATGCATGAACATACACCATATACAGCGTTACAATGGCATGTGAACACCCATTTTCCGTCCTAGCAGCCTCAAGCACCATTGGGGGGGGGGGGGGGGGGGATAATTTTCAAGGCGGTAGTCAAGCATGTGCGAAAAAGTACACAATGAGCCAAGCATCCCCGCGGAACAAGCGAGACTTCTAGACTGCGGCCACTCCCATCACATTCAAATATCGGTATGCATTAACGTTGCAGCCGAATGAAATGCAACTCATTCCTCTGAATGCAAAGATGGTACACAGAAATTAGGCAGCATTTTATAGACGTGGTCTAAGTCACTGATCATTCCAAGAGAGCATGAATTTGCCGCATGTTATGTACATATCATTACCAAGTTAGGGCAAGAGTGCTATGACACACACACACAAGAGGAATTCTACATTGATCCAATGCAAACCTTTTAAAAGTGCTGAACTCCTAAATGTTTTTTCACATTTTAAATCCACTTTCACTGCTGTAGTGGTTGCCAAGCCCACCAGTCAATGCAGTGAGTGAATTAGTAAAATTTGCTTTTCTTTCTTCCTGAATAGACGCAGGGAGGGGGGGGGGGGAGTGAGGAGTGCTTACAATATGTCACTGATTAAGTCAAACTGCTTTACGTAGATTGCAGACTTGTGCCGCACAAATGTGTGGCGCATACACACTCATTTGATGCAGCCATGAACAAGAGACGTGCTACAAGGCCCTGCCACTTCCATGACCAAAACTAGACGCGTTCAGTGAGCAGAAACTTTTCTTCACCATCTTAGCCTCAGTTCTGCTTTTAGATGCCTGCAAGTGATATGTAAGTAGTGCAAGTGATAATCTGTACAATGCTCATTACCTACCCAAGGTAGCCAAGCATATGGGTTTAGTGCACCAACCCTAAAAACAGTCTATTTCATGCCCTCTGCATTGTAGCAATGCTATAAGGTACAAGGTCCTACACCTTGCAAGCTGGACATTGGGCATGTCAACTTGCTTTCCCAATATGCTACAAATTAGTGCTATTTTGTTGATGTAGGTCAGTGCCTCCCGTACTTGCAATCATATTAACTTCATTACTCTATCCTTTACCCATTAACTATATTTTCTTACTCTTTTTTCACATAGCAGTTATTATCATTGCTGTTTTCTAATGCTTTGCACAAGGCATTGTGTTATATCTGAGGCTACATTCTACCAACCAATAAGTGCATCCTCACAGAGGTCCTTATAATCATCTTCACGCCACAACCTCCAATTGCAACTTTACTAACAAGCAAGCTATGATTTGGTCGTCATGTTAAAAGAAGCACTTTCATGGCAGGATCTGTCTTCTCTTTTATTCTTGCGGAACTTTTTGAAATGCCTTCTAAAATAAATGCACACCAAAGTTAGAGACAATAAAAAATCTGTGTTTTGATGTAGGAAAATGGGAAGGTATCGCTTCATTGCGTTTACATAGGTATCCTTTTTGTTAAATCATTTCTTTCTTTTTTATCACGAAAAGAACATACTGAACATACTATTTCAAAGTGTAAATAATCACGAGAGAGCAGGCTCCTAAAGGTTATCTTGAACAGCCTTGAATTAAATTTTGAGTACTCAATGCTGAGACACAAATTAGCTGTAGTCAATACATGTCTTTAGCGTTGAAAACGAGGTATGCCCTGCAGGCAGAGGCACAATAACAGACCGAATCATAGTAATTTCTCCAGCATTGACATATTATTTAGGGGTTAAAGCACATCAATGACAAAGCCAGAAATACAAAGTACAAAATTTGAAACATGCTGCCTACTTGCCCCTCGTGCTAATTGCTACGTTACCAGATGCTCCTTTTTTTTTAGAATGCATAGAATTCTTAAACACCACCTGATGCAGACAGCATAATTCTGCTCCTTAAGTTGGATTACTCAAAGAGGCGGACATTACTAGGATGAGAAAATTAAATGCATAATCTAACAATTAAACATTCATTCTTCAAGTTGTTAACCAATTACTTTAGGGTACATATTGCAATTTACAAATTGTACCCGGTGAGTCGGCAAGGCATAAGCACTTGGCATGAATTCTTAGGATGGCACGGGTTTTCATATATGCAACATCAAACTTCCAGTTAAAATGCATTGTTGTTACACTTACTATTTTAACAAAATGTTGCTTTCTACACTGAAGCGCAAAATTAACTGGAATGCCCAAGCACACTTTGGGAATGAATATCTCGAAACTAATTTCCTCCTGAAAATTCGTTCCACGTGAACACACCTTCCAAACTTACCAGATACAATTTATAAATTGCAATATGTGCCATGGAGTGTTCTACTGAAAACTTCACCCCTGATTTCTTGCTAATTAGTCAATTATGCATCTAGGTAATGTGACCCGCTTTGAGTAATCAAGCTCAAGGGCTGTAATTATGCTATCTATTACAGGCGATATTTTAAAAATCCTGTATAGTATTAAACGAGCATTAATCGAGAATTCGACGGAAGCACGTCTGGTCAGGACGAGACACGACAAAGGAAGACGTAGAAGAAACGAGCATTGACATAACATTTTTTACTTGTATTTTTTCTAGATTAAATAAAGAAAAAAATCTCTAAACCTTATAAAAAAAATACTGCCATGCTTAACACCAGCCTAAATAGTTTGTTCTAATCTTTGCTTTCAGGAATCAATTTTGGTTTCAGTACCAAGGAGGCAGACACGTCATGACATCACAATACACTGGCTTGCTTTGTTCCTGCTAGGGCTGTGGCTGCCACACACAAGTTCAGCCTAAAATAAATGCGTGCAGCACTTGTTTTTCTCTTCTTCATGAGTAACATCATCAGGCTTAACTGTATTGCTACAGGATGCCAGCAAATTTTTCTTTGTCTCATGGCATAATGATAATGTCAATGACGCCAGGTCCAGCATATCAAGACCAAATTTAACGTTCGAAGGCGAGTGAGCCAGTTTCAGTCTCGCTTTTGCTACCTTCAACCATAAGCACCCTCTCCTCGCCACGTACTTCTTTAAAAGACGCTTCAATACTATGTCAGTACCTAAAGTACTGTTGTTTCTTGCTTTTCTTGTTTAAACATGCTATAAACTTCTGCTTATCAGGACTCTGCGCTATTCAGCTACATGCTGCCGCCGCCACAACTGCAGTGAAAAACACGCTACACGAGGTGAAAGGAACTGACCAAGCACAAAAGGCAAGCAAAATGACGAAGAGCGAGCATGCGACTGCATGGCAAGGATGTGCTAGCAGATGGATCGAGACTGACGTCTCTCATACATGGACTAATCGACAGCTTTTACCACAGTGACGTCACGTGAATGACCCCACTGGCCTCAGGATACGAAAAGACGGGGAAAGGCCTGGAGAAAAACACGACTGTTTTGTTTTTCGAATTACCAGAAGAGGTATGGGGGCCCTTTTATATTAAGTCAAGATATTCCAGGCGTTCCCCAACCTTCATGCTTGCCAAGTTTCCTCCTTTTACATGCAAGAAGCATGGTAGAGTTGTGCCAGCTTTGAAGATATATTTCAATAATATTCAAACAGAATACATGTCCTCACCTGTTTCAGTTCCTTTTCCAATTCCTGGAGAGAGGATGTCAGTGAGGCTTCCTTGGTTGCAGTTTCCTGGAGAAGGCTCTCTTCCTGCTCGATGCCAGTAGTTGTGGACACTTTCTGGCTCGTCTGCACCTTGGCGAGGGCCTATCGAAATTTTCATCCCGTCACATCCATGCTGCACATACCCTCTGCACAGTAGCTTGAAAACACAATACTATGATTTATTATGATGCTTTTATTGCTTGTCTGATTACAGCTGGGCACTCTAAAGTACCCCAGGTGGTTAAAATTAATCCGGAGTCCCCCACTATGGCGTGCCTGCCTCATAATCAGATCGTGGTTTTGGCATGCAAAATCCATGAACTTGAACTTGATTTCATCTGGTTGCTACTGACAGAAGTATCCAACCAATCAGATCTATCCTCCTGACTCTGCTTGCCCCCTGAGTAGCGAAGCTCTCAACTCTGGCCATGGTTTGTGGTAGAATGTGCAGGTTTATAGGCCAGTTGCCTGATCCCAAGTTCACCTGGTAATACAAAACCTGCGGTTTACAAGATGCTCCACTTGAAACAACTTGAGCAGGAGAGGCACTGGTTAACACCTTCAGGTTCCACAAATACCCCAAAAAGTATTTGTGTGTGTCTGGGAAGAGAGGGGGGGGGGGAGGGTAGAACTGGCCCCACAGCTCAACTCTCAGAGAATTGCCCACAGTGGGAAGGTTGAGTGTTCGGTTTTTACTAGCAACAAGTGGATCTTTTCTTCTACTCTATTTTACTTTTTACTTCTGTCAATAAAATTATGCCTTGCACAAAGCTATAATGCCAGAACAAACTTTCTCAAATTCTCACTTTTTCCATGCACATTTAATGAGTGGCATTGCCTGCTTCGGACATCTCTACTCAACACTAAAGCCTTGAGGATTGATTTTTTTATCTTGTATTTGGCTGTTTTCCTTCTATCTGTATTACTGATGTTGTACTAAGGAATTGTGCTCTTGTGCTTCGATGCACTGTAATGAATTTTTTTTCATGTACTGCATGTCTTCTTGCTAGTTTTCAAGTGCATACATTTTTGCTCCCCCTGCTAGGGCCTACACTCTGCCTGCAGTATTTTTGCAAATAAATACAAAAGATACAAATACAGCCTACATCTTCACTTACTTTAACATTTCAGTTATATATAAAGAAAACAGTTAAATTCTCTTAACTTTCAGTGGTTTCAGTGGCTACACTGCCCACTATGTTCGTATCAGTGCTAAAACATCATGTATTGCCACTTATTATTTTTTCAGTCCTTCAATTAACAAATAGAGCATCTTATTTCGGTCAGCGGTTACTGCCATAACGGAAGCAATAGGTTGCTCTTATGAGAGATGCCTTCTTTTGTACGTTGTGATAACGGGTTAACAGCAGTTCACTTACAGCAAACCCTCCAACGATTACTTAAGGTGGTCACTGAACACTGCAGTCAGGCAATACGGCTGCACCATTTGAAGCGTTCCAAGATGGACAAAATACCTGTAAACTGGGCTAGTTGGTACACTAGCACATATAAATGGAACAGCGAGAAATGAAGCACGCAGGCACAGAAGGAAGTACAATAATGAGTACTCATCCCATCTTTGCTTTTATATTTCACTATTTTGCACTGCTTTATGTAAGTATCCCAGAAGCAGTGCCACTTTGGTACTTTTAAAATCACTCAATCTAGTACGAAATTCCAGAGAGTTAAACGCAATTGGGTTCTCACTCCAGGTGGAGACAAAAAAGGAAAACAATCTTGCAACCTTATTTGCAACTTTTTCAGAAGATAAGTTTAGTGCCTCGATGCTCATAAACACATGGTATCCCAATGCAGAAAGATGCACATGCTACAACGATTCGTGCAAGTTTGTTGATGCTGCATAATCTTTCTTGCACTAAACTCGGATATGCAGCTCCAAATGTGGCTTCATTTGCAATAACTATGTAGTTACATCTATCAAATTTGTTTCAGATAACACAGCAAGCTGCACTTGAAACTACAATTGCTCTGCTTACACCATACACATACTTTATAACTGTTGTCACTTTTGAAATGTGGTTACAGAGCTAAGGGAGACAAACATTGACTGCACAGGATGGGCTCTAGACATCATTTGACTGTAACCATGTTTGTTAATGCCAGCAACCAACTAGCCCAGCTTTCAGCATTTGCTGTAAATTGGCACTTCACCACAGAGCGGTCCACTTTTGAGCACTCAACCAAATATACCACAAGGTTTGCGTGCACGTGAGTAGACTGATCCTCATATTCACAAATGCATCTTAACTTGAAGCCCACGCTTAACTTGATTTAAATGATGCCTGTCATGAACGCACAAACGAAAGTGCAATGAGTACCCTAAAAACGTCCACGTCAGACGTCATTTAGATCAAGTCAAGCATGGGCTTCATGTTAAAATGCATTTCTAAATATGGGGATTAGAGCCTCTGGCCTAATATACTTGGTGTCCATTCATGGCAATGAAAGTAGTGTCATCTTGTGCCCCACTAATTCTTGCAACCATTCATTCACCAACATTCACACACGCATTCACCTCCCCAGTCCAAATGTCCCAACTGATGAGATCTGAGTAGCAGGACACAGTCAGGAGGTTAATAACATTCTATTGTCCTGATGCGCAGGCAATGCCTTGTATTGACAAAAAAAATGAATGAATAAATAAATAATAATACAGTTACCAGGTCATCTAGCTGCAAGACAAAACAAAGCTTAGATGTCTCGCTACACTCCTAGCCATGACAGTTCAGAAGTGTTGTAGTGTAGTTGCGAATAACCATGGTGCGTGTGTGCTTCTCCGTCATCCCTGTATTTTTTGCACAGGAATTCATTTAATGTGAACTGTACGGTGCATTGCACCAGGGTGGCTGTCATGACACAGTGGGTGTAGTCAACGTGAACACTTGGGATTAAATTACTGAAAGAAGCATCATCAAATAGCGTCTACTTTGTCTGTCGTGAATACTGCATGCAGAAGCATACACGAATGCATGTGTTTGATCTACCCTGTTTGCTGCTAACCATTCTTGTTTCAACTATTCAGTCTCCTCTTAAATCCTCCTAGACCATTAAATGAGGAATTAAACAAAATATTCTTATAAGGCGATGACGGGGCAAGAAACCATTAATAACCATAAAACGCGCAAGAACTAGAGGCAATATCCAAACGTGCAGCCACATTTTTCACATTCTTTTTCTATTTTTTATTGGCCAGCACAGATCGTGCACCGCGGGAAACGCCGCGCGAGTGCCCGGAACATTACGGTTTCGGTGTCACAACGTCATGAGCTCCGCGCTACGCTTCCACGCGACCTAGATGCGTTAAACGGTCTCTCTCTGTTGGTCGGGCGCGTTCTTAATTACGGCCTCTTATACAGAAACACCAAATGAACAGAGCACCAGGAAGCTCCGCTCGCTGCAAACAGCGAGATGCGTCCCTGAAGTGCCAAACGTCAGTTTCTGTTTCCACTACTTTTTTTCCGTGTCTGCTCTTCGTGGCGGAAATAGCGTGCAAAGGCTGGCGCTGTAATCGGCACAACACCACCCCCGCATACAGAAAGAACACCAAGCATTCTTGCGCGAATATCGAATCGACGGCGTGACCTTCACGAGGAATCGCCAACGCACATGCGCTAAATATTACAAGAGGAAGGAAATTAAGGAGCCGGTAGCACCGCCTAACCCTAATACCGCGATTTTTACAAGCATCACCCATGAGTTCAAATGGGACGCATCCACGTGTAACTTCGCATGAATGAAAGCCCGCTGCGAAGCTATGTTGAATGTTAAGCGGAACGAAGGAAAATTTTGCGATCGCGTCGCGAATTCGTGCAAAACCGGTTACCACGCCTACTACTCACGTCAAAGGAAACCCATGCGTCACGACTTCGAGCACTTACCTCTTTAAGTATTTCCATCTCGTGCTTCGTGGTGTCGTACATGGCTTCGAACTCGTCGCATCTTTGCTGCAGGGCCTGCTTCTCGTCCAACAGCACGAGACCGTACTGGGCTGACTGGATCTTTTCGTGGCTGGTCTGAGCGAGCTCGCGGTGGAGCCGCTCCAGTTCGAGCTTGAGAGCTTCATTTTCGGCTCGGATTTCGCTGTCCTTGACTCCAGCGCTAGTTTCCATGATGTCAAAGTTTCCGAGAGCGCGTGAAACGTTGATCGAAACCCCTGACGGGCGAAATCACACCCATGGGGAACTCACATCAACGCTGCAATAAACTGGCACGGCTCCATCTTGCCACAGAAAAAAAGAAGTGCCCCGCCAACTTGCAACTGGCACTGTATCCTTCCGCCAGCTTCTCACACACGCCGGCAATAATCAACAATTAGTGATCATAAAACTTATACAATAGCCCACTTCAACGCATTTAGGTGTTTATAAAATGCTTAACAATCATAGCTTAAGCACTTAAGCTACGAAATTATATATGATTACGATGTCTTCACGAACTACGTGTTTTGTCGCGTATTATTATGTGGTGTGTTTTGGTCCGATGGAGAAACGCCTGGTGGTGATGAGCTAGACTTCTCTTTCCTTGAAATTAGCATCTTGCTCAAATGTGCTACTTCAAATGAGAAAGCGCGTGGTACGCCTGGCGTGTGCTAGCAGCTCGATAACATGTTACAAATTCACTCAAGTAAGAGCTATAATAAAGATTCTGCACTGGTTATTTTGCATGAAAGAGTCGTTGCATAAGTACAGGTGCACAAGACGAACGGAACTGGAGTTATCGTTGGCGAGTTTTCACCGCGAATTTTAAACCCAACAATGTCATAAGCAAGGTGCAAGTTATCGAAAATTATTGATGCGTACTCAGTAAGTTCTCGATTCAGGTACAGTCATTAATAAGCGAATACCCGTTATGAGCCGAGCTTTCTTTACGTAAAACCCCTTATCCTTCGTAGTGACACTCTCCTCCTCCGCCTTCACTCCTCCTCCCTCCTCTCTCTCACGCTCCTTCCTCGACCGCGGCGCCGCCTACACTGCTCGAGCGTACCAACGGCGCCAACACGAGCTCCTCGCCACTCCGTAGACTCTTCTCGAGCAAAAATGGCGCGGATGCACGGCCAATGCCTCCTTTACTAGATGCCAGCCGCGTTGCTCGCTTTCCCATTGCGGCGGCGGTTCCCTTAGTTCGTGGCCTCCGCGATTCACAGCAATGGCGCGCCGCCGGAACTGATCGCAAAGGCCACGCTTAGTTGAAGCTAGTTCAGCATAAATTTTGTGAGGCGGCGCTCGTTGCCTTTTCAACTTCCGGCGGATGCGGACCTCCGAGATGGCAACAGACGCCATGGTAATCTCCGAGGCCGCAGCACGTGACGCAGACGTCCGCCACAAGCGGCGCTCGTTGCCTTTTCGCGGAGGAGAGTAAAGGGAGAGGGCCAGGAACCGAGTTTACGGACAACGCGGCTGGCATCTAGTAAAGGAGGCATTGGCACGGCGCGAGGGCCCACGTGATGCTATTAGGCCAATAGCGACGCGGCGTCGGCCTCCGCCAGAGCGCGCGAGGAGGAGGCGGCATTCTTCAAAGCGTGGCACTACTTTACGAAGTTTAAGGAGTTTTATCTTTACGCACATACTTTTTCTTTTTAGATTTGAAACTGTCGCTGACTTATGGACAGACGTTCTAAGTACAAAGAATTAGAATATGCATAATTGCACTGGTCGATTCTGTTGGTTTTAATTTTTGTTCGACTTAGATACATCAATGTATCTCCAAAAACAGTATCGTCGCCAGCGTTCGTCGCTATCAAATTACGCATATTTCGTCTACTTAGGGGTCACATCCTCTCTGATTCGCTCAATCGGAGAAATTCAACAATATGACAGAGAAAAAGAACCTGGATATTACCGACGAAATACAAAATCATTGCAATAAAATCTAAATCGACGCGACGAGCTCGTGTTATTCCTGTCAACCGATATACCAGAAGGTTTCCCCAAGCAAGATATTCCTTCAACTCACAGTACGTTTATATTATTTCAGTATGTGTTCATTGCGATATAAGATATGTGAAGCCATAACTTTATATATATATATATATATATATATATATATATATATATATATATATATATATATATATATAATTTTCGAATATATATTAATATTCGAATATTATTAATATATATCAATATTGGAATTCAGTTAATATATATTATTTTTTCGAATTTCGTGGCTCTCTCTTTCTGAACCACTGCCGGGAGCGAGGCCATGCTGCACCGGTAGCTTTAACAGAGAGTATACTTAATGGAAAATCACATCGCGTCTCATTCTTTTTTTTTTTTTTGAGTGTGTGGTGGGGTCTCCAGCTACAGTTCTATTTATGTTGTACTAGTCTAATAACTGTTGTATTTGATGTATAAGATATTGATTAGTCTGATATAACTTTATGTTAATCTAGTACAATTATTCATTAGTTTCCTGTCAGCTAATCAAATAGGAACTTTCATTGAATACTTATTTGTCTGTAAAGGCAATTCGTATCGAAGCCTATACGGTTTTATGGTATTTGCTGATAGAGTAATATAAATATGTATTAGGCCCACTGTTGATTACGTCTGTTACAGGTGAAGCTTTATTGCCTGAATTGTTAGTTGCCGTAGCAAACAAATTAAAATTATGCATATATGTATTCGAATTTGTATTGCGATTGGAACTAAAAGTCAGTTAGTTTTGATGGGACTCAGTATGCCAGTCGGTCCCAATACTGGTTGAATAAAACCTCAGAAACAACAAAATAGTTAATAATAATGTTGGGATAGTTCTAATTTTTAGTCCTCAAACAATAGGTGTTTCTGGTATGGCGTGATCAGGTATGAATAGCATTTAACCTTATTATTTAATTAACCATCTGCCATAAAACGTTACCTGTTTGTCTTGAACCACTGGCACTACTCTGTAACGCTAATTTTTCACGCACACAAACGCACACACATGCCATATATATCTGGTATTCGGGGCAAATTTAACCCTTTGTATAATTTAGACAGAAATATTATTTGTCAATATATATTGCTTTTATTTACATATAATCTTTATCTTTTGTTTCTGATAAACGGATCATAGCAAGATAAACTGCAATGAACACGAGGAGGCCACCGAAATATTATAAAGAGTTACATGCCTCATGATGATTCTATCGCGACGGGCAGCCAAATTGTGCAATCAAGACAGCTGTTTGATGCGCTGTGAGCACCGTTAAAGCGGTAGGACATGAAATGCAGATTTTCTGTGGAGGCTATGAAGCCGTGGCTCAAGATGATGTTCCATCATCAGGTTGTCATGAAGATCGAATTCCCTCAAACTGTGGTGGTGTTTATATGCGTCTTCAGTAAAGTTGATGAGATACCCCCACACGTCTTTCCACAGAGACGACATGAAATATATATACATATATCATAAGAAACCAACAAACACTGACACCAAGGACAACATAGGGGAAATTAATTGTGCTTAGTAAATAAATAATGAAACGATAAATTATAGGAAATTAAAGTGGATGACAAAACAACTTGCCGCAAGTGGGAACCGAACCCACAACCTTCGCATTTCGCGTGCGATGCTCTACCAATTGAGCTACCGCGGCGTTGTTTTCCCATCCACTTTCTTAGGTATTTATGATGATGTGTGGTGCTTTATGGCGCAAGGGCCAGGTTTGGCCAAAGAGCGCCATGACAAAGATAATGTTAACAGTGCATGGTGAATGGTGTAGACAATGAATTATACAATGCATTTCTCATGGTATATGTGACATGGCTGTAAAAAGGCCTAAAATCTGTTGCCGTGGATGGCGTAAAATATACAGTTGTTAAAATAATGACACTGACCAAGTGGTGCTGTGAGCTATGGTAATGGGGTTTCGTTAAATGCATGATGCGATACAACATAACATAGACACGTTAGCTTCAAGGAAGCCTTTGAGTCCAGGGCTGGCATACGCGCGCTAAAAATTCCCTCGCCAAATGATTTCCAGCGTATCTGATTCAGCTAAAAACTCTAAAACTAGTTTCGGATTAAAAAGCGGTTCATTGCTAAGAAAAAATTTCGGGTGAAGAGGAATATTCTCTCGATATGCAGAAATGAAATACTTTTTCCTCTGTGCTTCTATTGCAGGGCATTGGATAAGGACGTGCAGCACGCTGAGGTTTTGGCCGCACTTACTACAAGTAGGGGGATGCCCCCCAGTCAAGAGGTAAGAGTGAGTGCCGTAAATGTGTCCTATTCTTAATCGGCAAAGAAGCACTTCGTTATATCGTGATGTTCTCTCCGATACCCAATATCCTAATTTGGGTTTTATCAAGTGCAATTTATTTGATATCTGGGTACTCCACTGTTGCTGCCAGTGTACTTTCAGCTTGTGACGCAAGTATGCTTTAACATCTGTGGCTGGGATGGGTAGGTTTATGTCCGTGTCACTAAAAGCTACTGAAGTAGCTTTCTCGTCAGCAGCTTCGTTGCCCTTTATACCACAGTGGCCAGGTAACCAGCATAGGATGATCATTTGTTTAGTACTATAAGCTGAGCATAACAATGTATACAGTTCATTAAAGACAGTGTTTTTATGTATACGAACATTCATTAAGGCTCGGACTACACTCAATGAGTCTGTGAACACAATAGCCCTAGTCAGATTCGTTTGCTTGATGTGCTTTACTGCAGAGAGTATTGCATACGCTTCCGCTGTATAAATACTTGTATGTGGGTTCAATGTACCGGATAATAAAAATGCTGGTCCTAGTGCTGCGTAGGCAACACCAGAAGGGGACTTAGAGGCATCCGTGTAAAATTCAGCACAAGAATACTTCTCCTGAAGCTCAAGAAAATGTGAGCGTATGTGTGCCTCAGGTGCTCGTTTTGATATTTCTGCATTCGATAGTCTTCCACTCCCAGGCTGATGGAAGGCCCGTAGTTGCCATTATAACATTCTCTACAATCGACGCGCCCGTTTCCTCGGACAATGCTTCCAATCGGAGGGACAGAGGAGGTCTAGTGCCTGGGCGGTTACGGAAAAGCCTAGCCGTAGACAGGTCATAAATAACTGAATGGCATGGATGATGGAAATCTGATTTCACTTTGAGGGCGTATGAGAGACTTAAATATGTTCTTTGAAGATGTAGGGACCATTCGTTAGATTCAGCATACAGGCTTTCCACGGGGCTAGTCCTGAACGCACCAGTAGCGATGCGGATACCCAAGTGGTGGACGGAATCAAGCATTTTCAAAGCACTAGGCGTGGCAGAGTTATAAACAATGGCTCCGTAATCAAGGCGTGACCGTATTAGGCTTTTGTACAAGCTCAAGAGGCATCTTCTGTCACTTCCCCAAGATGTGTGGGACAAGAGTTTCAGTAGATTCATTGTCCTCAAGCACTTCAGTTTCAAGTATTTTAGGTGTGGGATAAAAGTTAGTTTGGAGTCTAAAATGAGGCCTAGAAATTTATGTTCATGACTCACAGATAGTCGTTCTCCATTAAGGTCAATAGCGGTGTCCGGTATTACGCCTCTCTTATTGGAGAAGAGAATGCATGTACTTTTTTCAGGGTTTAGTTTAAAACCGTTCTCTTCTGCCCACTTAGACAACTTATTCAGGCCAAGCTGCACTTGTCGCTCGCAGATATTAAGATTACATGACTTGTAACCTATTTGGATATCATCCACGTATACGGAGTAAAACATTGTACGTGGTATGATAGTATGGAGCGAATTCATTTTTATAAGGAATAAAGTACAGCTCAGCACTCCACCTTGTGGCACACCTGTTTCCTGAGTAAATAGACGAGATAGGACGTTACCAATCCGAACATGAAATGTGCGGTTGCACAGATAACTTTGAATCACCTTTAGTAAGTTGCCTCGGATGCCCATTCCAGCTAGATCACGAAGAATTCCGAAACGCCAAGTAGTATCATATGCTTTCTCCATGTCTAAAAATACCGATAAGAAAAATTGTTTGTGCACAAAGGCATCCCGGATATTTGTCTCAATATGGACGAGTTGATCTGTTGTGGATCTATGTTCCCTGAAGCCACACTGCAAGGGATCTAATATCTTGTTACTTTCAAGAAAATGTATCAAGCGACGGTTAATAACTTTCTCGAAAAACTTACATAGGCAGCTCGTTAGGGCTATAGGCCTATAGCTGCTGGCCAAAGACGGGTCCTTGCCGTCTTTCAGAATAGGGATTATGATTGCTTTCTTCCAGGCTGACGGGATGTAGCTAGCAGAGAATATGGCGTTAAAAAGGGAGAGGAGTGTTTTGTGTGCTTCGGGATGCAGATGTTGAATCATCTCGTAAATTATTCGATCGCTTCCAGGAGCTGATTTATTGCAACTATGTAGTGCAGCCTGAAATTCAGCCATATTGAAAGGACGGTTGTAGGATTCATTGCTCTTTCCTTTTAGGTCCAGAGGCAGTCTCTCAGCTTGTTTCTGGTGTCTAAGGAATGCATCGGAGTAATGTAATGGGCTAGAAATGTTTTCAAAATGTGCCCCTAGAGAGTCCGCTTGGTCCTGAAGAGTATTTCCTTGCGTGTTTACTAACGGTAGAGGATGAGTTTGCCGACCTTTGATTTTATTCACTCTGTTCCAGGCTTTCCGTTCGTCAGTATAAGAGTTGATGCTAGAAATATATCTCTGCCAGCTTTCCCTTTTGGCACGGCGCCGCGTTCTTCTACCCTCAGACTTTATTTTCTTGAAAATTATCAAGTTCTCTGTAGTTGGAGGGTCTCGAAGGTTGTTCCAAGCTTTATTTTGGTTTCTACGCGCTTTTTTGCAGTCGTCGTTCCACCATAGAACACGTCGCTTACTGGGCGATCCATTTGTTGCGGGGATACATATTGACGCCGCATCAACTATGAACGCCGTGAAATATGCCACTGCATCTTCGATAGAAAGATTACCGATATCGTTCCAAGTCAAATGTGTCAGCTCCCTGTATCGTGTCCAGTCGGCACAATCGACTTTCCACCGGGAGACATTTGGAGAGCACTCATCACCTTTTGTTAGTTTTATGACAATGGGGAAATGATCACTCCCGTAGGGGTTCTTAATTACGTTCCACTCCAGATGTGGCAAGAGTAAACTCGATGCGATGCTTAAATCGATAGATGAGAATCTTTTGTTTGCGATACTGTAAAATGTAGGTTCTTTCCCATTAAGCAAGCAAGCATCTGTAGTCAGGAGGAAGTTTTCAACTAAGCGTCCTCTGGCATCACAGCGACGGCTTCCCCAGAGGGTGTTGTGTGCATTAAAATCTCCAACGACAATGTATGGTTCGGGCAGTTCATAAATAAAGGTGTGAAATTCTGTTTTTGAAAGTTGGTAGTTCGGGGGGATGTATACAGAGGTAATTGTGATCAGTTTATTAAACAGTACCGCACGGACTGCAACTGCCTCTAGAGTTGTTTTAAGCTGTAGTTGCCGGCAAGCGACACCCTTATCTACTATTATTGCCACGCCGCCAGACGAGGTGAGGGAGTCGTTGCGGTCTTTTCGATAAACGGTATACTGCCGGAGAAAGTTCGTGCGTGAAGGATTAAGATGTGTTTCTTGGACACACAGCACCTTTGGACTGTACTTATGTAAAAGTTCCTTAATGTCGTCTAGGTTGTGGAGTAAACCCCTGACGTTCCATTGTATTATTTGTGTATCCATAATGTATGTGTTTTGCGCTGTGTGTCTAAGAAATATGGATTAGATTATCTCACGAGACCTTTCCAGGCCCCGTGAAACGAGATCTCTCTATCTTCCGGGCGCGCTCAAGGGAGCTGCGCCGTTCCTTCGGCGTCTGAGACGCCGGATTGCTATTTGTATCCATCATCTCGTCTGAGGCGGTGGAAAGTGCCTGCGCAGCGGGCACGTTCGCGGTGGTGGTGGGCCTATCTGCACCTGCAGTGGCCTTGGGTCCAACAGGCCCGAGGGTCTGCTGGTCCTCCTTTGTGGGGGCCGGTACAGCGCTGGCTGTTCCAGCCGGGGGGGCTGATGGCATGACCGCCGTCACACTCCGTGTGACTTGGGCGGCCGCCGAAGGATGTAGCGCTGCCCCCCGGCGCGCCACATCGGTGTAGGATGGACTAGAGTGATTGATGGAGAAGCGTTTGCGCGCCTCTTGGAAGGAAAGGTTCATTTTTACTTTGATTTCGATGATTTGTTTTTCTTTTTTCCATGATGGACAAGAACGAGAGTATGCGGGGTGATCCCCTTCACAGTTAGCGCAACGTGCGGCGGAAGTGCAAGTTTCGGACGAGTGCTCCTTTGATGCACATTTTGCACAAGTAGTGCGCCCTCGGCAACTTTGCGAACCGTGCCCGAACCGCTGACACTTAAAGCATCGGCGTGGGTTAGGAATGTACGGTCTTACCCGCAGTTTGCAGTATCCTGTTTCAATTGCATCTGGTAAGTTGCTAGTTCCAAAAGTGATGATTATATGCCTGGTTGGTATTTCTTTGTCATCTCGCCGTATTTTTATCCTTTGTACCTTGACGACGTTCTGCTCTTGCCATCCTTCTAATAATTCGCTTTCGGTGAGTTCGAGAAGGTCATCTTCTGAGATGACACCGCGCACTGTGTTCATCGACCTGTGTGGGCCTACAGAAACGGGAATGTCCCCAAATGCTACAAGTTTTGAAAGTTTGTCGTACTGTGGCTTGTCGCGAACTTCGAGTAGAAGATCGCCACTTCCCATCTTCGTTACTTTATAACCTGGGCCTATTGCTTCAGTGATGGATTTTGCTACAAGAAATGGTGATATCATTCGGACTGTCTTCTTTTCGTGCTGACTGTGGACAACGTGGTATTGAGGGAAGGACACTTTCGGTTGCATAAAGAAGTTGAATTGTTCATCGGTGCGCCCCCTCTTCAGGGAGCGATCAGGTAATGGGGGAAAAGCTTCTGCCATAAAAAATTGGAAAATTCGGCGGCGATGGTGGCCACCCACCACCGAGCCCAACAAGGGGACGCTACAGGATTGGAAGCCTGAAGACGCCAGCCATGCATCGCCGCTATAACCTAATATACGATACCCAAGGTTGGATAACTACACCAGGTTAACCCTCGCCACCTGGAAGTCTGGAAGTAAGAAGAAGCGAAGAGAAGACAGGAAAGATTGAAAGTGAGAGAGAAAGACGAAGATTGAAGAGGAGGACAGGAAAAGGTGACTGCCGATTTCCTCCAGGTGGGTCAGCCTGGAGGTGCCGTCTATGTGAAGCCGAGGCCGAAGAGGTGTGTTGCCTCCGCCGGGGGGCCTTAAAGGTCCAAACACCCAGCATCAGCTCAACCTCCAGGATCCCCTTTTCCCCAGACACGGCTAAGCCGCGCACGGCTACACGCGGGAGGGTCCAACCCTCGTGTGCTCGGGTACGTGGTGTCGCAACACACCAAACGCCTGCTTACTCAGACGCCCCTGCGGGGTCTTGGGTATTTATGTGTCCTAGTAGAACCCTGGGAGTGTTAGCCACAACCTTCGCAAACAACCTTCGCAATGCGAAGGTTGTGGGTTCGGTTCCCACCTGCGGCAAGTTGTTTTTTCATCCACTGTAATTTCCATTAATTTATCGTTTCGTTATTTAATTTACTAAGCACAATTAATTTCCCCTATGTTGTCCTTGGTGCCAGTGTTTGTTGGCTTCTTATGATATGACTAATAAAAATCGGGCCCCTTGGTTATCCCCCTTTCTTCTCGTATATATATATATATATATATATATATATATATATATATATATATATATATATATATATATATATATATATATATATATATATATATATATATATATATACATGTATTGCAGGTGATTCCACATAGTGACTCGATGGGGATGCCATTCAAGTGAATATGAAAATTTGTCTGGCTTATTAGGGCCCATTTTATTATAATTGCTGCTTGGATGTCAACAAGCAAACTATTTTTGCTATCTGCCATGGCACCGGAAGGGTTAGAAGTGTCCGCCTATATAACCAGTGTTGGTGACTTCTCCGGAACTTGACTATTTCGGTAGTCCTTTCCTTTGGTGCTATACCACTCTCTGTTTTAGCCACGGGAACGGTTGCGATGTCACCTTCAGTTTTCTCTGTCAGTCAAGAATAGTTTAACGTTCTTGTTTTTTTTTCTCCATATGAATCATTATATTTCGTTACTGTAACATTTAGTTATTATTCCCCCCGTATTTGTGCGTGTCAGTTGACGTATTGTTAACGTCAATATTTCAATTACTAGTTTCCTTTCAACTTATTTTGCTATATACATATATATATATATACACACAATTTTATTTTGCTAAACGCTCCTACCATCCTATTCATAACCGGTCTTCCAGAGAAAACTCCGCTAAAACAACCAAGCAGCCAGCCATATCGCAGACGATAAAGACGAAGTTTGAGGAGCGCGGGCCCAGCTGGCTGACGTTCAGGTGCCTCCGGTCCCACTTTCTCGCGCTTGCCTAAAATCCCAAGCATGGTCCTGGTAAATACGGTGCGTTTTATTCCGCTTTCATCAAACTACAGCGTTGCTCTTTCGGCGCAGTGTACAAGCTGCTTGATCGATTTCCCTTTTTTGTTTGCATTTCACGTTCGCAAAAGGCTATGTTCCTCCGCCTGCGGCACCACCAGGCGGTCTTGCTGCTCCGTCGCGGACCCGTTCATGTCATCGCGGCTTTCTTCATTGGCGCTGCGGTCATCGCGTTGTTCCTCAGCTGTGCTGGGTAACTGGCCACGTTCTATTATATAACCTTACAACGATGCTGCCCAATGTGGCGGTGTTTTCAGGAATTCACAAAAGCCACAGGCTCCATGCAGTGACCATCTGACTCAACTAAAAAGTCACCAGTTTCGAGCATTTCAAGCAGAGCATAAATCTCGCGGCGACTATCGCGTCTGCAAAGTATTACGCCAAAATGTATATGTTGCGAAAACAGTTCAAACTTAAAAAAGAAATGTCGAAAAAAAAGAAAACACGATGCGGTCTTTTTGAAGGAACCCCTGGGACGCCGCGTTAGTGACGTCACAATCAATTGCGCTTTCGCGTCATACGCACGGCGCCTACAGCACGTGAACAGACCTTTTGCAAAGTATCGACAACCCTGTACCCACGGTGGCTTTCCGCCACCATTGTGAAGGGCAAAGTAACCTAGCTGTTTCATCTGACGCCAAAGCAAAAAGAAGGGGGGAGGGGGGGTGGGGTGCGTCAGAGGTAGATATAAGATTTATGCCAAGTTTTGCTTATGTGAACGAAAACTATTTGCCACGCTATTCAGTAAATTAAAATGTGCGTTTCGGTATTGTTACACATCTTTTTAACGCCATATGCGTGCGACACGAAACGCGCTATGGCTTGTACGGTTCTTTAGCCAGGGCATATGTATAGAGCATTGCTTATTAAAGCTGCATCGAGAGAGTGTAGGAGCCGTAAGTGCTCATGCGTTCCAGGAAGAGTGTAAACCTTTAACGGTTCGGTAAGCGAACATTTCGCTTGCACTGGCGTGATTAATCTGAACCGCACTTTCGTCAGCAAGAGCGCTGTTGTGACTAATCGCACAAAGGCAAGGGAACGGTTCGCTTTCCGAACCGTCATAGAATCGCAGGCGCCGTTGCCTCCCATCCGAAAGTGTTGCGCTTTGCCGGCTGCCTCTGGACTCTTATTTGAATGTGGTGCAACGACACACAAGAAGGCGAACAGCCGATTCGGCACCACAGGGCATGCAGGCATCTCGGGACAAAACTCGGCGTCCGGAGAGGCCGTAACAGGACGAGACACCGCCCCAAGGCGAGCGTGAGCTTATTGAGCCCGTCCCTCTCTACGCTGGTACCAACTTGTGTATATTATGAAAATTTTAAGCGTCGCTTTCTGAGTCATTAGTAAATGTGACGGGGAAGTTACAACACTATACGATTTCGGGTATCAGTTTGTTGCTCTGTGACTGCAATCGGCCGTAAAAATAGAGTGAATGCAAGTGCGCATACAGGATCGGATTTGATTCCAACGTTCAATCCAACGAAATCCAGCGTTGTCTGCGACACTGCGCCCCTGTTCCAAACGTTGTCGAATTCCGCAGCACTGTCAAACTTGTCGCTACGATGGGCTCACAGAACTGCTATACGCAGTCACTCCGATTGGCTAAAAAACGCCAACGCGGCGGAACTGGACAGTGTAACCCACTCCCCTCCCTCGATCCCTCCCTGCCGCTGGTGACACTGTGCTAGTGAAGCGGACTGCAGAGGTCGACGAAAGGCGCTGGCGTCCTTTCCGAAGTACAGTCCCTATACACAATCTATAGGGACCTTATCCCGAACTGATGGCGCGTTCGCGTTCATCGCGTACCCGCAGAGTTGGCGCCGGCTGCTCGGAGCGCAACCGCGTGGCCTTCATCAAGACGCACAAGTGCGCGGGTACGTCGGTGCAGAACATCGTCATGCGCTTCGGTTACTCGCGTAACCTGACCTTTGCCATCGGGCCCCGCGACGTCTACCTCGGACACCCGACAAGGTATGTGGTGCGCTAAGAGACGGGACCAGCCAGTTGACGGCGTTCCAGGGGCAAAAATGTAAAAGATAATGTGGCTTAAGGACTCGCCATATCGAGAGCGCAGGTACACATAACATAGAAAAGGAGGGATGGTCACGCACAAATGACCAAGGCTTTAGCATGACTAGCATGGGTCGTGGCAGTGTTCCAAGGGCAAAAATGTAAAAGATAATATGGCTTAAGGACTCGCCGTATCGAAAGCGTGGGTACATATAACAGAAAAGCAGTGATGGTCACGCACAGATGTACCAATGATTTAGCATGACTATAGCATGAGTCGTCGCACTGAAGTTGAGTGCCCATATTGTCTCTATAAATTTTACGTGTGGACTGTAAAACATACCATGAACCAATGTTTTATAAAGCCCTAAGTGAGATTAAACTTGAATGTTGCTTCGAATCAGAGGTTATGAAACTAAAGTTTTCTTAATTATTCGTCATGTTGTGCTGGATGGTGGTTCAACGGAACATAAATTAATCCTCAATAACATTGAAGGTAAGATTTAACGGATGCTACAAGTGCACGAGATATATTTAGAGATGGGATTCTTCAGGTCACAGGCAAGCGTCTCAGTGAGCCTAAAAAAATCTGTCGTAGGCAGATATCATGGGCGTTGATATTTTCGTTCTGCCACTGTGGAGTTGAAATCAACTCAATGGTACGTAACAACAAATTTTAATGTCAGTGCTAGCTTTAAACCTAACAAGAAATGATAACATCAAAACCTGTGCGGCTATTGCTTTTGTTTAAGGTGAAGGAAGCCCCCTTTACTTTTTTAGCGTGAAGATGCACCACTTCAATGAAAATCACCCTTGCTATACCCTCACTCATTGCATGATCAAGACTACGGTGCACTTGTCTTCAATCGCGAGACCATGCCTTTCATTATATAGTGTGTGGCAATACCTAAGAATGCAGCGGTAAGTACAACGCTGTTCAGCTCGCAGTCTGCGTAGATGAACCAGCCAATGCGCTCGCTCCATTTTCACGACGTCAAGCTGGTAATGAATTTGTGTCTCTGTGCAGGGAAATTTAGTTTTGGGGCGGCGGAGGTACAGATGGAAGATGCAGTACGGTTTTGTAGGCGGAACTAGTACGGGGTTTTAAGGCCCCCTCATGTCACAGATTGCTGGCAATGTCCTCTCATTTTTTTCCCAAGGTTCCGCCACGACATGGTTCCCGACCTAGCTCGCTACGGTCGTCAGTACCACATCCTGGCACACCACAACCGCTTCTCGACGCGCCAGGAGTACGCGCGCCTCCTCGGCAATGACGTCTTCATCATTACCATACTCCGGGAGCCCATGGCCATGTTCGAGTCGCTCGCGGCCACCCTCAAGCTGAAGGGCATACACATCGACGACTTCGAGGTGGGCGTCAAACGGTGTCGCACGCTGCATTTCCGTAGAGGAACTGAGAGCAGCTGCGCAGGCTTTGCACTTTGTATCGCGCAAACGAGAACGACACACTGCAGCGAAGAGGACAGAACAAGCGGGAAATCGCAACTAATGCCGGTATAATGGAAGTAGTTCGTTGACTGCATTGTGCTCCTTTCACAGCGAATTTCTTGAGGGGACTACCCACCCCCCCTTCACCCCAAGCATTTCGTGCGACTATAGCGTGCATTGGCGCACTCTGCATCAGGTGTCAATCAAAGGGAACAACCAGCAGAAGCGCGACCTGCGTCGGAGTGCGAAATTTATTGCGGTAGACCCACAAATGCCGTCGGCGCCGCCGTCGCCGTTGTCGTGCTGTCCCGCTCGACGGCGTATGCGCGGCTCGCAGGCGGAGCATGAGAGGGCCTCCAGAGAAAAAGTGAACTCAACGAAAAAAAATTTAAGATGAAGCGAAGTCGATGTGCCGCGAACGCTATGCTCAATCACCTCCGTGGCGGAGCCACGGCAGTGTTCTGCCTTAATTCCTGCTGGCGTGAGCAATTGGCGCTCGCCACTGTAAGCACACTAGCGCGTTCCTGCTGATCTGCCGTGTGTATGTGCGCTACTCTGAGCGGAACAGGCAGAAAATGTCAAGCTAGAGTTATCTAATTTTTCACTTGGCACTGACTAATGCCGACGTATTCCCGTCGGTCTCATCTAATGCACCATCGAGGATGGATGGATGGACGGACGGATGGATGGAGGGACGGACGGGCGGCCAGACGTACGAACCACATGGTCTAGCTCGGTGTTATGCATGGTGGGGGTGGTGATAACTTTATTGTACACAGGGGAGTTGCGGACACGCAGGTCTTTGGGCCCCCGCAAGGTCCCACTGCACTCAAACGTTCATGTTCCGGAGGCTCATGACGCTGGCAGCCCGGCCTGTGGCGATGGCTTGATAATAATATTTGGGGTTTTACGTGCCAAAACCACTTTCTGATTATGAGGCACGCCATAGTGGAGGACTACGGAAATTTTGACCACCTGGGGCTCTTTAACGTGCACCTAAATCTAAGCACACGGGTGTTTTCGCATTTCGCCCCCATCGAAATGCGGCCGCCGTGGCCGGGATTCGATCCCGCGACCTCGTGCTCAGCAGCCCAACACCATAGCCACTGAGCAACCACGGCGGGTCTGTGGCGATGGCTTGCTTGGCCGGGTCCTCGGAGCGCAGTAGGGTCTCCCAAGCCTCCCAAGTAGTAAGGTGCTCCAGGCTCCGCGGGGGAGGATCCGCCGGGCAGAGGAAAAGGATGTGATCGAGAGTGGCTTTGGGGTGTTGGCAGAGGGTACAGGAGGGGTCGGTGTGGACGTGGTGATAGCGCGAGCGTATATAAGGGGAGGGTAAGGTGCGTGTTTGGAGCCGCCTCCAAAGTGTCTGGTGATAATTGTCGAGGGAGGGATGGGGTGGGGGGTAGAGCCGACGCTCGGCTTTGCAGGCTTGCGTCAGTTCACTGAATGAATGCATGCGCTCCCGTGAGAACCCTGGATCAGAGGCCGCCGGTGCCCGGTTCAGAGAACTTCGGGCTAAAGCGTTGGCAGCCTCGTTTCAAGGATTCCCAGAGTGGGCAGGCATCCATATGAGCTCCATGTGGCGGGGCGGATGTGCAGCGAGGGAGTCGAGTATGCGAAATGCAGGGACGTGAACTCTCTCGCGTGCAAAATTTAGTATCGCAGTTTTAGAGTCCGATAATATATACCGGGCCTCCGTGCGCGTAATAGCTATAGGGCAATGGCAGCCTCTTCAGCCTCCTCCGAAGTGGCAGTTGGGGATATGTGAAGGGTGGTAATCGGTTGTAGGTTGTGTGTGTCCGTGCTGCTTTGTTTAACGTTCCCCTATATGTTTGTTTCCCCGTTTGCAGATAGAAAATTAATTTAGAGTGCATGAACATTGTCAGCATAGCTAAAGGCACAAAGGGCCAAATTGTTTAGTAGCACTTTTATAAAGGACGAAGGGCATTCACACCGTGTCGCTTGCTTGGCAATATATGTTCACTGCGCTGTTCTACGATCAAGTAATATTTCACATGCTAATATAAAGGTATTGTGCGGTCACTGGCATAAAAACGTACCATCACGTCAGCAGTTTAGCCATTTCAACGTCCTAGCGCGAGATTTCCCACGATTTTAGCAAATTTTTTAATATCCCTAAATCTTCGAAAATTTCGCCAGTGTTAAAAAGCTGTGTTGCGAGCCGATGAACAAATGCATTCCAATGTACGCCTCTTTCGTTTCAGCAACAGCCGTGGCACAAGGTTACTCATTAACTTTTGTTTAAACTAGCCGCCTAAATTACAAACAAATCTACATTGAAAATACGTAAGACTAAATTTCTAGTGAAGCACCAAACTTGAAATTTCAACCATTTCAAGAAAAATCAGCACAGTCTGATTCCAGCCAAGTAATTACTGATGTATACTTATCTCCCATGTTTACCTTTCACTTATGTTCACAGAGTTTTGACATGCTGCTGAAACGCGTCTCGCATTTTGGTGCGAAAGCATCAAATAGCCCATTGAGCGAAAAAGCCGGCGTCTGTAGCAGCGAAACGGCACCTAAATTCCCATTGGCTGCGACGCCATATCAGTAGTGCACCTCGACGGAGCAGAGCGGGCTAATCGGAACACCTGTTGCCGCACTAGCGCGCCAGGAGTTCAGTGAAGGGAGAGGGCATCGCCGCGACGCCACGTCAACAGCGCGCCTCAACGGAGCAGATAAGGCGCCGCCTCGCCGCGGGCCTAGACGGGTGGTCGTCGGCGAGGCAGTCGCGTGACGCGCGCGTACAGGTGCCGCCCTCTCGCTCTCGGAAGCCGGCGCGCGATACGTATTGCTCTATCTCACCCACACTAGGCTTAGCTGCTGCTGAGCTTCGCTGCTCCTCGGTCTCTCGTCGCGCAGGACGTCGGTGGCATGCGGCGTCCTCGATTCTTCAGCAATATTGTCCAAATGGTTCCAACATGCTAACATAGAAACTACAAAAAAATAACCCAGTCGCACTAATCATCATCATTATCATCATCATTATCATCATCATCATCGGCAGCAGCAACAGCGGCAACGGCGGCGGCGGCGGTGCCGCCGCCGCCGCTGCCTAGTGTTCCTGTATATGCTCCCGCAGGATCATTTGACGTCATTTTTCGCGCTCGGCCAATAGCGGTGCGAGCGGCACCGGAAAAGTTATGCGCAACTCTGCTCCCTGGAACACTACCGCTGCCGTGATCAGTTGCCTTCACCCAAAAATATCACGTTCTCGTGACGCCTTCGGCAAAAATGACCTTCCACGTCCGCCGCCAAGGTCTGTGAGTGGTGGCGCTGGCTAACACTCCAAGGGTTCTACTAGGACACATAAATACCCAAGAAAACGAATGGGGAAATGGTGCCTCGGTAGCTCAATTGGTAGAGCATCGCACGCGAAATGCGAAGGTTGTGGGTTCGGTTCCCACCTGCGGCAAGTTGTTTTTTCAGCCACTTTAATTTCCATTAATTTATCGTTTCTTTATTTCATTTATTAAGCACAAGTAATGTCCCCTATGTTGTCCTTGGTGTCAGTGTTTGTTAGCTTCTGATGATGAGTAATAAAAATCGGGCCCCTCGGTTAACCCCCTTCCTTAATGTTCTATTTGATAATTCAAACGTTTCGAATCCCTGCTGTACCGCGTAAACACCCAAAATGGCGTCTCTGAATATGGCAGATGATATATTTCCGCGGAGTTCCGTCAGGTGGAGGAAGAGAGAGAGAAATAACAAAAAATAACAAATAATAAATAGCAAAGGAACTAAAGCCCCAGTCCGGGCCTCCTGGCCCAGACTGGTGCCAGGAGGCCCGGTGCAGAACGTTCTTGACGTGCTGCACCAGAATCGGCCACCATAGTTTTTCAGACTTTCGTGGGGGAGCTGACCGCTCCTCTCAGCTGCCGGGAAGCTCGTTGGATGATAGTTTAGAAAGTGTACTCTTTCTGAAGGCGGTGTTGGCAGGGCACTCCCACAAGGTGTGTTTTCTGATGGTTCATGCAGCTATCTCTTTGCTACATTCGAGTGGATGACAATTTTCTTTTCTTTCGTGGCGTCTCTGCCTAACGGTGTACGGTTTTCACGCAGGACTCGCGTGGGAAGGGACACTTCATGTCGTACCTGTCGGGGAAGCGCACCGATTACGGTCGCATCGGCACCAACCAGATGTCCTTCGACCTGGGCCTGCCCACCGGGGTCATGAACGAATCCCGTGTCGTCGTCAACTTCATCCGGCGCCTCAACTCTGAGCTCGACCTGGTGCTGATTGCCGAGCTCATGGACGAGTCGCTGGTGCTCCTCAAGCACGCGATGTGCTGGACCACCAAGGATGTGGTGAGCAGCACAGCACACATGCAGCACACATAACTCTGATTCGTTTCAAGCCAGTGAACCATTCTTTACGGCTTTGTTCTTGAAACTAAGCTCACGTTGTACGCAAGACGCACACTAAAATAAACATAAGAAAAAAAAACTGTCAACCTTGCCAAGACTCGATCTTGGCTCTGTCCCATGAAATGCGATAGTATTCTAACCAGCTAGTGCAATGCGACATAAATTTGTGTATCTAGATGCGATATTGCTTTTGGTTGCATCGGTGAGTCTGTGGTGTCCGAATGGAAGACGCGAACTCGTTCTCACCTTTCTGCAAGAGCACTATTGCGCTCAGTATGAGCTACAACGCGTCACGCGTTGTAGCTCATACTGAGCGCGATAATGCATCCGCGAGCGCAAGACATCGTTGCATTTTTTACCCGGCTTAAGTTTATAAATGCACTCCATCTAGATTCTGTGCTAAATGCACTGAAAAACACCCCTAAAGAAACTTAACTTTTATGAGACTTCGTTTCAAGAAAATGCACGCTAACCCGTCAAGACCCGCCGGGTTGGCGTAGGGGCTTTGGCGTCGCGCTGCTAATTACCCGAGGGCGCGGAATCGGATAGCGGTGACGGCGGCCACATTTTGATGGAGATAGAATGCAAAAACGCCCGTGTGCCCTTCATTTGGGGCACGTTAAAGAACCCCAGGTGGTCAAACACAATCCGAAGTCCTCCACTACATCGTGTCTCATAATCACATCGTGGCTATGTCACGTAAAACCCCAGAAATAAATTAACCCTTCATATGTAAATATAGTCCTCATAACGTTACTGTGGGTCCAGGTTGTTGTACAGCGCAATAGGTTGCTGTACTAACTTCGCCATGCTTGTAGGGAGAAAGAAATCGATTAAAAAATAAACAGCTCAGCTGCATACGTTACGCGAGGCCAGGCTTGTGGAATATACGGTTACTCAGTTACATACCGGTTAGTTCGCTCTGCGATTAGACTAAAAGCGCGTGTTAACCATTTGCCTTTTTTGTGTCAGTTTATCTGCTACACGATGATAAGCGGCTACTAGATTTATCTTCAAGACTAGAATACCATTAAAAAAAGTGCATCAGCATATTTCCATAGCTGAAGTAAACATGAGTCGGTACGGTTTCATTTGCAATTCCAAAATTGCTCGCTGCGATGCCAGTACGGAGCTTTTCAGACCATGTCTGTTGGGGTTAAACTTCTGTATATATATAGGCCCGTGATGACACAAGTACAAAACGTTTCTTGCCACCCACGCAGGCCCCATGCAAATGCCCCCGCAGAGATTTGTGATAATCAAGGTGTAATTGTTAGGCTCATCCTAACTGACCTGCGGTGTTTTAAGCATGAACGTTTTTCTGATACCTCCATATGGAGGCTAAATTCCCGCAGTTCCGAATTTACCGGTGAGAAGACAAATTCATCTCAACATCCCAATAGGCGGTCATGAATTCAAAATTTCTGGTAAAGCGGGCTATAGCTAGTATATGCCCATAAATTGAGCTCAAACTTTTTGACCCAAACGAATGCTGTCGGCATGAAACGTTGACAATTCTTCGTGGCGGCGAAACCTCGCAGATCGACTCATGGTAACGCCAGCATGATGTTTTTTTTAATATTTCTTTCTTTAGTCTTAGAGTGACACGTGGTTGGTCACTTATATAAGACGTTTTTCCCCGACCATCTTTATTCCTTTATATAGTGGGCTGATTCCTCTGGCCGCAAAGTCGGTCACATGTGGTGAGGTCACTGTGAAACTTCGCGCAGGTGAGCTTCCAGCAGGTTTCTTTAATCTTTTTTTTTCTTTAGTCCTAGAGTGACACGTGGTCACTTCTTTAAGAAGTTTTTCCCGACCATCCTTATTCCCTTATATAGTGGTCTGATTCCTCTGGCCGCAAGGTTGGCCACCTGTGGTGACGTCACTGTGAAACTTCGCGCAGGTGAGCTTCCAGCAGAACGCGCGGAGTTCGCAGTTCCTACCGAGCCGCATCCCGGACAAGGCCCGTCGCGCCATCCTGACGGCCAACTACGTGGACGTGGCGCTGTACGGCTTCTTCAAGAGCAGGCTGCTCGAGGAGATCGCAGCGTTTGGCGCCGAGCGAATGAAGGAGGAGGTGCGCGAGACAAGCGCATGCAGTGTTACGACTCGCGAGAACCGTTTTGCGAATTCGTGTTCTGTTACTCGTTAACCATCACCGTAACTGGACAACATCAAGCAGTGCACACGAGTGATGGCGGGCGCGTGCTCGTTGCTTTGTCAGCTCTCGTGTACGCTGCACGCGCACCCGCCAAACCACGCATGCAAAACGACTGGTTATTTACACTCTTTGCCGTAACTGTGAAGACTTGGTCGTTGATAACTTCCTTCAAACGAGTTACGGTGAATTACTGCTTCTGTGTTTGGGACCACAAAAGCGCGAACACGATTCTACACGAAGAAAAAATTGGAACAATAACTTTGGTGAACTAAAAATTGCATTCGTAAAAACATAAATAATAGAAGTCTTAGGTATATTCTGAATTATTTGACACGGTAATTATTCATGACTTGTCTGCTGAGCCTTCCACAACTGAAAGCACGCTCCAGCGTGTCAAGAACACTATTTTAGCTTTTTTTTCGCTTATAGGTCATTTCATACGTCTTACTTAGTGTATGAGATCTGATACGAATTAAGTGCTTTGTGGGCTTGAAGTGGAGCTTGATTTGGATGTGTATAATTTGTATACATCAAAAATAACATAAAGTAAAAATAATTATGCATATAAATAAAACGTTACCTTATATTGCAGAATTTATAATTCTTACAGTAATCCAAACATTTCTTTTTTTTTCATATTCTTAATTTATATTATTGCCATTATTCTTAGAATACATTATTCAGCCGCACTTGTTTGCGTTTGTGCTTGCGTTCGACTTCTACTCGCCTTGCTTTGACTCGGCGTGCTGTGAGTGTAGCTTCATTCGCGCGCGCCCGCCGCACTTTCTATGTACATGGAAGGGTATGGCATGGCGATAGGGGCTGTTGATTGGCCGCATCGCCTGGTAGGCATGGTGGTTGGCGTTTACCTGACAATCTCATGGCGCAAACAGAGGCACGAAGGAGGTGGCGAGGGACCTCTGCCTCAGCTCTTTCCCCTCTTCTCCCAACTTTTCTCACCACCACTAAATATCAATCATTAACGAAGAGCAGCACGCTCGCGAGAACGGCTCCCAGCGCTCTCAGAGTTGCATTTTCTTCAGCTCTCCTTTGGTTTTTCCCTTCTTTGGAACATAATTTTCATGATAAAGTTAACCTTAACCTGTAAGTAATCGTACATTGCAATCGAAAATTGAAAGAAAAGTAAATTTCTGCTACGTTTTGCTTCGGTTTATTGTCTCACTAAGGTCTTGTGAGCAAAAAACAAGACTGGACAATTAATTGCACGAACACAAAACACCGAGGGCCAACCATGCAGTAATATTTTATTGTCGTTATCGTGTTTGGCCGGAAATGTCTTGCTGCCTAAGTGACACAGCATGCTGTCCACAGTTATGCACACTGTGAATGGGATGAAAGTTATCGAGGGCGCGGGATCAAATCACGGCCGCGGCGGCCGCATTTCAGTGGAGGCGAAATGCAGAAACGCCTGTGGGTATCGTGCATTGGATGCACGTTAAAGCACTCCAGGTGGTCGAAACTAATCCGGAGTTCCCCACTATGGCGTGGCTCATAATCATGTGGTTTTGGCACGTAAAACCCCGGATTTCAGTTTTTTAATGAAAGTTATCGCATTTTGGCTTGGATTTCGTGATCTATCATCTATAGTAGACAACACAAAGTACACGAAAACTATTAGAAAACTATCCGGATTTTTTATCGATCCGAGAACCCAAACTGAATAATTACTTTTGCAATCGAGGACCGAATGGAATAACACGATATTCGATTCATTATCCTAAAATTTCGAATGTTCGTCACATCCCTACAATATAACGAAATTTGTCAATGTCTAACCCTTGCTTCATTGTGTCGAGCCTAGAGGAAGGAAAAGTAGAAGCGGACTTGAAGTGATGCAAAATAAGCCACAAAAAGTCGGCCCAACACGTTATCACGAAGCGGTTCATTTTTTAATGACTTCCGTTGCCGTTTTCAGCCACCTCATGGCGCAAGTTGACGAAAAGACAACATGCCTGACTGCCACAATAGCAAGTTACAGTGAAGTTTAAGTGAATACATTACAAGGAGTGAAGGAAGTTACAAAAACTTATCAGGAGTAATCGTGCACAGAATGGTTAGCGAAGCGCCGAAACAATGGCACATCGATTAAAACTGGGAACAAACGCACGGGACAAAGTACGTCAAGCACAGGCTCACGGTTACGTCACGCTCATACTCATGAATTTTGGGCGTTGCCCTTTCGGCAGTTTGTTGAACTTCACCAAGACATACTAAAGTAATTCAATGGGCAGCACATTCAAAAATTATATGTCAAAAGCTCGACCTATAGTTTCAACAAGTTGTTATTCGCAACGTTGAGAGGTGCGAGAGTGTGAAAGAGGCATGCGTGTTAGAGGCGCTGATTTGAGGTGTACATCGGTAGACCCGGGACGAGCTTGTGAAAGGTGTTGAGTGAATGTTCGAGTTTTCGAGTTTGTGTTTGTGTTAGCGTTAAGAATGGGGCGGTGTACAGAAGCCTGCTATACACGAGCGCAGAGACGAGCTGTGTTGCTTGTACTTCTCTAAGCCCGTGTTTTTTTTTTTGTTAATGATCCGTCGCGTTCGTGAGATTTCGGCGATATTTTTAATATGGTATAACGCTGGAGTTTGCACTGTTGTTGTGACTTATGATAAATCCGAGCATTCGGCACGATGTCACCTTTGATATACGTTTGCCTAATAATCTGAGTTATGTCAGGGCGTTTGTTTTCTTTTGGTATCGCGTTGGATTCATGAGGATGATTTCCGACTTTTCTGCTGATGGTTGGAGTCCGAGTTTGTGTAAGTGGTCAGCTATGGTGTCTACGTCTTCCTGAAGGATTGTTTCGACGTCCCCTGGACATCCGGTTTCGCACCATAGGGTAATTGTCGGCGCAGAATGTGTGATGAAGGGTTGGGATTGTGGATAGCTGCCTTGATATTGCTGTCATGTAGATGGAAGATATAATCGATCCTTGAGGTGCTCCACGGCTAATATTGATGGGGAAGGAAAGTGGCTGCGCGGCCTTGAAGCGTGCTGTCCTACCTTTGAGGAAACTACGTATGTAACTGTACATATCGGCGCCGCATCGAATGTCGTGAATCGATTTGAGTATGTGATCGTGTGTATACTTTATCAAATGCCTTTATACATATATATATATATATATATATATATATATATATATATATATATATATATATATATATATATATATATACATGTGAACGAGAAGAATGGGGGTTAACCGAGGGGCCCGATTTTTATTAGTCATACCATAAGAAGCCAACAAGCACTGATACCAAGGACAACACAGGGGAAATTACTTGTGCTTAATAAATGAAATAAAGAAACGATAAATTATTGGAAATTAAAGTGGATGAAAAAACAACTTGCCGCAGGTGGGAACCGAACCCACAACCTTCGCATTTCGCGTGCGATGCTCTACCAATTGAGCTACCGCGGCGCTGTTACCCCGTCCACTTTCTTGGGTATTTATGTGTCCTAGCAGAACCCTGGGAGTGTTTCATCCACTTTAATTTCCAATAATTTATCGTTTCTTTATTTCATTTATTAAGCACAAGTAATTTCCCCTGTGTTGTCCTTGGTATCAGTGCTTGTTGGCTTCTTATGATATGACTATATATATATATATATATATATATATATATATATATATATATATATATATATATATATATATATATATATATATATATATGGGCCATTCCATCTCAAGTGTACTCGGTGTTTTATCGACCATCTGCGATTCTGCTGAAAAAAATCATACTGTTTTACCTCAAAGTGCGAAGTAATTATTCAAGCGATTTTTCTTTAAAAAAAAAATTTCTAATGCCCTGAGGACGCTTTGAAGATGGCGCACACAAGTGAAACTATGCCAGGTATAAAAATTTCTACAAAGTTATTGCTTTGACCTGTTACTGCGAATATTTTTTGAAATAGTCGCCAGACGGTGCTCTTTCGTGACTATTGTCGTTTATTACATTTTGTTTTAATTTACATAATTTTAGCCGTAAGAAAAAGTCGACAATTGCCCCTTTTTTAATATTTTTATAAAGGAAAGTAACGTTTCCACGAGGAATATATTCACAATAGGGGCTTGATATGCGTGTATACTAGATGATAAAAATATTTGTATGAGAAATAAAGCCTAAACTTTTGCTTAATGTCATGGTAAATATGAAAAAAATTACGTTCTGACTCAATTTGTGGCTTCATTTTCGCAATGTAGCGTTCCAAGTAAAAATATGGCATAGTCGGCATCGGATAGTATGCTTTGCTATCTATGTACAAAGATTCAAAAGATTAAATTTTTTTTTTAAGCGAGAAAAAAATTTTTGAATTGCACAATCACAAGGTTGCGCGGAGCATCTCTTTGCTTCGCCTTCACTGCATAGCACGTCGGCCGGTGTTTCAGTCTCGCTCATTTTACGCGCTTCTTCTTTTTCTTTTTGAAGACGAGGTCTTTTTTGGCGACTTCAGGTTGATTTGCGGTTCGCGGGGACTGAGTTTCTGGCCATTGTCATCTTGTCATCTTGTCATCTTGTCCATTGTCATCACTAGAAGGCCTGCAATTTTATAATCTTACAATCTTACAGAAACGTGTTCTACAGTATGAGAAATAAGCCATGTGTGGAAATGTTCTTGCGGTACCCTATGAGCTGGAGCGGAAAACGATTCGGGTCCTCCAGGTATTCTTCAAGTATGTTCAATGTAAGCCGTTCCATTGTTTTGCCCACACATGATGTTAAGGATATATTGGTCTGAGGTTACAAACCGTGGCTTTCTTCCCTGGCTTGGGATCATGGTAATGTTTGGCGTTCTCCATTCGGCTAGGAGGGCGCCTGTGTTCCAAGGCTTGTTTATGTGCGAAAGCAGCGTTTCTTTGTCCCCGTTGAACAGATTGCGCAGAAGAGTTTATGTGATGCTTTCAGGGCCCAGCGCCGTACGTCATCCTACTGTTTTGTAATAATGCTATGTCTAGTTCTGTCATAGTGAAGTCACCGTCAATGTCGTTGTTTGGGGGGTGAGGGAGGTGCATGTAGTTTGTGTTCTGTGTACAATGGCTGATGTACCGCAGGTATGTAAATGGTCCGACGTTCCTCGAATGTTTTGTTTCTACCTTGTGCTTGCGTGTTTCTCTATTGTAGGGACCAAGCGCTTCCTTGTGCCGAGCAGGGCACGCAAAAGATGCCACGTGTGTTTTTTGCGTAACGTATTCTAGATGCTGTCGCAAATATGGTTCCATTCTGTTTGTTCGAGCGCCCGGGCATGATTAATCGCTTGAATTTTTCTATCGTCTACACTTTTACGTCACCGTTTGTTATGCGGTTGCTTGGAAAGGCTCTCACAAGCTTCCTGCGCTTTTTCCAGACGCGTGTGGAACGCGGGTCACGTCCGATCTGCCGGCACTGAAGTTGCATGTACGTCTGTAACTACTGTTTTAGTTTCTATTGAGGCATTTAGCCTACGTGCCTAAGTCAGGTCCAGCGTGAGTGATATTCTGCCTCAGTTCCTGAAGTTTGTCCCAATTTGTGAAGGTGACCGTAGCGCAGCAGTTCAACACGCAGAGTTAGCTTGCGAAGACAGGCTGCGTAGCGTAATCCTTCCTCTTCGTTTGTTTACTACCTCCACGGTGTCAGCAATTGCTTCTCAGGACAGACAAACACGCTACTACATTGGGCCTTCTCTTAACGAAGGGTGCGCTCATTTGTCTACTCTTGCAGGTGTTCGCGCTGCGCAAGATGCGCATGGCTATGTACGGCGACTGCGTGGACTCGGAAGATTCGGCGGACAAGGTGTTTCCGCCGCAGTTCGTGTACCGAGCCGACGTGGTGGGATACCGGCTCAAGAACGTCTCGCGCATCGTGCCGGCCTCCACGTGCCGCCAGCTGGCAGCCAACGAGCTCCTCTTCACCAACATGGTGCGCCGCCGCCAGCTCATGGACATCTCGGCCTTCTACTTCGCTCGCTGGGGCGCCGGCCAGGGGGCAGCACCGGTGACGTCTGCTGCGACCTCGTCTGTCGCGCTCCTTTTGTTATCACTCCAGCTAGCCTGGAGAGCGGTCTGCGGCTAGCAGAAGTGACGCCTTGCGCGTCCTTCCTCTTTCTTCTAAGCAAGAAAGAAATGTGTATATAAAACGTTTGATGATGAGAACGTTTGGTTTTATTCTGGCTGTGTTCAGCTCAAGTCGACAATTTACAGTGTATTAAAGGAGAACTCTTTGTTGGCTTAGTTGGCGCATAATCCAATGGCTGTCCGCTGTTTTCTTTTTTCCTTTTGATTTAAAGAGAAGTCGGAGAGATGCATTAGGCTTTATTGTGAACCATGGTTACGCAACAGCAAAACAGCAACGCTATACCGTCTGAAACCATACCTGTTTACGAATTCCCTTTCTCCTGCGGCTGTGTTTATGTCGGTCAGACCGGACACTGTACTGATATCCGTCTAAAAGAACATTTTAAGAGTAAGTCATCTCACGAGCATTCCCACGCAGCAAAACATTGCAGGGATTGTGAAAAAGAGACAAAGGTGTGCCTTCCGCTTTTATAAAAAAATTTTAATCCGTCATAGGGATTGTCGTACACGGCAGCTGTTCGAGGCGTATGTTATAAAGAAGAAAGCGCGTGTATGTGTTAGCGATCCCTCCATTGTGCTTGCCATTTGTGAGGTGCAATTTCTGGACACAAGATTGTGACGGCAGCGATTTTGGATGGCCTATCAGCATGATGACGTCATTTTGATTACTGTATGTATATGTCATCTTTCACCCAACAAAATTCAGTTATGAGGCTGTGCGCGTCCTGTCCTGTTCTACTTCTGTTGTCCGTGTGTTTTAGCGCAGTAATCCCAGTATTACAAGATGAACTTCACCAACTAGCCCAACTTGAAAGCTTCTGTACCAGCTCACCTGGCGTCGTGTGTTTTGACGCGCATTAAGGCCTAGTGATATCGGACAGCACTTCGAACACTGCATTCTAAAGAAACCAAGAGACCCCAGGAAGTTTTCATGCTCTCATAGTGCGTCGAAACCGGCCCGTGAGCGCGACAAGTACTTTAAAAATCTGGGACCTCACGTTGACGTACAGGCGCCCTGATATTGGGGCGAAATTCGAACAAGGTGAAGTTTGGCCTCGTTATTCTCGATGTATTATTCGACACTTTACCACCTGACGAACGAAAATTTAGACGAGTATTTTTAAGTGTGTTACCTAAGATGAATTCCGTGTTACTCTCTAGTATCCCTTTAGCAGCATTCCCTTGTGCACAGTGCCGTAGCCATCGCACCTCGGTCTTCGTTTCACCAGTGCTACATGACACCAATTACGCGTCGCCACTTGTTTCACTTGGGTCAGACTTTTTTGAAAAAACGAGTTCGCAAATCTTTTTGCTTGCTTGCAAGAGCGGGGTAGGAAGGGGAGTTGGTGGGGGATGTAGGACTTGTGTAGGAGATGCCAGGCTCATTCAGGGCTAGGGCAGCTACGACAATGAGTCAGCCTTTCACAATTTCATTTGCGCGGAAGAAGGGGGGGGGGGGGGGAGAAGAAAACCAGACAGACACTGGCGCTTGGGTCCTCGAATTATATTTTTAGCCGAGCTCGCCCAATCAGGTGGAAGCCCGATTCCACTGCAAGCGCACCGTTAGCGTGCTGGGCGTGTTGTCGTCTTTTGTGACCGAACCATTGCGGCACGTAGTAGTGTGCTACAACACCATTACACCTTTTAAATTCTTAGGGTTACAGTGATGGCGATTTCCCGTCTGCTTTAACGTGTTACGTCAGTAAACTACATACCATGCTGAGTGCGAAGTGTGGGTGCAGTCGCTGCAGTAGGCAATGCTGGGTCACAATAGCGCTATAGCTTTTCGCTTGTTCGTATAATACAAAAAATGAGCGTGAGCGGTTGAGGGCCTCCCGCAGGGTACCGAAGGGCATTTGAGTTCCACTGCCGTGACTCGGTCGGGCCATACTGAAGCACATCCTTGTCCCCAGTGAGGCTCGAGCGCATGAACTATCTTTTTTCATTTCTTAATAAAGTAATTGAGCGCTACGTTTTCGCTTGTCCAACTCCGATAGTTGGAGTAGCGCCTGTCCTGTCATGTCTTTCTGTGTCCTCGACTAAAAGAAATAGCGCTGGATTACTTTCTTAAGAAAAGAGAAATAACGCGTCACCGACTAGCCTCGAAACGCGATCTTTTTAAACGCCTGAACTTTCGGTATAAGCCATGTGGTCTAACAATTGCTAGAAGTCGCGCTGACTCTGTTGCCAGACTGAAAGACATCCTTAATTGTCATCGGTGGACTTCGAAAGCGTAGACTTTTCAGTTGTTCTAACCATGTTTAGAACACTTGGATCGTAACCTGCTTCCGAATACGAGTTAAAAATAATAATAAATTCCTTTCCACGAATATCTAAATAACGGTTGGCGTTCTAAAATCGCGTGAATAGCTCTTACCTCCCACCGCACCCCGCTATAATAAAGCCTCTGCAACATGTGCCTCGAAACCATAAATTTATAGGTTATTTAGAAATTTTAGTCAATTCGCTAACGGACTGCGACGGCTACTCACACACCTGCTGTGTGCCGCACTGAAGGGACGAGTGTTGGCAAAAGAATCCTCGCATCGGAGAAAACTTATTTTTCAAAATATTTTTTTCTAATATAAAGCAAGTCCCCCGGTAGATGGGATAGCAAGAGTGTTCTTTTAATTTTTGAATTAAAGTTGCATTGTTTACGATATGAACGCGTACGTTCGACCCCGTCCTTGGGAATATTGCCTGGTAGCTCGCCTACTGGCAACCCTTCAGAATAGCTCCTAATGCGATGACACAATATTCACTGTAAAATCTGAATCCACAAACAAAAGAAGAGTAACGTTAAGTTAAAAGAAATAGGCTTGAAACGAAATGCTTTTTGATCATTGCAGCCTAATACAATTTGTACAATTTACACAAGATAACTAAGAGAATAACAACTCAGTTAGGCAAAGCATCCATGGTGGTTTTGTAACCTAGGTAGTTTTGTAATGCCTGAAGGTAGGCGCGATGACAACTTTCCACCAAAGTAAATTATTACGCGGAAGAGTTCGCCCATAGAGAAAGGAATTCAACTGTGATTCCCCTGTGACTCACTGTGCCTTGTCGATGAAAACAGGCCGTTACGTAGTCAAATGGCTGCATTTCGGGCGCACCTCTTGAATTCTTAAATGCCGATGTTTGTTCATTGACCCTTCGGGATCTAAACTTTACTGAGTATTTGCTATCGAACCAGGCACATGCCTTCGTATTTTAGGTTATGTGTAAAATAAATATGGCATTTCCGGCTGAGTTTGGTTGATGGGTCTTGGAGAGTTTGGTTGATGGCCGGATCTTGAAAAAGTAAGGGCAAAAAAAAATTACGAACCTTCCCTTACCGGAAAGTGAGGGTAAGCGAAGCTTGTCCTGAGTGCACCTTACCTTCGTCACGGTTAAGTGACCCACAGGTAACGGCGCCGGATTGCTTCGACCACCCATTCCCTCAGCTCGGGATCTTCTTCTTGTTCCTGTCGGATTGCCTGGGCTCGGGTGGCCTAACGACACGTTTATCATCATCGTCATCATCATAATCATCATAATCATCATCATCCTGGTTACGCCCACTGCAGGGCAAAGGCCTCTCCCATACTTCTCCAACAACCCCGGTCATGTACTAATTGTGACCATCTCATCCCTGCAAACTTCTTAATCTCATCCGCCCACCTTACTTTCGCCGCCCCCTGCTACGCTTCCCTTCCCTTGGAATCCAGTCCGTAACCCTTAAAGACCATCGGTTATCTTCCCTCCTCATTACGTGTCCTGCCCATGTCCATTTCTTTTTCTTGATTTCAACTAAGATGTCATTAACTCGCGTTTCTTCCCTCACCCAATCTGCTCTTTTCTTATCCCTTAACGTTACACCTATCATTCTTCTTTCCATAGCTCGTTGCGTCGTCCTTAATTTGAGTAGAACTATTTTCGTAAGCCTCCGACACGTTTATAGTCCGACCCCATCGGCGCGCGGGCGAGCTTCGTTAGACGCCGGCCGCGTCGAAGAGCGCTGGCTGCATCCGGTTACGTTGGCGGCGTCACAGCGTCGAACCAGCGGTCCAACTACAGATGCGTGCTCTCGCCAGAGAGAGAGAGAGAGAAAACTTTTATTTTTACGCCAGCGTCCGGCGCTCAACCCTGGTCGGTCAGCTACCAGTCCTCACCCAACACGTCTCTGACGTGCTGGATAAGCACCGGCAGGAGAATGTGAGTTGCATGGGGTGGTGGAGTGAGCCAGTCCGTCCATAACCGTGGCTTGATGTTAGTGGGAATGTTAGAGAGGGCTGACTGCAGTTTGGGTTGAGTGTGAGGGCAATGCCATAGACAATGCTCTAGGGACGGATATTCCATGCAGTTCGGGCATTTCGGTGGCCCAGGTAGGCCTTGAATATAGTGACGGAAAAGAGGAGTCACTATTGAGTTTGTTTGAAGTCTTCGGAGAATAGCGCTGTCTTCTCGTGAGAGGTTAGCAGGGGGGGTAACAAAGGTGACAGCATTGGCGCGAAGTTGCTTTAAAAGTGATGTGCGCTCCTTGTGCAAAGTCTTTCTGTGTTCCCTTGGGTTAAATTCGGATGGCCATAGGCACGGGGGACCCGGAAAACTAACTACGCGGGTGAGCTCATGAGCTCGGGAGTTCCCCCCCATGCCTTGGTGCCCAGGTATCCACTGCAAGGTAACACAGAGCGAAGGGTGTGCATCCAAGTGACATTGAAGTAGGCTGTGTATATGCTCAGGTAGCAAGTTGTCGCGAAACATGCGGCATGCATCTTGGCTATCGGTGCGAATTAAGATGCGTTGGGTAGGATGATGAGGCCGGGTGACTGCTTCGAGAATAGCAAGAGCCTCTGTGTCGGATGGGTCTGGGACTCCTATGTGTGCGTTAACATGCTCGTAGTCAGGGCCGACTACTGCAGTTAGACATCTACCCTCCGAGTGACTAGCGTCCGTATAATAATACGTAGTGTTTGGTAGTGGGTTTTCCCTATTTATTCGTTTGACTAACTGGGAGCGGCGAGCTTCGTGTTTGTGCGGCTGCATATGTTGTGGTATGGGTAGGACCGTGAATCTGGGTAGTGAGTCCCATGGTGGTGAATACAACGGTGGAAAAGGCGGTAGGGCACCTGTCTGGTATCCTTGATGTTCGAGCAGTTTGCGCCCTTGTGGGGATGTTTGAAGCCATTGAATTTGCGCTTGTCTGCAAATTGTAATGCGTTCATCAAGTGTGTTGAAAAGCCCAGTGGCGGCCACAAGGTCGTTTGCGGCGAATTGGGGTACTCCTAAAGCTAATATCGTATATATGCGGAGCGCCGTTTCTAATTTAGAGTGCTGGGTCTTAGTGAGAGATTGATATGGAAGTTGGTAGAGCACACGGGAGTAGACAAGCGCTTCAATAATCCTTCGAAGTTCTGGCTCCTTTAGTCCTCTGTGTTTACGTGTTACTCTAGATAACATGTGGTATATCTGGTTGAGTTGTCGGATCGTTTTTTCCAACCATACTTCAGCTCTACCGTCATCCTGAAGTATGAAGTCCAGTATTTTGATGTTAGATCGGCGCGGTATTTTATTGTGTTCGATATGGAGACTGATGCTTTGGCGCTACTCTTCGGCGCGGCGGCCTATTTGATTAGTTACTACTATGTACTCTGATTTTGTTGGAGAACACTTACGCCCAATACCGTTAACGTATTCGTGAATGGTATCTAAGCCTGACTGGATGGTGTGCTCCTGTTCACCTAGGGACCCCTTGCAACACCATATAGTAATATCGTCTGCATAAATATTGTGTTCGAGTAGTGCGATGGAAGAGAGCCGGGCAGGCAGATCGAGCAAAGCAATATTGAAGAGGGTGGGTGATAGGATTGAGCCTTGAGGGACTCCTATACTCAGAGGGTATGGCGCTGACAGCTCTCCATTGATTTGAATTTGTATAGAGCGACCGGTAAGAAAATCTTTAATATAATTGTAGAGGCGGGCGCCGGTTCGTAAGGTCAAGAGGTTCTTGAGGATAGCGGAGTGTTTCACGTGGTCGAACGCCTTGTGTATATCTACACCTGCGATTACTCTGGTTTGTACGAGACTGTGATTTTGATACACATCTTCCGAGATACGAAGCATGGTATCCTGAGTGCTAACATGTGATCTAAAGCCTGTCATTGTGTAAGGAAAAGCACTGCTGTTTTCTAAGTGCCAGTTGAGACGGTTAAGGGCCATGCGTTCCATCAGTTTGCTTACACACGACGTTAAAGATATAGGACGTAGGTTTGTGATACAGTTGGCCGGTTTGCCGGGCTTCGGGATTGGTATTATTATTGCTGTTTTCCATTCCTCTGGAAGGATTCCGGATTCCCAAATATTGTTGATGTATTCTAAAAGTTGTCCTAACTGAGAAGAGGGTAAGTTACGAAGTGTACTATAAGTAATCCCATCTTTGCCAGGCGTTGTGTTTCGTTTCAGCGAAGATAGAGCCTTATGTAGCTCAGCTAAAGTAAACAGGCTGTTTATGCCTGTTGTATACTCTCTTCGAGTGACTCAGTTGGGTAATCCGGAAGTTGTTCTGCATTTTGGTCCAAGGGATAGAACGTCTGACGAATTTCATCAGTTATTTCTTCGCGTGTCTGGCCAGAGCTCATCATTATCTTGTCCATGGTGTGTCGTGGGTTTCCTTGGCCCAAAAGTGATCTTAAGATATTCCACACTCTCGCAGTATGTAGGCGGCCGTTGAGCTTGTCACATGTTTCTAACCAGTTCTCAGTGCAAAGTTTTTGCGCGTATTCTTGTGCTTCTACTGTAATTTGCTCAATAAGTTTGCGAAGGCTATGATTCTGTTTATGTTTCTTCCAGTTCTGCACTATCCTGTGTCTTTTATCCCATAAGTTAAGCAGATGAGAGTCTATGTGTGGGTTTTCAGCAGTACGCGCAATCATTTTGGTGTATTTTTTCCTCGTCTCGCTAATATACTTCACCCATGAATGTAGGTCCGGCTGTTCGTCGGCCCTGCCTAGGTCTGATCGGAATCGGTGCCAGTCAGTAAGTTGTGTTCTAGAAGCTGCGTTAGCAAGGTGAGCCTTAGAGCGAGGAATACTTAGAGTAACTTCAATGATGTAATGGTCACTTCCAAGACTTTCGTGAAGATTCGCCCAAGTTACATTCCCGATTCCGCGGTACCAGCTTAAGTCGGGGTTAGAGTCACGTTCGACACTGTTTCCTTGGCGCGTGGGCTCGGTTGTGTCATTAAGAAACGTATACTTGTTATCTTGCATTTTCCTTTCGAGGCGCTGCCCTGCTTTAGTTGTGCGCTGGTAGCCCCATGATATGTTATGTGTATTGAAATCCCCAGCTAAAATGATGTCTTTGTCCTTATGTAGCTTTGTGTACGTGTCCAACCATTTCAGAGAAGGACAGTCGAGCCTTGGGACCCAGTATGCATTGATAATTAGAACGTCACGGTTGCCGAAGCGGCACTGGACAGTAACGTGCTCCTGAATCGAATTGTTTATAGAATCAGTATCGATTTGTATAGCTGGAATATGTTTGGCCACGTATGTTACAGTGGTAATGGGAACGGTCACACCCTGTGGAGTTCTTTTGTCTCGTTTAGTAATACTTCCTTGGGTAAAGTGTTCATATCCCGGTAATGATATAAGTCCGCAAGCTTCTTGAATTAAAATGATATCTGGTTTCTGCGCTTCTCGGCAGATGAATTGTTGTAAGAGAGCCTTCTTCCTTCGAAGGCTCCTGCAATTCCATTGCCATATTACTAAAGGTCGATTAGTGCCTGCCATATTACAGATTTCCCGAGCCGGAGGGCTCATCGACCTTGGACTGCGTGGATGTCTGTGCACGCGCGAATATTTGCGCGTTGGCTACAGCTGTTGAACGACGACATCAGTGCGTGCAATTTCTTGTTTTAGATATTGCATTTCAGCCTGTACCGTGCGAATCACTGCAACTTCATTCGCGAGGCTGTCTAATTTAGCCGTTAAAACCTGGACTGCTCTTTCAAGGCGCTGCATGCTTGTTTGGTCCGGCATGTGCGATGGTGTTGTAGATGGTGTCATAGGGCGCTGAAGAGCTTGAGAGTACGAGTAATGAAGGACTGGAGTCCGTAAAATAGAACGGGTTGACTGTGAAGTGTTAGGTGAGGATTGTGAGGAATTAGTAGGGAGGTTTGGACGGACTGGCTCACCGTTATCAGAGGCTGGCTGGCTCTTGTCATTTCTGGGACGTTTTGGCGCCGGAGTGGTAGATCGCTTGGCGGCCTTAGACGGCGGGCTTCCATTTGGAGATTTTTTTGTGATGGTTTGGTTGGCACTGCGACTTCGGCTGCGGTTGCGGCCGCGACTGTGGCTGCGACTGCGGTTGCGGCTGCGGCCGCGACTGCGACTCCGGCTGCGACTCGTCTGGCCAAGCACGGAGAACCGGTTGGAAGTAGCGATGGGGGTGTTTGGGGTCTTGTCACTTATAGTGACTCTTGTGTCCTGCTGACGGGGACGGTGTGTCCCCGGTGGCAATGCAGGGAAATCTGATGTATACTGGAAGGGCTTCGTGTTGCGTATCCGTCGGTGACGATGCTTGGATGCCCGCGAACGCGCCGCGCGGTCCGCTTCTTTTCTTGCTGGGCAGTCTTTCGAAGTCGGCGAATGTTCACCGCCGCAATTATGGCAGTAGGGGAAGCACTCATGGGGAGGTATGCTTTGCGCACTGGGAAATGTTCTACTGCATTGATGGCACATGCAATACGTCGAACGATTTGGGCATACGTCGGTGGCGTGACCGAGCGTGAAGCAGTGCGAGCACAGCGAACTTCTGTGTCGAAATGGGTAGAGGCGCTGGACAACGCGATTAATAAGAGCAAATATGGGTAAACGTGGGCCTTCCACCGTCACCATCACGGTGTTGGACGTGCCTATTCGGCGGATTCTCAGGAGTTTCGCTTGTTCCACTTCCACAATACTCTGCAGCTCACCGTCGGAGACCGAGGTGGGTATTCCATGTATGACGCCGCGTGCGTTCATAGGATCAGCGGCCACGTAGGTGTTTGTCTCGTAAGCTGCATCGTTGATAGTGATGCTCTTGAGTTCCGCGAGCTTGTCGGCAGCAGATCGACGATAGGTGTCAACGGCCACCAGGTTTTGTGTAGTGCGGATTTTGATGTACGTGTCGCTGCGTTCCACTGTGTTGAGTCCTGCCGCCGAGCGGATAGCGTTGCCGAGGGTACCGACATCGATTGCAGCAAGGTTCAGGCATGCTGTGAATTTAACAATCACAGTGGTGGCTTGTGGCTGACGCGGCGTTGTCCCTACGGTGCGCCAGTGGCCGAGTGTCGAAGCGGACGCCGCTGCTTGCTGGATTTCCATGCTTCAGAAGCCCACGAACGCGCGTGGCGTCGGTGGTGTCGAGGTGGCGTCCAGCCAAGGACTAGGCTTAGTGGCCGGCGGCCGGCTAAGCCGGCCAAGTTCTTCCATTAATTGCGGAGAAACGTTGAAAAGTTCGTCTCACCGGAAGGTGGGTACCTTGAGACGTCATCCTAGCACAAGTGTGGAGTCCTATCGAAGAAGGTTCCGTTGATAGGGTGAAAACTTCGAGGAGCAGATGTGGATCCGTGCTGACTCGGCGAGCGCGTCTCGGCGTTCCGTGCTCTCGCCAACGTGACGTAACTTGTGCGCGCGTTCGCGCTACGGTGGAACGCGGCCGCTGGATCGACAAAAGGAGGTCCAGCGGCCGTGGTCGGAGTATATTTAGGCCTTAACGGCTGGATCGGCGCACTGAGGGTGAGCCCTTTCACGGGCAAGTTCTCGCCGCCGCTCGTCGAACGCTGCCAGCTCCTCGGGGGAACGCACAACGCGTGCCCGTCCCATCTGTTTTCCGAGAATGAACGGAAACGAAGCCGGCACAGCGCGCGCGATACCCTTTCCTGCCCTTTCCCTCCCCGGCGGAAGCGAAACGGTTCTGTTTGGTTGCGGAATTTTTGCTAATGATTCGCACTCCGGTGCCAGCGCAGTTGTCAACTTATCAAACCGCCCTTTCCCGCAGCTGCTCTGCTCTGGGAGCAACTGGGTTTTTGCATGAGCACTACAACGCCACTTGTGAGGCAAATACAAGGTTCGCTTGAGAAATTCAAGATGCGTGGGGCTTCGACTTTCTGCTTCTTGAGCGGAGATACCTCGCAGGGGCGATCTTTTTGTCGCCGCACCTTGGTATCTCCGCCACGGAGCGCAACGCTCTTTCGCATCATAAGATCAATGCAGTCGCTTCTGTGTTCATTTTTTATGATCACGTAAAACCGAGTTTCGTTTTTTTTTTCTTTTGTCATGCGTCACTAGGATAGCCGCGTTCCCAAGGTGGCTTTGCATTTCCTTCTGTGTCTGTCCGCGGTCGACTACTACTACTGTGCTTGCTGATACGTCTAGTGCAAGGCGATGCGTGCCCCGCGCGAGTACTCGCGTACTACCAGAGTCCTTTAATACTTATCATTAGTATTAAATGACTCTGGTATTATCTTCTGGGCACGTATCTTTGGCAGCTGATGCCCACCGTGCATCTCAACAGGGGCCTGCAATCGCTAATGGTCCCTGCGTTTTATGGAAAAGCTGTCGCATTTTTTTTGCCATATAAAGTTTATCTGTCTCGGAGTAGACGCGCTTAACTATTCCGTCGTTTACACACAAGCTGACTAATTGCTCCCATTAGTGCTTCCGGTACCACGTGCTCGCTCCAGTCACGTGTCACAGGGAGCCCTAACGGCATATTAGAGCCCCAGCTCTTGGACACCCATTCCTGCGGCTAGCGCCGGCGTCGTATCTCGTAACCGGATGAAAGCGAACGCGGAGCGCAGCGGGAGATGAAAGACGGCGATAGCGAAGAAAGCGCGAGGAGAAAAACGGAGGAGGAGGGTGCAGAATAACCACGAGGCGGAAAGCCGAGGAGGAGCGTATGGCGAAAGCGTGAGAAGATGAGCCTAGTGCCGCGCAAGACGGGCTGTGCGGAGACGACGGCTACGAGATGGCGCCAGAGTAGTGTTCGTCGTCTGTATGGAAACAAACCGCTGAATGAGCGAAGGTCTGTCTTCGGCGTAAATCGGGCCCACGCGTCACCCACGGGCTGCCTCTCGCGAGCTCTCGATTAGCGAGGCAGTCGCACCGCACTACGCTTCGTTTGCAACGTGCCGCACGAGACAGATTGTTTACGCCAGCCGGTATATCGCGAAATGAAAACACGGATAGAGCTGCATTCAAATTTCGCCATCGTAATCGTAATCGTAATATCGTAATCGTCGGTGATTTTTTGTTTCTACCTGTCCGTCTCCGTGTCTACATGTGGCGCCTCGGATGAGCGGTGCTTTCTCCCTCCTTTCGACCGTCCGGAGCGGTGGGGAATGGTCCGGTCACCAGCGTGTCCGAACTGCCTTCTTCAGGAGATGAATCAGCATGTTCTGAGGCAAAGTGCCGTTGCTTGGGTCCCCTGGAGAGCCGCGCATGTCGGATTTCACGGCGTCATGCAGAATAGATCGTTTCATTTCTTCTGGGCATTTTAACTTGCTAAAGCTAGTTACTGACGGAGCTTCTATGATGAAACATGTAAGTTAAATACGGCGCTTAATCTAAGTCCCGTCAGTAACGTCCCTTAGCAAGTTGAAATAGATTACTGACTCGTCCAAGTTCACATTCTGTCAAGCTTCTGACCATTGTTTGCGGGACCGCTTCGCGTGGCTTCTTCTTATCGCCGGTATCCTTATGCCTATGACGCAACCATTGCGAGGCAGTTCTTGCAGACGATTGCTGAGGTTCTCTTTCACATTACAGAGTTTGATTTCGTTTGGTGCTTAGTGGCTTGCCACAATCCGCTACGGGGGAATCGGCAAGGAATCGGGCTGTAGTAATTGGAGAAGGGAAGAAAATTTCGTAAAGGACATTTTATAAATAAAGGAGAAGGTAATACATGTACAATAAACGTTAATGTCAATTTTAGGGCTACATTATAGAGTAGGCGCTAACAATATTTTCCTTATTTATGGTGAGGAGAAAAGAACTGCGATTCCGAGCTCCTATCTGTCTTGTCGAAGGAGTTCTTTTTTCAAGGAAGAGCAATTCCTCCGGCAGTGGTCATGCCCCTTGGTGTTGGTCTCAGACGGCTGCACGAAGATTCTTTTCGGCCTGCCTTGTTTAGGCAGGCAAATTGGTTGGTTTTCATTGGCAGCAATGCCATGCGTGTATATTAAATGTACATATTCACGACTCATTTCTGTTTTGCCGCACGAGCATACATTGTACAGGGTCCTGAATATTTGGTTGCACGTGCTCAAAAAAAAAATGATCGTGCGCTCACCGCTACACTGTTCTTGCTCAAATTTTGCAAAACGTTCGCAATTTGGCGTCGACAGTTCTCAAACTGTACAGGGCATCAATGGTCGCATTACCTGCCGCTGGTCTAGCGTGCGAACTAGTCCCTACCGTTTCCAAAGCGTGTCCTTTTATTTAACGGCAGTGTAATGTCGCTTCCTGTACAAGCGTCTCCTACGTTTGCTAATGAACCACGCGACGCTGTCAACGCATATTAACAGACGTTCTCCATAATTACAGGTTTTTTGGCTGATTTTAATTATTCGCATATAGCATGGAACGCCGAATCACCTTCTTCCTTAACGTAGCCTGTGCAGTCTTGCGATGTTCTTGATTATTGCTCGACTTTTTTTTTCCTTCACGCAACTAGTAACGAAACCTACACGTATTACTCTTACGTAACGTATTACGTAAACCTCACGTATTACACGTATTACTCTTAGTATACTTCAAGTATCGTCGATCTTATTTTAACCACACGGCCAGATTTTGCTTCTGCCATTCAATACTTACCCGGATTAGCGATCATTTGTTACTTAATATTCATTTAAATATCCCCCCCCCCCCCCCGCCGCTGAAAAAACCCTATGAAGAAATTAAGATCACACGCAAGAGGCTCCAAGAAAGCCAGCTTTCAGGCAACTAATAATGAACTATCACTATTTCTTGATGCCTTTTTAAAATAACTTTGACGACCACTCTGTACAAGCTAACTCGGACGTGGTTTAAACTTAGGTTCATCATTTCATAAAAATATGCAATCCCTATCGCACCATTAAAACCAATACGCATGCTCTGTGGTACAACCCTGTCATCAAGCGCCTACCAAAACAAGAAAAAGACGTCTTTCTATTCGGCAAAACGTTCGCCAACTGACTTGTAATGGGCTGCCTACAAATTGGCGTCATATGTATAAGTATCAGTGGTTAAAAACGGAAAGAAATATTTTTTTACCTACCGTACTACCATCTATGCTTAAAACTAACGTCATAAAATTTTGGCGCATCATTAATCCTTCATCTAGTGACTCTTTGTCTTTAGTTGGTTCCATCAGGCGATAATATTCCGGCAAACCATTGTGCAAGCATTCTGAATGATGCTTTCGTTATGAATTTTTCCTTAGCTTTTAATCATGTTTTACTTGTCGCAACGCCTTACGTCACATAGCTATGCCTCCAATTGTCGTTGAAACACCTGGTGTAGGTCGACTTATGACGCTATGAAAACGAGTTCTCCAGGTTAAGACTGTATTGATGCAAATATTTTGAAGAATAACTGTGTCGTTAGTTCTATAAGGCTGACAAAAATCTTTCAGCTATCTCTCGACACATCTAGCCTTCCTAACCCACGGAAAATCTGTAAGGTGGTGTATATCTATATATACAGATGCAAAAGCTTTCCTGATAATTACCGCCCCATTTCACTCACAGGCGCCAGCTGTAAACTACTAGAGCACATCAGAATTAGTAACATGGCAATAATTCTCGAGGCAGATTCTTTTTTTTCCTAAGCACAATGTGGTTTTGGCAGATCGTACTCCTGTGAAACACAGCTAATATCTTTCGCCTGTATTGTATTCTTGATCGACCATCGTTCGCCGATTGTATATTTTTGCACTTTTCCAAAGCATTTGGTAAAATGTGTCATCAGTTGCTCGTTCATACATAAACTGAACCAATTAAATATTGGCTCTAACCTATTAGGATGCATTAATAATTTACTTATTAACCCTTTTCAGTGGAGTTAATTCAAGCGTACCACAGGGACCTGCACTCGGTCCTCTTCATTTCAATAAACTCCAACATTCAACTTTTTGCTGATGCTTGTATAGTTTTTCGCGAAATATGTAACGAAGAAGCTAAAAAAATTCTGCTATCCGCCCTTAATGTTATATATGCCTGGTGTGTACAGTGGTACATGGAATCAAACATAAAAAAATGTAAGGTTATGCGTGTATCCCGTAGTTCTAGCAGCCCCTGTACCCACTGCTTAAATAGCGCTTCTTTAGAAGCTGTCAACTCCCACTAATATTTAGGTGTTCACATAGCATCGAACCTAACTTGGTCACCACATATCGATAACCTAATTAACTACGCTAACTGCATGTTAGGAATTACCTGCACCGTAACTTTTTCAGCACGCCTCCTTCGCTGAAACTTCTACTTTATAAAGCCTTGGTTGCGTTCAAAACTTGACTATGCTGACTCAGTGTGCGACCTTAGTCATTATAACCCAATGAAACCTCAAGAACATGTTCAGAATAAATTCGTACGTTTCATACACTCTAATTATGAGCGTACCGCAAGTATTACCCCAATGAAAACATGCCTCAACATACCCAGCCTATCGCTTGGGCGTAAAATTTCACGTTCAACCGTGTTTCACAAGTTGTTTTACACACTAAGAACAGTTTACACCCTTTGGCTTGCCCCTTCTGCCACACAAAAATAATCGTCATCTGCCTTGACGCGTTTCCTTTCTTTATCGCTGCGAGCCCTGAACTTTCCAGTAACGAACGGCACGCGCATTATCAGCATAGAACAGTTTACACCCTTTGGAGTGCCCCTTCTGATAACGCGCGTGCCATTCGTCACTGGAAAGTACCGGGCTTGCAGCGATAAAGAAAGGAAACGCATCAAGGCAGATGACGATTATTTTTGTGTGGCAGAAGGGGCAAGCCAAAGGGTGTAAACTGTTCTTAGAGTGTACTGTCCAGCACTATAAAGTGATGTTATTCCTATACCAGACTTGTACACATTAGATACTTTATGGCTCTCTTTGACCACTTCTGGCCCTTGCGCCGAAAGACAGTAACAATCAATCAATCAATCAATCAATCAATCAATCAATCAATCAATCAATCAATCTTCGCCGCATTACATCTCTCTACGTTGTGATCGTGTATATAAGGTAAGCATTGACGCATTTATTACTAAGTCATCCTTTGAGTCATTTCTGCCTCACACTTCGCAAGATTGGAGCGACTTTTCAGCCGATATTGTAACCATCCATAACAAAGAACGTGTTCATGATGCGTTGGATAATATTGTATTAGCAGGAACATTGCGAATGTACTCCCCGTCAAAAAATGGTAGTAATTTGTACAATTGGACTAACTGCGTTTATGTGTTCGAGGCATTGGCAAACATCGTATTAGCAGGAACTTGGTAAATCACCTGCTAGTCATGCTTTGATACATATTTTTTATTTTTATGTATTATATATATATATATATATTTGTGTGTGTGTGTGTGTGTGTGTGTGTGTGCGTGTGTGTGTGTTACTTACACTGTACCCACTCCTCTCTTTAATGCGCCCTGAGGGTAACTGAAGAACAATAAATAATAAATAAGGACGGCGTGTGCGTTCAGTTCCGTTAAAGTTGTCTTTTGACCACGTGGCGTCTTTGAGTCGCATCTTGGCAACTTTTTAGGATCACCTACACCGCGATGGCACAGCACACGATATCGAGTACAGAATCGCGCTTTTGTGGCATACAGCAATATTACGTAAAACGAAATACGCTTCCACAATAATTCGTTGTCAACGCTTTTAGCCTTTCGTAATAATAACGACCTACGCAGAACCATTCAGACAAAATTCACGCAAGTTACCAAAGCAACTAACGGGGTTGTGCAAGAATAGCAAATTTCGTTGCGCAGTCTGTGGAGTTATCGAACACTGAACATTTTTACAGAGCCGCTGTTTCATTAAGTGATTTTCCGTCTGAAGAAATGAAGTGAGCCCTTGACAAAGTAACACTCCTTAAAGCTCCCACGTGTACCATGTACGCGCCGTGCTATAGCTCTAGTTTTGCGTCGGGGAAGGCGCGGTCATCTTTTAGAGCGATAGCTCTTCTACTTCAGATACAAACCCAGAAAACGCCTGGTTCCGTAAATCCGACCTCCAGGCTCAGCCAAGGTCAAACCGGGACTTAGCATGCCACTATTGGCAGGCTGCTGCGTACGCCACGTGGGCTCCCATATACCGAAAGCGATGTGGACAAAGTGCGCGGTCACGTGGGCCTCGTCTTGAAAGCAGTCTGCGATGCGTACAAAGTGCGCCGTGTGCTGGTAGCTTCGTATGCGCTGTGCTTTCGACGCTTAGTTCGCGTTGAAGCGAGACGCAGCACGAAAGTCAATTCGCTCGCTGCTGCTGCCGCACCCTACAGCGCATGCGTGTTGTCTCGTGGTGCAATTTCAGGTGCAGTAGTTGCTCACGGCGCCGAGCAGCGTCTGTGCCCTTTCCCAAAGCAAGCAAACCCGTGCTATAGCTCGACAAACTTGGTTTACCCGCGTTCAACCACGATAACATTTTTCTGACAGGCCATCTCCGTGACCTATGTGGCGCCTAAGGAGATTCCCACATCAGCCGCTTGTGGTCGTAGGCAATGATGCAGTCATGATGATGGTGACAGTCTGATAGCGTCCCCTTTGAAGAGAGGCGGCGGCTAATAGTCACCGGACTTGCTTCAGCTAATCAGGCTTTACGACGCCTCTGGGAGTCAAGAATTGTGCGTACATCTATTTCATGTTCTTTCTGTTCATCAAAACCTCATTGCTGTTATTCGTTAGTACGTATTCCTGTAACTCCAGCGCCACCACTCCCATGCTTTTGCAGTGGAGCCGATACTGTGACTCGAAAACTGTAAATGCGCGTTCTCACTGTGTCCGCAAAAAAACACGTTTTCCCCCTTTTCACAGAGTTCACATTTAGTGGAAACTTGAAGCATGCTAGCTGCCATGTTTGGTGAAAATTGGAAATGTGTGTTTAATGGCGGCTAAATAAAAACGGCTAAATTGTTGTGTTCTGCTTCGATTTTCAGAAGCGTTATATATAACGCTTCTGAAAAACTTCTGAAAAACTTTGTAAGCGTTTGATATATCAAACGCTTACAAAGTTTTTCTGCTTCCCTATAGTAGAATCACATGTGATAACTGTTTTATATTTGGAAAGAACAGGGGCCATGTTACGGGCGACCAGTAAAGAAAATTTCAACTGCGTCGGTTAACTACAGCCTTAGCAGAAAATTACTTATACAGGCGCTCCAAAGAACTACAAGCATATTTTACGAACCGCGATACAGGCTTGCTCAAGCTATGTACCGAAATATGTTTACATGCAAGAAAATTGACATTTCAAGTAAATATTTCAAGGCAAGGTTTAAAAATATTCGTGTTTACTATAGGAGGACGTTACTAAAGACATGTTGTCAGCCACGGATACGCGGAACAAGTCATGCAATTTTCCTTGGCACTTTCTTTAGTTGCTAGACTATAGGGGAGACTAAACAGTCAACAGTTCACCTCTAGTCTGATGTTTACTGAACTACTTACGGTGAGGAAATTATAGAGTGCTCTAGGAAACGTCCGGTTGCGTAGTATTTAAATTCGTGTCCACTACGCAACTGTTTCTTACGCGCCATTAGGAAATTGTGCGAAATATGAAAACACCCACGGGACGTTGGCGCGCCTCGATCGCGGTTCTGTGGAACGTGTCACGCATGAATAAGGCTGAGCCTAGCGCGCTGCCAATAAAAGAGTGACAGAGCCGCGGCTCAAACGTTGACTCCGAAATTCGCACCAGTAATTGATTCCGGTCGTACTGCCGAAAGCGACGTACATTTTAGCTTATGAATTTCTCGCAGGCTAGTCATCAAATATACGGTTCGGATGCTTGTTTTGTGCTTGTTTTATATTTAAACTAATGCTGTTCTGCACGTTGTATGCGTCACTCCAAAGAATGTACGCACTTTTCGCTTCACTTTGCTGAGTGCTTGAAGCCTGGTTCACCTCCGCCGCGGGTCGGCCCGATATTGCACAAGCTCTGAGGTTGTCTTGAAGAAGACAAGTCCACTTGTCGAAACGTTGGCTCCTGCATTCACCTTGCTCATGTTTTGCTCTATCGTCTTGAATTTCCATCTCCCGCATTCCCCGTGTTTTCCCTGGATCGTCATAGTCTTGTCGTTTTGCTGCTGTCGTCACGCACACGTGCGCTCGCGTCACGCACACAGCTATCATCTTTGCACAAACGCTTTGGTCGAACGCTTTGCGGAATCCTGAACAATGCTGGCTAGCAAACTTCCTGCAAAATGCGTCGCATGTTGTTTCTGACGGTGCGTGAGAAATGTGCAGTTTTCATACGTAGGCGTTTTTGGCGAGTAGTGCAGCAAAGTCTGTTTTTCCCCTGACGCCTTATATCTGCAAAATAAATGCGTGATTGGTCAACATATTTAATCGTTATAGCAGGGTAAGTATAGATTGTTGGTAGCGTTAGAAAAGAAACAGTCGCAGTTTAGCCCAATAGGCGAAGCATCGACTGCGACAGCAAATTAGTAGACAGCTATACGAAGTAAGGATCGTAGCTAGTTTTATCTGCCATTAAAATTCTAAACATTCGCTCTCTAACAAAATTAAAAGAAAGCACGGTGTCACACGCGCACAAGCAAACATGAACTCGTCTTACTCAATCACCGCGGAAACTCGCTGTCAAAATGCTGCAGCGAGGAAATGCGGCAGCAGCAGCGAGCGAATTGACCTTTGTGCTGCGTCTCGTTTCAACGTGAACTAAGCGGTAAGAACACAGTGCACACGAAGCTATCGGCCCTCGATGCGCCTACACATTGTCCCTACCGCATATCATTTTCAAGATAGGGCCCGCGCGACGGCGACGACAGCAGAAATGCGCCTGGAGTTTCCATATAGATGCTATCGCAATAAAAGGAAAATAGAAAGGAAGATAATAAATAAAAGCTGGGGTGTGGCAAAAAAGTGGTTGTGACGGCCTTTCGGCTCATTTTATACAATGTATTTGCAAAATAAATGCATAATTGGTCATGCCAACGCATGTAATTATTATAATAGTACAATAGTAAATGAATGGTAGCGATGGGCAGATATGAATAAGTTAGCTAAACAAGTAAGCAAAAGCGAAGTACCAGCCCAGCCAAAGAACGCTTACCCTTAGCTTAGCGGCTGCGATGTTGCGCTGCTAACCACGAGGTAACGGGATCAAATCCCGGCCACGGCGGCCGCATTTCGATGGGCGCGAAATGCAGAAACGCCCGTGTCCCGTGCCTTGGAGACACGTCAGAGATCCCCTGGTGGTCGAAATTAATCCGCCCTCCCCGACTACGGTGTGCCTCAATCAAATTGTGGTTCTGGCACGTTATACTCCAGAATTCAATTCAATAAATCCTTACGCATTAGACGACAATTCTCAGAATTTCGTCAGCAATTTTTCCACTAAAGAATTGAAATGAGTACTTGCCAAGTAACAGTCCTGAGTACTGTCACGTGTACCATGTCCGTGTTGAGCTACATTTGCGGACAACTTTCTGTGGCAATGAAGGGAAAGCTACGAGGGCGGAGCTTCTGCTCGTGTCTCACTGGACCAAGTAGTCCGGCAGCGTTTGACAGAGCTTTCGGTCTCTTGGAACAGATAAAGAATCGGCTTGGTTTCTTTGTGTGATTATTTCCCTTGTGCAAAAACGCGAAAAAGAAAAGAAAAAAGCAGAAATTAAGTCAGATTTAACACTCCCTGGTCGATTCTACTTTTTTCTTTTATTTTCTGCTGCAGATGAGTGGTGTGTCCCGGCAAATTCTGCCACACCCCAAACATCCAGTACTATATGATGTAGGAATGTGACCGAAACAGCGATATCCCCCCGCAACCCCTCCACACCACACCGGAGCAGTAGGAGACCAAGCTCACCAAACTCAACCTGGGGGATTGAGTGGTGCAGGTTGAGACTGGAGCGTAAAGTTTATTAAAACAGCTCTCCAATGTATCACCTAAAGGCAGCGTTTAATGATATAGGCCTCGTCAAGAAGCACGCTTTGCCTGTTTTCTATTGCCGGACCTCGTTGGCATTGTCGCACTGCCGTGTATAGACTTGCGAACAAAGTGAAAATCACGAGCGCACTTCATTTTTCGGAAGTTAGCATGCATTCCAAAACCTCCGAAGTTTCTCAGCATAAATAGAGAGCTCGCAAAGAAGTCCGAGACGATCACGGGTTCAAATGGGTGAACGAATACACCGGGTTTTCTTGCCTACTGCCAACACCTCAGTTACATATGATCTGTCTGTTAATATGATAGGCATGCGTAGAACATGGAGCCCTCGTGTGCTGCGGGCTGTTTGTTTCTGTGCCTGATTAGGTCTCGCATTCTATCTGCAGAGTGGCTCGGAACAGGATTAGCACGAAAGTGTGCGCAGAAACATAGAGTAACATATGGACACGGCCACGCACGCAAGGTGCCCTTTTTTTTTCTCGGTTTCTTAGCGTTGATGCAAGCAGCACTGACAGCTGCAGCCTGGCATAGAAAATGCATCGAAAGCTCGCGGAAAATAAAACAAGTTTTACGACTTCGCGGAGGCGCTCTCGCACAAGGCGCGTTTGCAGGCCCGCTCCTCGCTGACGAATAGAACGTGTCGGAGACAGGTATTTAGACCATATTGTGCGGCGAACACGCGTAACTTGCATGTCTTGTATTTTCTTTTTTTCTTTCTCCTTGCGCTCTACGTCGGCGGCCATTACAAACCGAAAGCTGGTTCACGACCACCGGGAAAGAAAGAAAAAAGAATGACAACAAGAAGTTTGAAAAAAAAAATAGACGAGGACCTTCAAGTTTAACTCTCTTGTGTCCGTACCGCACCTCGAACGACACGAGCGCGCGCTGGACGAAGTTGAATGCGGCATCGTACGTTTACCGGCTGCGAAAGCCCTCGACAAAGGACATGGGCCGGGCCGCCCTTCTTGCTTTCTTTCTTTTCTTTTTTTTTTGTCGTCTAGCTGTACGTGTGCGGCGATGTGTAGTTTTCGATCACCACAACGCCGTGACATCGCACTTACCGAACAGTGGAATTTGATATGCGGCACACTGAGGGTTCCTAAACCATGCGAGAAGGAAAGCCACAATGCTGATTTTACCTCGACTGTGGGTGAGGCTCCTTCCCAGAGCAGCTCTGGGCTCATTGGTCGCTCTTTCCTGCGTCGCTCTGATTGGTCAACTGAGCCCGATCATATCGTACCACTCGCAGAACCTCGCCATCTACGTGAATCGAGGTTCTCAATCAGCCGGCATTGAGAGCCGCCGTCGGATTGCCACCAAGCGTGCATACCAAGATGCCGGGCCCGTGGAGTTGCCTCTTGCTTTGTTTCCTCAAGTAAATACGGAAGGCGACATCCTACGACGTGAATTGAATAACGTTGCCGCGAAGACAGAAAAGCAATCGAGAGTAGCAAGCGCACAAGCCGGTGTTTCGGAAAACTCGACGGAACGGCATGTACTCGGCTCACTCAGTAAGGTACCTGCATTGAAAACTCCCCACCTCGACTATGCAAACGTGATGCTTAGACATCCAGGTATCAGGAAGCTTCCTCCGATAACCAGCCTACAACGCGTTTCAAAGCCATTGGCCAAAGTTGACATTAGACGAAACTCGAGCATCGTCCAGAGAAACCACACTTCAGTCAAGGCAAAGGTCGTGCCAGACAGAGTTGCGGAAGCAAGAGGCAACAAACCAGGTGCCAACGAAACGGTGCTGCCCAAGATTCCAGACAGTTACGTCATTGTCGATCCAGCTAAGAAAAAGCTAATCCTCTTGCTCGCCTACTTCCGGTCGGGTTCGTCCTTCCTCGGAGGGCTTTTGTCATCGGCTAGCAACATGACCTTCTTCAGTTACGAACCGCTCAGCCTTTTGAGCACTGCCGAGCGCCTGGACCCTCAGAAGGCTCCGCGCGGTCTGGAAATCCTCGCAAACCACCTGACGTGCCAGTTCCCGCGCATGTCCGACTATCTGGCGGTGGCCCCCAAGCGCTGGAACCACTACGCTCCGAACTCGTTTCTCATGAGGCTGTGCGGTCGCAAGGTCAAGGTGTGTCTCAACCCAGAGTTCATGGCGGACGTGTGCCGACGCTCGCCTGTGCAGGTTGCCAAGGTGACCCGGCTCAGCGTTGTCCAAGTGCTGCAGTGGTTGCGGTTGAATGCTCCTCTAAGAGGAAGCCTGAAAGTCGTGTACCTTGTTCGCGATCCGCGTGGAATGATCTCTTCCAGGAACTTCATGTCCTGGTGCAGAAGGTCCGCCGTTTGCAGTAAGGCCACGAACCTCTGCAGGGAAATGGAGGAAGACCTGGACGCTTTCGAAGAGCTCAGAGAACTTCTGCCGGAAGCGGCGGTGCGCGTGCGTTACGAGGACATTGCGAAGCGGCCCATCAACGAGTCGATGGCTCTCTTTCGCGCTCTCGGCTTGGAGTTCTCGGCTGGCGTGACTGAGTTTCTCAGAACTCACACGGTGGTGAACGACACCAAAGTTCTTCGGAACCCTTACTCGACGGTGAGACGATCCAGTGCCGCCGCGTTCATGTGGACCAAGAAGCTCAACTGGGATCGCGTGAAGGAGATTCAGACCGCGTGCGCTCCAATCTTGACGCGACTCGGCTACAAAGTGTTCCGGAACCAGGAAGAGCTCAAGAACGTGTCGCTTAGTTAACGGCTCTGGCTCAACACATGAATGTAAGGCGACTGCGACTAGGTCACGAAAATAGCCTCGCATTGGGGCCAGCTGTGGTTCCCCTTTAACGTTTTTATCGGGCGTTACGACCACGTGCCTATACGTTAATTCTCTGACAAATATAAGCAGAAGGTGTGTGAACCGCTTGTATACAATGCGTGGTCGCTCGCGGAGCAGGTGCGGCACGCAATCATGAATGAACTCAACTCTCACGCTGTCAAGCAGTCGGCTCCGCTTGCAAGACCAGACCACGTGGTCTGTGTCGCTTACTCGGCTGCACTTGGCGCAACATAAACAGCACGCCTAACCTTAAACGCCCATGGTGTAGTGTTACAATTTCGTTCCAACGCTATAAAAGAAGGTGGTTTCTGTGCGGTCAAGATTGTTTTTTTTTTTAAATCTTAATATCTGTTAAGCAGGCTTCTTTTACCTGGAAGCCAGAAAACCTGGTCTTTGTCACTACTTGTGTGCCCTTAATCATGTGCACGAGTTTATTTCGCCTGTAAATTACATTCAACTTAACATTAGTACATTTCTTTTGTGCATCATGCACTTGTGCGTTTCGTGTTGACCAGAAAGCCGGATCGGTAGCAGTTTGCCGGGCGTGTCACGAACGAAGATTGTGCCTCTGAGCATGTTTCACAAATCGAAAAAAGAATGGCACAAGAGCGACCACGAAATGATTAGATGACATCCTTCATAGAAAAAAGACACGGTGTTGTATCAAAACTGAAGGCACAGTCTCATGGAGTGTATGGAACTGTATACAAAATTTCTTGTCATTTATCGTAGGTAAAGAGAAAGTCCCCACAAAAGCGACTAACGAAGCGTCAACTCAAAGTTTGAACCCTGCTACCTGCAAGCTTGTGTCTTCCGAAGAATAAGAAAGATAAAGAGTACATGAAAGGAAACAAAAAGTACGAGAAACTGCATAAGGGTAACGAAAACTTCCTGACTTGCACACAGTCAAGCAAGTCTGCCTGCTGCTTCAGTATAGCGAAAACCAGCGAAGCTTTAGTTGCACGAACAACCACATAGTGTCTGCTTGAAAGGTCCAATAAAACGGCTTTCCGAGCACAGTTATAACACTGCGCATCCATGTGAGGTCTCGCTACAGAAGGCGCTCAGAAATACGCACAGCACATGTTCAGTGCCTGCACGACAATTACAATGTGGGCAAGACGTCTAGCTCGTCTGCTGTGGGACAACAATGACGGTGTTCAAGCCACCAGATAGGCGACATACGTTAAGCTTTATCTACAGTTACGTCACGCAGAATGACAATCACTCGCCTAATGCGGTGTGCTTATTAACTTCTCAGATAATTATCTGACTCAAGTCCTACGGAACAAATACACGGCGACAATGCGCACAAGCTCAATCGAGAAAAAACGTCAATTATTTTCTTTTTATCTTTAAAACACAAGCGTCCCTTTGTCGTGCCTATAACTGCTATGCTCTCCACTGAGAGTGGCGGTATTAAAAATAAAGTAATAAATAATTGATCGACGCAGCTCCCAGAAAAGGGGTTGTTTTAAAGCCAAATCGCTTCGCCAATGCCTTGTTAAAGTAACAGTGTGAACGCGGGTAAGCTATAAACCATAAGCGGTGAATATTTGCGCCCAAGTGTACTGCTCACATCATTAGGAACATCTCATCGTATACATAAATTGTTAGGTGGTGTGAATTTTGGGAGCGTACCAGTGTGCGCTTGTAGCTTGTCTTGCAGTTCCCGTTTTTCAAGTCGAGTTCTCAGACTTCAATTACAGTGCAGTGTCACGCTATGCTTCCTAATGTGCTGATGCCTTACAAAACCTCATTAGTTTACCAGGACTCGCAAAATTTCACTAGGAAGAAGTTCTGGACTATGGAAAAACATTAACTTCCGCCACTCGAGAAGGCAGTGCTACACGTTCAGTACATGCTTGTTACATATCTCGTGGAGTGAATTGTGTTCTCATGAATCATAACGGGGGAGTTAATCAAATTTAGTACCGAAATATTTTAACATTTATAACTTGAACATTCTGTGACGTACGATGTGAAAAGTCTAGTTTCTTTAGTTCATCCCCATACGGGCAACATACGAATATCAGCGACTTGACACAAGACACGAGACACTGCTGTTTACTTACCTAGTAGCTGGAGCAATAGCACTGAAAAACCGTGCGCTGCAAGCATTCCACCATATAATTGCCAAATCACCTCGTCCCCTTATTCTGAAATTTTCATAACGAGCTTTCATTCTTACAAAGCAAGCCTTGTCTTGACGTACCAAGAGTCTATATCTGTGACGTAGCTATAGACCGAACACCCGATAGTGCTCATTTATTCCCAACGCAGGTATTATTACTATTTGTTCGATTACCGTTCTGTTAAAGGCGATCTCAAAAGACGCACAAGTGCGTCTTTCCACACGTTTCGCCTGACGCAACGAAAATGGAGGAAATCAGGCTATAACAGTAAATAAGGTGTCAGCGTAGAGTATCGTGTCACCACTGCTGCCGCCCTTTGTTCCACACACTATCCGAGCTCTTAAAACGGGTCTCTCGGTTTTACACAGTGCTTTTGGCCGAAGTTCGGCCATCTTGCATATGGCAGGTAGGCATGCAGGAAGGCTGGTTTATGAAACTTATGATTTCCTTTTTGGGGTGCAAGTCCGACCTCCACCTGCTCGTGGTGCTCCCTGCCACCCTGCTCATTTTCTGGACGCAGAGGCGAGGTTTTCTCGCACCAGACTTGGCCAGCGGTGCAACGGAGGCGGCAAAAGTGGGCCTGTGGGGCTGCCAACCCCCTGGCCCGAAATGGGTTGGCCCGAAATCGACAAATGAAATGACAAAAGAAAGCGGCCGCCGAGCGGTGGCCGCACCAATCCCGGAGGCTGAGGGAGCGACGCAGGGGCGTGTGATGCGCACGAGACAGAGAGGCCGTCCTCTTGCAGACCCTGTTGAACCGATATCCGACTTAAACAGATGTGCAACTTGTTGCCGAACTTTCCAAACCAAGAGGGGGCTGCTGCAGCACTGCAGACTCTCCAAACACCCAGCCCCAAACACTAACACGGACTCAAATACACCGAACACGGACTCAGAACCATCGTCCACCCAAAAACATCAGCTGGATGGGAGGACTCAGAAAGCCCAAGAAACACACAGTGGTCAACACTCGTGTGAAAACTCAAATATTAATGCAGATCTTCCAACTCTACTAACTCGGGGACTAGTTCCTCGTGTACCGGACAGCAATAATCCGGATGTGGAGGCTGGCATGGCCACCCAAACGACCCAAACAATGACCCAAACAATGCAATCCAAGCGAACCATTAGTATGCACGCCACGAAAACTTTCCAAGACAAACCTCAGTTCACTGCTTCTGCAGTAGAGGGATCAGAAGGCACCGAACCCATACAGGGAAGGGAAACTCCCAGTTCTTCTAGCAAGAGTACCCCTGATTGTGACAACTCAGATTCTGAATTTCCTATCGCACCACCCGGGGGCGCTTTCAATACCCGTGGTGTAAGGGAAGAGCGAAGGAGTTCCGGAATTCATGTCACACAGGGAGAAATTGCCAAGGAGACTGGCCGGCTGGCATCCGCCCCACGAGCAGGGGAGGCTTCACTGGGGGTTGGGCCCGACCCATCCAGTGGCCTCCTGCAGTCAGTCTCGTGCGGCGTGGGCGCTAAGCTGAAGGACCGGCAGCAGATCCGTCTGAGACCTGGTCAGATGTCTACAGGATGGAGGCCGAGAGTTAGGTTTTCTGACTCTTCGGACAGTGGGAGCGACACTCTGATCGCGAACCCCGCTCAGTCTGGGGAGATGGCTGTTCGGACTGCCATCTCAGTAGCACCACCTGACGGGGGGGGCCAGGGGATCTCTAGTGTTGCCATGACGGCCGGTACTGTTGACGACAGGACTGGCAACCCACGAGCTGGGCCAACACCCGCCCCGGCTGACGTGGTAGCGTCTGAATCGCTAGGAGATCTTAGCGATGAGGGGTACACTTGTCCGGAGTGTTCACGGCACTTCTCTTCTAAGACGGGCCTAGGCCTTCATAGACGCCACAAGCACTTTGATGCATTTAATGATGAAATAGTTACATCCCTGCAGAGTCAAACCACGGTGGTCGAAGGAGGAAGACTCCCTCATGGCTCATAAGGAAGCTCAACTAACAAAACAGAACGTTCGTAACATCAACGAAGCACTACACAAACATTTTAAAGATCGTACGTTTGATTCGATCAAGTCTCATAGGAGGAAACCAGAGTATAAGGCATTGGTAAGACAGTTTTTAGAACAAATAGATATAAGTGAGGTGAATCCGATCTTGAATGAACAAGATCCATCAGTGACGGATCAACATAGGGATAATGGTTGCTTGGATACCGTCGACTCTTTGGGTCATAATATAGACTGGTTTACCGAAACAGTTGAGGAGCTTAGAGCTCTCACTGTTAAACAACCGCCGCGCTCATTTCAAGCTCCCAGGTTATGGGAAATCATCAAACGCTTCGTTGATGGGCAACAAATACATACAGACATAAATAACTACATAAGAGATACCTTCTTCGACAATAGACCAAACAGACACACAACAAATAGGAAAACCCTGGATCCAGGTATTAGTCATAGGAAACAGAGACGCCGGATATACGCACAAACCCAAGAAAGGTTTAAGAAGCAGCAAAGCCGCTGCGCCCGCGAAACTCTGGACGGCATTCCGGAAACCAAAGTGGATAATATAGATCAGTTCCTAGATACATGGCGAAACACGATGGAGAGGACAACTCCCACCGATGTCCAGCCAGGGGTACCTCAAAATAGTGCTGATGTAATCAATCCGTTGGGAATTATAACTGCACAGGAAATAAAGGCCGCCATGCCACCTACTAATACAGCTTCTGGCCCAGACGGCCTATCAGCTAAAAGGCTCCGCCAGGTGCCTTCCACGGTCTTACGCGTTCTGATGAACTTGTTGATGTGCCTCAAACGGCTTCCAGTATGCCTAAGAGGTGCTAGAACAATTTTTATTCCTAAGAAACCTGAAGCTTCTTTGCCGGGAGATTTCCGGCCCATCACTATATCCCCAATTCTTCTTAGACTGCTCCACAAAGTTTACGCTAATAGAATAGTCCGCAAGGTGAACTTTGACCACCGTCAGCGTGCCTTCATCCCGGTAGATGGCTGCGCAGAGAATATCCTCCTTTTATCCACCGCAATAGACGAGGCCTTACGTCGACAACGGCCACTCTACATGGCCTCGGTAGATGTGGCAAAAGCGTTCGACTCCGTTTCATTCGACGCCATAGTTCATAGCCTTCAACTGAAAGGCTTCTGCACCGAATTTACCGACTACATTAAAGACTTCTACGATACGGCAACAACTGTTCTCAGCTATGAAAATCGCAACTTACTGATCCATCCCGCTAGCGGTGTCCGCCAAGGCGACCCGCTCTCACCCTTACTCTTCAACATGGTGATCGACGAATGGCTGCAAACGCCCACTTGTGGAACAGCATTCCAAAGTGACGAGCTTTCACTGGATTGTATGGCATTCGCCGATGACCTCATTATCATGACCTCAACTCCCAAAGGCCTTCAATTACGTCTAAATATGTTGCAACAATTCCTTTCCAGCAAAGGGTTGATGATCAATGCACAGAAAAGTTTTACTCTGAGCCTGCAGCCATCCGCCCGGGACAAGAAGACGAAAATTCTCACCGATCAGGTTTTCCACATTGGCTCCGAACAAATAACTGCCTCCTCAACCACTTCTACATGGAAATACCTTGGCGTGTCCTTTGGGGCCACTGGTCGAAGCGCCCTACCCGTCCACAAAGAAGTTCTCGAGATGCTGCAACGCGTCTCCAAAGCGGCTCTCAAGCCCCAGCAAAGACTTGTTATCTTAAGGCAATATTTACTTCCTAGACTCTATCACCGGCTGGTGCTAGGTCCTGTTACTACTAAGCTACTTCTAAAAATAGATTCATCTGTTCGGGCAGCCACACGACGATGGCTTGCCCTACCACATGATGCCCCACTAGGCCTCTTTTACGCAGGCATTTCTCACGGCGGACTTGGAATCCCATGTCTGCGGACATTAATTCCTGGTCTTAGACTCCGTCGCTATTCCTCACTAGCAGACTCCTCCTCAGTAACTTGTAGGGCTGCCTTCCCCATGAGACTCATAAGGACATCCATAAAACAAGCTACACAACTTTGTCAGTACAAGAACACAAACATAACTACATCTAAACAGAACAAGAAATTTTGGTACTCCAGCTACTATAACAATGCCGATGGGCACGCTCTGAAGGGTGTGGCCGACGCTCCGGGTTCTTGCGACTGGATACGTGAAGGAACAACTTTCCTGAAGGGCAAAGAGTTTATTGACCTTTTGAAAATCCGGTCAAACTCGTTAGCAAACTTAACCCGTACGAAAAGAGGCCGGGATGTCGACAAGCAATGCCGCGCCGGTTGTAATTCCTCCGAAAGCCTAGGCCACATCCTACAGGGGTGCCATAGAACACATCACACAAGAATAACCAGACATGACAATATTGTATCATATGCAGGCAAACGACTGGGGGAGGTAGGGTGGAATGTCAAGGTGGAGCCAAGGTTCAAAACTGGCCAGGGTGTAAAGATACCGGATCTGGTTCTCAGAAGGGAGGGCCAGTCGGTGGTTCTAGACGCCCAGGTCGTGGGAACCAGGATCCCCCTGTCGGATGCTCATGCTGCTAAATGTTCAAAATATAATGACCCTTCCCTACTAGAACAGGTGTCTGCAGTGGCGGGGCAGCCTCCCATAGTTTCTTCAATTACAATGAATTTCAGGGGGGTATGGGCCAAAGAAAGTTTTAAATCACTAATTGATCTAGGTCTTACCCGTAATGACATAAAGGTAATGACCATCCGGTGTCTGCAGGGGGGGCTTCGGTGTTTTCGGGCGCACCAACGTATGACCACTGTCTTTGACGGGCGAAGTTAGCGTTCAGGCGTCGTTTCCTCTCCTCTACTTAAGCTGTTAACAGCATGGGTAGTACTGCCCTTATCCAGTACTCAGCTCTTGTGATGGTATCTGTCGGCTAGATTGTGCCCCGTTGCCAGTCACTGGATCCCTTTCTCAGGGCTGGCCTTACGTCTTAGCCGACAAGCCGTCACAAGATTGAAAAAAAAAAGTCTGTCACATCTGAAGCGTGACACTGCTAGCGTCACGGTAACGAGCGCTTGCATTGTGCACTCATCTTTTTCGTCTTCCAATTCACACGAGCGTTTACAGAGCAGACGCTGGCGCATATTTCAAATGAAAAATAAACTTTATTGAAACAACGTTACAGGATGAAACAGTCGTTTAACATTCCCCTTGCACGAGGGTCGGACCAAAAGATGAAATAAAAAGCAGTATCATGATCTTACAACAGAAGGCAACGTTCTGGTACTGTGCGTATTTTTTTTTCTTCTCCTAGCATTCAAGCGTTTAAAGCAGACACCGCAGCTGCAAACAGGAACAAATAAGTTAAGAAACGTCCAAGACGAGTTCCATTACCGGCTAGTGTGCGTTCTTTTGGTCTTGCTTATCTATTCGCATCTGCGGGCATGTTAACCTCAAAGCTCCATCTAGCAAGCAAGACGCTCTCCAAGCACGTCTATACCCAGTGCGATGACATCAACCGGAAAACAAAGAGTGTTGTGCGTGTATGTTACAAGTGCGAAACACAGAACATGAGTGAATACACACGCAGTGATCTCCGAGATTTTAGCATAGGAGGTGTTGCTGCGATAACCTTGCGAAATTTTGCTGACACATTTCGTTTGAAGCGATATTAGCGGTACTTGCGGTGTCCTTGCATTCGATCACCTTCACCTGTGTTAATGAACCAGTGACAGCCTCTCGACTAGTAATTCCCGTTTTCGCACGTTTAACCTTGCTCACGCAAACGATCTCATTGAGATTCACACACACAGCAAATGGAGACATCTAGCGGCCTGTCATACGTGCGAAGGTGACAGCTGCACATGCGTTCATCTGTTTACAAATACATCTTAAGCTGTGCGCCACTATTCGAAAGCAACGACTTCTGTCTAGTCTTGCGTTACTCCACCATACGTATGTTTCCTTCTTTCTTTCTTTAATTTCCCGCATAGCATATTCCCTGCCATACTCTCCCCCTTCCTTTTTTTTTCACTTGAGAATTCGCCGCAGTTGGGACCACAACAAACAAGGCAACATTCGCCAGAGTAATGAACGTAGGCAAGGTTTGCACACTGCACACTACATCTGTTACACGATCATGTCATACAGAGACGTGACCATCACTGTGGCAAGCGTGCATTGGCCACACCTGCGATGAAATTATCTTGACCTTGACCGTGTTGTTAAACGAGCTCGCAGTCAAAGAGACAAAGCGTAACGGAGTGCTTAACGAACCGTCTGGGACATGAGTAGGCGAAGCAGAGGGCGAAAACTACGCTTCATTTTCCGCAGCTTCGGCACTACTGATATGCCACTAATATAGGAATGGCAAAAATCGGCTACATTTGGTGTTTGTATACTCACTCACAAGGCAACAACTGTACTAGCTCCAACAAGATGCTTTAAGTAAAGGCCTACAGACGAATACTGCAACGCAACTCTTTATCTGCGATCTTTCCATTATCTTATAACCATCCAATTGTCCCAATTCCCTTCCTGTTTTTTCAGTTTCCTTCCTTTTGTTCTTGTTGAGCCTATGGCAACACCTAATGTCAAACGAGGCTTCCATTTTTTCTACCTTCTTTGCCTTATAAACTTTGTCCTCATTTGGCGTAGTTAGTTAAGAAATAAAACTGACACATGAGTACCATACGACACAAGCAAAGCAAGGGCGATATCTAGACATCTACGCATGATATCTACTATATGTATTTCGGTTACTCTTTAAACCTGTCTCATAACAGAGCGCGGAAATTATTCTTTTGGACGAGTCACATGAAGACCGAAAGTGCTGCGAAAACAGTATCTCAAGTTATACTCCTCGCATTCCTTTGGATTACGCATATTTCACTATAAACTCCAATAACTTTTTGCAGCTTCATCCTGCCAGCAGCGCGTCACTTGCCAGCTATGCACTGCCAGGGCAAACGCACCGCGCAACGTGCTCAGTAGGTGCTACAGGCCATGCAACACGTAGCCCACAAACTGTACAGTAGAGACGGTAAAACAGCGAACGCTTTGCCTCGTGGTAATATCATACAAGAGGTTGCAGTCACTGTGTAAGCGCCTGCAGAGGGATCACATCTGCGTTCCTGTTTTTCTTCCGTGCTCCTTTTTTTTCAACGCCTTTCCTGGAATAGCTGCAGGAGACCAGTGGTTCACTTCTGGGAGTGCCCCGAGCCCTCGACTACGTGGTTTTATAGGAAAAATCTCCGGGTGCAAGATACGTGGGAAAACGGGTACACTGATAGTTTTCAGGAGGGGATACGTTTCTCGGCGGAGGTTAGCGGCGTCGTGCGGGCGCTGTAGCCTTTTGCTGCAAAATCGGGCGTCCTCCGTATGTTGTAACCGCATGGAAGGAAGTAATTCTAGGTAGCTGGTCTCCGTCGACCTCTACGATTCCCCAACCCCTTGACGTTTAGTAGACCAACGGAGAACCCCCGTTATAATAGAGCCTTATCATAATCACTGGCCGCCCCGAAGCATTGTTTCTGCGTCAACAGGTCTCCCGCTGGCCGCTTGATCTTTCTTGCACCGGAGCAGCCGAGGATTTGGCCGGGTCCGCACTCTCATCTGGACCAGGCCAGTAACGCTGGTATTAGCAGCGGTGCGCAGAGAAGCGTCGACGCCAGTGCCGCGCTGGGTCTCACGGGGGCGGCGGCACTGTAGCGGGACACCTGGCTGCTGGGCGTCGGCTTGAGCGTGTAGACAGCCGTGCGCGGGTACCAGGTGGTGATGGAGACCACGGATTTCTTGGGGCGCCGCGTGCTCGTGCCGGCGGGGCCCGAACCTGCCGTGGGCGCGGAGGAGGAGACGATGGGACTCGGCGAGCCCTCGTTGCTCGACAGCGGCAGGGCTCGAGCCCGGGGGCACTTGTAGGATAACCTGCGCACGACGTGTAAAAGAACGAGTGACTCTTTGCGACTCTACCACGATGACTTAGCTTCAAAAGGCGCACGTACATAAATGCGCACTGAAATAGATAGATAGATAGATAGATAGATAGATAGATAGATAGATAGATAGATAGATAGATAGATAGATAGATAGATAGATAGATAGATAGATAGATAGATAGATAGATAGATAGATAGATAGATAGATAGATAGATAGATAGATAGATAGATAGATAGATAGATAGATAGATAGATAGATAGATAGATAGATAGATAGATAGATAGATAGATAGATAGATAGATAGATAGATAGATAGATAGATAGATAGATAGATAGATAGATAGATAGATAGATAGATAGATAGATAGATAGATAGATAGATAGATAGATAGATAGATAGATAGATAGATAGATAGATAGATAGATAGATAGATAGATAGATATTACGGACATCAGTCCCTTTTCGCGATACCAAAAGTTTCATCTTCATCTTACTTTTTTCCCAGTATGTGCTCTAAAATAGTTAGAAAGGGAATTAGTGAAAATTTCGTAAATGTTCGAGTGTGTATTTTTTTTCTTGTTGCAGCTAATGGTCCGCCTCTCCTAACAATCTAAGTCAATAAACAGTTTTCTGCTATATGCCACATACTTTTAAAATTTTTGTTAAAGCTAACAATAAAAAAAGACGGCATAAGAGTGACTTCAGTACAAGCCTAGCGCAACTCATGTGGCGAGCATAGAGCAAAGGCTGAAGTCTATGAGTGTTGAGTGCTAAGAGAACAGAACAACGCTCCTGTACATTCTCTCTAACGGTGCAAAGACAGGTACGACACAGGGAGCACGACACCGACAAAACCGCTACACCAACTACAGATGGCGCTTGTGTGTGCCGAGTTCTCTGTGAGGTGCCTGCTTTTCGCGCCGTTAAAGCGAATGTGTACAGTAAACCGGGCCAGATTTCCGCAACAACACTCGCTTTTGAGGTAATGTCCCGTCAGCTTTTCCTGTGCTGCCGTGGATGGCGGTCATACCTCCATATCTACGGCTCCGTATCCGCGACGTCTCCGACATATGCATCGGGCTCATCTCGTCTGCGAGCTCAACAGCCATTGCCAGTATCTGCAGACAAGAGCGCTTTTGAGAGAGGTGGGGTGATTCCAACTGTGTTTGACAGATCGATTGGGAGAGTGCGAGCTCTGCCCAATGTACAAGTATAACCACAACACTTAACATGAGCATGCCTTAAGCACATGGCTTTTTCTGTGTGCAATGGTGGAGTTTCTGTGGTTAAGGTGCCCTTCTGACTTAGTGTGTCTTCCTTCTAAGGCATTCGATGTTTTCTCCTCATAGCCAGTGTTTGGTAAATCTAAGCCATTTTATTTATCTGCCTTGATTGCTCCGGCAAGTTCGACGTTGCCCGTACTGGCCCATTCACATCAAGCTGGACACCTCTGCTTTAATAACGCAAAGATCCCACTTCCACTGTCTACAGCTGTTGACGACTACGCCATCTGTACTTCATTACTTCATCTGTACTTCCCATTGCAGCTTTGTACTTTGGGACACCGTCGTCTGTATATTTTGCATGCTGCAACAATGAACCTCCAATGTAATAATAAAATTGATTGACTGGTTTATTGATTGATTGATTGATTGATTGATTGATTGATTGATTGATTGATTGATTGATTGATTGATTGATTGATTGATTGATTGATTGATTGATTGATTGATTGATTGATTGATTGATTGTCTAGGTCAGACAGTAGACGCCGCAAGCAATGAGTGCTGTAAAGCTGACTGAGTAGAAAAGTTACGCTGATGTTCGTAGCCCGGTTTCATTTATCTGAATATATTTAAGCCTGCAATTTAATTGTGGTCAGGTGCAAATCTCTACCCTTTTACCGTATATATACGTACTGGCGTTTTCACAAATAACTAATATTATCTTCAGAATATGTGCAGGTGCGAACTAAGATATCTGGGGCGCTTCGCGAGAAACTCCTGTTTGGTTCAACGGCGTTTAAGCCAGTTGCACGCTGAAAACATCCAAGTATTTAGCTTCAAAACATAGGAACTGAGGTTTCCAAGAAAGCTAAATACTCATTTTATACTCTTTAGTACAAGGGTAAAGGCATTCACTGGCAAGACCTACACGCACTAAAGAGCGTGATATCTCAATGTTTGATATTCTCTCTGTTTCTTACCTTCTGATGCAAAACCTGCGAATCAGGCATCTAACTCTTTCACCTTGTCAAGTTTTCTTACGAAGGGATAACAACGGTTATTACATACGAGGCCCGCAACATTGAGTTGCATGCTATATTATGGCCACTCTTTCAGAAACAAAACCAGGTATGAGAAACTGCTTAATAATAATATTTGAGGTTTTACGTGCCAAAACCACTTTCTGATTATGAGGCACGCCGTAGTGGAGGACTCCGGAAATTTTGACCACCTGGGGTTCTTTAACGTGCACCTAAATCTAAGCACACGGGTGTTTTCGCATTTCGCCCCCATCGAAATGCGGCCGCCGTGGCCGGGATTCGATTCCGCGACCTCGTGCTCAGCAGCCCAACACCATAGCCACTGAGCAACCACGGCGGGTGGGAAACTGCTTCATTCTAATAAAATGTCTGTTGAGGGGAATTCGGAAATTGAGATTTACACGTACTTCCTTTCTCCCTACAAAAATAAAGGTGCCCTGTCAATATGCTCAATTACGCACTTTAAAGAAGTGACATCGTCAACATACCGCATTGTCCCTGATGCAATTCAAGTGCCTCCGCCATTTCCTTCCCTCTCGCAGGCGCCCTAGTCGATCACGTGAAATTTTCTTTTCCCCAATACATGCAATACAATCAATTTTGACGAGCACGAATCGCAAGCTTTCTGCCATGGTTGCGTAAAATTAAATGACTAAATTGTAGGGCTTAACGTTCCGAAACTGGAGAATGGGGTATAAGAGGGACGCCTTAACAAAAATAATTATTTATGACGCTCGGTTGCTTTTAAAATTGCCTAAATTATTATGTTTCTTTGGTGTTCGGTACCCGCGTCACATATGCGTTATGGATTAATCATTGAGCCACTATGGTGCCTGAACTTGTCCAAAGCCGCTCGCGTTGAACGACAGCCGCGTCCAGGTGTGAACTTTCAGTGAAGTGCAGCCAGCAAAGGGAGCAGCTGTGATCTTACACCGTCAATAAATAGCATCATGCGCGTCGTAGCGAGCACACAAAGAAACGTTTTGCTCGCAGCATATAAAAAAAAATTCTCGCTTACGAGTAGTAAGACTTCCCGCAGCGGTCGATGAGGAAAGCCATGGAGTGGTCCATGATGGTCCTCGCCCGGTTTCCGCACAACCTCAGCAGGGGCTCGCTGACGCAGCTCTTGAACTGGCTGTACGAGCTGCGTTCGAAGTGCACGGCGACGGGAGAGTGTGGGCAAAATTGAGCGGCCATCTCGCGCGCGCACTCGTGCGTTTCAAAAACGTCACTCGTACGTATGGACGCGTTAGAATCGCAACGCTTAGAATCGAGTCGAATGCGAATATTCGAGAGCCAAGACGTTCGCGTGTCGAATCGAATGTCGAATCAGTTCTCGTTCCCAAACAAAGTGAACTACAAAAGTTGAATCCGTTTGGCCAAAGGGAGGCTCATTTACGTCATTTGCGTTATCAGCTGTAGAGCTTGGGATGAGAAAAAAAAATGAAAGGGGATCCTATCTGGTTCACTAAGACAATAACAGTAAAAACCAAAGGAATACCACGTCACCGAATGCGGCACATAGAGCTTTGTGTTCACTGAAGACGCTAAATGAAATAGTGAAACACACACATCGTTTTCAAGGGATAGGAACATGAAGAAAGGGGTTAAATAATAAACTATTTTGCCTATGTAAAGACAACAAACTTGTAATCTATCTAAAGGCAAGCAAGCCTTGTTAGACGACTGGAAAGTATTAAAAATAAGTTGACTGCTCTATGCGTTTGCTCAAGAACTGGTGCCTCTGTGCCCCAACCCTATAGCCTCTCGATTGGCACGATAATTCGGAACAGTTGTTACTTACGCCAATCTTTCTCGCTGTAGTCTCCAACAAGTATTGTTATCTCTTATATTTGAAACGAACCGAGTAATACATTTCGAATCTTGACTTCTAGAATCGAATACGAATAGGATATCAAGAAATATTCGATTCATATTCAAAATTTCGAATATACAAACATACAAGTCCAATTTAGCACGTCGACAATGTGCCTTCTTGCACCAGACACGCTCTAGTTAACGAAATGTGATACAAATTTCTTGGCTTTCCTTGGTACTTTAACGCCATGAAAGAAGAGTAATACGTCAACTGCCCTAACCTTCTCTCACTATACTGCTGGAACATGAATCGAGAAATACAGATCTATCTAGAAGACAGCACAGAACTTACATATGCTACCTGAACTGTTAAATAAGTTGACAAAAAGCGTTGTTGTTAGGTTCTTTAGCCAAATAAGGTTTTTTCGGGAACTTCTAATGTGAATGAAATTTCATGACAAAGAGACCCGCCATCGATGGTTAATGTTCAATTAATGAATGGCCCTGTGGCTTCGGATTTAAATGATGTCATTCGCATTTCCATCTGCTTTGACGCCCTGGTCAGCCTCAGTGGGTAGAAGTAATACTTGGAAAGTCAGTAACGCCGCAATTAAACCATGGGCTAAAATAATATTGTTTTTTTCAAGCGCGGGACTTTCAGTATAGAGAACGAGCATGTATTTCTCTCGAAAACCATCGTGTTACACTTACGTGAGTGTCACTTTCCCATTTCACGATTATTTTAGCCGAGGCGTCAATAAATCGAACCACGCGCTGCGGCAATCTCAAAGTCAACTGTAAACAAGGCGATCGAACTAATGCATCATGCGGGTTATCTTACGCACCAACAAATGTGGTCATGCCTGGAGGCCGGGTTGGTCACCTGGTCCACCATGGCTGTGTAGAAGACGCCGCAGTTGTCGACGGAGACCTTGCGGAAGCAGGACGCGTTCTGAAGATACTCTGTGATGGAGCAATTGTCAAAGATCATTCGTTGCTGTGTCTTAGTTTATTTTTTGGAACTTAATCAGTGACTATAACATATTTTGTGATCACAAATAAACGTTCGGCAGAGATCTGCCTGGTTCGGAACAAATGAATTAGATAATAATAAAATTGACTTCCGGGGCTAAACACGCTCCGCGCACTCCTCCCTTAAAATAAAGATACCTGTACATGTGGTGTTTCATTTGTTAGCTTGTTAATTTATACTTCCTTGTAGCCCTAGTGGCCGTTTAAAGACGATGCAATGAACGATGATGCCAATAATATAGCTATACCCGCGCAAACTGAGAAAAGAGAAAATGTGATGTACCGCCAATTGTGATGCAGTTCTCGGTGATAATGTTGCGACCAGCTCTTCACACAAGTCAAGAGAACTCTAGTTTAATGCAGCAGCCGTTGCTTTCTCCCGGCACCTAGTCTTTATTCTTCTTTATTCACCACAGGTCACGGAACAAGTACAAGTCAAGTGAGTGGATAGAGCAGGTGAAAGACGAGATGCCAGGAGAAGCAATGTCTGTTGCAATAAGGTATAGTAGTCTTGCGCTATGTCAAAATGTGTTGAAAAGTATGCATTACTCTGCAAAATAATGATCACGTCCCATCATTTTTTTTTCTTCTTTCCAGTCCTTTTTCAGTCTGTTTAGTACAGGGAAAAATAGAAAAATAAATAAATAAATAAATAAATAAATAAATAAATAAATAGACTATTTATTTACCATAACAAAGAACTGTAAGGCCACCTGGACGACAAACTGCCGCAGCAGCTTGACAAAGACCAAGGGTCTTTTACATGGACCCTGGGCCTTAAGCTGCTGGTGTGTTGTGACATTGAGCTCTTGATTTATGCTTAGATATGCATATTTATCTCCAGCAGTAGGCTATTCAGCCCATCAGTGGCTACGGATATGTGCACTCAAAGACTTGACAATCTTTCCCACTAATGCGGCGAGCTATTAGATGTAATTACCTGCTATAAATGCCTGTTTTCAGTCACACCTACTTTTATTGCGGGACCTAAACGTGTCGATCAAATGCATCACACACTTGACAGAGCGGACTACGTCATTTGCCACAGCACGAAGTGCACTGTCCCGCGAACGTTAAGTGGTACGATGGCTACGAAAACGACAATGAGCCACGAAATAAAAAAGGGATTAAAATTGCAGCGAGAGTGCCGCATGACAATGCAACACTGTTGCAAATGTCTGAAAAGCACTAAGCCTAGTGGGTAAATACACGGTGACAATGTCCGCCAGTGAACAATAACATGTTAAGGCTTTTAAAGAATGAATTCTCCAGTCATTGAAGGCAGTGTACGCCGTACATCATAAAAAGAAACGAAATCAGATCGCCTGCGTACAACCCGCACAAAACCAACAGCCCGTTCCACCGCGTATCTAGGCGTCGATCGCTAGAGTCGGCTCCAAACCAACAACGGGCAACACAGAAGCCTCCGCCATTGTTCGAGGTCACATTCCATACAGCACCACGCAAGAATGCGTTTCCGACTTCCACCACGCTGCATGGGCCCCCCCGTCGTCGAACGCGTCTATTATAAAACACCCATTGTCGATTTTGGCGTCCCGTAAATAAGTGCGACGCGAATAACAAACCTATCGAAAACGGAAGCCCGATCCGGCCGGGCATACCGCCGGCCGAAGCATTGAACGCGGAAGCTTACATGGGCCACGGACAAAGTTTCTTTTCTTTCTTTTTTTTTATCCGATCCGCATAACGCGACAATGCAGCGCGTCGGCAGACACAGGTGCGCTGATCGCATCAGCGAGTCTGCATATGTGGCGGCGCGAACCGTTATGCTGCATCGCGTTGAATGAGACTTTGAGGAAACGACGGTACCGCCTCTTACACACACACACACGCACACATACACGCGCACACACACACGAACACGCACACACACACACACACACACACACACACACACACACACACACACACACACACACACACACACACACACACACACACACACACACACACACACACACACACACACACACACGCGCGCGCGCGCGCGCGCACACACACACATCTCCGCTTCCATAAACTCACCATCCTGTACTTCCTCTGCTGTACTAATTTCTTCCGCCCTATTATATGGCCGCAAAGCTATGGTCCTTTCCTCTTTCCTTGGCCCGGTGAAATCCGCATACAGTGCGGCAGTATCGTCAGCAGGTTTGGTTTCTTTCTTTCTTTCTCTCTTTCTTTCTTTCTTTCTTTCTTTCTTTCTTTCTTTTATCACCCACACAAGCGAACTGATCGTCACATGTTAGCTCCGCATGGGGCTGGGGGTGTTTCTATATAGGTACGTGGCGTGGGTTAATTGTAGATGGCCTTTTTACCTTCCCTCCTTCACTCTTTCTTTGTTTGTGAGCGTGAGTGCGCATGCCTGCATTTGTGTGAGGGTAAAGAAGGGGAACTGCAATTTTAACAAATTAAAGAAAAAGCGATTAGTAGCGCTTAAGTAAGCTTTACTATTGCAGCCGGGTTTCAATGACTGGCTAACAAGACTTGCGAAACAATGGAGGGAGTGGACAACCGGAACGCAGTGAGCGGCAACAAACGGACGCAGTTTGTTCCTTTTATTTATTTTTGTCCCGTCCTTCGCGCTGACGGTACCAATGAGCTGCGAAACAAATCGCGACCTAAACGCCAAATCGAGTGACGCCTAAAGGAATCGACGACACACACACTGGACAAATGATTTACTTTTCTTCTCTTGGGCCTTGCATCGTTTTGTTTAGCATTCGGTTTATTATTGAGTGTCAGTTTATTATACAGCGACAGTTCTGCGGGAACTTCTCAGTGGCATCGTTTTTCTCTTTTTTTTACACTGGGATCTTACGCGCCAAAATCACGATCTGATTATGAGGCAAGCCGCAGTGGCAGACTCTGGATTACTTTTGTTTACCTGGGGTTCTTTAGCGTGCCCCTAATGCATGGGACAAGTGCGTTTCCGCATTTCGCCCCCATAGAAATGCGGCTGCAGTAGCCGGGATTCGATACCGTGACCTCGAGCTTAGCAACGCAACACCACAGCCGCTATGCCACCGCGGCGGGTCAGTGGCAATGGTTCATGTTCTTGGAGCATGATATATATGTTTAAAGACTTGCCTGGCCACGTGCTTGTTGGAACGCTTCACAAAGTAGGTCAGCTATTTAAGATAAATACGCCGCACGAGTTATCATTTACAGTAGATTTTTCAGTTTGTGTTAATTCACTCGTAAATTATCGTTTTGAATTATTAGAATTATGATTATGTGCAAATTACATGTCATTTCGTGCTTTGGACAGCCTCCACTGCGGGACACGACCTCTCAAGGCAAACCAATGGTTTTGATAAGCCCAGATTTCTGTACAAGGAATTTCCATTAATATTACAGCGAAGCTGTTAAGGGCTACTTTCCCCACTATCGTGTCCGTGTGTAGGAAAAATGTATCATCATCAGCAATGGCTCGAGCGTCGTCGCCTTCTTCCACAGCTGACTTCGATGCGGCTCGTCATTCCAGCGTAGAATTTCCCCGAGTGCGGAGCATTGGGAGAGCCGGCTCGTCAGCTGCGAGCTCGCCGTCCGAAGAAGATTGGTGGAGCACGCTAGGGACGCGGCCAAACTCAGTGGAGCCCTGGACTGAGGGACCACCCGTGCTGAAGAGGCTTCCCTTCGACGAGAAGACAGCGTGAAGAAGAGAAGACCTCGATCCGCGAGATTGCATTTATATATTGCATTTTATATGATTCAATAAATGTTTCTATCTCTCTCTCTCTCTTCTGTCGTCGTAATGGGGAGGCCGTGTTGACGGGGGTATGAGCCATTGCTTAAGGGGGCATGAGCCATTCATTGTCCTACGTGACGGACAGATGTAATTTTAAAGCAATTTAATTTTGAAAGCGCGCAAGCGGTAATGCCGGTCGTGTGTTGTTAAAACCACGCCACCGAGCCAACTCGAGACATCGAACGCGAGCGACAACGACGGACTGCGGGGATACCGTCACTGGCGTCCTTCTCTCCGTCGCAGCCGAACGTGTGTTTGACCTCATTAAGAAACCGAAAGACGTAACCAATAATTGAAAAATATACTTTGATGAACCGTCGGGTTTTACCCAGTGATAAACACCGGTTTCAGCTTTGCTGGTTAGCCATCTGTACGGAGTGCTTTGCCTGATAGTTCTTTATTATTAATAATTCGTGGTGTCACCGCCAGACCGCTTTAGACCAACAGTAAAATAATGAATGAAGGAATAGAACAAAAATCAAGCGTCACCAAATCTAGAATTAACCTTCAATTCTAAACGTAACATCATCATCAACAACAACAACATCATCAATAACGATAACAGCCCATTTGACGTCTACTGCACGACGAAGGCCTCCCTCAGCGGTCTCCAGTTACCAGGCCTGTCTATTGCCAGCTGACAGCATCATATTTCCGCAAATTTCCTAATTTCATCACATCAGCTAGTGTTTTCTGGCGTACTGCGCTTCCCTTCCCTTTACACCCATTCGGTAACTGTCATGGACAGCCGGTTATCTGCCCTACACATTACATAACCTGCCAGCTCCATTTCTTGTTCTTCATAGACAGTTTTCGGCAGCCCACTACCGTTTGCTGAATATCGGGTTGCCGAAGAGGTGTACGGTAGCAACAACGCTGGTAGCGACATCTTGTGGCACACAGCTTAACCAGGGGCACCCAAAGGCCTTTTGTTTGGTGGATTTTGCGGGTCGTGCCAACAGGCGCGTTCAGCCGGACGATCTAGACCAGCAAGTGCTCCGCCCGAGTTCTCTTACAGTGCGTCACCACATGCCCGTCAAACCGGTCTCTCTCGGGAATGCAAGAAAACGGGAAGCTCTGCGGGCTATAACTGATCTTTTCGGGAGTGCAAGGCGTTGCAGGAACGCGTACTTAACTGATCGTGTAAAGCGTCGATCCAGGCATTTCGATTCCATTTTTTTTATGTTATTGCGAATACTCCGTAAAAAAGAAAGTATTACGTAAGGAACCGCATGACATGGTCTTTAACGTGCAGTACTTTTATTATTTTCCTCGGACGAGGACACTCACGCAACGTAAACACATTTCAAACGCGCTGTAGTTTGACAAAGCATCACAAGGCGTCTCTTCACTTGTCCCGTCGTCTTCATCGAGGACTGAAGCAAAGATTTCCTCTGTCTCCATTGTTGCCCACGCTTTTTGTTAAAGACATAGAATGACGACTGGAAAGCATAAAATTCGATTTCCATCTACTTTACACCTGTTAGGGACAAAAGGTGCAACAAAAAGTCCAGGGAAGGTCCCCGGAACTTGTGTATTCGGACGACATAGTGCAACTAGCGAACAATCTAAAGGATTTATAGAGACTTGCGAATATAAATGACAATTAATACAGCGACGCACCTCAAGTTTAGCCCAGAGGAATCGGGAGGTAAAGAGACGAGTAATTACGGGGTGCCAATTCAACAGCAAGTCAGAATAAACGTTCACGTATAAACGAAGGAAAGACTTACTCGAACATCCAACAAGGTAATCTGAAAATAAAGGGGAAGCGGAATGCAGCAATAATGAAACGCAGATCACTTTGGGGCCACGTTAAGTATAACCTGGTGCGTGGAATGTGGAAAAGGTGTAGTGATTCCAGCGCTAACGTTCGAAAATGCAATTCTGTGCTTAAAATCGAATATCGAGTGGTGGTTGGAAGTGGGCCAAAGATCGGTAGGCCGGTTGGCTTTGGGAGCCCACGGTAAAACCGGAAGTGAGCCAGTGCAGGGTGACGTGGGTCGAGCTTGATTTTAAGTCAGAGAAGCGCAGAGTATTGAAGAATGATTAAGAAACATGTATGAAAAGTAATGGGCGGCTAAAGTGCACAAGTATCTGTACTTCGAAACTGCAGACACTGAATGGAGGAAGAGGTCAAGAAAGGTGGCGATCAACTAGAGTAATTGAATATGTTAATAGACGACTAGGAGTCATAAACAAGAGAAACAGAGACAGGGCTATGGATGCAAGGAATGTAAAAAAAAAAAAGACCGTGAAGATTTGCATGGTCTCAACGCAAAGGGGAGTGCCTTGCTGTTTGACACCCGAGCTGGCTTGTTGAGGACAAATGAATATACTGGAGCAACTATGCTCTATAGTACGAAGTATACGTCTGCTGCAAAAAATAATAAAATAAATAAAATGAAGCCACTTGGCATATCCTAATGGCATGCCAAGATATTAACCCAGCGTGACCCGTAGGAAGTGTCTACCCTCCAAAGCGTTGGGATCCAAAGAAGTTGGAAGGATTAGCTCGTCAGCAGTTGAGATAAGTAAGAGGTGTCTAGAGTACTGGTGGGAAAAAAAAGCACACTATAGATGGATAGAACCGGAGTCATTGCAAGTGTGTAGGCAGGGTTACAATATAGTTACAAAGGTCGCGTTAAGATCGGGATCACGTAGGCAAAAGGCTAGATGGTGATATATGTCGAAAAACCTGAATTAATCAAGCGGGCTAGGTGGCTGTTTGTCTCCACCCCGTTTCAAAGGAGATGACAATCATCATCATCACAATCAACAACACCACCACCACCATCGTCATCATCATCATCACCATCGTCGTCGTCGTCATCGTCGTCTTCTACGCTACTCGTCATGTTGAACGAAAATGAATTAGCCCCGCTTAGCTTCGCCCTTTAGGCTACACACCTTTGCTCTCCAATTCGTACCTCCTTCTCCTTGGCTCTTAACATTACGTCTCTCATTCCTCGTTCTATCGCTCGTTGAACGACCCTTTGTTTATCCTCAAACACTCATTGCAATACCAAAGTAATTGGGTTGCTAAGTATATACTGGGAAGGATGACGTAAGCCCCAGAAACAGGGAACATACAAGAAAGTGAAAGTGAAAGCTTATTTTCTTTTCAAAGAAAAGATGGCGCCAAGACAAAAGGCAAGAGCCTGACAAGGTCCTGGTCACCCGTAGAACAGCTGGCATTGTGCACGAGCACTTCACAACAAGTTCACAATGAATTTATAAAGCGTTGTAAAAAGCATGAAGCAGTAAGTTAACATGCGTCAGATTTGTACTAGAAAAGAATAAATCGAATACACAACTTATCGTATGAGCGGCATAAAGATACATATCTTTTTTTACAAACATAGAAATGTCAGTCTTAAAAAACAGAAACAATATCACAAAGCTTACCACATGTGATATTCAACATGTGAAAACCTGCAGTTTTCAGATTAGATTGTCCTGCAGCAACGCTGGAGATAATTTGGAGCAAATGACTGAGGACCATAACAGACGAAAGTTGCGAGATTAATATGCAGAAGGCTAAAGTAATTTAAGCGGCCTGGCACGAGAATGATGGTTCATGATTGGAGTTAGCCTTTAGAAGCTCCGCACAGGTACATTCACCTTGGCCAGAGCAGTGTCACGCAGGGGACCCAAGTCATAAGAAAGAAACTTCCGGGCAAATGAAACGGTTGGAGAGCACATGGCGGCAACAATCACGTCATGACTAGCGATTTGTGCTTATCCTTGAAAAAAAATTACAACAGAAACTCCACTGGAGTTGTTGAAGTATGCGTAAACGTTGCGCCACTTGATCACCTCCATGCAGCCTGGTGTCATTATCAATCTTATCTAACTAGATCCGGCCGGTATAAATCTTTATCAACCATTGTCGGTCATTAGGATTCTTATCGGACTAGATCCGAGCCTTATAAACTTTTATCGGTTGTTATCAACCTTACCGGACTCGATCCGTCCCTTATCAGCCCATATCTGTCCTTAACAACCTTAACGGACATGATCCGGCCCTTATCAACAATCATTCCTTATCAACTTATCGCTCCTTATATATCAAGCTTATCAGAATTGCTCCGACCATTATAGGCTCTTATCGCTCTTTCGCACCTTATCCATCCGCGTCGGACCCCTGTCAACCTTGATGAGACCCACATAATCCCCTGTCACACCTTATCATCCTCATGAACTCACTTACTGGTTGTTTGCGTGGCACGACGCGAAGCACATGAGCCCTCAGAGATTAGTGGCATTTTGGTCGGTGAGGAAGCCGCATCCAGCGACCATCGAAACACGTCGAGGGTGTGTCGTGTTAGGCATTAAATTTTCACAAAATCGGAACTTCCTTAATGTATACAATGCTCCAAGTCGTGTGCACACGTGGTCGATAGAGGGCTTTTATTCCACGATCACCAAATCTTTTAAGTAAGCCTTCATAGAAACCGTTCTCCTTTGAAATTTATTTGGCACCACCAGCACAACACATTCATATTATTTAGATATTATTCACCTTCTGGAAGCGTTGGGGCAAAAAAAATATAGAGAAAGGAAGGTGGGTACCACACTCGGCTTCTGCGCGGGGTGTTGTAGGTTCTAAACTCACCACCACCGACCTTCTTTCTTGCGAATTAATTTTGTCTTATAAATTATTTCTTTTTAGCGGTTCATCTTACGTGACGGATAGACGTACTGGTTCCCTCGTCGTGTAGGCACAGAAATGCTTACGCATTTAAAAGTGTGCAATCGCTACATCCAGCTGTACTAAGGTACGGGCCTAGAATTCCATACAAACGTTATGTGCCAGGTAAGAAACATCAAATGAAAGGGGTGTATTCCGCAAGTGTCCACGTGAAGCACATGAGCGCTTGGTATGCTGGTGGAGTCCTGATTGGCTGGGCGGGCGTACGCGTCAGAAGGAGACAGGCACGTGACCCCAGCCCATCAGCATTTCAGCAGCAGACGACACGTCCGCGTACTAGATGGACACTTACAGAATACCCCTCCAGGGCTGCGCACATACGCTATTCCTGGCCGTAGGGCTCCGGGAGGAAGTGGACGAGGACGCAACGGAGCGCGAGCACTTTCAATGACGCGTAATCGACGGGAAGTTCGCGGCGCATGCGCGTTGCATTCCGCGCCGCCGTGTACGGCTGCGAGCGGGACCGGACGCCGTCCACAGGTGACTGATTCTTTTCACGGGCACTGCGGCACGCAGCAGTGAGCGCCTTTCTGCAGCACTTCGGTCGCGCACATTGGGAAGTCGGAGGGCCTCGCCGTAGAACGCTGGGATTTCTCCGCGCAGCAAAGGCATTGCAAAGGCATATCTGTGTGTTTCGCCTCTACGCCTCAAGCGTGGTTTCACACGGGACGATGAACCGGCACTTTCGTCGAGGAAATATTAGTAGAAAAGGCCAGGAGGGAACGTCGAGTGTTGAAATTGAGGCCAGAAAAAGAGGCGGCCCAGCAGGTGATTAAGTAAAGGCAGATTTTATTGCCTCCCACCCCCGCGTTAAGAGCAGGCTCTTCCGAAGAGACAGCGCGCGCGACAGATGCGCGCAACTGTCACACTTACGCGTAGCAACGAGGCAACGGACATAAAAGAAGTATGCGTCGCAATGAACCCCCATAGTTGCGTAAGTATATCGGTAGAAAGCGTATACAGAGTGGTTGACAAAGCAGCCAGGCAAATGCGCATCGATTAAAGCCTGCCGGAAGCCGAACACACTGGGCTGAACACGCCGCGAGCAGGGTCACGTGTTGGACCGACTTTTGTAGGCACGGAAGAAAGAAAAAGCGAAGGAAACGACTTTGCGGATAGCTGGTTTCTGAAGGATGGCTGCCGCACGGGGCGGCGTGCTTTCCAGTTTCTTTCTTTCCTTCGTAACATGCGGCATAGGTATGACGAGACATCACGTGGTACCTCTGTCATCGCAACGTTCCGTCCCTCTTATTTTATTATTTTTTATTAAATTATGGGGTTTTGTGTGCCAAAACCACTTTCTGATTATGAGGCACACCGTAGTGGAGGACTCCGGAAATTTCGACCACCTGGGGTTCTTTAACGTGTACCTAAATCTAAGTACACGGGTGCCTTCGCATTTCACCCCCATCGAAATGCGGCCGCCGTGGCCGGAATTCGATCCCGCTACCTCGTGCTCAGCCCTCTTATTTTCGTTTCGTGATATGGCGTGAACCGCGACCACTAGCTAGTATTTCAGCCCATGTCTCCGAGAGAAGAATTTTTAGTTATTCCTTGCATTTTTTTACGAGAAAGATAACAGAGGTATCTAGTTTCTGTATTTGAATTCAGGTGTTCACACTATCACTACATTTAAAGTCTAGCTAGAAAATTATAGGGGACTAGTTGATACGGCATGACTGCGGCGTTCCTACGTGTTCTACCTTTGCAGTGCCACATATTTGATAGAGTTATAGTTAACCTTGAAATATTTAATTGTTTAACTGAAAGGCATGATAATGTGCGGCTAAATTTAAAAGTTACCACATCACCTCTGCTTCTTAGGAAAGTCTTTATATAGCAGTAGTTTTTCATTCACTCCAAGCCCCATTCTCTGAAAATGTACAACTTTCTTCCCGATTGTATGCATATGCAGCTGCACGAATGGCCCATGAACTCAGAAGTGTCGCCGTCTATAAATCATGTCTACAAATCTGTTTTTGCATGCTGCATAGACACAAATGGTAGCAGAACAAAATGGTAGTGAATAGCACGTTCGTTAGTGCGTACATTATTACACCAGACTAGAGAACTTGAATAGCTCAAATTTGACCGCACACAGAAAAAAAAGAAGTTTCTGCATTCCGATCTCCGTGCATTGTGAATGCTATGGGATCATAATGCTACCAGCTGCATACAGGCCGGCTTTATCGAGTGCCTGCATCAACGTGTGTTGAATGTTCCACGGATCATAACACCACCCCACGCGGCACGTCTCTACTGTTAAATATTATGATTTAGAAAACTACAGGGAATTTGGGTGTCTATTTGAAACAATGATATAATAAACAATACTTGGTACACAAGAGCGTTCCTTGTGCTCTGTACATTACGCGGAAAACGGGCCCATTTTGCCTCAAGATCTTTCTGTCTTTTTCTTTTTATGCGACAGCATTCTTGGCCTATTTGCCCCGTTACTTTTGGTCGCAATTCTATATAAGCACGTACGAGTACCGAAGATCTACAAGTATGGCCAGCAGACTAGAAAAAGAGAGCGAAACACAAAGTGAACGAGGACAATGCTGGACAAGGAAGGAACAAGGACAATAAAGACAAGGAAGCATTTTGTTCCTGTCTGCTGGCCATTGAATAATAATTGACCCATTATTCCAGCTTTAAGCTATTTTTTCAGGTACCCAGAAGTATACACATCGCAAAAAGCAGTATGCGATCGCATGTTCTCACACACATCAGAACTGTAGCAGTACAAATAATGAAAGGAAACAAAGAATGCCCATTTCTGACCTTTCTGGTAGCGCTCTGAGCTGCATATTGCATGCACGGTGTCGATCGAATCGCCGACGGCGTTGTTAAACTTTGACCTCTGGTCCTCCGTGGCACAGTCGGTCACGTATCGGCGGATGCAGTCCACGAAGCGGCTCCACATCCTGAGGAACGAAAGGAGGCACGTCACGTGATGGATAGGAAGGCTGCTGCCACGTTACAATATCTCTTTCGTTTTTTGCTTCAAGCGACAGCGAGACAGATACAACACACACTCATCATCATCATCATCATCATCATCAGCCTGCTTGCGCCCACTGCAGGGCAAAGGCCTCTCCCATGCTTCTCCAACAACCCCGGTCATGTACTAATTGTGGCCATGCCGTGCCTGCAAACTTCTTAATCTCATCCGCCCACCTAACTTTCTGCCGCCCCCTGCTACGCTTCCCTTCCCTTGGGATCCAGTCCGTAACCCTTAATGACCATCGGTTATCTTCCCTCCTCATTACATGTCCTGCCCATGCCCATTTCTTTTTCTTGATTTCAACTAAGATGTCATTAACTCGCGTTTGTTCCCTCACCCAATCTGCTCTTTTCTTATCCCTTAACGTTACACCTATCATTCTTCTTTCCATAGCTCGTTGTGTCGTCCTCAATTTGAGTAGAACCCTTTTCGTAAGCCTCCAGGTTTTTGCCCCGTAGGTGAGTACTGGTAAGACACAGCTATTATATACTTTTCTCTTGAGGGATAATGGCAACCTGCTGTTCATGATTTGGGAATGCCTGCCAAACGCACTCCAGCCCATTCTTATTCTTCTGATTATTTCCGTCTCATGATCCGGATCCGCCGTCACTACCTGCCCCAAGTAGATGTATCCCCTTACGACTTCCAGTGCCTCGCTGCCTATTGTAAATTGCTGTTCTCTCCCGAGACTGTTAATCATTACTTTAGTTTTCTGCAGATTAATTTTTAGACCCACTCTTCTGCTTTGCCTCTCCAGGTCAGTGAGCATGCATTGCAATTGGTCCCCTGAGTTACTAAGAAAGGCAATATCATCAGCGAATCGCAAGTTACTAAGGTATTCTCCATTAACTTTTATCCCCAATTCTTCCCAATCCAGGTCTCTGAATACCTCCTGTAAACACGCTGTGAATAGCATTGGAGATATCGTATCTCCCTGCCTGACGCCTTTCTTTATTGGGATTTTGTTGCTTGCTTTATGGAGGACTACGGTGGCTGTGGAGCCGCTGTGGATATCTTCCAGTATTTTTACATATGGCTCATCTACACCCTGATTTCGTAATGCCTCCATGACTGCTGAGGTTTCGACTGAATCAAACGCTTTCTCGTAATCAATGAAAGCTATATATAAGGGTTGGTTATATTCTGCACATTTCTCTATCACCTGATTGATAGTGTGAATATGATCTATTGTTGAGTAGCCTTTACGGAATCCTGCCTGGTCCTTTGGTTGACAGAAGTCTAAGGTGTTCCTGATTCTATTTGTAGAACACACACTCATTCACAGACAATTCACCGATGAAAATGACAACTTGTCGCACAGCAGAAAGACAACAGACTGTACGGCCAGAATACATGGTAACTAAAACAAATCGGGCCACTCGGCCCCTCAGGACGGGGGACTTATTCAAAGAAGAATTGACGCCCCATAACGTGAATACATTAATCTCGAAACAGCCAATTTCGACATCGTGAACATGCCAAACGTGTCGGCCTTTTTCCGCTTCGCGGAAATCTGGATCACCGGAGGAGGTCACGTGTACTCGGGCTTGCCTCAGTCCAACCGTCACTTCCTCACAAGGCGCAAGTGCGTTTCGAAACGCGCCTACAAGCTTCACAGCGCTCGCGAGGAAACCTCACCGATGGCGACACCCATGTCGTGCAGCAGTCGAAAAAAACCCCGCTGACTCATTTACGGACGAAACTTGGGGACGCCGGTTATCAAAAGACCTAATCTCGAACGACTGTCTTCGGCTGGCTGGTCTCCAGGAAGGCTGCAGCAGACTTGCCCGTGAGCGGCGCGCGCGAATCAGGGCTTGACCAATGTGGTCACGAGCGAACGACAACTACCGCAAAACCCCGTGCGCGCACGTTCTCCGGTCTTTGGAAAGGTCCGCGCACACTTTTTCCTCGAACTGTAACCGGAGTGTGACCAACCCGACAAGCTTAAAGCCGGCATGCGGGCATGCGTTTCTCAATGCATTTTTGAGTAAACCCGGGAAACTCGGTAACTGCATGCACTATGCAGAAAGTGTGTTTTGAATTTCTTCTTTTATACTTGCAGTGGATAGTTCGCGCTAAAGTTACTGTTGAAAAGTATAGACCCCGGGAAAGCCTTTCCTGCACGTGATCAAAAACTACAACAAGAAAATAGCTACACGAGCAACGGTATTTAGAGAACTCACCAACTCTTCGAGCAATGAGTATAATGCACGGAATTACTTTTGGCAGTAATTTCATGAGAAAATTTGTCGTTACTTTCGTGGTTAACTTCCTCCAAAGTACATCTGCAGTGGGTTAGAAACCTAGTCTAAGCCATATAAAAATTTTCGAATGTTCTTTGCCATGAAAGTGTAGACTCTAACTTCGACGTATACCTGCTTCTGCCGAAGATTCCTTAGGCCATCGTGCTGGTCGTTAACGGTAATGCCTGAATTCAAGAGTCAAGCTTCTAAAAGTAATGTCGGTACAAGTGTAGCGTACTGTGAGCGAATGTTATTTACCTACCACTGACTACAAGTTTTTGGAACACGTGACCTTTGCAAACGCTCTATGATGACGGAAACGGCAGAAAAACAAACATTTATACATGCTCAACGCATTCTTTGAGGTTAAACTCACACCGTTCCACTATCGCCGTACACCTACTCGACCCAGGTGCTTCCAAAAGTATTGTTTAGATGTTTGCGCTCTTTGACTAAATAAATTGGTTAAAATAATTCCGGGTGCCCTTGAAAGATAATTTCATAGTGAATGCTACGAAGCCATTGTTTCTCAGTCATGTGTGGTAGTTTACCACGTTTTTTTCTTATATTCTTCATCGTTGTGTCATATACTAAATCAAATAGACAATGTTGTTCGAAGCTTCTAATATCGCATTAATGACATGATGCACACTGAGATAGTCCATTATATGAAAGAGAGGCTTGTCATCAGAAAAAATAGCTTGATAAACAATCACATATACACCGAGACATTCTGGTTTATCGCGTTAGCTTGTGGAAAGAAAAAGGAAAACACTGTATGAGTGGAGTGTACCGTCAGCCACAAAATTTTGTGGAACCCGGAATCTGAGAAAAAAGAAGGTGAATACCTGCACAGCCTCACAACCCAGCCTAGTATTCGCATTTACAACCTCTACCGGTATAAGGGAGCAGCATTGTGATGTTCGGTTTTACTGACTACTGTTGCAGGCTGCTCGGAGATGGAACGTTTTCTGAAATCCTGTGGTTGGTAAGCTTTTGTGGTCGACTGTACGTTAACGGTTGCTGCATCCCTTGCGTTGCTTAGAAACCTTTACTGCCTCATTTCCTCGCGGCCACCATGTCCCAATGTGAGGCTCTAAAACAAGAAATAGATCATGCTAACGCTTTCACTGGAACATCACGATTCTGAAATTACTGGAGTATGCTAAAGGGCGTAAATTTATAAGTACAGCGCGAACTTTATTACCATGGAACTGTTACCATAGAACATGTTACCATGGAGCATGTTCATTAGACATGTGCTGTAAGAATCACTTTTTCGATGGTCGTGATGTCCGGATTCATGACTAATGCGCGCTTAATATTGCAGCAGTGATTAAGAACTAAATACATACGTGCTTTATGCTCAGTGCGGCGACTTGTAGCCAGCACTCTCTCTTTTTAGTCTCCGTAGAGAAGTGACTGCTGCGAATATTTCGAGGGCTGTTCCTTGTCGTGCTCCATTACAGACGATGGGGAAAAGGTTGTGTCATTGTTTACTGCATATTCTTTGCACAAATCAGTACAGCGCGTGTGCTGGTGAACAGCTTTATCGCTGTCTGTCGGTATAACTTCCACCTGACGTCTTTCTTTTTCTTTCACATATTCAAAATCACGTAACATTGCGAGGACGCTCGTTTCTAATACTTCCGCTATCGGGTTAAACTTATCAGTCGGACAAACGGCATTGCACTGCATGTGCGACGTTAAGCGTCTGTTGACCGCGTTGCTCCCGTATACATTGTTGGACGTAATGAGCTGGCTCGTCCTTATCGCGTCTTTTCTCAATCTTATCATTGTGAAGATTGTCCTTAGCGTTTCTTCTATCAGTTGACTGCGGGATACTCAGATTAACCGCGCAAGCAGTGTCAAAGATCTAAAGATGGACAAAGGAGAAACCCAAAGTCAGTAATGCTTTGAAAGAAAGCAAATCACGAGAAATTAAAGTAATTCTGGTGCATTCATGTACAGCCAGTGCTCGTGCGCGCGTTCTGAATATTTAACAGGCAAAGTCGCCAGCCCGCGCGTGCAGTGAATACTGACTTGCACATGTCGTCGACGTCTTCGATTGTGGTGGGGAACATGTACCGCAGGTCGTTCAGGAAAGGCTTGACCAGGTCGGTGCAGTTGTGCAGCTTGGACTCGCAGCTCGAAGGGCCACGGGCGTTGGCTAAGGCGGCCGCTGCGAATTCAGAGAGAGAAAAAAATAATATTTTGTTTTCAGTTAAAGGTAGGCATTAGGACTAAACTTCATAAAAAAAAAGAAATGTCGCTAGAGTTACTTCCTGTTGTCACAACATTCACTGCCTTCGTTCAATTGCGCCTGCTAACGGTAGAGTTAGTAAAATTCTTGACTAAACGAGGTAATCACTGTTACTAAAGGGTCTCAGCTACAAATGTCAAGTGCAGTTAGCTCCAGCGGGTACAATTTTTCCAGCTCATGACATATTTGTCAGACCCGTTCCGTCATGTTGCAGAGTGGGTTCCATAAAGGCATTAAAGGCCAGAAATATCGTATCCAGTGGGGTTAACTGCGTGTGTAATTGGTAGCACAGGCCAATTAGTAGCAGTGATTACCTTGTTTGGTCAAGAATGTTATTAACTCTACCGTTAGCAGGCGCAATTAAATGGAGGTAGTGAACGTTGTGACAACAGTAGAAGAATCGACATTTGGGCGAGTTGGTGCGGGTTGAACATCCTGGTTTCTGTCTTCGTCGTGTTGCGCTACCTCTTTAAGATGTTGTGACATCGGTTATAAACTGCAACGACCTTTTCCTTGAAAGTGTTGTTAGATGTATTCATGTTCTCTTGAGACTTAGTAGTGACGTTTCGGGAAACAAAGCAGTTTGTTCATACGCGATCGCTTCCTGTGTATCGCTTCAAGTTTTTTACGTTGTGTTTTGTGTTTGGAAACAGCACGCGTAAGACGTCAACAACATCTTCAGTGAGACGCACGCTATACAGATGAAAATTCTACAGTACAGCCTCCTGGGGGAGGGGAGGGGCAGGGGCGGGAAGTGGGGTGGTGGTCCTGAAAATTGCGTTGCATTGCTGAGCTCGGGCCCGTGCATTTGATCACAACCGCATTTGTATGCGGGTGAAATGCAAAAAAAAAAAAGTGGTCGTGCACTTCAGGTTCACATTAAAAAAACGCAGGTGGACGAAATTATTTTGGAGTCCCGGACTATGGCGTGCATCATCATCATATCATGGTATTGGCACCTAAAGCCTCAGAAAGTAATTTTTTAAAGAAATTTAGTACAGCGTTGTGATCCACATATCGAGTCCGTTCGAGTTAAAATTAAGTTCTTCGAACTTACTCGGTGGTACGCGATGAAAACTGTTGAAAGCAGGACATTCCAACAGCAGGTACGTGCACAAGCGTTTCGTGGCGATGTCGGCAACATGCACTAGGAGAGCCGAACAAGCACGTTTGCACTCCATGCATGTCTAGACAGTTAAACTTTTAAAAAAGAATATTTTCTGTGGTATCAGTGATCTCCCAAACTGTCAGTTTACAGAAAAAAAACAAGAAAATCTATCTATATTTCGCGCGTGATGTTTCCGAAATTCAAGCATTCATTGGTATCGCCATTTGTTAAAGGTCCTAAGTTTATATGTAAAAAATTCCCTAAAATTTATTGCACTCTACGGTGCTCCATTTTGGGAATTGAAATGCTGCACGATACGTCCACTAATTTGCATCACTCCTGCATAAGCAAGAGAAAGATGTCATTTTCTTGTACGTCACCCAAACTAAACCTTCATGCTTCGAAAAGTAACAGCGCCAAACAGATAAGGACATAGGCAAAGGAGAGGCAGCGCCAGTGTCGTATTTTTCTTTGCCTGTGTCCTTGTCTGTTAAGTGCTGTTACTTTTCGAAACATGAATTAACACCAATACGGTTAAGTATCCTTTCTAAACGTTGAAATTCCCTACACTTACACATGAAAGTTTGGCAACACTAAAAGGAAGAAAGAAGAAAGAGAAAGAGAGAGAACGAAAGAGAGAGAGGGGGGGAATAAGAGCTTGCAGTTGCCTCATCGATAAGCAAAACTAGCAATATGTAATTGACTTCGGTTAAAGATTGAGTCGCGACAAACCTCTGCTACACAAAGAGCTTCCGAGCACCAAACTGCGGGTCAGGCCCTCTGGGGCTCTGGCAGGCCTGCTATTTGTGTTTTTTGTTTATGCATGATAAAGATTGTATTGTATTGTATTGTACTGTATACGAATAGCGCACCACAGCATAAAAACAAAGCCGTTCGCGACTCTTGACAACGACCTCGCGTGCGGCGCGCTTTCTGAGCCAGTGTTACACACGAACAAACAAAACCGCGGGGCGTCCCTTGGCGTATCGAAGTGACGCAGTCGTGCACCCTCGTGTCCAAGCCATCGTTGTGGAAGGCTCTCGACCCTGACCTGTAAGGCATGACCTCCGCGAGACTCGAAAATCGTTCGCCGTCGCAAAGTTCTCAAAGCTCGCCGAGATTGCATGACAATAAGTTTCGTACGACAGTCAAGCTCTCAAAGGGCGGGAAACCCCTTGGGCGCCGACATGCGAACCGTCATGGCCAGCTGATCAGAGAAAGATACGCGCTTACGTCTTATGAGATTTTGTAATGGAAGCGACATGTGGATGGTGGACGGCCTTGCATTTCCGTGTGTCTCTGTGCACGTATTCGTTCCTGCAGGCTTGTCACGACATCGTTGCACGCGATTGTGTTTTGAGTGGAAGCGAGCGAAAGCTTGCTTCGACGTGCCGTAATGTTACGGGAAGATCGGATGTTCACGTGGTTCGTCCGTTGCTGGTGGATATAGCACCCGTATATGCACTAGCTTATGTCTGTCCTCATTGTGTCCTTGGATTTATGCATGCTCAGAGCTGACCTTTTTTTTGTAGCTGTACTTAATTATGTGTTGGTGCCTGTAGGGGGCAGCGGCTACTCTACTTATCTGACATGACAGTTGTGTTATCCTGAATTACTTGAGTACTGTAGTCGGATGTCCACAAGTATAAGTCGTCGGCGTGAAGAGAGTAATGCAAAGAAATGTGAGATACACGGGGACAACCCAGCTATGAAACAATAGACCTGCATAAGTACTTCTATTCGCAGCACGTCAGTCAGAGAAGGCCTGCTACATTTGTGCGTAGAAAGGCACTTCGAGAAATAGGCACTCGTGTGTGTTCGAAGAAAGCCTTACGATGAAACGATGAAACTTAATTGTATTTCACCAAACAAAGCTAAATTCATTCGAACGAACACACGAGGAGCATCTGGATTTGCAGCACTGTAGCAGTGAGAGCGGAACGTATATATGTGCTTTGTTGGAGGGGGGGGGGGGGGGATAGGCGAATTTTTTCTGCAGCACTCGTGCAACGATTTCGCGACAACATCGTCGTCGTAGTCATCATCATCATCATCATCTCTTCAGGACCACTGCCAGGACGAAGGCCTCTCCCAGCCATCTCCAGCTACTTCTGTCTTGCGCTAGTTGATTCCAACTTGCGCCTGCAAATTTCCTAATTTTCCTAACACCCTACATAATTTTCTGCCGTCCTGGACTGTGCGTCAATAGGTACTAACAGGAAACAGGCTCACAAGTAGTCACAGAATTATGTACCATCAAGCTCAGTTCCCTGTATACCCCCTGCAGGTATTGTCGAAGGAAGTACAATAAAGGTCCTGAACATGAATGTCCGTTGCGTTGGAGCCAAACATTTAATGGCTGAGCGAACCACTGAGCACGTTTTCACTGTATTCGATAACGCGAAATCAGAAGCTTTAGATTACTCGTCTCTGATAGATCACTGTCACGTGGCATGATTACTTAAGCGGTTGCGCCTAACACATCTCGGAGGTTGTACAAATGCAATGAGGTTACATGACAGAGACAAAGACAGATGTTCTTTAATGAAAACTGTAGAGGTTTGCCTGGTGCCACACTTAACGGGCTACTCCAGGCGAATGTGATGATACTGGATTGGATGGGAGCAGTTCTACAGTGGAATCTCTAACTGTACTTCCGGTAATCGCATATAAATAGCCTTCATAACGCGATTTAGTCAGGACAGCTCTCTGTAATCATTGTGCTGCGATCTCCACATCTAAATGTAGTAGTAATGGTAGTAGTAGTAGCAGTAGTAGTAGTAGTAGTAGTAGTAGTAGTAGTAGTAGTAGTAGTAGTAGTAGTAGTAGTAGTAGTAGTAGTAGTAGCAATAATAATAATAACGACGATGATGATGATGATGTGAGGATGATGATGATGATAATAAGGATGATGATGATGATCTATGCTCTAAGCTGTACTACCGCACCCATTGCTTCCACCCAGTTTCAATTTTTTCAGATTATCCGTCGTCGCTCTTTCGGCAACGAAATGGTCTCGACTAAATAATTTTGATCCAATTCACGACTGGCGTCGACGTCTCTCTGAAGGTCACGACACGAGTATTTAACGTCTCGCGCGGGGAGGCGGGTTCCGGGAAAAGCACCTAATCAATGCCGCAGTGTGAGCGACGAGGTGGGGCCGAAACGTGCGCGCTTGCTCCCGTGAGACCGCAGACACCGACCCGGGGGGGGGGGCGGTTAGGGGGGGGGGGGCAGCACGCATTACTCAAATGAAGCGGCGACACACCCAGTTTTCACGGTCATACCCAAATCCCTGGACGAAGCGTGGGCGACCGATCCGTGCGACGCGCTTTGCGGATACGTTTGCCGCCAGGGTGCGTTCGAACTTGCAGTCGGATGGAGACGACGTCACACGCCGAAAAGAAGGCGAAATGTTACCGTACATCATTGACTATAAATCAAAACCGACGTCATTTACTGTAAATCAAAAGGTGCCAGAGAGTTTCAGTGGTGTATATCCGTATGTGCATTACTCATTATTCGGGAATACCAGATACCTAGTTCACTGTACCAGATGTATAGATATCCGAAGCTGCACTGGCGTCGACATTTTGTTAAGCTCAGTTCAAACTGAAGAAGTATAGGTATTACTGCTATGTCCAACTATACGTATTCTATTTAGCAGCTCACGTAAACGCGTTTGCCAGCAGCCTCTAATGATTAAGTTATGGCGAGTCCTCTTCTTTTTTTTTTTCCTCGTCGATGATAACTTAGGCAACGTAAAGACGCAAGTAACGTGTTAAATTCTGGGGATTTTACATTTTACATCCCAAAACCATGACATGGTTATGAAGAATGCCGTAGTGGGGCACTCGAGGTTAAATTTGACCACCCACAGGGGTTCTTTAACCTGCACCCAATGCACGGCACACAGGCATCTTTGCATTTTGCCCCCATCGAAATGCGGCCGCTTCGGACAGGATTACATGCCGAGCGCTCAGGCTTTAGCCGCTCAATGCCAATGCCAATGTCACGGCGGGTCGCTCGTAACCTGTTATGATTAAATGAATCATCATTAGGTGTCGCTGCCACCACTGCTAATTTCGTCTGCGTCTTCGGCGTTCCGGTATATAATTACTTAAGCGTTACTCGATATAGGCTGTCCCAGCTATCATTTCTCGCGTTCTTCTTTATAAAATATACAGACCATTCTAAGCCAACATAGCCAATTGCATATTGTTCAGAGCAGAGTAGAATAGCCGCGAGTAATTATTTTGTTAATGCCAATCAATTTAATAATTAATTGCGATTAGATAACTTTTTAATCACTTTCTGAGTGCCGTGCTGTCAATGCGAGTTTGACAGTAATATATACTGTCAAACTCGCATGTTTTCAGCCGGGTAGTTCCTGCCCGTTCATTTTTTTTTTTCGGCTCGTAAACAAAGCCCACGAAAAAAATAACACGCTTAGCCATCCGTCCGCGTCAAAAAAGCAGCGCCCTCCAACAAACTTCATCGCAGTTAGTGGCAAAGCGGTGGTTGATGCGTCGTGGAAAGAGTGCGCTAACTCCTGTCAAGCATGTCTGAGGGCACTGCTTATTGGTGCAGGCGGACGGTGAGTCACGTTATCTTTCTTTTCTTCATGGGCTTTCTTTACGAGCCCGAAAAAATGAACGGGCAAAAACCCTTTGGTTGAAAACACCGGCAGTTTTAGGCTTCTTTCAATTTTCTACAAGTTCTTCAACGACAGAACGGCACTCAGAAAAGTGAATAAAAACTTACTTAATTGAAATTTGTAATGAAAATGAATTGCACCAACAAAACATATGTTACTGCCGGCTGCTCTACTCGACTGTGAGTAATATGCGCGTTGTTATCTTCGCGTAGAATCGCCTGTCTTCTTTAAAGACGGATGCATGATAACCCGTTATATTTACAGGTTTGACTAATGATGTTTCGCAAACCATACATGTCCCTCGTTCATCATGCATCGGCCACCGAGCCGTCTCAGTTTAAATACTCAGCATGTCATATAACGGAAGTACATGAGTAAGCTTCAGGCGGGGTCTCATTTGCCATTGGCTCTTGACTGGGTCAACGAAAACAATATTTCCTGTTACTATTGTGAAATCTGACAAGCCGAGCACCATCGATTGCGTTACTGTGACGTGTCAATGCTATTAAGAATTATTCGGTTTTACGTGCCAAAACCACTTTCTGATTATGAAGCACGCCGTAGCGGAATACTCCGCAAATTTCGGCCATCTGGGGATCTTTAACATGCACCTAATTCTAAGTACACGGGTGGTTTCGCATTTCGCCTCCATCGAAATGCGGCCGCCATGGCCGGGATTGGATCCCGCGACCTCGTGCTCAGCAGCCCAACACCAGCGTCAATGCTATGATAAAATGCCCGAATATATATCCAGTTTGCGTGTGCACCTCTCAAATAAGGACGTCTATGACATTTTCACGGGAGCCTTACTGGGCGCCGCCATGAGTGGTCTCTCCGATGCACGCGGCGGCTATCATCGCCCAAGAAAGGCCGCTAACTTCCACCGTCGTGCATAGATCTGCACACTGCAGACAAACATCCCACGGATTTTATAGGGTTTTACGATTTTCAGTGGACTTCTGTCTCTAGGTAGTTATCACGTGCCGTCACGAATGCAGATTCTGACCCTGCTATAGTATCGAAACATGGCGGCCACGATGACCTCGGTACGCCGAATTATCCCGAGTATACTGTTTTGCTTTTCATTGTGACCGTTTTTTCACCAGGTTATCTCTCTTATCAATTCGTCCCCCGGCGCAAGACGCACCAGTAGTGCTGCCATGCTGTCGCGCTTCTCGTGTACAGGCAGTGTCTCGACGTGCTATAGTACCCCAAGATGGCGGCCACAATGACGTCAATGCGAACTATCTATACGCTGAGCATACGCATTTGCGAAAGGGGAAAATTCTCGGGGAGACCATGAGATCTACGACTCGCGAAAGTGTACCAGACTGTCTTAATCGGTCACGTCTGTGATTTGTCGGCGTCTGCAGGCTCTCCTGTCACGACAGCTGGCGATCGACAGACGCGTTTTTTTCTCAGTGAGGGGGTAGGCAGCAAGTGCAAAGAAATCAGTGGACATGACTCATGATTGATTGGCGTTATCTCCAGTTCACGAAATTCTACACGGTTTCCATTTAAATTACTATTTATTGAGGTCAGCGTGTCGCCCTAGAGAGGGATTTATCCAGATGCGTTTTGTTTTCTTCATTCCCTAATTTTCCCCAAAGAGATAAAAAAATAATAGAAAGAGAACCTGTATGTTTCAGAGGCCGTGGAAGCTGGGTTTCGCAGTCAAGGATCGGGCGTGGTTCCACGGGACAGCTCCCAAGAGCGCTGTAGTAGTTTGGGCGCTGCGTAATCGGCAATTATTATAATGGGGCGCAAGCGAGCCGCTGTTCCTATCCTGTTCATTCTCTCCCGGGTCGTTATCAGGGTCGCCAGAACAATTTCCCTTGAACTAAGTTTTTTTGAGGGCTCGTTCATTCACTAGGTCGACTCGATCCATTTTTTTATTCCAGCGTCAGTAGTCGCAACGAGTGCGCCCGCAAACAGCGGTGAACGAACAAGGGATGCGAAATAAATAACAAAGCACAGATTGCCAATTTCATTTTGTCATTGTGGTCAGTCTTACCAGTCGGCCGTGACATAAACGTCAAAAGAAAATATTTGGCCAGCGAGATTTTGAATATCCAAGGCAAAGAAAAGGTTTGAGGCATCCTGTTGTGTGACTTTTTTGGGGTATTTAGGAGCGAACTGCCTCTTGACCTCACTAATTACCTTTTCGAATACGTACGCCTGAACATATTTGCTTAGGCACGCTGTATGCGTTATAATTTGCAATAGACGAGAACTGCATATTCGACCTTACATGTTTAAAAGGGACGCAAGATGAAAGTACCGCGAAATCTATGTCGTCAAACTCTTAACGCTAGAACCTCCTGTACTTGTCTTATCTCTATAGTAAGCAGCGCACCGCTGAAAAGGTAACGACAGCATAGACGCTTGACTAAGTGATGGTGTTAACAAGACGTCAGCGTCTTCTATGCCACAAGGCGAGCGAGTCTGAATCTGACCAGTTAATGCGACCAGCTGTATCAGAACTTGCAGTGTGACAACATTTCCGCGACACATTGCATATGGTGGAAAAGAGCCAAGGAGGACAGAGCAAAAGTGTGATAGGGATATTCTGACGCGTCCGTTCTCGCTGACGTTCGTTAGTAGAGCACGGAGGGAGGGAGGGAGGGAGGGAAAACTTTCGAGAGTTTCGCGGTTATGAGGTCTCCGTCGTCTTCATCTTCTTGGCGCTGGCGACTGGAGACCTCTTCAGCAAGGGTGGGCCCCTATTCCAGGGCTCCACTGAGTCGCGCTGCATCGCTCGCGTGCTGCACTAGGGCCCTTTGGGCCGTGAGCTCGCTGCTGGTGAGCCGACTCTCCCATTGCTCCGCACTCGGGTGTTCGTGTTTGTGGAATGCTTTATTGCGTTCGCACTCCCAGGTGATGTGTTAAAGTGTAGGTTTGGCACCGCACCAAGGGCAGGTGGCCCTGTATTGGGTCGGAAACATCTTATTGAGTACGTGTAAGTTGGGGAAGGAGTTTGTCTGTAGTCTGCGCCAGCTGGTCGCTTCCTCCTTTGAGAGGTCTTTGTGTGGTGGCGGATATCTAATTCTAGTTCCTCTATGTAAGTTCAGGGTCTCTGCGTATCCCCCCTCGCAAGCCTGTAGGTGGGTCTCCGGGGCATTCGACCACCCAGCTCGGAACGCTTCACCTCGAGCTAGGCTGTCTGCCCTTTCGTTCCCCACTATGCCTACGTGACCCGGGATCCAGATTAGTTTGTGTCGGGGCTTTTCCTTCTCGGCGGAGGTGGCTCCGCTGAGTATTCTGAGGGCAGTTTTGCTGATTCTGCCTCTCGTGTAGTTTCTGCACACCTCTTTTGAGTCCGTCAGTATGTTGAGAGATCGGCCTGTTCTATAACCTTCCGCTGCCGCCAGCGCTACGGCAATCTCCTCGGCCTCCGCTGTGCCAGCGACCTTTGCTGTGGCATACGTGATAGGGTTTCCTTCCCTATTAACCACTACCGTCGCGGCTACGCGTTCTCTTCCGTGTGGATATACGGCGGCGTCCGTGTATACTGTATTGTCTAGCTGGGCTAGCGTTCTCTCAACATATTCGGCCCTAGCTTTTCGCCTGTTTTCGTGTAAGTTGGGATCCATATTTTTTGGCAGTGGTCCCACATTAATGGTTTTTCTGAGGTGGTCCGGTACGTCCGCGTATCTGTCTGCCAGTCCGCTCGTATCCCGACCCAACCTCCTCAGGAGCGCTCGTCCCGTAGGGTTGCCTCTGAGTCTCGCGGTTTGCGTACCCAGCAGAGCCTCGGCGAGCTCGCTGAAGGTGTTGCTGATGCCCAGCTGGAGCAACTTCTCGTTCGACGTGTTTCTCGGTAGACACAGAGCCGTCTTGTACGCCTTCCTGAGGATGGTGTCTGCTTGCTCTCTTTCTGCCTTGGTCGTCACGTGGTACGGCAGGGAGTACGTGACTCGGCTGACAATTAGACTGTTGACTAGCTTCAGAGTGTCTTCTTCTTTCATTCCGTATCTCTTTTGGGACACCCTATTGACCATGCGGCCCACCTGTTCCGCCGCCTTGCTCAGCAGGCTAATGGTGTGGCTGCACTTCCGGCTGCCTTGTAGCCACATGCCCAGGATCCTAATCATGTTCTTCTCCGGGATGTTGTGTCCCTCGAGGGTCACCTCCAGTGTCGCTTGCGTTGGGTGCTTGCCGACCCTGAGGAGCTCCGACTTCTCCGTGGAGCATCGCAGTCCCCTTTCTCTGGTGTAGTTTTCCACGCAGGTCGCCGCTTCCTGCAGTTTGTCTTGCTTCTCTCCGAGGGATCCTTGGGTGACCCAGATTGTGACGTCGTCGGCGTATATCGCGTGCTGGATGCCTCGGATCTCCTTAAGTTTTCTTGCCAGGCCAATCATTGCCACGTTGAAGAGGACGGGCGATATGACAGATCCTTGGGGTGTGCCCTTGCACGGCGTGGGGAAGACGTTGCTTCTCAGCTCGCCCAGCCCCACCGTCGCCGTTCTGTTGCTCAGGAAGTCCCTGACGTAATCGTGCACTCTCTTCCCGCAGTTTGTGTTGTTGATGCCCTCCATGATGGCCGCGTGGCTCACGTTGTCGAAGGCCCCCTTTATGTCGAGGGCCATGACGACGTTTTCGCCCGTTTTCGACATCGTCTCGAGCACTTCCTCCTTGAGTTGGAGCAGCACGTCTTGCGTTGAGAGGTTGGCTCTGAAACCGTACATACTGTCCGGGTACCATCGCTCGTTTTCCAAGTGCGACTGGATTCTCTTCGTGATCACTTTCTCGTACAGCTTGCCCAGGCACGACGTTAGGGATATCGGCCTGAGATTTTCTATTTGGAGTTTCTTCCCTGGCTTCTGAATCATTACAACGACGGCGTGTTTCCACTCCGCCGGAACTCTTCCTTCTTGCCAGAGCTTGTTGAGGTAGGCCGTCAGTTGGTCGATGGCCTCGTCGCCGACATTTCTGATTAGCGAGTTCCGGATTTTGTCCGCCCCCGCCGCCGTGTTTTTGGTGGCCGATCTTATCGCCTCGACGACCTCTTCTCTCATGATGGGTCGGTCCGTAGTAGGGTTTTCTTCGCCGCGGTATTCTTCCTTGTAGCTCTCGACCTGCTCTTTGCCGTAGCATTTGACCCGGACTTCCTCAAGGAGTTGTTCGTCTGTTCCTTCGTACTGGAGGACTAGCCTCTGTATCGACTTGCTGCCTTCGGATTTGTTTTTGCTCGGGTCCATGAGGGCCTTGAGGATTTGCCACGTTCTGGCCGTACTGAGCGTGCCGTTTAGCGAATTGCTAAATTGCTGCCACCCCTGTCTGGCCAGCTGCGTCGCGTACTCCTTCGTTTTCTTGGTGATGTCCGCAATTTTCTTTTTTAGCTTTCTGTTGAGTTTCTGGCGCTTCCACCTCTTGGTGAGCCCGCGTCTCGCCTCCCATAGCCTGAGGAGCCGCTTGTCCACCTCCGGCGTCTGTTCCGTCCTGTCTACTTCCTTCGTGTATAGGTCTTGGATTCGCCTGAGTTGTTGGCTCCACTCTTCCGCCGAAACGATGCTGCCTTCGATCTGCTTGCAGTGCGCTCTAAAGGCGTCCCAGTCCGTCAGCCGAGCCGTGCCAATCTTCCTCCGGACGTTGTCCGCCACCGTGCTGATCCTTATTATGTGATGGTCGCTCCCAAGGTTCTCGAGCAGGTTTTCCCATTCCGCTTGTTTGGCGCCCCTGATAAAGGTTAGATCGGGACTCGTGTCTGGACTGACGCTATTCCCCTGCCTGGTCGGTTGGTTCTCGTCGGTTAGCAGCTCGCACCCTACGTTCTCTGCCGCCGTGCAGATGCCGCGCCCCTTTTTGTCCTCGTTAGTATAGCCCCATCTCGGACTCTTGGCGTTAAAGTCGCCCGCAATGATTAGAGTATTCTGCCCCGCTAACTTTTTCGCCTCCGCAAAGAGCCTAATAAAGTTCCCCTTTCTTTGTCTGGGTGGGCTATATAGATTTACGATGTAGGTGCTCTTGGCTTTTCTTTTCTTTTTGGGAATTATCTCCGTGATTACGTGCTCTATTTGGGTATCCTCTATCTCTCTGTGTGCTATGGCTACTATTTGTTTGCTTATGAGGGTCGCGGTGCGGCCGCTCTCTTGACATGTGTAGCCCCTGAGCGTTGGGGTGCTGTTTGTTTCTTGCAACATGATTAGATCTGGTGGGGTTCCTCTGGTGTATATGAATTGCTGTAGGAGGCCCTGCTTGCGCTTGTACCCCCTGCAGTTCCATTGCCAGATTTCTAAGTGTTGTTTCCGTTCTGCCATGTCTGATTATTGTTGGTTGCGTTGGGGGTTTCTGCGCCGAACCTACGTTCGTTGTATAGTCTGTCTCTGGCGTCGTTGGTGGTTCTTTGCGTATTCTGATTCTTTACGTAATTTCGGAAACTCTGCTCTTGCAGGGCAAACTTTTGTTGTGTTTGCTGTATTTCGCTTTGCATCTGTTGCATTTGACTTTGCATCTGGCTCTGTAGATTCATTATGAGACTTCTGAGGTCGTCAATGGGGTTCCTCTTCTCGTTGTTTTGTTGTGCCAGCTCCATGGTCTGGGGTGGCGGAGAAGGTGTGCTGGTCGATGTGTAACCTGCCCTCATTTCTTGTTTTTCCCTGATTAAGTCGTTTAGCTGTCTTTTTAATTGTCTCGATTCCTCGCGACTTTGCTCGAGTTCGCGCCTGAGACTTTTGATTTCTTCGATTAGTTGTCTGTCTTGTGTTGTTTGTGTGTTGTTCGAGTGCGGTGCAAAAAGCGATTTGGGAGGGCCGTCTCCCCAGCTCACCTTAACTCCTTCGCCGCTCTTCTTTTGCTGCTGTTTCTGCTGCAGCTGCTTCTTGTCGGTGTTGCCCAGGCGTGGGTATGACTCGTCCCGGACGGACCCTCGGCTTCGGCTTCGGCTTCGGCTTCGGCTCCTGCCGCGGCTGCGGCTCTGCGATCCGCTCCGGCCCGTGCCCTGGCTCTCGTCCCGGAACCATCGTGGTCTTCTTCCTCGGCTTCGGCTTCTGCTGCGCCGTAGCTGCTGCTGGGCGCCCCATCGCAGCTCGCTCGCCGACTTGAGGCGTTGTTTGCAGTCTCTCGTACCCACCGCGTGGTCGCCGCCGCATAGCAGGCACTTGGGCGTGCACTGGTGCACCTCCTCCGGGTTTTGGCACGGAACAAAATCTCAAAGTTCACTAAGGTGTTGACATTGACCAGTAGGTTGCGTTCAATTAGGAAGATAGCAGAAAAAGGAAGCACAGATGAGCGAGAAGGAGACAAAGAAGAAAAAAGCTTTCCCAGCAAACGCTCTAAATCTGAATCATAGATATCCAAACGCGTAGTACTGGAAAAGGCAGGGAAATTGCCTTCATAAATATGCGTCATGCAAAGAACAGGTCACGGAGACTGTCATTAATTGCCGGGCGGTTCTGCGAAATCTACGACGATGAAGAGACTGAGCTATGTATGTATAAGGCCGCGATGTCGACAACCAAGTGCGTCGCAGGTCTTGCGACATCGAGGGTCCCAACGTCCGTAGCCCCGCATTGCGCCGTGGTCGACTGTACCGCCGGTAGCGCCGAAACGATCCGGCATGCCGGGCACGATCGGTGTCGACAACGCCGACCCGCCAGCGTCCCGCCCACCGGCTCAACTAATGTTCGCCCACGCGTCGCAGCCCCGAAAGTAGGGTGGAGAAATTTCCGAGTGCATCACGGTAATTGATGACGTCAATTGCGACAGAGTTCAACGAGACAGCTGGCGACCGTGGGGACCCTCATGAGCGAAGCCTAAAAATCACAGTCTGCGAAGCAATTGGGACAGCCTTCCCTGATGGACGACAGGAACAGGGCAGTGACGCGCGAGAGAAGTTGTTGACGTCAGCAATGGAGGAGCGGGATTAGACAGATGTCCGCGCTAAGGTCTGAATCTGAGCTAGTCGAAGGGAACGTGACAGAAGACGGAATAAACTAGGTGAACGCGCGCGCGCGCGCGCACACACACACACACACACGCACGCACGCACGCACGCACGCACGCACGCACGCACACACACACACACACACACACACACACACACACACACACACACACACACACACACATGCGGAGCGCTTTTCAGCAATTTGTGACAAGATTCCTGAATGTCCTGCCAGCAGGCCAAAGGGTCCTTGTCGGCGATATCCGCTGGTCTATAACCATTACTCGGCGTGTTGGCTATGGCGTCTCGCTGCTTAGAACTAGTTGGCGGGAGCGATGCTCGACCATAGTGGCCTTATAGACCAATGTGTGCGAAATGCTAGAATGAAGCATTGGGTATTCGAATTTAGGCTTACGTTACGAAATCCCTTGTGGTCAAAATCTATCTAAAGTCCTTCGTGACAGCGTTTCCCATGGCCCCAGAGTTGCCTCGGGACGTTAAAACTCACGAATCGATCAACCAGTCAGTCTTGAGCATTGCTGAAAAGTATAGTCAGCAACAGCAATGGCTTTTGAGTAACATCGTTTTGGGTGTTTAGAAACAGCTTATTACTAGATTGGAGCGTTCTTCAAGACGGAAGTTTGTTGAATCTTGTGCCACGTTTACAGCCCACATACTCTTAATTCTTTCCCACGCTTCATCAATGTTATACAAAGTAATATAGTCACATAATGATGTAACAGACACTTCACAGATTGCTGCTTTTTGCCAATACATTTGCACCATATTCATATATAACAGCATAGAATTATGTAACATTTGTAACGCACTCTTCGCAAATCGAATTTTTTTATTCGCGTCATGCTTTTCCTATGTGTGCGCGCGTTTATATACTGCTAAATGCGATATCACTGGAATTTCAAAAACTACCTTCCCCTGTTTTGAAACCTCTTGTGTGCCAGCGTCTTCGAAAGGATGCTTCCCCGTCATTCTCTAACTCGTTTGACAGGAGCTCCCACAACAAAAAAGTCATAAAGGGGAAGTTTATTTGATTTTGTACCGAGGGAGCATCATAACCAAATAAACGCAATATAACAATATTATAACCACACAGACTGGGGAGGGACTGGAGGTCCCTCCCTAGTCTTTGACTATGGGACCTCCTAGAGTTACTTTTTCTGTAAAACATTTCAAGCGCATCAATAAACTGAAACTGAAACTTCCACCATTTGGTACATAAATGAACGCAATGCCTAACGGCGGACATGTACTCGAGCAAGAAGCAAAATGAAATGCACTGCTTTGTCCCGAACTTGACGGACATTATAATTTATTCAAGAAATGAAAAGGTGAGGCAGACAGTTGCGCACTCGCGCACACGTCCACGCGTTCGCATGACCGGACGTCCTGCAACCCCCCCTGTAGCTACACCAAATAAGCGAAATATAACACGCTTGGTTATAGTGCGACTTAACAGCAACTGTTAACTGATTTCCCAGAATCCGAATGAAGCGGACGGGCCATCGTCGGAGTAACGCATCCTCGTCAAGGCCAAGAAATTCTGTGTTCAGACATTCTGACAACACACGTAGGCGCAGCAGCACCTCCAGAGATAACTTGAAGATGTGAACTTTTCTGAAAATATTAGCATAATATGGGACTCGGTATACGTCGGTGCGCAGAAGCGAACATGATTCGCAGGCTTTTTATCTCTGAGCTGAACAGTCAATTGGTGCGTGAACACAACGTGTTGTATTTTTCACTGTGGCCGCAGGAGCTGTTTGCACTCCTTGAGCGCGTCTTGAAAATGAAAATTAGCAGAATGCCATGTTTACATGGAGTGCGGTAGTTTTACTTGCCGGAAAAAGTTTATTTGTGGCATACGTAACAGGGGGAAATGTTGCCGTTTCACTCTAACTGCGAGTCGGTGACAGGGATAGCTAGCACATTAAACTCAATAAAGCTGGCATCGTATTGCGCAGTGTTAGTTTAAAAGAGAAAAAAAGCATACGCAGCAGTGAGCAAAACAACTCTGCGCTGTCTTCGCTCGCTTCCGTCTTTCTGTGCTCGCCGCTGGCTTCGCTCTATTGTGACTAGACGTCGTCGTGGGTGATAGCTCCTGGTGACGCCGAAGATGCAGCTGAGAAAAAACGATGCATCTTTTCTGTACATAATAAATCAGCGAACAAATCGACTCAGTACAAAATGCAGAGAAGGGATTAACTTGACGGCGCGCCATATGACCAGTCGACACCTCTGCCTCTGCGCCGCGCAGTTTGTCACTGGTTTTATCGTTTAAGCATGAAGAATTGTCAGATCAGGGCTCTCCAAATCAAAGACAGATATTTATTTATTTATTTATTTATTTGTTTATTTTTATTTATTCATTTATTTATTTTTTTATTTATTTATTTATTTATTTATTTATTTATTTGCCGTTTTGAGAACGTTGACAGCTTTCGCCGCAGCCTTTCTACAACATTTTTTTTTTTGCGAAATGATATACAGAGAGATAATATAGACATGAGGAGAGGCGCAAATACAAATACGGGCACACAATGACGAACGGTACACGCGGTGCTCACCGCAGAGACAGGCGGATTGCGTCGGTAAAAGTGAGCGTCTACCCCGAGGAACATGTTAAAGGCATGGAACGCGTAGGGGAGGCCTTTCAACAAGGGCCCAGGAAGTTCGTGAACGCGGGACACCGAACGACCACCCTCGGGCATGTCGCGTCTGGCGACGTTGATTAAGTCGGGCGGTGCGCACGTGCAACAAAACAGAAACAATAAATTCAGACGAGGGCATCCACACAATCGATTCGCCGATGTTTATGCGTTCGTGGGCTTCCTGTGTCGATCGTCGAACGCGCATATATAACTTTTCAGCGTCACGCGAAAGTCGACGCCGTGCGATGCCTTATGCACGGTATAGGGACCGAGCTAAGGTCCGCTACAACGATGTGTGAGTCAGCGAGCGAAAGACGTGAGAACCGTTTGGACCGATGGCAGGAGCCCAAGAAGCGTTCTTTAAAATTCTTGTTCCATTTTAATTTCACAGCACGAGGCACGAGACACAGGAGCTGTAGCGCGCCATGTATAAAGGGCGGCGGAGGAAGATGACAATGGATGCCACAAGCCCCTCCCCCCCCCCCCCCCCCTTTTCGGAGAAGAGCAATGGTGCAGCGGTGTCCAAGAAGCAGCCTTTGATGCCAGGCGATCGGGTAGATCCGTCGTTTCAGCGGTTGTAAAGTCATTAAAACCATGATATTGATGGCGAGGTCGTTACGTAGGCTGGTTTGACCCTGTCTATCGCCGCGATTTCTTCAGGTCCGTTGACGTCTATGGTAAAAGTATTTTCTTTCCGCTTGAGTACCTTCAAAGGGCCGTGGTAGGGAGGCGTACGAGATGTTCGAATTCCTTCACGCTGTACAAAAACGTAGCTCCCTGTAGGCGAGTCTTTGCTGACAAAAACATTACTCGAGGATGCAACCGTATGAAAGCAAGGACGCAAACTTGCAAACAGGAACCGGGGGTTCTGAACATAGCTGTCTGAATCTGGCATGATAACAGTGGCTGGTGCGAAACATTCACCGGGAAATCGCATAGACCACTTCCGTGGCCGTGCAGGCGAGGTCATGCTTGAAAGATGAGCGCACGCCTAGCTGGACGAGGGGAAGGTCTTCAGCCCAAGAAGAGTGAATCTGGCGGGCCATCACGGCGGCTTCAAGTTGACAGTGAAGGCGTTCTACCATTCCATTTGCCGATGGGTGATACGCGGCAGTGTCGACATGGCGAACGTCAAGCCGCCACGTGAGTTCGCGGAAGAGATCACATTCGAACTGTCGGCCACGATCGGTCGTAACAACGCTGGGGCATCGGAAGCGCGAGATCCAGCCACTGACAAACGCGGAAGCCACTGTAACTGCCGTTGTGTAAGTGAGAGGAACGCTTCAGGCCAGCGGGTATAACGGTCTACACAAGTGAGTATGTATGGGAGGACCTCGGTATGGTGGCAGTGGGCCAACGATGTCGATGTGAATGTGATAGAACCACGGGCGTAAGGTGGACGAAAAGAGTGAATATGCGTGTTGGGGTGAAAGCATTCACGAGGCCAGCGATCGACGCACGTCAGAGTTCACGCTCGGCCCCACAACACGGGAAGTAATTAGACGCTGCGTGGCAGGTGGACTCAGGAATAATTTAGACCACCGGGAGTTCGTTTGTGTGCTCGCAATGCACCACACAGGAGCATTTTTTTTTGCATTTCACTTTTATTGAAACACCGCTGACATGACAGAAAGAGATGTTGACGTGCAAGTACGACCCCACGGCTACTATACACTTCTCTCTAACCAGGTAGACCGATAAATTTTCTCGTTGGACAGGACCTTGGAACCATGGCCTCGCATATCACAGCTGCTGAAGGTGACAAAAGCGCTGTGGCGATTCCTGTGGGCAGCCGCACACAGAGCGACTGTCCGTGACCCAACTCCGAGCGTTTTTTACGACGTCGTTGCACATGAATCCTCGACTTTCTCTCTTTGTCTGAACACTTCTCATTTCCCCTTCCGATCACCAGAGTAGCCAACCGGGCTCATTCCTGGTTATAACCACACTGCATTTCATTTGTCTTTTTTTCTATCTATCACTCTTTTGCTTCCATTGCAGAAGGCAGAGCTCTGAAATGAAAGACGACACAACGTTATTACCAACGTCCCGACCACAGGATCACCACGTCCTGCTTTTGTATGAGCTGACTTCACGGTTGTAGATGAAACGCGCGCTTCCCGTATAGCAGGGCGTCATGTGTCGGTGAGTGTTCTTCGAACAGCATGCGTTTTGTCGCGCGGTGAATACATATTGTGTGACCTCGGCGAGCGCGATCGCCGGTCCCTGTCGAACGGAAGCCGAGGCGGAAGCGCTGCGTAGCACCGAGAGGTGCCGGCCAATGCGCGATTCCACGGATCAGTTAACGCCGCCTTCCACGCACATATGAATGCGACATAGCCGCTTTTTCTTTTCTGTTTTTGGAAAGGGTGGTTGGGAAGGGGGGGGGGGGAGCTCCTCATATCCGCTTGCATGACGTGACCCATCGCCTGTTCAGAGCAGCAGCCCTTGCAGTGCTATCTACCATGGTTTTTTATTTTTTTTATTTTTGATTATCGCCACTCGAGCCTCATGGAAAGAGGCAGTGGCGTTGCCAGGGGGTGGTACACTGGAAACGTGTCCCTCCCCCTCCCCCTTGAAATATCTACACCCCCTCCCTTCCGCGCCCTCTCCGGAACAAGAAATTTCTGGTTATACGCCACTGCGGAGGTGAAGGGGGGGGGGGGGTGATATAGGCTTACTTCAAACAATTTTGCGGCCGCTCTGCCTACTGAGACGAAACGTTCAATAACTTCGAAACTGAGTGAGTTGGCAGGCATTAGTGTTGACGTTGGTGCAGCGCAACCAATGTACACGGGTGCACGTCCCTTGTACATTCCATGTTTTTCGCCCGATTGTGAGCCTTTCGCAAACTCCAGTCAACAATATCTCATTTAATGAACACATAGTCTTAAAGTTTGTTCCCATAAAGGAACAACAAAAAGGACCCATTTAAATATGAAAGATTGTCACGCGTTTTATACCACCGATTTTGTCACAGAAAGGCGTGTATCGCGGTCGGGAATCGAGGAGCAGGAAGAGGAGGAGGAGGAAAGAGCGAAAGCATTGCAGGTAACCAGGAATGCGTCTAGTTGGCTACCCTCTTCTGGGGGACGGGAAAGAGGGGATATAGAGGTGTGGTAGAGAACCTGTCACCTAGAGCTGCCTGGCAAAAAGCCGAACGGTGCAGCTGCTGATGCGTCGTGGCGGTTCGGACCAAACTTAACGTGCTTTCGCCAGCAGCGCAGTCTTTTCCACGTTGCTTTGCCCACGCACAAGCGCTTAATCGTTACACACGTGACATTGCACATTTAGATACGACGCGCGGTTAATGCATCAGGCTCAGCTCCCCCGCACCTTTAGCGATCCGCGCCCCAGGCGTAATAATACGACGCCAGGCCAGGGTTCTGTTGTGACCAAGGGCAAACTACATTATCGCAAAAATAGAGACACCTCCGGTGCGCGCGGCGTCAGCGGTGAAGGCACGTTACTGAAAGAAAATTTCTGAATATGGACAATTTCGTTTTGTTTTGTCATAGCTCTATTTGATAATCGGGAAAATTTCGTAGCTTTTTCTTTCCTTTTCTTTTTGCATTCATACACAAGAAACGCACCACGTGTCCCCTGTCCATTCGCCTAAATAAATTTAGCGCGCATTTTGCTTAACGACAACGACACCTTTGTAAAACTGTCACCAGCTACTACACAGCATATATGTCATGTAAGACATCCAGATGGCTATAGTTGCTATTGCCATGAGGTCAGTCTTACGGGTCAGGACGTTCCCGAAATGTGGTCTTGGTCGTTTTCATTTTGTTAAGTTTTGATCTCCATCCTATCCGTTGCGCAACATGACTACCTAATTTCCAGGCAATTTCTGTGTCCAACGGATGACGTATATATATATATATATATATATATATATATATATATATATATATATATATATATATATATATATATATATATATATAGACATATTTTTTTTTTCGAAGACGTGTGTGCACTCCTGGATGTAATCTGACTGCACTGTTAGTCTTACGCATGTATCCAGTTTGGTTTGCTATTTTTTATTTATTTAGTGTTAGTTTGTTACTTCGTATCATCTCCAATTTTTGTTATATTTCTTTTACCATGTCGCAGCACACTACTGCTATTAAAGGACTGCCCAACAGTGACAATGAATTTTCCAAGAAAAATTGTAATGGTATTCTGTTAAAAATGAGCTCAGCAGCCGTACGTAAAAAAAAATCTATATCTCTGTTTGGGCACAATATGTATAACACCGCCGCTGTCGAAGGAACATTGCAGCACGGTATAGAAAAAAAAAAAGAAGAGGTATCATCCAGATGGCTAGTTGCTATTGCCATGAGGTCAATTTTACGGATCAGAACGCTCCCGAAATGCGGTCATATTTGTTTTCTTTTTGTTAAGTCTTATTTTATTGAATAAGAACGGAATCGTCCAGAAGGGCACTCGGACAATTACAATTACAATGCCCGTGGAGAAAAAGAAACAAAGTTAGGAGACATGATATTACTAAGCATCCACAGACTCTAAGGTATAACGTTTTTACACTTGATTTAAATATTTCTGCAAATCAGTCATTAGCTCAAAATGTAAGCGTAGTGCAAAAATCTTTCATTCAAAACGTGCTCCTTTTAAGCTAAGTCTCGTTATATATGTGACATCGAACTCTTCCATATTGAGTTATCTGTACTCAGGACGGTAGCGGTAGACCGGTGTGAAAGAAAAAAGCGCCTTTCTTGTGTTGCTAAAGTGAACGTCGAAGTGAGCACTGGCAGTGAGTGAGTGAGTGAGTGAGTGAGTGACCTATACTGAACAAGTCCCAAGCGCTGTAACCGCTTCTGTTACAGCGCTCCGGAAGCTACGCAGCGTCTCACGGTGCTCGCGTAAAGGCCAGAATACATGGAGCGAACTTTGACGACGAAGTTCGGGCGGCAGAAAATCTGCCGCGGCGCGATGCCGTATGTTCGTCGGGCTGCGCTACATGGAGCGAAGACACGGCGGCCGCCGCTGGCGGGTCGCTGCGTTGTTGTCAGTGTGGCTAGACGAGGCAAATGCGCTGTAGTGAAACACATGACACAAAAAAAAAACTTTAACGACAACTATTATCGCTTTTGAATTGTGGAACACTCTAAAAACGTGTAAAATATTGTTTAGAAATGATTTCTAGTGTTTTTTTTTATCTGCTTGAGACATTCATGTGCCGATGTAGTTTAAAGAAAGCGGCGATGCTATGCCTTGTGGTAACACTGGGCGGGTAAACAACTTTCGGCTCTTCCAACTCCGCGGCTCTGTTCTGTGGCTCAACGCGCGCGCGGCACGCTTCTGAACAGCGGAAATTAACTTGTCGTTAAATTGCAGCCGCGCCGCTTTGCATGCCATGACTACGAAAAGCGGGAGACCGGCGTGAACGCTATAGAGCGGGATCGGGATACACGGATAAGCGGGGAAGCCTAGTCGGAAGTCGGGGCGGATAGTGAGACCTGATTGGCTCGCTTTGGGGTGCCGCTCATTCACCGCTTCCGGTATCGCCGACGCCCAACGAACTTTTCTGCGCAAGCTAGATCGGCGGCGAACGACGTTTTCTCCACTGCCGCGCGTCGCGCGTACGCCGCCGGGCGTCGAACGCCGACTATTCGTCGCATATTCGCTCCATGTATTCTGGCCTTAACGAGGAGCGTCGCCCGACGGCGTCGTGTGCAAAGTGCGAGGCAGATTTTGCCACTCGAATGCAATGGTGCACGAGATGCATTCGACGCAAAGCCGTGGGCGTGATCGTAGCTTCAATTTTACGCTCCGCTGAGACCACTGCTGGCGCGTCCGCTCAGACCACCACCGCGGTGGGGCAAGCCCCCAAGCTGCAAAGCAGGAACACTAACAGCGAATTCGGCAAATCACACCGGCGCACACCGGGTTACCCTGGGGCGATGATGATTGCATGAAACGGCGCAACGTGGCGCCCCGGTGCGCCTCCGTGCGATTTGCCGAATTCGCCATTAGTGCTTGCGCGTGCAACATTCACGCCATGCAGCAACGGAAGGCAGAACGCCGCCGCAACTCCGGCGCAGGCCCGATTGCGAAGCTTGAGCGTGACGGTGCGTCCCACTTGGGTCGCTCGTTTTTCCAACCAAACGCACTGGACGTCTCTCGCCTCTCCAGGGACATCGAGGACACTAGATGATCGTCCTCTGAGTGAACAGACACCACTAGAGCACCGTCCCCACCGATGATCGGCTCAGAAGGCAGTGAAGGCACTTTTGTGCTTTCTGAGAACGTCTGGTTTGCACGAGCGGCTTTGACTCAATGACTGTCTGTGCACGTCTCTATACCCTCTCTCTCTCTCTCCCTTATCTCTCATTCGCTTCTCCCGTCCCCCAACGTAGAGTAGCCAACCAGACCCTTGACTGGTTAACATCCGTTGCTTTCTTATATCCCTCTCCTTCTCTCTCCACGCGCGGGCCGCGCATGCCCCATCATTACCGTGACAGCACGACGGCTGCGTGAATGCGCGTTCAGTTGGGTTATATCGCAACAATGCCAATCCGAGCAACTCATTCATCAAAGCGAGGCTGTATAAAGTATTTCTCCCACCCTTCGGAAGCATTACGGGTTTGTTTTGCCACGTCCCTGTAATGCCCCTTCACCCCTCCCCCAATACTTTGCAAACGCTTCATGACATCCGGCGCGATGCCTTCGCTGTCACCGAGCGCTTTCAAGTGATTCACAATGTCCGAGCTTAGTACTTCTCTGATCTCTGTTACACGCGACACGTGATCCTGTATACTCTGCCGTTCTTACAGGCGCCGGTGCCTGACCACGCATTCCGACAGCCCGGTTCGGCTTCGTTACTGGCTCTTTTAATATTATGGCTCATCACCGACGCCCTGGCGATACTACCACTCCGGCGCTCCAACGCAGAGTTCGTTGCTGGTTGCAGTTTGATTGCCGTTTCAAGTCAGGTCTATTTCAGAAGTTATTGCGGAGTTATTTATACTTGACGCTCTCTGGCCAGAAGTGGCCCTTGCGCGATTAAAGCCTATTAATCAATCAGTTACCTATACATGGTAAAAAAAAAAACGTCACAGCAGGAGCTTCCAGCACATATGATACGGACCACACCACCGCACACAAACAGTAGTGGTGGAACTCCCCTTAATACCTTCTGTAACGTGCACTCACAATAAGAACGAGAAAGGCGACACATCCCACTGCGTCTATGGCCGCTGAGTATATAGCACATTCGACTCGTAGCTTTCGAGCGTTCTAGGGCACTCCGGTGGTACGATTTACATTCGGTTGGTCGAAAGCGAGCACTCGGAATACATTCGCCCGGTTCATTCACAGCACCGTGCCCGAGCTCAGAGCGCTCTGAGGCGATATCCCACAATCGAGCTGGGAGCGTGGCTATATATTGGATTTCTCTTGGAGCAGCAGAACGTTTGGCTACGGCGGGATTTCTCTGGCACCAATGCAGACGGTGGTCCACATCGCTGCAAACTGAGTTGGGGGCGCGGTATAGGAGTCAGTCAAATCTACCATCAATGGCTTGCTGTCATTCTACCGTGCGAACATTGCCCACACCTCAAGGCTTGACTGGTCGGACTGCAGTGGGCCCTATCGCGAGTTCTGATGGTTCCACGTGGCCGGAGGGATAGATAGATAGATAGATAGATAGATAGATAGATAGATAGATAGATAGATAGATAGATAGATAGATAGATAGATAGATAGATAGATAGATAGATAGATAGATAGATAGATAGATAGATAGATAGATAGATAGATAGATAGATAGATAGATAGATAGATAGATAGATAGATAGATAGATAGATAGATAGATAGATAGATAGATGACAGGAAAGGCAGGGAGGTCAACCAGATGAGCACCCGGTTTATTACCCTACATTGGAGGTGGGGGAAAGGCGAATAGAAAGAGGAAAAAAGGGGAGAGAGTAAGCACTGAGTGCGTGTGGGAGGGTGGAGAATTGGTTGAAAAGCCAAGCACGCGGTAGTAGACGCCGAATAGCGGTGTGCGGCCTGCCTAAAATGCCGGCGCAGCGAAGCGGGAATCGGACGTCTCTGCGCACGCACTGGTGAAACACAAGCACGATGTGGCGAGACCGATACGGGCTTCGAGCGCAGCTGTACACAGGCACAGAGCAGCACCGCATGCTGGTGCCGCGACAATAATCGCACCTATAATTTGTTGTTGTTTTTTTTTTCATCGAGAGGCACAGAAGTGTACTGTATAGGGTGCTACTAGAGACGCTGTACAGAGCCATAGATACGAAGCGTTCTTTGATCTCCATCGTTGATTCAATTATCCGTTTTCATTTTATCGAATAGAACCGTAAGAGACGTATAGCACGATAGAGACTGAGTACCCGCCGTGGTTGCTCAGTGGCTATGGTGTTGGGCTGCTGAGCACGAGGTCGCGGGATCGAATCCCGGCCACGGCGGCCGCATTTCGATGGGGGCGAAATGCGAAAACACCCGTGTGCTTAGATTTAGGTGCACGTTAAAGAACCCCAGGTGGTCAAAATTTCCGGAGTCCTCCACTACGGCGTGCCTCATAATCAGAAAGTGGTTTTGGCACGTAAAACCCCAAATATTATTATTATTATAGAGACTGAGTGTTTCTATGGTTTGGAAAACACGACGACCACTTCAAAACCGAGACTACGGCCTTCATTCGCTTTCGAGACTACGCTGCTCTAATGACTGCCCGTCGACGACGTATTTATAATCGCGCAAGGGCAAAATGAAAAGAAAACATTAAAAAACAATTTGCCATGAGCAAAAGGTGCGCACTCTGAACAAACAAGGCGAGTTGGCCGCCAAACACCGGGCGACGTGAGCTGTCGCCGTACAAGCACAACAAACCACAGAGCCCCGGATTCGGCGCCTCGCGGTTGGTCACAGACAGATCACGTGACGCCGCATCCAGCGAGGTCAGCTCCGCCCTGGTTTGGTCATAAAACACCGGAAGACGGACGGCGCAGGTGACACATGCGACCTGGTCAGCTTATTTCCTGGCCCGAAGCGCCGGCGTAACGTTAATGCCAAAGAGAAAACAGCCGAAACAAAAGGTTATGGAAAAGGGAGAGAGACAGGGGAAGGAGAGAACTGGCTTTGTCTTTTGACACGATGGTTTCCGCTGATAATGAAGCAGCCGTTGTTGGGAAACACTCTGCGCAGCTGCAACCACGGGCTTTGAAGAGGCAGAGACGAGTTGCGGCGAAACAGGGGGAACGAGAATGTAGGCAGCATAAGTGAATTCCAACGGGACGAAAGGTGTTAGGTAATCCCGCTCGCTTTCATACCCAACTGACGTCTGAACGGAGAAAAATGAGGATGCGGTGCCCTCTGTGCAACTACCTCGGTTTTTATGTCCACTGCAGGACGAACTCGTCTTTCAGCGATTTGCAGTTACATGCCTCAAGTGCGCCAGCTGACACCACTCTATATGCCTTCAAGTCTCGCCGCATTACCGATTTATATATATACGCACATCGTTCTCTACCATGCTTAAATGCTGTTACCTTCCCTTGGCGCCCACTCAGTAACCCTAATGCCCTACGTATTACATAACGTACCCAACTCCGCTTTTTGCGCTTATTCTTAGCTAGAATATCGGCTGCTTTGTATTTTCAAGCTACGCTTATAACTTTTAGTTTCATGGTTCGTTATGCGGATGTTGAAGTTTCCATGTGTGCATAGCCATGTGTACAAAACCAAGAAAAAAACAACAGCTCTTGCTTCCGACGGCTCCGAAGAACATGCGCGTCATGCGAACACAGCTGATCTTGCGTGTGTGCTGGCATGGCTAGCCGGGCGCAATGCTCTCCGGCAAACGAGCAGCCTCACCCCTGGATATAGCTGACAGAAGCGCCAGCGCTGCAGGCACTAATTGAACGGCTTCAGGCATGAAAAAAAAATAAAAGAAAAGAAATTGTAACCATTTCGAGTACCACAGTCAATAATCTAACATTCACCGCTTGAAAGAGAGTTATAAAAAAACGAGATCGCTTGGCCGGTTCTCCACTCAAATATCGAATTCTTACCTCCGAATTAGGCAATCACAATCATAAATGATGTTCAAGAAATCACGGCGAACCATTGGAAGCGTAACGAGCGATTCAGCTGGCAGCAGCGAATGAGCATGTTACAAGAGTACCCTTTACAGGCAGCCTGCTGTCGATCCCAAATGAAAGTGCAAGCGTGTCTTTGTTTTAGTTTTTTTGATAATACCCTTTAAACTGTGAAGATGCCATCTACGAGTTTCCAACTCTATTGCTGCAAACAAAACGACTGCCTTCCCTTTATGGACTGACACCTCTCATTTTTTAACTCACCTCTCGTACCTCTTTTCCCCTTCCCCAGTACCGGGTAGCCAGCCGGGGAGATACCCTCTCGTTTATGACCTCTAAGTCTTTCCTCAATCTATACTTCCGTATCTCTCATTTTTACGAATCTGACTCCGCCTTGCGGATTTCGACAGAACTTATTTGCTTAACTCCTGGCCTCCAAGATTGGGCGGCACGTGCGGAATCCATGCACTGTAATATAATTTACACCCTCGTAAGCAAAAAGTGGTGTAAATGTGTATATAGCTCACCCCCTTAGGGTGTCATTTGTATAACCGCCACCCTAAAAGTGTGAGTTATAGACACATTTACACCTTTTTTCATTTTAAGGGTGTAAATTCTTTCACAGTGTGGTTAACTCCCCAACGGTTGTTCTCCTGTTTACTGGCCTTCCTTGACGAGTTCTTTAATAGAACACAAAAAGAAAGGCTTACTAACTTAGTACTGACTGATATATAACGTTTGGAAGTAACGCATGTCCGTCGAAGCGCGAGGCACATATTTAAGGTCGAAGTGTACCGATGACGACGAGTAAGGGGTTTATTTGCCATTACGCTCAGCAGCAGCGATAAAGCTGTGATAGTGACGATAAAACGGCAAGACATTCATAGTTCTATGGAAAAATCAATGAGGGTAATTTGGCGCGGATGTCGACGATATTAGTGGCAACTCTTCGTATAAAGGAAGGTGTACTATTAGTGCATTTTGTCGGTGCTGACATATGGGGCAGAAACTTGAAGACTGACAAAGAAACCTGAGAACAAGTTAAGGACCGCGCAAACAGCGATGGAATGAAGAATGCCAGACATAATGTAAAGAGAAAACGAGTGGTGTGGATCAGAGAGCAAACGGGTCGACCTGCTAATTCACATTAAGAGAAAGAAATGGAGCTGGGTTGGTCACGTAATGCGCAGGCTAGATAACCGGTAGACCTATAGGGTAACAGGATGGGTGCCAAGAGAAGGGAAGCACAGTCGAGGACGGCAGAAGACTATATAGGTGGGGCGATGAAATTAGGGAATTCGCGGGCGCTAGTTGGAATCGGTTGGCGCAGGACAGGATGATTGGAGATCGCAGGGAGAGGTCTTCGTCCTGCAGTGGACATCAAAGATGAAGATGAAGAAGAAGATGGTGATGATGATTGAAGAAGAAATTGAATAAAATTTTTTTGCTCCATGTCCGAATGCCAGCATTAATGACGTTCAATATGATGTCAATAATTGTGCAGTATATTGTTCGCTTGTTTTCGTCATTATAACCGGCAGTACAAGTCTTTAACATGTAATTTGAGTCATGCTTACCCTAGAACGCAGTTTAATCTTTCTTTTGCTGATAAAATGTTATGTAGCCTTAAAAAAATGTTGCGAGAGCTGCCATACGTCTGTGGACGTAGTAGAATCGCCACACGGGCTTCATTTTTGCGTTTCGAACGCCCAGCTTTCGTAAAAGTATATATAAGGCCAATATTTCGACATTCTAGAAATTCAACACATACTGTATAGTAGCCTAACTTTAATGGACGCTAGAAGGAAACGTTAGAAGGAAACACAAATTTAGTTTAGATTGATAAAATATTCTTTTAAACACTATCTTTTTGTTAAGTTCACTGTAGTAGGCTCATTATAAGAGGATAAGATATGATTCAAATGATCTTTTCTTTCTTTTTCCGCCGAAACCCCAGCGTTCGCACGTGAGTGTGGCGTCATGGATTTAAATTAATTTTCTTGTAGTTGGCCTTTAGCGGCGCAATACATGTTCTCGAAACTTGCTAAGCTCACTCCCTGGCCCCTTTACAGGAGAGTGCAGCCTGTTTCCACAGATCAAAAGGTACCTACAGTCGGTGACAACGTAAGAATTGAGAGGTTATGTGGCAGAACTGAGAAACCAGTGCAGGTAACCTTTGTACCTAAGTGCTACAGGTGGATGTCAATTTTCTTTTCCTTTTATGAAATGTTGTATATGCGCTGTCCAACTCAAACATGATAGTTAGGTTCGCTTATTTACCTGGCGAAAAGCGGTTTCTAGTGTTTAAATCAACTGTTTCCTCTTTACACATCAGCCTTTATGTAGCTTGTTTCAGGATGAAACGCGAACGACGAGCGCCAACTTTGTTGTTGATTCTGATATCGCAGCGGAAGTAAAATGCCATTTGGGGCCAACAAATAATTAGTTTGCTTACTCAGCCAAATGTAGCATTCTAGCTTGAAAGAACTGGCTTTTGTTTTCCAATAACCCCAACATTTACATTAGCGAAAATGAAGTCATGGAGCTGTGAGCGGGCTCCAGCTGGCGGCTTTCTTGCAGAGGTGAAAGGCCGGTGCACTTTCTTTCTTTCTTTCTTTCTTTCTTTCTTTCTTTCTTTCTTTCTTTCTTTCTTTCTTTCTTTCTTTCTTTCTTTCTTTCTTTCTTTCTTTCTTTCTTTCTTTCTTTCTTTCTTTTTGTGGGTGGCGTTTGTTTGAATTCTTCGGTTGTCGGTGCCTATATAGGCCACAGCAGACGAAGTCAATATCTATGTCATCACGATTTTGGGCCTTTTCTGTCTAATATCGAGCCTTCTCTTTCGCAATGAGTCCTTTTTTTGTTGTTCTCAGTGTTCTAGAAACGCAATTCACTACTATAGCTCAACTTATTTTTATCACTCTCTCTCTTTCGCGTGCACACACAGAGACACACTATGACCATGCTGCTGAAAGCCGCCGAGAGCGTCCATGCATCAGACGGTACAAGAGGGGAGAGGTCCTCATGCGCTTACAACAGGGCACTGTGGACGAGTAACCTTAAAACGCAAGTTAGACCGCACAGATGACAGGACGAAAGACATGGTCCGTGTCTGTCCTGTCGTCTACCTTGCACTTCAAGTTGGTCATGGCATACCAACTTTCCCGCTCTCAAGTCTTGCTTAATACATACCAGTGCTTCTCGAAATAGTTGTCTCTGAATTGGAATGATTCCGGAGTCATTCCGTTTTTTTTTCTTTCTTTATTACTTTTATTGGAAGCCCGGAAATGAAGTAGGAATAGAATTGTGGCCACTTTTGGAGCAATTGAACGCGAAAACAAATTGGACCTATTTTAGTTGCAATGGAATGACACTGTTTCCCCAGGTGTTGCTTTATCCTCCTCTAAAGCATAACACGGACGCAGATGTCTTGAGACATTGCTGTCATGCTGCCTGGATCAAGAAAACTCCGCCTTGATCCGGATGCTAAGCTCAGGCACGTGAAGAAATGCGCGCTACAGTTTTTATTTTTTATAATTGTTATTTCTTTTTGCACGCGGGCCTCTACTGCTCGGTGACAATTAAGCCTGAGAGCACAATACAATAATCTGACCATGAGTTTAATAGCATGCGGATAATGTTCGAGATTTTCGCGCGAAACGCCAGTCGTGAACACGGAGGTGGCGCCGGGATGCACTGTGTGCACACGAAATTGCATCTCTCAGTTTTCGCAAATGAGAATTCGCCTCGCTTTCCAATTTTGCTGCCAGAAGAGTTGTTCGCTGCGAAAGTAGATTGGTAGACATGGAATGTATATTCTTTGCCGTTTCACCGATTGTGACAGCTCAAAAAGAAAGAAAAAAAAGAAATCCCGGACTTTTAATTTGAAAAACATTGCTTTTATAAACAAAACTGAAAATAAGACTGTGAATTCGAATTCTGAAATAAAACAAAAAGTAGTAATCATACCACGTTAACGACATTCACGGCTACAACTCCACCACGAACACATATAATGACAAGCACGAACATACGCGTGACGGCACTAGTGGCTCAAAAAAGTTTATATATAAATATATATATATTTTCGTTATATATAGCTCAACTATATGCCTCGACGTGCGCGCCTCTGGCACGCGCATCGACGCATCCTGGTTTCTTGGTCGTCCCCGAAGCAAGAAAACAGCGCCGTGTCTCTTATACGTCTGGGCGCTGCACTCATCAGTGCATGCTAATTGTTGACAGGAAATGGCCGATAGAGCAGCGTGCAATGCCAATAGCGTCGAGGAGACCATAGAACATCTCCTGTGCTACTGCCCGTTCTTTAAAAAGTGAGAGACTTGACCGCCTACAGCACTAAACAACCTAGACGGAATACCTTTATCGGTGGACAAGAACTTGGGACCATGGCCTTGCATATCACAGCTGCAGTACGTCACAAATGCGCTGCTGCGATTTCTCAAGGCTACCGGACTTTGGGACCATCTGGGACATAAAACCGATTAAAATTAAATTATGGGGTTTTATGTGCCAAAACCACTTTCTGATCATGAGGCACGCCGTAGTGGAGGACTCCGGAAATTTCGACCACCTGGAGTTCTTTAACGTGCACCTGAATCGAAGTACACGGGTGTCTTCGCATTTCGCCCCCATCCAAATGCGGCCGCCGTGGCCGGGGTTGGATCCCGCGTCCTCGTGCTTAGCAGCCCAACACCATAGCCACTAAGCAACCACGGCGGGTTATAAAATCGATAATTGTCACTACATCAATGACACACACAGTGGACTTTCTTTTGTTCTCTTGATCTTTTCTTCCCCTTTTTTTTCCTTCCCCCAGTGCAGGATAGCCAACAGGGCTCAGTCCTGGTTAACCTCCCTGCCTTTCATTTATTCATCTCCCTCTCTCTCTCTCTATTCCCCCCCCCCCCCATTCGCGACAACATTTTCATTTTATTTTAAGCAGGAAATGGCATTAGCAAACATTAGCACTGACGCCATTCCTCTTTTCCAAATTTTTCGCACCACATCCTATTTATTGTAGGTTCAGAGTGCTCTAGGTCTTATTATTGCTGCGTTCCGCTCCATCTTCATTTTATATTGGTGGGTGTTTGAGGTTTTTCCCTAGTTTACGCATACACCCCGGTATATTTATTGATTGACTAAGTGTATTACTAGTGTTGAATTGATACCACATCTTAACTACTCACTACGCTTGTGGTGCCCCGAAGCGGCCTCCTCTTGAAGCGCTACACGGTCATCTGTGAACGGACCGACTCGGCGAAAGACGTTAGTGCACCACTAACTGGCTATCACCATTAAAAAAGGAAGATAAAAACTTGAGCAAACGACGAGAACCCCGATTTCCTTAATGTGACACGATATCACCGTAACAATTAGTTTTGGTGATCCGTCACTGCGTACGAAGCCGCTGGTTCGATGCCTTTAAGGACGGTTAAGAAATTCAGAACAAGTGAGAAGGAAACATGCACTTACATTTACGCGTGCGTTGAAGAATATTAGGTGGTGAACATTAATCAGGAGTCCTTGTCTACGGCACCCTTTGACGTGAAGTCCCGGTGTGTAGCTTTGTGCAGTTAAAACCTACCAGCTAAATTAATGAGAGTGTCAAGTTTAGCTGTTGAGCTGAACTCTAGCAGCTGCTGAAAATCATCACTAAGAAAGAGAGGCATTATTACCGAAAATGTCCTTCATAGAAGTAAAGTTTCGGAACGATACTTAACGAGGCGTAAGAAGATTAACGCGCGCACATTGCTGCAGGCGGTCCTTGCTAAAGGTCACTTTACGTGGAGAAGCGCGCTTCAGTAATTCCAATCAAACCAGTGGTACATCTACGGAGCGCAAGCGTTTATATAGAAAGACAGCTAATTCTCAACTATCGTCCACCATTGCATGTTGCTTCAAAAGCTCCTTTAACTAAGATGGCATTCTTGCTTACCCGTGTGAAAAAAGAAAGGAAAAGGAAGGTATACAAGAGCCAAAAAAATTAAATTATGGGGTTTCACGTGCCAAAACCACTTTCTGACTATGAGGCACGCCGTAGTGGAGGACTCCGGAAATTTCGACCACCTGGGGTTCTTTAACGTGCACCTAAATCTAAGCACACGGGTGTTTTCGCATTTCGCCCCCATCGAAATGCGGCCGCCGTGGCCGGGATTCGATCCCGCGACCTCGTGCTCAGCAGCCCAACACCATAGCCACTGAGCAACCACGGCGGGTATACAAGAGCCAGAAACTCACCAGTTGTAACGACGCAGGCCAACCAAGCTAGATTCATGACGAAGTTCATCCAAGAGGGACTCTTTCACTCTTGCACTTTCTTTTTTTTTCGCTAGCAGGTAACGCCAAGACAGTGTCACTTTCCAAAGGCCTTCAGTTCACACGAAGGCGCAATTATCCAAACCGCGAAGCCGACCAGTTCGAAACACTCAAACAAAAAGGAGGCGGTCATCAGCCCGGCGCCCACCGCATGTCTCACTCGCTGTGTTTCTGCAGCCAGCGATAGCAGTCAGTTCTCGCCAAGTTCTGGCGTGGCGTCCCCGCCGACGTTACTTTTCAAAAAAAGACCACACCGCGGGGACCGACCGACAGACTCTTTCCACTACGCCTCGCACGAGGAGGAAAGCCGGCGAATCGCGAAAAAAAAATCGCATATAAAAACGCGCTGACCGTCGAGCCGTCACCGCCGCAGGGAAATGAGGAAGGAGGTGGAGGAGGGATCAGGAAAGGGGGGTTTGGGAAAGGGGCAAGCCAAGAGTGGTAGAGATGGAACGAAGAGCCGAATCAGCCGTTATTCGGTTGTCGTTCACGTTCCGTCCTTCCCTGGCCATTTCGCTGGCCGCCCGCCGGTGGAAACTAAACAGAACATGCGACAGATGCAGCGAACAAAGCAGGGGGCGGGGGTGGCCCCTCGTCGCATGCAGCGGGTGGCCTCGGTTCTGAAAAACGGCGCCGAAAGAAAGAAAACAAGAGGCGTGCTGGGAGGCGGCGGTCGCTGAGTTGATTAATCCTAGGAAAGAAAGGTGTACTGAGCGGGGAGAGCGTTGGGAGAGACAGAGAGAAGGGGGAGGGGATTGGTTGAGAGGACGAGTGCGCTCGGTAACACGTGACCATTTTCCCCTCCCATGCACTCGTCCGCGTGGCCCGGCGTCCGCGCAGCACGTGCATCCGCCATATTGTTGATAATAAAAGACAACAGCGAGGGCGGCGTTTTTTTTTCTTCTTTTTTTGCACCGCGAAGCAACGGAGCAATTGTTAGGACTGGACAAGGTTTGCCGTAGGCGTATGAATTGGTTTAAAATTAGGCCACGCGCTGGGGGCGCGGAATGTAAAATTACAACTAACACTGAGAATGTCCACATACCTCGGTAAGAAATGCATCTGCTTAATGAAACACTAGTCACTAGTGGGATACCGCAAAAACAGGGGCGCAGTAGAGAATCGTTCGTTCCTCCTCGCCCCGTCGCCCCCACCCCCCGCCTCACCTCCAGCCAACAATCTCAGTACACTATTCAGAGGTACTGAATATATTCAAGCTGATATTATGACATGAAAGTGGCGTCATCGTTAGCAGCCTGAAATAATTAGTGTACTGCAGTACAAATGCTTCTGTTAGACAGCTTCAATTACCCTTGTCTTGCGTCAGCTATAGAGTCTTGCTTGCAAATTTCCTCAGTTCATCACGCTGAGTGGTTTCTTGCCGTTTTCAACTACATTTTTTTTTTCAAGAACACATTCAGCTACTCAAAATAATTACGTGGACTGTATGAGTAAGATGAGCACACAGCCTGGCCAACTTCATTCCAAACTCTCAATCTCGACAATGTGGCAGCCGCTGAGAAAGTGCTATCTACCTACATTTCCCGTTTCCCCTCAATCAAAGACACATTCCCACCCAGCACTGACGGCATGCATGTAACAAAATGCATCGTGGCAGATGGTGAACACCTTTATCCGAATAAACCTGATGTCTTGTCACCTTTAACCGACAATGTCGTCATTTTTGTTTCCTTGAGGCGTTGAAGGACATGGAACGCTATTGCAAAAGACAAAAAAGAAAATACAACAAGAATACTGCCTAGGGACTGCGTCGTTAAAATCGAAACTATAGCCCTCGTAACTAAAATTCGATGCAACCAGGAAGTAACGACGCCAAATAACACAAAAAATCGCAGCACGGCAGGATTCCCTGCAGACGAGTGACTGTCAAAACACGCACTCCAAAAAAGACCCGCAACGGCAAAAAGAGCGAGAGACATTGAAGCAGCAAACGTTGCACGCGAAATTAGAACGTAAGCAAATCGGCCCCGTCGCTAAAGCACAAAAGGAAAGACTTGGAACGTTCGCACGCAAACGACAATATGGGAATGAGGAAAAGGGGGAAAGGAAAGCAGGGGAGAAGAAAGGAAAAACGGAGGCATTAGCGGGTAACACGGGCCTAGCAGGAAATGACAAATGGGGACTTGGCGTTTATAGGCAGGATCGATGGCGGTTTCCTTACGGCGGCCGCCACCTGGACGATCGAAGACTCACGCGAGAGGCCGATTGAGACGTCGATATATCGTGACCGCGCCACGCGTGTGATAAACGTGAGTACACACGCGCATAGTCGAGATGACCGGCCTTAATTTTTTGCTTTTCCCTGTCTCGCACGTGGCTGCAGACATCCAGGGGTCAGTGTGCTCCACAGAGTGTGCTCCGCTTAAGAAAGGCTCTCCGCGCCTCTCTTAACCGGAGCACACTGTGTGGCAATGAAGGTAAAAGATCACTACACCTCCGATTTCGCAAAAGCCAAGAGTCTGGCGCTTTAAGGAGCTCGAACTCGAAGTAACGCAGCGCAGTTGGTGATCATAGCGGTAAGAAGAAGACCGTTTTTCTCCTTGGTATTAGTACCTTACATAGCGCGCTTAGCCGACCACATGACCTGTCATGCTAATTGATAAGTAGAACTTCATTTGTTCTGTACACGAAAGTGCATGTGCTCGACAACACGGCATTACCATCAGCCAGCGCTCAGGAAAGAGTTGAGGTTCCGCCGCGGCTGCTCCGTCAAACTTCCCAAGATGAACTTTCAATGCTTTTAGAGATCTGCAAATGACTGGGTTTCTGGGAACCGTTTAAGACTTCCGTACGTGAATGTGAAAGTCTTACTAAAGGTAAGAAGTTTCGGTACTTGCGTGCCTGTTCACGTGCAGTAGCAGCTGCACCTATAAACGGCTTGCAAGGGACAGGAGGCTGCTTTGATGATGCTACCGTCATCCTAACCAGACTCTTTGGCGACACCCGTCGAATCGTTCAAAAACACAGCTGTCGCAGCTGAGGTCTTTACCATCAATCTACTCGCAAGACGGCGTTCCAAGAGAATGCGCCGGCTGATAGACCAAGTAGAGTGTTACATTAGGAGATTAAGGAAACTTAACGTCACCCCTTCTAGTTACTCAACAATGATGACACACATTCTCCTCGAAGCCTCGCCAGCAAATCCAGCCGTGGGTTACTATCGTCGGGTAGCAAATATGAAGCTGTCAAAAAAAAAAAAGGCGCGTTGCTACTGATTCTGCATCGTAGATGGCTTCAACTTAAGGGACTACGCCTGCGGAGAATGAACTTGAAAGTCATCACGGAACATCTGCTTGTGGAGGTGGAAAGCAGGGAAGGAAGGGTCCTGGGCGAACAACGAGGCGGGTCTGCCAAAAAAGCGTACGACTAGCAAGAACACATCTCAGCATACCCACTGCAGGATTGTCCACTTCTGCAACAAAGGGGAAAACGTGCTTCTTTTGCGGCTCTGAACAACAGCTGCTTGAAGTTTGAGACCCGTCTCTCAGCAAGGAAGAAACGTTGAAAAGGCTCACCAAGGACAATCGCTGTTTTCACTGTACTATTGTACTACTACTATACGCGTGGCCAGTTGGTTGGAAATTGTTGGCGAAAATTAAACTGCGATATGTGTAATGGAAGACATGTGTGGCCCACGTGCGATCCGACATGGCGACCAAGACATAAATACGTACACTCTTAAACAAATGTACACCCTTTGGGGTGTATATTTGCCACACAACAATAATCGTCATCTGTCTTGCTTGCGTTTCCTTCCTTGAAAGCGCTGTGCTCGCTACTTTCCTGTCGGGAACGCTTTGTCATGCTGATAACGCGCATGCCGCTCGTGAATTGGAAGTAACGGGCTCGCAGCGTTAAAAAGATGACGATTATAGTTGCGTAACAGGATACGACCCAAAGGATGTAATTTTTCTTAAGAGTGTAGTAATCAACTACAACATGCCAACTATTGGTACGCAAGCTTCCCTCGCGTGGACTCCAAAGCTTTGTTGCAGAGCTTCCGGCGGTGGGTAATCTCTGGACGGCGTTGCGGCTGCTTTAGAGGCATCGTTAATGAAGAGAGCCAGAGAACTTCCATCCGAGAGGATGTGTCTAAAGCATTAGGCCTCAAAACACTTGGCTGCACTGCTATGCATCTGAATATGTTCAGCCAAAGGACTTAAAATCCACAAGAACGTCGAATTTTGGAAGTTAGCGTTCGCAGACGTTATGACGACACTGTGTATATAGAGTTGCAGAAAATGAAGTGGCATGCATATGTCAAGACCTGACGCAGGTTCCAGCACAGAGCGAGTTTGTAATGACCATCGAAAGAAACAGACATAGAATTGTTGACAAGCTTCTTCAGCAATTTAAAACATGGCATCAGCCTATCGATTGGTGCGGACAGTCTGGGGCCATTTATGATAGGAGAAATTTAACATTACAGCCATAACACAAACTTGGTGGCTCTTGGTTCAGAGTTTGGATGGTTGTTTCAAGAGCCTCTCAGAGTCAACGTTGCCGCCAATAGATGTGTCATGTAAGTATTCGCAGCATGTGAATGAAAAAAAAAATGTCAAGCTATCGCAAGAATTAAAGAGACTGATGTGTGCTGATTGAAGAAACTGCCATTCAAATATCATCATCATCCTAATCATCATCAGCCTGGTTACGCCCACTGCAGGGCAAAGGCCTCTCCCAAATTTCTCCAATTACCCCGGTCATGTACCAATTGTGGCCATGTCGTCCCTGCAAACATCTTAATCTCATCCACCCACCTAACTTTCTGCCACCCCCTGCTAGGCTTCCCTTCCCTTGGAATCCAGTCCGTAACCCTTAATGACCATCGGTTATCCTCCCGCCTCATTACATGTCCTGCCCATGCCCATTTCTTTTTCTTGATTTCAACTAAGATATTATTAACTCACGTTTGTTCCCTCACCCAATCTGCTCTTTTCTTATCCCTTAACGTTACACCCATCATTCTTCTTTCCATAGCTTGTTGCATCGTCCTCAATTTAAGTACAACCCTTTTCGTAAGCCTCCAGGTTTCGGCCCCGTTGGTGAGTACTGGTAAGACACAGCTGTTATACACTTTTCTCTTGAGGGATAATGGCAACCTGCTGTTCATGATCTGAGAATGCCTGCCAAACGCACCCCAGCCCATTCTTATTCTTCGGATTATTTCAGTCTCATGATCCGGATCCGCGGTCACTACCTGTCCCAAGTAGATGTATTCCTTTACCACTTCGAGTGCCTCGCTACCTATCGTAAACTGCTGTTCTCTTCCGAGACTTTTAAACATTACTTTAGTTTTCTGCAGAATAATTTTTAGACCCACCCTTCTGCTTTGCCTCTCCAGGTCAGTGAGCATGCATTGCAATTGGTCCCCTGAGTTACTAAGTAAGGCAATAGCATCAGCGAATCGCAAGTTACTAAGGTATTCTCCATTAACTCTTATCCCCAATTCTTCCCAATCCAGGTCTTTCAATACCTCCTGTAAAAACTCTGCGAATAGCATTGGAGAGATCGTATCTCCCTGCCTGTCGGCTTCCTTTATTGGGATTTTGTTGCTTGCTTTATGGAAGACTACGGTGGCTGTGGAGCCGCAGTAGATATCTTTCAATATTTTTACATACGGTTCGTCTACACCCTGATTCCGTAATGCCTCCATGACTGCTGGGGTTCCGACTGAATCAAACGCTTCCTCTTACTCAATGAAAGCTATATAAAGGTTATATTCCGCACATTTCTCTATCACCTGATTTATAGTGTGATTTAGGTCTATTGTTCAGTAGCCTTTACGGAATCCAGCCTGGTCCTTTGGTTGACAGAAGTCTAAGGTGTTCCTGACTCTATTTGCGATTACCTTAGTAAATACTTTGTAGGCAACGGACAGTAAGGTGATCGGTCTATAATTTTTCAAGTTTTTGGCATCCCCTTTCTTATGGATTAGGATTATGTTAGCGTTCTTCCAAGATTCCGGTACGCTCAAAGTCATGAGGCATTGCGTATACAGGGTGGCCAGTTTTTGTATAACAATCTGCCCACCATTCTACAACAAATCTTCAAATACCATGAAAGTACATAAAAACGTGCACAGCAACCATGGGAAGTTCAGGCACCACAAACGAGTCCCGAAGAAAAGTAATCTGTTACCTCATACACCCTTTCCACTCGTACACCACGTTAGGGGCAGGAACGAATGTGCTAATTTAGGAACGCAGTACGATGTGTACGGGGCCTCGAAACTTGGCATCGGCTATGTGTCAAAGAAAAGACCCAAACGGCGCTAAGCAGCGTTGGAAGGACGTGCATGCCTGTTGCAAAGGAGAGAAACGAAAGGACATTGTGCAAAGTAAAGAAAAGAATAAAGTGGCTACAGGACTAGTTGAACGACGCCGGAAGGCGAAACTGAAGCAATTCAAGAAAAGGTTTATCGGAAAAGACGGCAAGGTGAACAGACCTCTGAAAATGTGGCCAGGCTATTCATAACAGCGTGCATCGAAGAAGCGGCGAAGCTCGAATAAAGTACCAAAGCCAGGAATTACCCTTGTTCGCGCTCGGCAGAGGATAAGGCGCATTCACAGTCACCCTATATCTCGGCAAGTGACATATATCAGAGGAGGAACATGGTCTGGCCGACACACCCAGATAAAGACATGCAGTAGTAGATGTAGGTGTAGATGTAAGTAGATGTATTCCCTTCTCTTACTAATATTAAAATAGTTTCACGTCAAAATAAAGGTGAATTGTATAATTTAAGGTCCCGAAATTGCTCAGTGGGTCTGGAGGGACGCCGTAGTCAGTGGCGTAGCAACAGGGGGGGCCGGGGGGCCGTGGGCCCCGGGTGCAGAGGGCCAGAAGGGGGGGGGGGTGTCATATACGTCTGAAGACACCCGGAAATTGTCGATATCCTCGCCATCCTCGACTACAGCCGGGGGCGGGGGGGGGGGGGGTGACAGAAGACCTATGGGCCCCGGGTACCAGACGACCTAGCTACGCCAGTGACCGTAGGGTAGGAGTCCGGATAATATTTGACCATCTGGGGTTCTTTAACGTGAGCCCGCAGCACGGTACGCGAGCGTTCTTTTGTCTCGACCCTCTCGCAGTGCGGCCTACGTGGTTGAGATCGAACACGCGAACTCGCGCTCAGCAGCTTGATGGCTTGGCCACTGAGATACAGGCGTGGTTCGTAGTATCGAGAGGTCGCTATTTGCTGTCAGAGTGAAAATGCACCAGTAGATTACGCCTTTACTAACGTTTTACTGCGCCCTGCTATGCTCACCAAGTAAAGGTTCTTGAGTCAACATGGAATGAAGCCAAACCGAACAATGGAATCACGACTCGTGTGTGCGCGTCCCTTCCTGCAGGGCTCGGCTGCCTTCTGGTACAACATGCACGAGGACGGCAGCTACGACGTCCGCACCCTGCACGGCACATGCTCCGTGCTACACGGCACAAAGCACGGTACGTCCTACGCGTGCTGCAAACGCATCTCTTCTCGCAATAGTCGTAGGGCACGCGGCCATTCGTCAAATGGTTACAGTCGACGGAATCTCAAAAAAAAAAGGAACTGAACATTTCCGCATTCTGGGCATGTACGCAGCGTGGTAGTCGTATTTGCAATTTGTAATATTGTGTACATGCAACCAGCATAGTTCTGTACCGTTTTACTGTTTGCGCTCGCAAACAGCTCGGAAATTTAGCTTTTTCTCAAGTCCCGCGATCCCCAAACTTCTCACGCCGACTACAACTATGTGCTTCCAGAACCAGCTGCGTCATATTATCGTGAATAAGTGGCATCTCAACAGGAAAATTCAAACGCAAAGGCAAACATGAAATTTTTTTTGCTGGCGGAAGTCATAACTGATTGTGAATGTACGCGAAGTGTACCGCATGGTCCACAAAGCGAGGTGCCGTTCATTATTTGGCTACCCATTACAGATAAATACAGCATGAAGACACGCACACTACCTTTTATTCATAGAAGTCAACATAATGTGTCCAGTCAGCCACATATTCATATATTCATCAAAATAAGCAGCGTTGTTTCAGTTGTTAAAGCATTAAAAGCGCTGAGCCCCTCTGATACCCTTTTGTGTCTTGTTAATTTGGTAACGTGCTGTACTACGATTACTCCAACTACTTAATGGCAGCACATCCTTCCCCGGGCGTTTCTGTCGGAATAAAATGCATGGTTTACTAACCTTAACTATTTCGTTCCGCTTATCGAAGTTAGCTCCCATAGCCTGTTGCACTGTCTTTGCTATTGCAGTCGCGAACCTATGGATTCGAGCCAATGGCCAGATGTTCAAGCGACCATGCCCGGCGACGAAACGAAGACAGACGCTAAGTTCTGCGAAGCTGTGATAATTGTTATCTGTGTTATCATCATTTCTTGTTCCTGCTCCTCATATTTGTACCTTTCTCTCTGCGTTTCTTTTTATTGAGAACGACGGGTCGTCCACGTTAATACCAATCTCTTGCTATTATTGTTAAATAAAGTGAAAATAAAATCAAAGGATTGCTTATGTAGAGGAACGCAGGCCACTTTGATGGTGTTAATAGGGAGATCAATGCACGGCACATGCCAAAAAAAAAATGAGCACGCGACTTTGAGTTAAAATTAAATAAAAGGGTTTTGCGTGCCAAAACCACTTTCTGATTATGAGGTACGCCGTAGTGGAGGACTCTGGAAACTTCGACCACCTGGGGTTCTTTAACGTGCACCTAAATCTAAGCACACGGGTGTTATCGCATTTGGCCCCACCGAAATGCGGCCGCCGTGGCCGGGATTCGATCCCGCGACCTCGCACTCAGCAGCCTAACACCATAGCCACTAAGCAACCACGGCGGGTATGCGACTTTGAGTGTGTTGAGTCAAAGGATGGTTCATGCAGTCTAAAGCAAACCATCTCAAGGATGTTGGCACTCCGGCGGCAGTTGATATGGCTAGTGCTGTAATTTGCATAACATTTATTGTGACGCGATAAACGCTTCTTTCCAAATACAGTAACCACGTACGCTCAACTTGACATTCTCTGTGCACACTTTTTTTTCCTTAGCAAGGAAATTCAAGCTTGGCCCCGACACGACGTTGTTTACTACGGCCGAATCCACAGCAGTATTTTATTAAATCTTTATTTCAGAATTACTGCCAGCCTCACAGAAGGTCTTAGGCAGGAGTGGGACGTGCATAGTAAAAAGGCAAAAATGGGTTACGGGATAAGGAGCCAGCTTGACAATACGTGAATCAAGCAAAACAATACACAGCAGTAGAAAAAAGAAGCCGCCTAACAGGAGGTGGATCATGCAATTAAGAAAATCAGACATGATCAGCCCACTCGCGGAGTTGGCCTCTGGCCAAAAAAGTGGCTAGAATGACCTGCACATCGCTACACTGTTCGTAGAGTAAATGCGACGACAAAAACAAGAGGATATATATATATATGTATATATATATGGTACAACAAACACGAAAATACTGAGCACTATAGGAGCACACCAAGTGAACAGAATAACAAGTGCGGTTCAACTTGATACAAACACTCGAAAATCGGCCATTCCGCATTCCGATGGATGCAGAATTGATGCAAAGGCGAAAGAAATGCTCCGAAACGTGTGACATCATTCTTCACTGCTGAGTAAGAGGTAACTGTAATAGAAGAGGCGGCGTGCTTCTAGAATGATAACGGTGAATTGAGTCTATTAAAAGAAGCCAGAACTGTGACGAATGTGACGGTAAGTTGTGTCTATGCTACGAAAAGTCGGTATCGTGTGTTCGACGAACTCTAATGGTGTGCGTTACCTTCGACTGCTCATGCGAAGGCCTCTTGGCACCTTGGGCTTGTAACAAGATGCATGTAGCGCATATATACCAGAGCTAGTAAACTGTGGAACATTTGCGGCTTGCGGTAACAAAAAAAAAAACAAAGAAAAAGAAACAATACTTGTAGCGAGCGAATGAAGAAAGTCGACGAAACAGCCCACATTCAGGCTTTATCAGCTACCTGTCAGGAACAAACGGTCTACGCCGAAGTCGACACAGCGACCTCGTTAAAGTGATGAGCGGGAGTAACTTCTGTGCGACGATAAAGTTCGTGAAGCGGCCGAGCGTTAGATTTATGCCTTTGACCCGCAACAGTTCAAGAAGTATGTATTGTTACGACTTCGGGGCGGAGGACGAGAAACGGAGTCTTGGAGCAGACGAATAGGAAACGAAAGTCTTTGTAACACCATGTACACATATAGCAGAAAATAGCGTGCATGTAGCGGTAAGAGCGCACCAGACCAACGGGGCGCCCGGTGGAGACTCTTCGTCCAACGATGGACCGGTTCTGCATTGGATCCCTTTAACGGTCCATCGTCGGCAGGAACGAGGCGGTGCGAGTGCTGACGGGAAGGAGGCGCCCGTCGCCTCGACGATAGGCACGTAGGGTGGCAAAACAGTGTCGATTGAAAAGTACACCAATGCCACGGTGCTCAAAGGCTCAAGCATCGACTCCATGATCGCTGCGAAGTGAGTAACAAACGAACAAAGGAGTGTCGTCAAGAACATGCAGGTCGCCCACTTCAAACCGTGTAAATAATTAGTTCGAGTGGGCAATTGTGCGACCGATCGCTGAGTGTTTCGCTCGACAAGGCACTTCTAATTATCTGGCGTACATATTCATTATGCCCGCTGCCGCTGCACATCCTGGGAAAAATTACTGCTGAAGCTTCATGAGCTCAACAATGTAGTCATCGATTGTACTTTGATCCTCCTACACACCATAATGTCCGAATCTGCATATTTCATTTTATAATTAGCAAGCATGGAAGTCCGACAACTGAAGTGCATGTCTGGCGCTGGTACAACGATCGAAAGGAAAAAAGAAAATAACAGTGAGAGTGAGGCATTCGCAGCCTGTCTTACTAGTGGTAGTCGATTCCACACTTTCATCGCACGTTGTTTACTGCTGCTCTTCATGACACTGAGTGCTAGCCCTTAGACCTTCGCGGGGATGGTTGGTTGATCTTATTGGCTCAGTTAGCTCAACATAATTATTCGATCCCACAGTTGCCCCTGACGACACTTTCGAAAGGACACAGAGGAAATCCTTGTACGCAGGACACAGGAGCTCTTCCGGCTGACATTCTCAAGAAGGTGTGGATTCTTCGCCCGTGTGCCTCAGTTTAAAATCACGCGACTGGAGAAAGTCCCTCAATACCACATAAGGCGCCTCATCGCGGCAACTGTGACTAGGAAGAGTTTTGCTTAAAACCCTGTGAGCCTTTCCTGACACCACCCAGACACGGTCGACAACAGTGAGCAATGGGTGATCATCAAGAGCGCTCGGCACCCGCAGCGTGGCCACGCTACTTTGTGCTCATAATCGTCGACGTCCTGGCAGCGTACCAGGCGGTCCTTCTGGCAGTCGACGTTTTCTCCCAGAGCGCCAAAGTTAACCTTTCCTTCGCTCACCTTCAGCTTCTCACCAGCCTGCTGGCGAGTACATTAAGCGGCCACATCTTCATGTCGTCGGTGGGCAAGCTCCAGCCCCACCAGCTGAAAAGTCACGCCGATCTCAAACCCACCGCTAAGCATCAGTTCCGAACGCCCAGTCTCAGCAGAGCACTCCTGATCTGTTCCTTCATCGTCTTCGCCGTCCTCGACGTTTGCGCCCAGTCCTTCAAGCCGTTCAAGTATGCAAGCGCAGCACGGTCCAGGCGCCCGAGTCCAGCCAGTAGCAGCAACAACGCCCTGATGCGCGCGTTCGCGCTCTCGGCCGGGCGGTCCATGAACTCGGGCGGAATGTTCTCCCTGTCGAGCCGACAGCTGGCAGACCTCGCCTGCTTCTACGTCGCCGGACTCCTCAAGCTGGTGGTCATGCTGAATTACATGCGGTTGGTAGAAGATGTTCAGGCGGCCATACGCGGTCTGGCCCTCAACTCGCGACGGGTGGGGACCGTCACCGCGCATGAAGTCAAGGAGTTCGGCGCTGCCCTGCTCGACGTCTTCAAGGAGGTGCACTCCCTGGAAGCGGCCTTCTCCCTTCTGGTGCTCGTCTGGTACGCGGAGCTCATGCTCGCCATCGTGGCGTCTGTTCACATAGGGCTCAGGTGAGAGGGTCCGGTCTGCTTTTGAACTCCACTGTGCGGGGCGGTCACCCTGGCCACGAAAATAAATCCGTTGGAATGATTGAATCACTAGATAACCAATCACTCATTAATCTGCTGAAAAGAGATAGTTCTGAGCCAGTTTGTGAAAAGGTTTGCTAAGTTCAGTGTTAAAGGGAGTGACAACCTCATTTTAAGCGCTTGGTTTTTTTATGGCGCAACGCAAAGCTCACCCTCGGTAGTGTTTACATATGCAGTGGTTACTTCCAAAAGCGCGTAGGTATTTAGTAGGCAGGATTTTTCGACCAGCCTCTAAAAAGAGTCCCTCCTCCAGCAATGCTGAGAAGTGAGAGCGATGTCAATAGACCGCCCTCGCAAATTATGAAAGTCTACCATCGTTCTGCGTTCACAGGAGTGAGTGTAACTATGGTTAACCACCTACACTTTGATCTTTTTAGCCACCTTTTAAAATAAAAAGCTGGTACAATAAGTTCGCGTTGTTGTACAGGCATTTCTTGTATTTGTACCACGTTCTTCCCCAAGCACATGCCTATGACATGGCTGCCTGGCCACCGTCATCGTTGTTCTGTGGATAGACGAGCCAAGTCAACTCATCGAAAACGAAGGCGTACGCAGCGCGACTTTTCTACTCATTATAAACGGCGGCCAATCTGCACCATTGTAAGTTATAAAAAAACCTATAACAGAAAAAAGTGTACTGCCTTTCAATACTAAGAGGAAGACCACGAACGAAGTACTTTTTAGTCTAAAAAATGGACAGTGATGACATTATGCAAAATAAGAAAAAGGAAGTTGGTGGCGCAACCTACCATCCCGTTTCAATATGGACGCTCATAGCATCAATCCACCCAGCCAACCTTCTCATCACTTTCCAGACGGTTCCAGACGTATTCCATTGAACGGTTTCGAAGCTATCACCTTAAGCTGTCTGCGTAGATTGTCTCCTGGCTATGGTGTTAGGCTGCTGAGCACGAGGTCGCGGGATCAAATCCCGGCCACGGCGGCCGCATTCCGATGGGGGGCGAAATGCGAAAACACCCGCGTACTTAGATTTAGGTGCACGATGAAGAACCCCAGGTGGTCGAAATATCCGGAGTCCTCCACTACGGTGTGCCTCATAATTAGGAAGTGGTTTTGGCACGTAAAACCCCATAATTTATTTATTTTATTTAGATTGTCTCCGATGCTGGCCAGAATTGGAACACACCATTGAGCGTCTCCCTGCTCGGCTGGCTCACGCGTGTGATTGCGGAGACACCTAGCGGGCGCGGCGCCTTCTAACGTCCTTCATGCCAGCAAAGTGTATGCACGTTTCCCTGTCACGCAGCTTCGTCGAAAACAGCCGCTCCTTCTGGTGGAACGGCGCCGGCCTGCCCCGCAACCTCTACCTGCTCTCGGTGTACGCGCTGCTCTCGCACCGGCTGTGCTCGGTGCACGCCGAGGCCCGAAAGATGGCGACCACGCTGGGCCCCGGGCTGAGCAGCCGCACGGACCCGCGGCACGGCCCCGTGTGCGCCGCCGTCAAAATACTGCGGCGCTGCGCCTCCTCGGGCGAGGCGTTCGCGCTCACCGCGCTCGACGTGTTCGACCTGGACGACCGGTTCTACGTGAACACGCTCGGATCGGTCATCATGTACGGCGTCATCCTGCAGCAGCTCACCACCTCCGCGGGGTAGCCAACCGTATAGGCATCCAAGGAACCGACAAAAAAGCAGCGCTCAATTTCTTTGTAGGAGATTTGACCTCCGATTGCAAGTGCAGCACCACTGGACGAGGACAGAAAAGGAAAATGACACACACAGCGCTGTCGTTTTCTTCCTCTGACTTCGTCCAGGAGAGCTGCATTTGTAATCATGAATCAATATCATACTGCAAAATAATTTACACCCTTAAAAGCGATAAGCGTGTAAATCGGTCTGTAACTGACACCCTTTAACCATCTTAGGTGTAAGTGCGTGAGTTATAGGCCAGTTGGGGGGGGGGGGGGGTATACCGATGTGCATCCTTACTTAATTTTAAAGGTGTAAATTATCTTCCAGAGCAAGTAGCCCGTCAACGCGAATTACCCCCAAAAGCTCTTAGAAGTACATGAGAATGAAGAAATCAATATTCTTGGCATCCACATACGCAGAATTTCACTGTATTTGTTGAATTCAAAAGAAAATGTTCAAATGTACTGACTGTATTAAGTACTCTTTTGACAGCGGCAATCAATATTTTAAGAGAAATCCTTGTATATCACGAAGTTTACAAAAATCTTCAGCATATAATTTATGACCCTGTCACATTTCAATAAAAGCCGATACCACGATTCCCTAAACTGCATATATTGAGACATCCAAAGTGGACAAAATTAATTATTTATATGGCAATATAATATAGACCACTGCATGCTTTGTGAGCACGACTTTTGAAAAACCCCTCGTAGACGCCAACAATGTCACGTAAGCAACAAACTCATTCATAAATTTATTCGGTTAAGACGTTGTTGCAGACAAAGTTTCTAGAACTGCGATAGCTATTATTGGTACTGTGTTATAAATTTGTAAACTACTTTCTTCTGTCCTTGTATATTTTTTATTATTATTATGTTGCAGACATTCGGCATACATCGTGAAACAGCTTAAACCCTGAACCAAAATTTTTATTCCTGCAGCCGGTGGAATGTAGCTTTCTTTCTCGAATTCAAGAACCTTTATCAAACTCGGTTCAGCTTTTTTCGAACGAAAGTGTTTCTGCGTTTCGCGTGTACTTGAATATAGGAAAATTAGAGTTGGTCCCGACGCAAGCCTTCCTTTTAACAACGTTACAGATACAGAAGGAACACTAGAGTATGAAAGCGGGGGGAGGGGGGGGGGTGCTGCACTTCATATGCGAAGTGTACTGAGTTATGCGCTTTCGAAGAAAGCATGGGACTAGTTCTCAAACTGGCATATCTTCAACCTTTCTGCAAATTCGTTGCCAAGAGTTGATTGTTGTTGTTCTTTAGAGTAGAAACCACTCGGTAAAGAAATAATTATCCAGGCAGGTCGTCTCAAAAGTAAGCTGCCACCGAGGATAGACTACAAATTACGCGTTTCCTTTAAGAGTCGATCACACTGTATACGTCCTCCTATGACACGGCTGTTCCCAGCGCCGGTATATCCCAATGCACACCACGGTAGATCATGTCACCAACTATAGCCAAGAATAACAGTTGAATTCCTGTACTGCTGCACTTTCTTTTTTTGTCGACCTGGATCTCTAAACCTGACTAATAAACTTGGGTTCTACACAAGCGCCCAGCATTTCAGCGTACCCCGCTTTGTACGTATGTGTTCCATTCATGAAACAATAATCCAACAAAATTTGGTAGGCATGCGCCCAATGCTGCAGCCTGTCGTAAACATTTGTCTGGCTCCTCCGTAGCTCTTATGCGTGCGTCCTTTCCTAAACGACATTTTAAAAACACACACACACTCGTTCTCTGCAGAACAGTTTATCCACATTGAAATGGGGTCTTCAATAAATACCACCAGACGCGCCTGTTAGACCCAGACGGAAAAACGAATCAGTTGACGCTGCTCTTCACGGACGACAGAGGCGGGTCCCCCAGCTGACGTCACTGGAGCGCCGTTTCCAGCGCCGCTGTAGGCCATGCACGACATATTGTCGTGTAGAGTGACAAAACAGCTGCATGACAGAAAGTATCTTAGTCGCATTATTCAGGCTTTAATAACACCACAGAGAAGCGCTTACCGTCAGCGCGTGCGACATAACTTAGGTATTTTGCTAAACCACTTTTGCAGCTTAGCAGGATCGCTCAAAAACGACCGGTCGAATGTGCCATAAGTAATAGGGAGCTTTAGAAAACGGTCCCAAATGTTTTGGGGCCCCAAAGAAATAGCGTCGAAGCCACTGCGCATGCGCGAGACGCGAACTGCGTTTGGGTTTTGCGTTGGAAACGCCATTTCAGGGATTTAGCGGGAGCCCAAATAGCGGCCCCAAAAGCTTTGCGTTAGCAAACATGGCGACACCCATCGAAGCGACGGCTCTAACCTAGCACCAAACAGGGTTCGATTCTTGGTAACGCGTGAAGTTCACAAGCTAGGAGAAGTGACTGTGGTTATCGCTTTCTCTAACCTAGCATGCGTTATGAAGATTGATTCATTAGACACCGCTGATTACGAATTCGACTGTGGATATTATGGCTCATAGGCCTAACACGGCTAAGCTTGGCTGGTGAAGGCACGTAAAGTTGATTTGCTCAAAACTAAGCACAACTAATGGTTTGCTGCTTACAGAATAACCTCTAAATTGTAACTAAACGCGAATACACGCAAGTCAAAATTACTACACTCTAAGAAAAAAGGAGCAAAAGGGGTAGAGAGGTTGGTCCTTTTGGGTACCAACTGATTTGCCGCAACCATTAGTCCTTTTGGGGACTAACTGACACGGTATGAACTGTTACTCCCCATGCCCTTACTCCTTCGAGGACTAACAGTGGCCCTTTTCCGATGCTCCTCACAGGATAGGATAGGAATAAACTTTATTTGTCCAACGGTTATTGCTGTTGGTGCCCGGGGCTAGGCTGCCAGGGGTCCATCGCCCGAGGAAAACCTTTCGAGATCCTCGGCAACGGCCGGGCCTGCTGGACGGCCCACTCCTGGTATTCGGGTGCCTCGCTCAGGAGGGCGGCTTGCCATCTCTCAGCGAGGCGCCCCGCTTCAGAGGGTTCTGCTGTTGTCTTCCCCCTTCCTCTTTGTCCTCGTTCCACGTGGTGTTGGCATTCCCAAAGCACATGGGCCATATCGGCCCGTTCGTGCTCGCACCACGGGCAGCCGGGCGTGGTTTAACAGTAACGGAGTAACGGTAATTATTTCCGATGCTCCGCAAAGGTAGAATTAATGAAATTAGGCATTTGTACCCTACTAAAAATTAATGAGCTGGAAAAAAAGAAAAACGTGCCTTAAAGTAGGATTCGAACTCACGTCCTCTCACTCATATAGACAGGCACTCTATAACCACATCACCACGGTGCTTTTTTTTTCGTTATTGGCACTTCACCACGGTGCTCGGTTGATGGTTGACAGGAATGGATATTTAGACGAAGTTAAGCATCGGAACGCAAGTGCCGCAATATAAAAGTAACTTGGCATTTTATGCATGCTATGCAGTGAGAGTCTAACGTTGAGTGTACTTGCAACCATAGGCGACTGCGAACAGAAATCAGCCCGAGTATTTTTAGGCTGATTTAAACTGAGGCATTACGCGATGTATACGTGTAGCGAGCTCAAACGGGGCACCCAAGAAGACAGAGAAGGCTATATAATTTCTCTGTCGCTTAGCGTGTCCTGTTTGAGCTACACATCGCTTCAGTTCGTAACCTCCTTGAAACGGAAGGAACTTAGGTACTACTGACCAAGAAAATCTAGCTGTCTATCAGTGACTTAGGCGTTTAATGTGTATCGCTCACTTATGGTGTGCGCACGGAGGGCATGGCTCTTCACATTGGAGCTTTTCAGTTTCACGCAATTTTCTCACGAAGAGGCAAGGTGCTGCTATGCATGTAGTTCAATAGACAGTGCACGAACTTCGAACTATTCACGATTTATAGACAATACCGTTTTCGCCGCATCGCTCCATGACACGGACGAAAACAGCGAAGTGCATGGGGAGTAACTGTTGTCGTTCGTCCTCCCGTTGCTCTCTTTCCGACCAGGGACTAAAGATTTATTCTCCGAAATTTGCACACGGCACGCACATTCATGCAGTTAGTCCTTTGAGGGACGAAAGCGCCCTTTTTAGGACTAACGGCCCAGTTACTCCCGTTCTCCCCAGGATTTTTTTAGAGTGCATTCCTATCATAAAATGGCATATTTTACTTAATTATTTCTAATAGCTTTTCTTTGACGCCGTAGTGGCGCTGTCGCGCAAGACGCTATCCGCAAACGCAAAGCCCTATTCTAAAACTCTTCACTCGTGCGTGCCCCAACGATAACACCCGCAAAGCTCTTCGGGGCCTCAAACTATTGGGGCCCCTGTTCTAAAACTATCTAATAAATTTGCGCAATGAGTACATAACTGTATGACAAACGACAAACGTTGAGCTGCAGCTGCACTGTTTAAGCGAGCCTCACTACGCTGGAAGTTCGCCGACGCTTTTAAGTTCGCGCTGCGCTTCCGCATAACGGCGCCGTTGTGTAGCTGGCCAAGCTTTTCAACGAAGAAAAACGAAAGAAAATATTTAGGAACACGGTGCAAAATAGAAGTTAAAAACCTACTGTGTCACAGACAAATTTCCCCTCACGACGCATCCTCGAATGAGCTGTGCAATCCGTCGCTTCAACGAACTGCTCTCATTCAGGCCTTCAGTTGCCTCGCAAACGAAAGTATACCGCATCTTCCCCCATGTATAGTCCGAACTCGGTGTATACTCTGCGTAGGTACATTTCAGCTCAAAGGGGGGGCAGACACGGTCGTCAAATTTTCCTCGGTTCAGCATTGTAACTGCGAATGGAGAGTCCACTATATATGGTCACACACACAAACACGCACGCACGCACGCACACACACGCGCACACACACACACACACACAAATAGGCCAGGCTCTCAGTCTATATACATTTCAGCCCGAAATATTGCCTCTCGGACCATGCCACCTACAGCGACAGTCACTTTTGGTTGAATCGTGTGATGTCAGAAAGTGTGGGCGTGTGGCGCTATACCGCTGTGCCGTCTGCACGAAAGCAGTGCGAAACCACCGCATATATACGTCCTGTTCTGTAGGATATACTACGCAACAGCGCAGCAAAAGCATCCCCGTTGAATTGCACGCGAAATTCTCTCACTCGCGTGATCAGAGCCGCACAAACCAGAAAACGCCAGCGGAGTCTATCCCGGACTGACCGCCAAGACCCACACACGAAAAGAAAGCAGCGCACGGTGACTTATACATGACGTATTTCCGGCTCCTACACTACACAAAGGCATGGCCTTCGAAATTGGCTTGCTTCCCTCCAAGTGATGTTGGGAGTGTTATTTCATTTCGTCGCCAGTTAGTGTCGCCAGACTGCTGTATGCTTCAACTGCAGTATAGGTATGTTGAAAATCGAATTTTCTGTATCATCGAATGTGCTCAAATTTTGTCAGTTTGCTGTTGGACACGTTTCATTTAACGTGCAATGCGTCATATAACATCGAAAATGCCGTGGCATGGCCCCTTTATGCTTGACCTCAAGCCAAGCTATACCGTCCCTCCCCCCCCTACGCAGTTGTAATCTGTATATTTCAGAGGTCAATTATTTAAGGTTGAGCTGTGTTCCCAGTTGTGCTTGTTGATCGTTCATCGTAGAGAGGAACAGCCCAGAAATCTGACACAAGACGAAGAGAAGCGTATACACACAGCGTTGTATGTCCCTTCCGTACCGCTCTTCCTCTTGTGTCAGATTTCTGCACTGTTCCCCTGTAGGAACTCATCTAATGAACAGTTGATCATGCAGGTGAGGTCGTCCAAGTTCGTGAAGACAACAATTTCAAGTGATTTCGCTATGCTAATCCAAACCGTTTTTATGCATATATACATAGCAGGGGCTGATCGGCGAACACTCAAAACGAACGGCTAAATACGTGTGTGTTCGTGTGTGTGCGCGTGTGCATGTGTGTGTGTGTGTGTGTGTGTGTGTGTGTGTGTGTGTGTGTGTGTGTGTGTGTGTGTGTGTGTGTGTGTGTGTGTGTGCGCGTGTGGCACTTGTTTCCAAGGTTTCTTATCATGCGAGAAACGTGAAAGCATTATCCCTGCTCTGTGAAAAATAAAGCTGGTGTAAGGTACATTTATGTCTGGACATAAAGAAACATAGCTGATGGCGGCCGTAGACACGTTCTAAAAGTTGATTAAGAGTATTTTTTTTCAAACACTGTATTTAATCCACTTCGCACAAAGACTTGTCATAGCGTTACGCACATTTGCGCTAAATATAACATCCTCGACGGCATTTCTAGTTCCCCCATCGCAACAGGCAAAACTGCGTAGCTCATATAACACCCTCATAACGGTTCAGAGCACTTGCGTGCGTAATATATTACCAAAACCACAATCAACCCACGCCCTTTGAACTTTACCTACACATCGACCATTACCTGGCCCTTGCTGTCACCAAACATTAGGAATCTGCCTTGTCTATTTCACCGAGGACACGGGGCAAACGTCATATGACGTAGCAAAAGATTTTCTTGCTGTAGTTGGTCCATAATTAAGAAGGAAAACAGAAGCGCGATAGAAACAAGGACGAGAAGAGTACACAGGACTGGCGCTTGTCCTTGCAATGCGTGTGGTGATTAACGAGAACGGTGAAATCAGATTCCAAAAACGCCCCGGGGCTAAGAAGCGACGCCTTCCTTACAATACTTGAGTTCTACATTGAGTCAGCAACCATTAGCTTTAATGACCTGTGCTATTTGCAAAAATCGGGCTTATGCATCGGCTCCTCAGTAGCACCAGTTTTATGTTACATTTTGTGTGACAACAAGAGCATAGATAGCACTTAAGTTTCAGGCTTGTGGATCAGAACGACGTTGAGTCAAAATTCACTTTCTCCGGGAAAGCTGACGGAAAATATTGACGACACAGGCGCTCTTGTGCCAGTCAGTTTCGGTTTCAAGGAGCCTTCCGAGGGGAACTAATTGTTCGCGTAGCTCCCGCATGAATTCCGCTGTTCAAAATTTGATTGTTGAGACAGGTAGTGTCGAGGACGGGCCACAAAGTAGCAACCTATTGTTGATAATTAGAAAGTTAACTGCCGTAATGTCGCTAATTACGCAGGTAATTGCGGAAATTGCACTATATCTAGAGGCTGCCGATCCGTACACTCGAATGGCAAACATAACGTTACCATGATTATTATTTTTCTAATATTAAAATTTTGATGCAGCTAAGAAAAAGACACCCTGTATAGTTATCGACTGATTTTGTAGCATCAATAGTCCGCACTTATGGTGCGTATGTTAATTATGCTATTTTTCTAAACGAATCATGCATGGGCTCACACACATTTCGTTGTCTGTGAACTTGTAACTTATTGTAAATGGCAGAGTTTATTGCTGCCTGCCCCCCCCCCCCTCTCTCTCTCTCTCTCTCGCGCGCGCACGCGCTCTCGGTCTCTCAGCGTTGCGGTGATCCAGCAATTGATATGGCTTTTTTTTTTTCGTTTTTACGCCGACTACCTATAGCAAAGCGATATTCGTGAGGTTTCCTTCGGAAGAGTACATTTTTCTGTTTTTAGTCTTCATTTCAACTGCATTTTTTATTATTATTAACGGTATTGATGTCTGGTATTGCGTTGTGCGAACAATGGTTTTGTTAAGTTTATGCTTTTCTTGCCTTGTTAAATAACGGTTCCTTTACGTTCATATAAACGAAGTTTCACCCTTATCCAATGCCGTCATGAATTACATGCAAGGTATTTGTGAATAAATATAAATGAAATAAATAAACGTGCCCTGAGCAGACAAGCGAACAAGCGACTAGTGCATCTTTAATATTTGGTGCCACTGACAATTCAGTCATTCCTGTTTATATAACAGTTATGCTAATACTTGTGTGGGTGGCCATCTGCATGTACTAATAAATGAGGAAATAATTGCATTATTTCAAATTTCACGCTTCATGCAAGATTTTTCGCTTCTTTGAGCCTTAAGAATGCGGTCCGCAGCAGGCAATGGTATGCAAATTGACAGCAAAGCGCACGAAATTTCTTTAATCTACAAATAAATATTTCTTCATAATTGCGCCGTGGCTGAAACACTTATTGTGCGCTTGCACATTTCAGTGACAGCTCACGTTGAACATTTCCTTCTGGAATGACACACCTAATCCAGCGGATCAGGTTTGTCCATTTGCTAACAAACCCAACACTACACATGTAGGCAAGCACACAATTTTTCTTTCCATACTCCCGTATAATTGGTTTACCTTGTTACCTGACGCCATGTGAATACGCATGGCACTGGTTTCTATCAGTAAGCAGGGTTCAAGATTTCAGACTGATATGGCAGAGACACGCATTACGGTTGATGAACTGAAATTATGGGGTTTTACGTGCCAAATCCACTTTCTGATTATGAGGCACGCCGTAGTGGTGGACTCCGGAAATTTCGACCACCTGGTGTTCTCTAACGTGCACCTAAATCTAAGTACACGCGTGTTTTCGCATTTCGCACCCATCGAAATGCGGCCGCCGTGGCCGGGATTCGATCCCGCGACCTTGTGCTCAGCAGCTTAACACCGTAGCGTAGCACGGCGAAGCGTTACTGCGGCAATTGCGGCACAACAAAAAACTGAAGCATGTCGTAGTGGGGTACTCCGGAGTAATTTTAATCTCCCAAGGTTCTCTAACGGACTCCTTGTCCTTGTCCATTTGTCCAATAGGGGATCTGGCGCCGACATGGCCACCAGAAACTTACGCCTACTGTTTATGCAGATGACGTACGCTGCTTACGTGTTCGCCAACTTGACGTGTCCCCTGAGCGCCGAGAGCGCCGGATTGACCGACAACAGTACGGCCCTTCGCTTTCCGGATGGACGCGGAGCGCTGATCACGACACCTTTCGACTTTGACGGCACCTGCCCGACTCTTCGCTTCTCGGATCCACAAGGCACACTGGACACCACAGCGACACCTATGGTTGAACAACTCGTCTGCTGGCAACAGGGGTCAGCCCCGGACAGAAAACTACATAAGCAGCTGCCTCGCTATGCCACTCTGGGATCTGGCGCCGACATGGCCACCAGAAACTTACGCCTACTGTTTATGCAGGTTAGTTACTCCTACCGTTTCGTGAATGGCAAGCCATTTAAAAAATCGGCGTCAGATCCCATTGCATGCTTACTGTTCGCTGCAAGCAAACTGTGTTATTTTGGGTTAAGTTGCATTTTTAGCCCTGGTTGTCTGTCTAAGATTTACTTACTGCTCTCTGGAGATGTAGAACAAAATCCAGGACCCCTTTCTACTGAACAAGAACAGCAAATGTTTCAAGCTATTATGAAAATTCCATTGATGATGCAAGGGCAGTCCGAGATACTAGATGAGATCCGCTGCCTTCGAGCTAATCAGCAAGCAATGGAACAAAAGATAAACGATTTGAGTGTCAAAGTTCAACTCGCTGAGGAAACCGCATCACGCGTCACATCACTGCATGCCACGATAGAAAGGATTTCATGTCGTGTTGACTCGGCCACTTCTGCACTTGCCTCAATGCGTGATAGCCAAGACGACCTAGAAAATAGGTCTCGACGGAATAACTTGATTTTTTTCGGCCTTCCCGACACCGCGAAGGAAACATGGGCTGAATCAGAAGAAAAGATTACGTCCTTTTGTGCAGAGAAATTAAATGTGTCACTTGAACTACAATCTATGGAGAGAGCACATAGAATAGGGCGGTACTCTGAGCACAAGAAAAGACCATTAATAGTAAAATTCATATCATTTAAAGAAAGACAACGCGTCCTTGAGGCCGCCTCAAGACTAAAGGGAACAGGATTTGGCATTAGTGAAGACTACTCTAAGAAGGTTTGCTTTGAGCGCAAGAAGTTGCTTCAGTTTGCTAAATCACGTGGCAGTGATTTCAAGCTTATCTTCAATAAGCTCAAAATAGGTAAAAAGACATACAAGTACAATGCTGATTCCGATAACGTAATCGAGTTAGACGGATAGCCATCACAGTTCGCTACATCTCAGAAGACGGCTCACAACCTGAATTTCATTGTCGTGAATTGTCGAAGTCTAAAAAACAAAAAACATGAGTTTGAATCTCTTTTGGAATCGACAAAACCACATGTAGTCATTGGCACAGAGTCATGGCTAGATAGTTCAGTCTACAACAGCGAACTATTTCCGTCAGACTACACTGTTTACAGAAAAGACCGCAACTGCCACGGTGGTGGCGTTTTTGTTTTGATCCACAGCAGTCTCAGCAGCACTCCCATCAACATAGAAAGCTGCCTTTGCGAAACGGTCTGGTGTAGGGTGATGCTCGCAAACGGCCACTCTGTAGCAATCGGATCGTTCTACAGGCCCCCAAACTGCAGGTCACCGAAGCCTTTGTTTCAAATTAATGACATCATGCTCTCGTTAAACACGACATATATTATTCTTGGTGGCGACTTTAACTTTCCCCATATTAAATGGGAAAACTTTCAACCGCAAAACAATTCCTCGTCTCTTATTTCCACAGCATTTTGCGAGCTGATAAAAGCCAACTCTCTGTTCCAGTTTGTTGAGCGCTCAACAAGGTTAGGATCAGCTAATGAAAGCATAATTGATCTGTTCCTCTGTAACGATCGAGATCTTGTGTCCAGCGTCACCGTAATTCCCGGTATAAGCGACCACGAAGTCGTTACTGCAAAACTAACGTGTACTGCTATGCGCCGAAAAAGCCCACCGCCACGGAAGGTGTTCTTTTATAATAAAGCAGATTACTCATCGCTATCTCTGGAACTTGACGGCTTTCTACCTGAATTTCGTCGACACACCTCAAACATCGACGTTAATTCTGCCTGGTGTTTGTTTAAAGCTAAGCTATTGTCATTAGTTCAAGTTTACGTCCCATCACGCATTGTATCGTCCCGACGGCAATCTGATAAGCCATGGATGAACCGCAACCTTCGATCAATTATTAACAGGAGGCACCGATTATATCGCAAATATTGCACATGCCCGGATTCCGACACGTATCTTAAGATGAAAGACCTAAGCAAGACTATCAACAAAGAGATGAGGAACGCTGAGGCTACATACCTGCGCACATTAGGTGATAAAATAAAATCTAATCCGAAAGATCTCTGGAAGTATGTCAAAAGTAAAGGGAACAACAAAGTAACTGTGCCTGATACTATAGATGACGTAAATTACGGTGATGACGTAACCAGCAAAACTGAGCACTTCAATCACTACTTCCAATCAATATTTTCCGGCACTGCTGCTATTGTGAAAGACTTACCAATTCCTACCGACTTCGAACAAATGGAAAACATAGAAATAACAGAACAGGGAGTTGCTTCACTGCTCAAGAACGTTAAAGTTAGCTCCGCATCTGGTCCTGACCACATTCCAAACTATGTCTTAAAGAACTGTGCTGCATCTGTCGCCCCATTTTTAGTCATTCTTTTTCAGGCATCTATCGAAGAGGGGTCCCTGCCTAAAGATTGGAAAAGTGGTAACGTAGTACCTGTATTCAAAGGCGGCGACAAGACAAAGACAAAAAATTACAGACCTATTTCACTAAGTAGCGTCTCATGTAAGCTACTAGAGCATATAATTTATACCAACTTAATGAGTCACTTACAGAGCAACGGATTCTTTTGCCCCACGCAACATGGGTTTCGCCGGGGATTCTCATGTGACACTCAGCTAATCGAGTTCACCCATGATATCGCATCATCAATAAATAACGGACACCAGGTCGACTGCGTATTTCTGGATTTTCAGAAAGCTTTTGATTCTGTTGCACATAACCTTCTACTCATAAAATTGTCTGCCATCAAAATTCCAGCATCACTGATGAAATGGCTTGAGGCGTATCTTACTGGTAGAAAGCAGCGTGTTGTGCTTGAAGGACTGACCTCATCAGAGACTGAAGTCTTATCGGGCGTTCCACAGGGGTCCGTCTTGGGCCCACTGTTATTTCTAATATTTATAAATGACATAGGAACGCATCTTTCCAGTCACATACGCCTGTATGCTGATGATTGTTGCATATATCGCACCATTACGTCCCCTGCCGATTCATGTATCTTACAAAATGACCTTCTAACAGTGTCCACGTGGTGCGACAGCTGGAGCATGAAATTAAACTCTGCCAAGTGCAATGTCATTCGCTTCACTAACAAGAGGGTACCACTTGCTAAAGATTACTTTCTAAACAGTGAACCATTGATCGAGGTAAATAGTTACAAGTACTTAGGCGTTGTCTTTAAATATAATCTTTCTTGGAATGACCATATAGAGAGCGTGGCGTTAAAGGCTAGTCGTATGTTACATTTTCTAAAACGTAATTTCTGGAGAGCCCCCCATAAGGTAAAGGAAACGCTTTATTTAACAAACGTTCGTCCGATGTTAGAGTACGGCAGCTCTGCCTGGGACCCAGAGACAAACACAGCCATTAACCAACTGGAACGAATACAAAAACGCGCCGCCCGGTTCGTTACTGCCAACTATGATTTCACTCAGAGCTCATCACAAATACGTGTTAACTTGGGATGGCCACTTCTCGAGAACCGACGGAAATATTTGCGGCTTAAACTTTTCTTCAATATTTACACAGGCAAGACTGGTTTGTGCAGGGACACATACATAAAGAACCCAAGCTACATATCGCCTAGAACAGATCATTCGCTAAAGGTGCAAGAGTACAAATGCCGTATCAACCTGTATAAGCATTCCTTCTTTCCAAAAACTGTACATGATTGGAATAAACTGCCGCTCGAAATTGTTACAGCAACGCCATCTGTGTTCGTAACTTTGTTGTCGAAACATTTATATCTTTAGTTCTAAAATGTGTTTCGCTTCGGACAGAATAGGAGATTAACCTTTCCTGTCCGCGGCTTTTTGCCTTACTCGCTGTTCTTTTTTTTCATTACATTATTCTAATTATAATTATTATTAATATTATCATTGCGTCGTATTATGTACTAAAGTGTATTTATATTGTATTTCATAATAACCTCTAGTGTAATGTTGTGTTAAGTACTGTGTTTTCAATATCAATATTTTGTTGTATTGTGTATTAGATCTATCCTTTTGTAACATCAATCATCTGTATTTCCATCATTTGTATACTCCTTCCCCCTACTCTAATGCCCAACATTGGGCGCTGTAGGTATGTAAGTAAATAAATAAATAAATAAATAAATAAATCGAAGTACATGAGTGACTGTGGCAGATATATGTGGGCGGATCATGCGATGTCTTGCTTAATCCATGCCCTATCAGGACGGCAAAATGCACATGTGAAAGCAAGTGCCGACACCAGCAGGCGACTCGTTATCAAAGCATTTAAATCAACTCACAAGAGAAGAGAGAGAGAAAATGATGTACAGAAAGGAAGGGACGTTAACCAGAGGCAGTTCCGGTTAGCTACCCATCAACTCACAAAATCGTAAACATACATATAAGCCAAAAAAATTGAGGTATAGTGAGTTTCCGACACATGACGAAGTCTTTCACAGAAAATGCAGTTCTGCATACCCAAGTGAAAGTAGTGGGAATGTGTGTACAGAAAAAAAAATAAACGCATTTGAGAATAAACCGGAGCAAGCAAGCACTTTGCTCCTCGCGGACCTATAGCTTTCATTTCCTGTCAGTAAGGAATCACATTTACCAGGAGGAGGAGGAGGAGGAATAAACTTTTATTGTAGAACCAGCACTTTATGATGGCCGGGCCTAAGCCTCCCACGAAGGGACGTCGAGGGCTTGCCTCGCCGCCGCCTCGCGGGCGTGCTGGGTCGCCCAGGTTTGGTCGTCGAGGGCGGAGCTCCGCAGAGCCTCATGCAACCTCGACGAGAGAGTCGTGGTGTTAGTCTGGGTGTACTGTGCTGGGCACTCCCATAGCATATGCGACATTTACCAGCAAAAAAAAAAAACATTTTTCTCGCCTCATTCAAGCCGCAGCAACAGTACCGGAGCGTCCGAAAGCCTCCTCGACTCATGAAAAGCCCTTAAAACCCCCTTACACTTCGTAAAGTACTGCCACGCTTTGAAGAATGCCGCCTCCTCCTCGCGCGCTCTGGCCGAGGCCGCCGCCGCGTCGCTATTGGCCTAATAGCATGACGTGGGCCCTCGCGCCGTGCATCAGCGTCATTTTTGCTCGAGAATCGTCTACGGAGTGGCGAGGAGCTCATGTTGGCGCCGTTGCTACGCTCGAGCAGCGTAGGCGGCGCCACGGTCGAGGAGGGAGCGTGAAAGAGAGGAGAAACGAGGAGGAGTTAAGGCGGAGGAGGAGAGTGTCGCTACTTTACGAAGTTTAAGGGGTTTTAAAAGCCCTCGGGTGCGAGCGCCGCGGGGCGGAGCAGGAGCCGGCCACGCCCACCACTGAACTTTCGCTCCCTCCGCGCGAATGGGACAGCCGGAGCAAAACCTGCCAGCGCGCGCAATCTTGGAGGCCACGTCTTAACAAATTCGAGAAATTCTGCCGGCGGCGATCACGCTCGCTTCTCGACGCACTGCAGCGCCATCGCGTCTACCTTTCTGGCAAGGGTGAAAGGGTAAGCATAGATAGGGTACGCATTCGCGGACGATCACTTTCGGCGATACTAACGCCCTCGCGTGAGTAAGTGCTCAAACAGCCAGTCAGCGCGCGCCTGATGGCGGAGGTGATTAAGTGATCGTCCTAGAGTACGTCCCCAGCATGCAATGCTCCCATGTGATATTGCGCGCTTCGCTGCGAACCTTCCTCCACTTCCCTTCCAAACGTTCGTACGTAACACCAAATTTCAGTTGGTCCGCCTCCAAATTTCAAGTTGGCCCACGCCCAAATTTCGGGTTGGACCACGTCCAAATTTCAACTTGACCCACCCGCAGATTTCAACTTGGCTTGTTCCCAAATTTAAGTCGGCCCACCCCCAATTTTAGTTCGCCTACGTCTAAATTTTAATTTGGCCAACCACCAAATTTAAGTTGGCCCAACCCCAAATTTCTGTTGGACCACCGCAAATTAAGTTGGCCCACCCCAAATTTCAGGTTGGCCCAGCCCCGGATTTCAACTTGACTTATCCCCAAATTTCAGTTGGCCGACCTCTACTATAAGCTTTCCCATGTGTTTTCTAAGGAGCACTATGCATCTCTATGGGCATTCTCGTTTTATTATATTTTTGTGGGGAGTGGGGTTTCAATTGTTCTGTATCGCTTATAAAACTGCCAATTATGTACATTTGCACTGTTATAATGATTAAATGGCTTGAGTTTGCAAATTACGCATTTTTGTGCAAACACAAGGCATTACACTTCTCGCGTGACGGAGCTGTGGTACTCGCCACGGAATCCTTACGCATTAAAAACATAATGCAGGCTAACCATAGAGAAATCCTTTCTCTATGGACTAACTAGCGCTCATAACCCGCAATACCACGGGTACACTTACCATTCATTTTTTCAAAGCCTGCATTAATTGCATCTAATTAAGTGCCTGAAGCATACATCGAAGTAAGCTGGAAAGAAAGCTCCTCTACAAGCCGCATTTCCATTTTCAGTAAAACAGGCAACGGATCCTAACAATCACGAAGTGCGCGATCGAGAGGTTGTATTTTCGCACGTAACTGTTCCTAGCGGAAAGCAGAATCTATAGTGCTGCATTTCTGACTGAATAACAGTTGACGACGTATGAGGTGACGAGTCCCCGTGGAATATTCAGCATACTGAGGACACCCTCATTTTTATGCAACATACAAATTGTCGCAGTAAAAACGCTGATAAGCAGGTCGGAAGTAAAAAAAAAAAGGTGAAGAATTAGGGGATGCTTTGATACGAGCAATAAGAAATACGCCTTACCTCGCAAACAACGCTGTTCTTTGTCGGAACAAAGTTCTTTCGGCCAATGTTCTGCAGCCACTGCTTCTTGCGCAAGCCGTCACGCTTTCCTTGTGGTATCATAAAAACTGCACAACCATCTTCAAGCTTCTTCCTGCAGTTATATGCGCTACAGCAGGGCATCGCGCTAGCACAACACCGCAGGAAACACAGCGTGCAACTTTCGCTGCCCCGCGCCAGCTGAGCCAGGACAAAAATGGCGGCAACGAAAAAGAAAAACATAAGCAAAACCATGGAGGAAGGAGCAAAATGCAAGATCATTACCTGCTCTATTTTGTCAATGCCGGTGCAATCGCTCGCTCCCCAATGGGAGCCGTTACACTCTAAAAAAAAAAAAGGTTTACACCCTTTGAGGCTTATCTGTCTTGCTTGCGTTTCGTCTCTTGAAAACTTGGCGTTCGCTATTTTTTCCTGTCGAGAATGCTGTGTCAAGCTGATAACGCGCAAGCCGTTCGTGACTAGGAAGTACCGGGCTCGCTGCGTTAAAAGGAAGCTTTAGCTCGGGCCCAACTCCGACGCGGCATATTCGAATACATGTAAAAACGCGAAAACGTTTTTGTGAGATAACCCCTGGACCGATTTTAATGAAATTTGTTGCGTTTGAGAGAGAAAGTTAAATTCTAGTGACTGTTGGAAGCGGAATTTTGATTTAGGGCTTGAATATTGTTTAAAAGATTTTCAAAAATTTAAAGTTCGCAAAAAATAGAAGCACGAAGTTTACAAACTAATAGCCGTGCCTCAAGAACAGATATAGCGGTTCTGTAAACGGCATCCATTAGATCATTCAAAACGGACAAATTTCATAGGTCATTTTACATCTTACGTGAATTTGTTACGTTGTTTACGAGGGTTCTGCAAAAGTTGTAATTACATATTAAAAAATGTTTTGAGATTCATGTGTAAGATGTCGAATTTGTCCGCTTTAGATGTGGTATTAGGTACAATTCACATAATTGGGATATCATTTTTTCTTGCCGAGTTACGGAGTTGTAAACTTGATAGTTTCGTTTTCTTAAAATTTGCAATTTTTGCCAATTTTAATAAAATATTGACGTGCTAAATCGAAAATTCGAGACCAACAGTCACTAGCTTTTAAGTTTTTCTTTTAAATACAACAAACTCCGTCAAATTTGGTGTAGTGGTTGCCGAGAAAAACGAATTCTCCTTTTACATGTATTTAGATAGGAGCACCCGAGCTAAAGCTTCCTCTTAAAGAAATGCGGGCAAGACAGATGACGATTATTGTTTGGGGACAAAATACAACCCAAAGCGTGTAATCTTTTTTTAGAGTGTACGCTACCCTTGATGGTACGACTGCTTACGCCGCGCGAGAGTCCGAGCGTGCGCTGATGCCGTTCCAGTGGAAAAGCGGTAGATGCTCCCTCTCTGCGTCTTTCAGGTATCACACGTCGGTCAGTCTTCCAATTCCGTCGTGAGGCGCCACCCAGATGGTACTCTCCCCCCACTACCGTAAAGCAGATGCGAACCTTAGCCGACGGGGGAGAGTAGGAAAGCACCATAGAGTTTCATATTAGTATTTATTTAGAAACTCTATGGAAAGCACGATAGGAGAGTGTGAGGAACGGCCGGATCGGCCGCACATCAGCCTGGCATTGAAAAGAAACAGAGGAGGCGCTGGCAAGATCCTTACGTTTCCAAGGGCAACGGCAAGGAGATCAATCGTCGCGCCGAAAAACGGGCGCGAAACTGCTTCCCGCGCAGAGTACGCGCAAGGGGCGAGGAGGAGGCGAGGAGGTCGCACAGTGGAGGCAGAGTTAAAGGGACACTAAAGACAAAAAATACCAAGTGGACCTAAAGTGATAGATTAGTGCTCGAGAATCTCTAAGGCGTCAATGTTATCGCGAACAGAGCCTTAATAATCGATAAACCGAGCTAAATGCAGGACATGATTAGAGACTCCCCCGGGACCTTCAAGCACTTGCCCTATGACGAAAGCACTCCTCAGTTAAATTGTCACTTGCACTCAGCCACTCCTTGCAAGAAACATCCTCGTATTATGAAATAGATTAAATAAAGTGGTGCTTGTCCAGTTCCGTTCCGTTTTCACTCGTCTATGCGCCGGCCAGGAAAGTACTGAATTGCTAGCCCCTCAGGACCTCAATGAAGTTTTTTGTGTGTCTGTCTGTCTTTTCATGGCCCAATTAGAAACACTGAAAATGATTACTTAACCACTGATTACTGAACTTAGTGGCAAATACTAAGTGAAGCAAGTAGGCACGAGTATCAAAGAGCAGCAATTATTCCGTGCATTGATAGCACAGTTCACTAAAGCGTTGGCGTGAAAGGCATTAATTGAAAAGCAGCATGAACCCAGTCCATTGGTGACGCAGCCTGCTGATGTGTCGGGTTGCTGTCCTTGAAACGCTTGTGTCGTGGGTTCAATTATGCTTAGCACCGGAGAAATTTAAGGGACCTTTGTGTAATTTTAGAGCGGCACATTTCCAGTGGCACATATTTAGTTACCCCAGTTCTCGACAAAGACGTTCGGTGAAGAGCGGCACACACTTATTGGCAAACACACAGTGACCAGGGCTAACATCAAAGAGAGTCGTTGAATACGAGCCCAGACAGAATGACACATATCCAGATGGCTCCAAGTGTCCTTGGGGAAGCGCGAAAGAAGAGTCCCACTGTAGTACACATCTCGTACATAACGCATTCTGATGGCGGTAATATAATGGCGGCATTCTGATGGCGGTAATTGATAATAGCCACGCATTGCGTGGCTATTATCAATTCAATGCTAACGCATTACTGTCGACAGTCATCATGAAATGGGTTCTCCCAAATTTTTTTCTTTTTGCATTGAGAAAGGCAAAATTCTGCTGTTTCACCAGAAGGTTATGGCATTCATAGTGGATGCACGTGCGACATGTTGGTGCGACGCACCATGGAAAACAATCTCTGCTGGATAGAAGGAACCATGTCCTGGCAGCTACCAGGCGTCCCACACCAGTGGCATGATGAGAAGCATCGCCAGTGGTGACGCAGGCATGAGACCACAATGGTTGGTCAGCACGCAGCGAAATGTTAGGTAACATCATCTTGACGCTTATTGGCCATTCCATTCAAACAAGTGCATACACAAAGCACCTCAGCGTGAATGCTATTGTGATTCAAGTAGCATGCGCACAAGGCTCATGCCAGCAGCGGAAGGCAGAATGCAGAATGTTGCCCTACAAAAGCAAACCTTCAGTTAAAACTAAATGTACTGCCAAAGCATGTTTACATTTCATTCAGTTCGTATAAGGCACAAGATTATCTTCCTGTAATAGAGCCAATAACAATGCTGCATAAACACTACCTAAAAGCAAGAGCAGTTACACTTTATCACTTGTACTGACAGTAACAGACACAACACAAAAGGCTCAAAGAATTGACACATCTGCTTTATTTCACCTATGAAGGACGTCCTCTAATGAGAGACATGAACAGACATGCTCACACCACAAAAAATATCATGTAGACATTACCAACACAGAAACACAACAGCAAAAAAAAAAAGAAAGAACAGCCCATGTATGACATTTGTAACACATGTTCCAGTCACACACCATGAGATAAAAAACACAAGAAATGACTTCAAAACACTTCAACCAGTCAAGATGCGTCTGATGAATGTGGGAATGTCAATAAATATTGCAAGTAAAAACAAGAGTTCAAAAAGCAAACTCTTGGGAGTATTGGTTGCACGGAAAAATATCACAATAAGAAACATGAAGGGCTTACAACACACGAGAAAAAGGCAGTTTCAATGTTTTTTATGTCACCATGGCACAACATGTCCTGTGACCTGAAAAATTAGACGGCTGCGTCATATTATCATAGGGCCATTACATAAGATAAAGAAAGGGGCTTACCATACTGAGGTAGAGTCATGAATATAAATTTTCAGAAAAATGAGGCGGTGCAGACGTGTGTTCATAAATAGTTGTTCTAATTACAAGATAATGAGCATGACTGAAAAAAGTTTTAGGCAACTAAGGCATACATAGGCAAGAGCACGCCCTCAACTATGATGTTCCAAGAAACACATACCTTTGGTGCATACATTAAAAAAGGCAATATCGCCAGAAAAAAAAAAGAAACAGGTGAATTGTAGTCTTAAATTTGAAGCCTTCGAACTCGCATCTGAACACAACAATGATTTCAATAAAAAAATGTCATTGTTCCTTCTTTTTTAAATAGCAGGAAGTCAACAACAGAACTCATTAGGAAACAAAACAAAAACTAAAATAGTGCTACTCCCAAAAGAGGATTTGACACCGATATTTCCTGGGGAGTGCTCAGCTTTGCACGACACAGCACTCCTGGTAAAATCGGGGGCTACATGTTGAATTATTTCCTTTTCGTAGAAGCAACATTCAGTGCAACGCCCTCAGAGTCAATGAGTATTCATCGATGCCACAACTTTTCTGCTGCCCATCCTATCTCTGTACTCAGCAATTATGTGACATGAAACAAATGCTGATGAGAATTAATGTCACCTCTAAGTACATTTGGTGTTGCACGTTGTTGCTAGTTTAGCAAGCCCGCACGCACTGAAAAAACCGTTCTTCAATGTCATCAACAAGGAACACAGTCCAAGGTATGACCAACCCTTCAAGGTGTCAACTGCAACGAAATTTCGCTTACATTAAATTGATTATAGAATTGGCAGTACATACTACTGAAACAGACTTGGCAAAACTGCACGGCTGGTAGTTGTTTAATTTTCTTAGCAGCAGCGTTTAAATAGCCCCCTAAGCAGACAATGAAAAAGTCCCGGAACGTCCCCTCCAAGATCTTCAAGCATGCCACAGACAACTACGTGTGGCACCTAATCTCTGACCTCGTGCGGAGGAACAGCACAATCCGAGTCATGCATCACTTTCGGCGAGCAGCAACATCAGCATCTGTTTTTTTTTTTCAGCACAAACGTCTACTTTTGCAAGCCTTTTGTGACACATTCATTCGTATATTGCATGAACGCTGCCCAACATCAACGCTATCTGAAACTAGGCTTTTTACAGGGCCAAAACTTCTGTAGCAGTTGGCCTTCAACTCCCGATATTGAGCTACATTTGTACTAGCAGTTTATATTAATAATGCCAAGTCCCACTCATATATGTCTCGCTTTATTTTGCTGGCCTAATAGAAATGAATGAAACGTGTCAGCTCATTTATTGTCGAGAAGACAGATTTATGCAACAGTGAAACAAGAACAGACAGTACTTGTGTCAGACCCGCCTCGGGGGCTTAGTGGCTATGGCGTTGAGGTGCTAAGCACAGGGTTGCGGGGTAAAATCCCAGCTGCAGCAGCCACGTTTTGATGGGGGTGAAATGCGAAAGCGCCCATGTACCGCGCATTCGGTGCAAGTTAAAGATCCCCAGGTATTAATCATTTCTGGAGCCCATGGCATGCCTAATAATCATACTGTGGCTTTAGCACATAAAACCCAAGCAATTAAAAAAAAAATTACCTGTGTCAGTGTTTGACTTGGAAACATTCTCACCAAGAGACATGTTGTTCTACTGCCAATTCTCTTAGATGTTGGTCGGAGGTTGCCCCCCTGAACATTCAGGTGCAAGTTGAAAAGTTCCTTGGGACATCATATGAGCTAGCTAGCGTTTCAGGAGTTTAGGCCCCTTAGAAAAAAAAAAAGTGGTGCACAACAATAGCACGATATCGCTTGCCTAATTGGGAAGGGGCTTGAGAAAGGGAGTGGGGGTCGTGAGGCAGGACATGCTAATCTTAGTGCTTCCGACCCCATGCAACTTGGCAAACAGTGTGTGAAATACCTGGCAAAAGGTGTGGTTGCAACAAATGGCACATAATGCTTTCTGTGAATTGTTATGACTTACTAGGTATGTCTTTGCTGTGACAAGCATCATGTCGGAGAAGTGGGGCTGGGGTGAATGACCTGCTAAGAGTGAACTGCAGTAACGTCACTAGAAGACACGACAGAGGACATGGCAGAGCATGCAGATCCAAGCCCCCTTTTCAATGTTGTTCTACTGTGCCGAGACAGGAAGACAGTCTAACAACAAATAAGATGGGAAAAATTTCAAAGTTCAAGTTCCGAGTGCACAAGCACTCCATCCTAAAGGAACTTTATATGTCATTTTATATGTCAATATTATCTGCGTGAGTTGTATGTTTGTTTTGACAGAACATGGTATATGTAATAAAGTATAGGCATTGTCAATATATGTATGTGCACCTTGTTTAAAAGAAAGACATATGCTGAAAGTTACCACTTGTTTTGTGTTCTCCCTGTTCATGCTTGCTTTCCTCTTCTGTTGTGCTATAAATGTGTTACTATGGCCAAGTGCAAGGTGAAATATCAACCCTCGTAAAGTTGTGGAGTTAATATTGGGTGTCCAATTATATTATACTGTTGTGTATTTATCTTTCATTATCATGATTCTATTTAATGTTACCCTGACATTGCGAGGCAAAGCTGCAGTTTCAGAGCAAGTGTCACTTTTTAACCAGTTTTTAGTGAACATCAGGGTAGTGCACTTTTAAATGTAATGTACTTTTAGTCAGCATGCCTTGTCTTAATTTTGGTGAAGATAACATATTAGAGAATTTAGCATGTTTTCTCCAGGAATAAATGCGATGGGCATCCAGGGAATCACCACGATCGCGTTATCATATGATCTGAGTTCTGAGTATATTAGTTTCTGGGTGCGGTAATGGGCTCACGCAGCTAAGTCTCTTTACAGAACAAGCGTAATAGCAGGAACACTCATCACTAACATTATTCCTGCATTGTGTCAGCGTTTGATGCATTGGCATGATGGGCAACCAAAACTTTGTGGCATCAAGGTATGCTCATGACTATTTGAGGTTGTGCACCACATCCTCCATCATGTGAAATTGTTACGAAAAGTCACTGACTGAGAGTACAACCCAGGGAGTGCTAATGCAAATAACACGACCCTAGAGGACTGATGACACCCTGACCTGAGCAAGATACACATGCTGTGTGCCAAGTGAATGTGTGAATGATGCTACGGCAGGCAGACCACACCAGGGGAATGTAATGTCAACTTCTCGTTGTCAACTATGGAGCACGTCGGTAGTTTACTTCCTCTAAAATGCACAACTCTGGACACAGCGCATACTTCCTTATCTTACCATACCTGGTGCACTGCTCGGTCGAAGCTACACTGCTGCCTGACACCCTCGACTGCCACTGTAAGCTGTGCTCCGCTTTTGCAAGCACGAATTGATTTGCAATTTACCATGTCTCTTCAGAATACTATGATGATGCAGTCCCTTCCAATTGACACAACCTAACATCAGTGGCTGCAAACAATGCCAGTGACAAGGCCTTCAAGCTGTGCCTAGTTGCGCAGCCACACTCACCCCAAGTGATCTGACCTTCAGTTACAGGTCCCTAAAGGTGTAGCTCCATAACTACAAGTCGCAACTAGCACACACTTGGTTACCACTGTTACCAAATTACCTGTAATTCTCATGCAAAACTGAATTATTGCAATAGGCCATCGCTCAGGTTCAACTCAATAATGCACATTCATATGCTGCACACCCCTTACGGCATAAAAGAAATACAACTGCACATTACATACACCGTTTAGGATGTACAACCGTAAATATACACCTTTTCACATTTAGGGTGTACAGCATTCATACAAGGGTGTATATTTTTAAAGAGTGCAATACAGCTGTGCACCCTTCCGGGTGCACAGTTAAGAATGCATTAACATATAACATCATTTAAGGTGTAATGCTGGCATACATGGCATTCATGGCACACATGGCATTCCTGACAAGAACGTACCAGGCCTGTAGTGTTAAGGAATGAAATTGTGCACAGACTATGATTATTGTTGTCAAACCAAATCGCACCCTAGAGATTGTGCAATTTTTAAGAGCGTGGCTGGTGTGTTCATGTAAGTGGTCTGGTATATTGGTAGAAATAACATATTTCCCTATAAAAATTTCTCTTTTTCGCCAGTTACAACAATCATGTTTTTACAGAATGTTGGGTGGAAGTCGGAGAGAAAAAAAGAAGATAGAGCGCGGTTAGGCTTGGCGAGTGGATAATAAGAAAGTATAGAGTTGCGATATGGTCTCCTGCCCTCTTTAACCAAATGGTGCACTAGTGTACAGCAGCAGTCGCAATGTATTTGTAAATAGTAATGCAGCAGCAACAGTGTAGCTTGCTAAGTGCAACATGGAGCATAGAATAGCTGCACAAATGCACTGCTAGAAACACAATATTTTACATCACAACCACAGAAACCATAGCTCTCACCTAAATGAATGTTTACACATGCTTTCCCACAAAAGTGTGAGAACCTTAGGAGTCACATTGTACTACACCACAAACTTACAAGTAAGTAACATCATCATTTTGCTGACTCCCAATCAACTTTGTGAGCACTAAAGCCAGTAAATCACTGTACTTACTCTTAAACATTTTACCAAAAATCAGCTTTTGTGATCAATTGAATGGTGGCTTGGAGTTCATGTACATTCATTGCACCAAAATTAGAGAAGTGGGAGAGAGAGAGAGAGAGAATATCACACTAAATGAAGATTTTCAAGCCCCATACCTTTGACAAATTTTACAATATTTTTTTTTTTACATAGAACCTGCCCCTATGTATGACCTACACCTGCAATTACAACCTGCGAAAAAGAAAAGAAAAATTACATATATACAGCCATTGCGAGCCTACAATCCCCAAATAATCCAATACAACGGCCATATTTTCACAAAAGCAACTCGGCGCAATTGTCAGCAGGCAGCAAAGCTCCGTAAACAAACATGCTTGGCATGGTTGATTGTGACCACTTTTTCACCACTGCTATCTATTAAAGCCGGATGCGCATTCACACAGTGTTGCAGTGCAAATTCAGGAGCAAATTTTGCCTTTGCATGTAGCATCACACAACAGTGCACTCACTGTGTGATGCCATGAAATTGCATTCGCAGGTATGTCCACTTCGTACTTGCACTCCTTAATATCCAGGTGCGTGTTATGTTTCAGAAAATACAGTAACTATGCTGTATTTATCGACACCTTCATCAGTTCACACTGTGGACAATGAGAAATAACATACACAGATACCAGTACCAATATGCAGTGATCACATCGCACTACTAATTTCCTAGCATGACTCTATTGCTGTGACAGTTGAACCTGTTGAGCATAACTTGCATGTTTTATGTATGCTTTTAGTTAGGTACTTATATATGCCACAGGGCAAGATGTGTTCAATAGAGCAAAATTTCTAGCCAAAATAATTGTAACATAGTCTAATGTCCATGCTCCAGTAACTCCATGCTCCCAATGCACGCACATTTTATGATGTACACCATACGACAATAAGCTGCTCAATCTTTCAGCCTTATCAGTCTTACTTCTAACTAAAGCTTGACTGCTGATGGTTTACATTAATACCGTTGCCATCAAACACACACATACCACTTAAAATTAACTCTGAAATCATTTTAACAATACCATCAAACTGATACATGTGCCAGAATGCATGTTCATGATCATTCCAATTGTATTTCCAGTTGGCACTGGGCAAGCACAGCAATATTTTAAAGAGCCCCTGAAATGGTTAAAACAAATTTTGTAGATACGTAGGGTACAGCTTAAGCAGAACATTTGCACCACAATTTAAGTGAAGCGTTACGTATTAATGGAGCTACAAGCGATTACAAGTTACCCTCCTCCCTAGCCATGCTTTTCCTCCTCAACTCGTTCGCCGAGCCATCGGGGCTAAGCTCTGCCTTCACTGGTTCTGCGTCATGATGCGACGTCAGATCGTCCATTTCCGGTTATTTTGGAACCTGCCCCTGCCCTCACGAAACCTCTCCGCTAGCCGCTTGTCTGTCGACCGCAAGCGAGAGCTATCGAAGCAGCGTGCATTGTGAGCATTCTGTCGCAGCACCGAACATGTCTGGTATTTCGTTAACCACACACTAGCGGAACGTTTCGACAGAACGGTGGAAGCATAAACTCAAGCTGATGAAGGAACTTTAGCGTAGACGTACGTGAGCTGCCTGATAGGTCTCCACAGTACAGCCACCCATTGGGGCAGAGCTTAACCAGCCAAAGAAAGAGCTAATATTGCTCTAACCAAGTGTAAAACATTTTAAACATTTACAAAAACAATGTGTTAACGATTACACTACCGCGAAAAATTTACACCAGCAGCAAAGAAGTATACATTTTGTTACTGCCACTGTGTGTGGTTGAGCTCTATGCCACCAGGTGGCTGCACCGTGCAGACCATTCACATTTGTGCTTCTGTTCATCCCATGAAATGACACGCAAGGGGACACAGTCAGGCCCTGTCCCCTTTGTGCTTGCGTTTACCCTAATACCAGACTCGTGAAATGCTATTGTGTTAGTAATCTTCAGGTGTTAAGTGATGGCCGCAATCGTGCAAATCCTGGTGCCGATCGGATAGCGGCAGACCGATGCGCTGTAGCCAGTCCACTCGTCTACTGGCTTGCAGAGGGACACGATGTCACAGCTTGACATATTGCCAGTCGCTACATTTGCAGTCCAAAACACAACAAAGTCGAATCATAGCGCTCGCGAAAAGACAGACCAACACTGACGGCAGAGCTCTCGTCAAAGACAGAGCACGTAACACAAGCAGAGGACACTTGCTGTGCGCCAGAAGTGCTTAAGTGTACTGAAAAATTGTTCTTTATACTTTCTCCTTTATGTTACTTTCTTTTTATAAAACAAATTAACTAACATTTCAACTATTACGAACATTATTTGCTTGCCATAAAGTTGGAAAAGTTATCGATCACACGCCCTGGTCAGCCAATCTGATAGCTGGCCCCACTGACGTCATATGGGTGATTTGCGTCATACGGGTAGGGGCGGCTGAAAATTCCGCCACGCAGTGTGCTGCGATCGGCAGCCATGTGCATTTTTAAAACCTTACAATAAATTACACGTTTTACGGGAAGCACTTAGATACGTCAATTAATTATCAGAAGGACCTACTCTAATGACTCAGTACGTTTGTAGAAAATCTTCAAGATCGTTTCAGGGTCCCTTTAATGCAGTCCGCCACATCTGGGAGACTTTGGGCTTTCCCACTGCTAGTTTTACATTGCTGCCTTTGTATTCGTCTTGTTATCATGTTAAAAAAGTTTCGAAATTTACCTGTTGTGCCTGTGAAGCAGCCGGTTTCCCAGAAATTGATCACACCCGGTCATCAATAATGATAAGGCCCTTACACAGTGCAATAATTCTGTATGTCTACCATACCCTTCTTATGACAATGAAGCTGAATTGTTACAAAATCTTCAATAGTACCATAAGAATGGTACACGAGAAACAGAATCAGTGGAGAGCATACAGGTACGTTTCAGTATGGATGCAATCGGCTTTGATGATGTGACTAAGATTTACCACTTTCACTGTTTTAAATGTTTTTCTTCCGAGTAGCAACCTACTGTGATACATCGGTAAAAACAGCTTGAAATAAACTTGGACAAGGGAGGCACACACGACAAGCGCTTGGCCTGTGTTCTTTCCTTGTCCGCGTCCATTTCATACTGTTTTTAATGATGGATTCATATGAACTAGCGCACATTCATAGCCTTTTAAGTGTTATAAGTTCTCACATTCATTAATTACTTTGCATCTGTATACAGAAACCGATTCATCGTGGTTGTGTGTTAGCTGTAACTATGCCTTTTAATTTAATGCATGACCGCTTGTTCTTACACATAAATCCACTGTATTTTGTGTTTTCTGTGCTTTTTTGATTTACTTATGAGCAACCCAAATTTCCTTTTCCTCTACCTACATCATATGTGAATCTAAGCCTGCAAACCCTGCAGTGTCAGAAGCTGTGCCGTGACAGGCATTTTTTCTTCACATGCCTTCTCCTTCCAATCGGTTGGTGAAAACTGTGTTCTCAGAATTTCTATAAAACAGTGCTTTCGTTGAATAATTCCTAATGGCAGATTTCTCTTGTATTCGAAAATGAGCACTTTGCTAACCAACTTGTAAGAGACCGAAACATAAATCTCATCCATCGTTAGCCTTTTCTCAAAAGCAAACAATTCCATACCTTCCTCTTAGTATATGCTGCATTGTAGGTGGTACTAATTGCTCAAGGATCTTTTGACTGGCTGGGCATCTGTTTTATCAACAGCGGAGACAGCTAACCAAATAAACAGACTGCTGAAGCTCGACATTTTTCCATGTTCCCTGACATAGAAAATAAGTTTAACACTTGCGACTCTGAGGGCATGTTTGTTAGAAAGCAGGCACCTCAAGATGCCTGGTACATGCAGAAAGTGTGCTTACTCTCTAGGTTTCGAAAGTAAGAAATAACCCTTCATGCACTTGTACCTCTCCAGCACTAAGTTACCTTCAAATGAACATCATTGTGCCAAGATTTAATAAACAAGCCTGTTTCTAGAAAATAAAATTGGCACCAATATTGACCTTTAGGTACGAACGTAGTGAAAAGTTGAAGCTCAGTGAAACTTGAAGTACAATAAAAGTACAGTGCTCTAGGATGCAAGGAATGACTGGGCAGATAGTTGGCCAGTGATGCCTTCAGTGACCATAGTTACCAGCATTCTTCGAGCACCGAGAGGCTGGAGGTTCCACATTGTAGGTGATGACTTGTGCAACTAGCACTCTTCGGCCCCACTTATATAGTAGTAATTGGTACAATGACAAAAAAAAGTTATGATAATAAAATGTGAAGTCACTTATAATTACATTTTCCACACTGACCAGCCAGTAAAAATGTGGCATTCTGAGAGTCCTGATGTGGCTAATCCTGTTAACCTGATTGCACAGTGCACCAAGCTGCAAACTTTGCTGATAACTACGGGTTACTATTATGAGATTATGCTGCAGGAATCGCTGGCCAAGTACCCACCCTGTTCCACTTGACAACTTAACAACTTGATGGTCCGTATGTGGCAAGTGGACCTATGGTTTAACTGTGACTACTCTGTACAATACACAGTGGTGGCAAATGGACCATTAAGCTCTCACCATCTCTTCTTTGCCCTCATCATACACATGCAAAGTTGGAAGGGCTGTGTGACATTAGAAAACATATATCAGACCTCAATCCACCACGGCATGCAAATCATCTTCCTCCATAAAAAATAGCAGTTGGAACAAAATGCACAAGCTGACTTGCTCCAGCTTGTTTCATCGTGGAACAAGCTGACTAGAATTCTGGTCACTGTGCCATGATTTTTTCGTTAAGCATGCATTGTAAAGCAAGATTTCTGAAAATATTAGGCTTTTCGATGCTTGCTTGCAAGGGAGGGCATTTAATTTGCGATTGACTGATGTGACTTAACATCCCGAAGCAAGACAACAGTTAGGAGATGTACAGTTGTTTCATTATGACCACTAGCAGTTCTTTACCATGCACTCAAAGCAACACACACAAGCATTTTTGCATTTCATTCACCATTGGCATCCGGGCGGGGACCAAAACCCATGACCTCACAATCAGTTGCACAGAACACCATAGCTGCTTAGCGACCTCAGCGGGTGCGTTTGACTCTTACGATTATGGCTGTGCATGCCACCAACACAGTTCACCGACACCACTGACCTCACTTAATTTATCTTTACGTACATATCAACTACAATGCTGCGTTAAAACAAGTCCACGCATGCTTCAACGTGCTCGAGAAACAAGGTGCTGGCGGGAGACTCGTCACCGAGTGAAAACTAAAACAACAGGCGGCAAGACACTCGCTCACGTCACGTCGATTATTGCTGCCTCTGTTACTTTGTATGCGAACACGATGGGTGCACAACAGCGAGGGTGCGGTTTCCCGTTGGCCACTACTTCCTATGATTGGGGTCGACGTTGTGCCTTAAATGCATGATCAGGTCCATGATCTTGACCTTGGCCGTGTCACGGGCCAAGGCATCGAACGTGCGGAGCGCAGCCGCGACATACATTCCAAAGTAGTGCTCCTCGTCGAGCAGCACACTGTTCCTGGTAGGCGTCGCCGACGTCGCGGAATGCTCCTCCTGCTGTTTTCTCCGCTTGTGCGGGGGCGTCTGGGCACGGTGCTCCGAGACGCTGGAGCTGTCCTGCTCGGCCTCCAGCACCTCGGTGGACTCATCCTGGAGAGTTACATTTTTCAACGCAATTAAAGGGGCAGCAAAACGTGCCTTGAAAATGGGGAAATATATTCCCGGTTTTCGGACAATGCTGCCATGAACGTGCCAGCCAAGTGTTGTTCGACTGCATGCAGTAGGGTACCTACCAGATACACTTGCGTGAGAGGCACACTTTCTTTCCATAATTATGACAAGGTGCTGCCACTTACATGGAGACAGATCATTTTGGCCACATTTTTCCTGCCTCGCATAACTGGCATGATCTATTTGTACCAGAAGAGCGCACACTGTTGTTTATATTTTTTTTATTGATGCATACCATGCACTGTCCCTGTCTAAGTGTTCGCAACTGTCTATGTCGCCGGTGCTCAGGTTTGGTTTGGCAGCACACGTGGAGAGAGTCGTCCTACATGTCATACGTGGCGTGTTAGGTGTGTCTGACTTTTAAGGTTTTTTCCAGAGCAATGTTTGAGGACCACCACGGGCCATGCACACAGAATATAAGTGCAGACAAGCTGCAGCTGTACCAAGATTCTTTTTAAAATTTTCTTTATGAATTTTCACCTGTCAAGTTGAAGGCGTGGCTCTTGCATGGGTGTGACACTTACTCAAATGTATAAAGCACAATCTCACATTATACCTGGTGCTTCAGTTTAGACAATACAAGATCTCTAAAGATTGCCTGCGACAAATGTGGATTACTAGAGGAGCTGCAGATTATTTGCACAAGAAATTGAAATGCATAGCTGGCTAATGAACAATATATCACTACTAATTATGTTTACAACTAATTCCCTTACGGCACATATTGCAATTTACAAATTGTAGCCAGTGAGATTGCAAGGCATATGCACTTGCAACGAATTCTAAGGCTGACACCAGTTTCGAGATGTGTGTTCCCAAAGTGAGCAATAATATACGCTGGCGTTCCAGTAACTTTTGTGCTTCAAAGCAGTAAATGGGGCTTTGTTAAAAAATAAGTGGAAGGACAGTGAATTTTCACTGCAGGTTTGACAGCATTTATGTTGTTGGCAGACAGCGCTGCTGGCCATTGAATTGTCTTTGGGAAGAGTAGAAAGGAGATGGCTCGTGGCGGCGGCGATGGCTCGTGCATTCTTAAATTTATTTTCCAGGATTTCGCATTCTTTCTCCTTCTGGTGCATACGCCCAGTAGCCAGTTTTAATTATCATAACCAATAACGTGGCAGCGGAACATTACAGCAAGCAGCTTGTTTTACCATAGCACACACACTAAAGTTCAAAGTACCGTGGCTGCTCAATGTTGTATCTGCTTATTCTTGAAACCGGTAATGTTATTAAGTGGGTATGACTGCGCTTCTTTCTGTTCCACTAAAATGGTATCATGTCTGTCCTGTCCATTTTTTTTCCGCAACCTGGTTATAACAATTACTGGTTACAAGAATACAATTTTCTTGCCACTTGAATATTGTTATAAGTGGTTTTGACTGTATACAGAGTGATCACGTGAACACAAAAGCCGAGTATACAGTTTAACTGACTTGCATACCTGCCAATACTGAAAAAGTTGCGTATAATAGGACTACAGCTAAAAAATAGTAAACTTACATGAAAAATGCCAAAGCTAATTTTATTGGATAAGTATTTTTACAGCTGAAACCCGCGATTACAAAACGCTATGACAATAAAATTCTCGCCACAATGAAATATTTTCACATCCCCCACGAACGCCCATAGGATTCAGTGCATTTCATACCTCTCGACAACGAAACGTCGCCGTACTACAATCCCGCACCAACGAAATTTGCCGCAATGTAACCCCGCATATTACCTGCTCTCGCGAGGCTAGCTGGCTCCAAAATGTGCTCAAATGCAATTGCTTTGCACTAAAATTGCGTAAAATACCACCCCATTACACTTGCGTCAGCACAGCCATTTTTGTTAACAAAGACAACCAAGCATTGGGAGTGACTGCATGCACCAGATATAAGTCATGGCCACCATCTTGTTTGATGATCGCCCGTTTGAGGCAGCATGCATGTTGCTACTGGCATGTGACAGCAGTTTTTACGCACTTAGAGCAGTGCTTAATGTGCGCCTCGGTTAGCAAAATGCAGCAAAAATAAGAAAATCCACGTCCCATTGACATGGAATTGTTTATGACGCTGGAGATGGCTGGATGCTATGAGCGTTCATCGGAATGGGGTGGTGGGCTGCGCCATCAAGCTCTTGTACCAAACTTTCTGAACCCCCTATTGGGAGCTCTGTTTTTGTGTGCCTCCGCTGTTTGTCGTTTTCGTACTTTTCTTCCACCAATGTTCAAATTGCCTCCTATTAATATCTATTGCGCACATGCCCACTTTCCTCCTGCTCTCACTGATCTCAAGGGCTTAAGGAGGCCAGAGGTGCCTAAATCAACCGCTAAGCACATACCTTCACATTTCAATAAAACATGCTCCATTATTTCCCTAGCTTTACCACAGCAAGCGCATACTTATTCCTTGTTGTATCTCGCTTTATAAGTGTGTGTTCTAAGGCATCCTGATCTCGCTTCGAAAAGTAATGAGCTTCCCTTTGAGTTGTCTTAAGTTGGCTGCCACGCATCAGGCCGTGATTAAGCAATAGATTAACTACTGCTTTTGGTGCCAGCCGACAGGCATCATGTGCGGATTCGGTGTGCGAAGGGGCCATAATCTTGATTGATTGCCTTCGGGTATACGAGGTACGATCACTTCCGCGTTCGTCACCGGACACAGCAGCGTCTACAGGTGCCAGCGTGCACTGAACAAATGCCGCTGCTTGATTGGGGCGGTGTTGCTTCGCGTCCGGTGCCGAGTTACGCAAAATCTCGCAAAAGTGATCGTATCTCCGAAAGCGATTGACCGAGAATGCTGCTCTACAGCAGTGCTGCCATTACTGACTGACGCATGCGGCGCACTTTGTACCGCCACAGTGTGGTTCCATATCCCCGAGCAAAGCCTGCCAAAGTAGGCCAACAGTATTTTGACGTCACGTTTCTTTCTGCAATGCATTACCTATCTGTTCTGTCTCATTTCACGACAAAGAAATTCTTGCAAAAGCAAATTTTTTTCGCGTCCCCCCCCCCTTGATTTCGTTATTGCGAGGTTCAACTGTATTCAAGACTGTCTCAACTGAAAACAACTATTTTAAGCACACAATGCAGATGTGGTAGGCAAATGCAAATATGAGTCATGTTCCAAGGTGGGCATTGCAGACGCATGAACAATCCTGTTGGCAAACGTCAAAACAATCGGGTAGAGTTTGACATCGTTGCCAGCATCATTACTACACTGAGAACATTTTAGAAAGGAAACGTCAGACAACATCGCCTGTGATTTCGTCGGTCATTGCTGTCACAACTTCAGCAGTCTTACGTAAGGGCACATACATAGTTCTGTGCTTCTTTTGAACCGGGGAACATTTTCTGGAACAGAATATCAGCATGGTTGGCGGCAGCAAAAAGTATGTTATGCGCTATAAGGAATGTTGGGAAGAGGCGCTCAGCCTTATTTGCTGAATGATTTGTCTCAGAAAGAAGAGAAAAAAAAGCCACCCAGCTTTTCATTGCTCTCAACAACTTCCGATAAAATATAACAAAAACATAGGTGTTTCACCACCTGTGCGGGTGGCATCGTCAGTATGCAAATGGCTCTGCTCTTATTGTTGAGCAAAGCCAGTGATAACAACACGTTGAAGTGTGACACACAATGCGGAGGCTATGGTTCGTGTTTCTTTTTCTTCTAAATTTCGCATTCTTTTTCCTTTCAGCATGAATGCCTAACAGCCAGATTTATGGGAACACTGCAGTAAGTTTGTTTATTTTGCCATAGAGCACACACAAGCATTCACACAGTTATAAGTGAGTTCAACTGTACTTCTAATTAAAATGTTTGATGTTGGTCCCCTCCATTTTTTTTTGTTTTTTCAACCTGGTCACAACAACTAATCGTTATAAGCAATGTAATTTTCTTGCCACTTCAATATTGTTGCAAGTTGGTTTGACTTTATAACTTGGGCAACTGGGTGTAAATCAATGGCTATATGCTAAAGAAAACAGACAACTTGGGGTACTGAGAGTGTTTAACTGGGCCTGGTTGGGCAGGGTTGTTGTGGGAAGGCCAAAATGGAAAGGTAGCTTCTACTACCGCTACATGCAAGCTGCATTTTGAATGAAAGCAGCACAAGCCTCTGCTCTGAGTGAGTGGAAGGTGAAAGGTTACGCCTATGTATTTTTTTCTGCTTTCATATTGAATTTGTAAGTTGAATAACTTTGGTATGCCCAGGTAAATTTCCATAATTCCTTTTTTTGTGCATTCACCTTAGGACTATACAAGGAACGCACTGCGACCCAACACTTGGCAGTGAGTGTCGTCACGAGACTGCTAGCGGGGCCCTTTTAACATGTGCTGAAATTGCCGCATAGATGTTCAGTACCACATTCCAACGTAGCTGCCACAGCCCTCTAATAAAACTGATACCATAGTGATGAGCAGCAGAAAGTCAATATCACTGCACCACCAAAGGTGCGTAAAAAAAAAAATTCAATTAAATAAGTCAGTGGGTGGGTGGGGGGGCTTACTATAAGGCAGTCTGGCTCCAGAATGCTGTTGACTTCCCAGTTGTTTTCTGCGCCAGAGGGATCTGCCGGGGGCTCATGGTTGTTCTCATTAGCAGCCGCTATCTCCATAGTTCGAGGAAGGTAGCACACATTAAGAAACTTCATGTCCTCGTAGAAGTCCCACTTGGAGGTGTAAGTTTCCTCCCCATTTCCATTGCACGTCCCGTTGTGCTTGAGAACCTTGTTATACTCGCGGAAGAAGTACGTGCGTAAGTTGTGGAACTTGTTCTTGCATTCCAGCACTGCATTTGAGAGACAGAATGAAGCGAAAGAAACTGAAAATGTAAGCTCTGCTTCTGTATTTTACACATTAGAATTCGCAAGTTAGTCCTGCGTTTTTAATAGGATTGATCTATTCCCCCTTGTGGTTTAACATTCTGAGGACGTGCCACACTCTAAAAGAATTTACAACTGTTAAGGCATATCTTGTCTCCAAACAATAACTATCTGTGTTGCTTGCGTTTTCTTTCTTGAAAACTCTAGGCTCACTACTTTGCCGTCAAGAAGGCTATGCCATGCTGATAATGCATGTACAGGCGCCCAAATCTTTAACTGGCGTGCGCGAGCGGCGACTTTTCGGTGTGTCAGCGCCGTGTGACGGGGCGAGGCTGGAAACAGTCTGAAGCTAAGCGCATGTGGACAAAGCCCGCTCAGCTGGGCCAATCGTCTGCTAGGCTGTTTCCAGCCTCGCCCCGTCATACGGCGCTGACGCCCGGAAAAGTCCCCGCTCGCACACGCCAGTTAAAGATTTGGGCGCCTGTACCATTTATGACCTGTAAATGTGGGGAGAAAAAGGCATGCAAGATAAATGATGCTTATTGTTCAGGTACTATAAGTCTCAATGGCTGTCATTTTTTTCTTGGAGTGCATGATAGCTCAGTGGCTGAGTTGTTGCGTTGCTAAGCCCGAAATTGGGTATTCAAATCCTGGCTGCCGCGAACACTTTCTGATAAAGGGCAGAATCCAAGAATGCCCATGTGCTGTGCTTTGGGTTTACATTAGAGAACTCCAGGAGGTCAAAATACTCTGGAGCCCTCTACTGCAGCATCCCACATAACCTACATTGCAGTTTCAAGATGCTAAACCACACATTTATTTAAAGCAACACTGACGCTATGAGATGGAGTGCTTCCGATTAATTTTCACCCGCTGAGGTTCTTTATCAGACACCTAGATCTACTCAAGCACTTTTTCACCAACACACAAGCATTCTATCCACCATTGGAATCCAGGTGGGAATCAAATCTACAACCTTGTACAGAGGCTGCTGATAGCGGCAGCTATGCCTGCATGCACAGGATATTTGCTGTTGCCACCAAAATACATGCACATGTGCACGCTGCTCTTTATCGAGCATGCATGACACATAACTGTTTGTGACAGTAAGGGTCAAGCATGAGTGCAAACTGGTTGACGGCCCAGTGGTCAGCACATAGTTTTCAGCTGCAACTCAGTATAGTGACCTTGAATTCAAACCCCAGTGGTATCAGTGAGTGGAGCTTTAGTTTTCGTCGCCACACGATGAAATAATGACCTGCGCAGGATTCTGCTGGATTGTGGATTCCGCTGCAATTGTTCACTATGATGTGAGTAAACGCTCCTGCTTGAAACGATTCAATATTACACCTGTGAACAAAAGCGTAAGGACCCCAGATTTTAGGAAAAAGATGAACTTCATGAATGCTTAGTCATGAACCCTGAAATTGAATACTGCAGTACAATCAAAAAGCATACGGACACCACCATGGACTCGTAAGTTTCCAACTACGGGTCCACCAAACAAAGAAATAAAATGTTTTTTTGAAAAATCTGAAAATCTGTGTACTTGACTCGCACCGTACATATGGAGCATGTTCTAGTTCTGCACTTCTTTCTCTGTATTGGTACTACTAGTGAATGTTCTTGGAACTATTTGTTCAAATGAGGGCACGTTGTTAGGAATCAAACACACAGTTTAAAATTAAAGTACACTGAGGTGTGCACCCTTGAGACAAAAAATGTGGAAGTATTACATTTTTGTTAATAATGGATCACAGTTACCAATCGACGGGGGTCGGCCCTGTTATTGTATGTCATTATTACCTGCAAACTGCTAATGTTGCGACTGATATGAAGGAACTCGCCACAAAGAAGACCCCATCCCCATGCAGCGTTTACTCACTTGAACACCCGAGTGTATTGCACAGTTCGAGAATCTTCTTGTCTCGAAGTCTCCTCTTCTTGTAGTCTGGATGAATAGGGTTGTACAGAAATTCGTTCTCCTTGAAAAAATCAATGAGTATTTTCTGCCGGTCGTTACTCCACAGAAACTGCAAAGAGAAAAAAATTCCGTCAGACTGCAGTGTCGCTTCCATCGTCGCACATTTCAGGCGCGTAGAAGGGTTATACCGTATTGAGAGCAATCCACAACCCAAACCAAAACAAAATGGGATCCATACCTATGCTTTATCGAGATATTCGTTAGTATTCAGCTTGCGTTGAAGTTGATTCACTTATGAAACGCGCAGAACAGCAGCGTCGTGCGATCGTGGGAACTTGCGGCATCAATGAAAGCCGGACTACGAATCCCGGGTGTGAAAAGCAGAAGTAACCAAGTGTACATCAGTTTTCACACTGAATTATAAACACACAGTGCAAGGTAGATCAACGAATGTCATTAAAAGGCCGTCAAACCCTTTCCTACCATGAGCACTATGGCGATCCAAAGACAAAAACAATCATTTGTACTAACTCACCGGCTTGTGCTCCATTTTGTACGTGTGATGTATGGATTAAAGGAACTTAATATGGACCACTAAAGTCAGCAACGACGTATGAAGGGCAGTTCCGACGGCATTTTGTTGACCGCTCAACGGCGGCCAATGCCCACTGAAAACCAAAAAAGAAACCAACCTGAAAACGCTGCGCTAGCGATTCGGATGAGCGGTTTCAGAGCAGCACCGCCTTTCTACTGAACTCGTTCGCGCTTACGACTAAACCAAAACATGGTGTCTTTTATTATTATAGCATTACTTTGAAAATTAAAGGTTAGAATTGCGCTTCAGCTAATAGCAGCAGATTAATAATGTAACAAAATCTAGTGCGTTTACGATGTTACCATAACGATACAGTAGCTTCCATGGTCGCTTCATACCGGCTGCGTCAAGGGGCGCTGGCTTCAGTTTGTTGTGTTTGTTAGCGAAATGTAAGCCTAACCACGGGAGGATGTTACTTTTGCCACCGTACGAAGCTTTGTTATCGTAAATACGGACCGTGGCACGTCGGGTTACAAGGTAAGAGCTGTCTCCGTCCCTGCGCCATTTCCTTCACGGTGTGCTAGGTTGCAAGCGGGCGACAGCACTAGTGCGAGTCGCCGACGAGCGTGTGCGAGTCGTGCATACACACTAGTTTTCATCCACTATTTCGCTGCTAGTACGCTAACTAGCGCGTTCACAGCAGCGCGATCACGTAATAACGACAAGGTGGTTAATTATCGACGGCGTGGAAAAAATATCTGGTGCAGTCCGGGAAAGTGTTGAACGCGCGCAACCGAACTGCGTACTCTGACAGATGTTTGTGTTGGATGTGGTCCAAAACTCTCCGCATCCCTGCTTATCTGACAAAGACTTGCTTACACTTGTCGTTTATATAAAGACACACCGCGATATTTCATTGTAAGGCTTTCTCTCGATAAGCCATGTACGAGTGAGAGCGCACGAATACACTTTGACAATTGTCTAGCACGGCCGACGAGAATACATTTACGCTCTTTTTTTCTTTCTCTACAAACTCGGCTTGAACTGTCACTCGGACATTTAGCTGTTCCAATCTCCAATTCAGTGTCACTGCAGCCAGTCATTGTTAACTCCGACGCGCGCAAAACACCCAGGCGTCTTGCGCAAGTTCCGATCTCTCCCCAGACCCCGTCATCGTCGAAGTGGCAAAGCACCAAGAAAGCTCGCGCTGGCACCGCCTCAAGTTTATTCGCGTCCTTTGGGGTTATTTTTATTCTGATTCCCCCGAAAACTCGTTTTAAGCTTCGTGCCGCGATGTGGAAATTGCCACGGTGTCGCGTACATGTTTGATCAGGCTCGCCGTTCAGTTGCTCCACCCAATATCGAAGGACCGGGTGTGTTTGTGCATTCAGTAAATGTAAGCGCCTTCTCAACGCTGAATGCAATGCACGTTTTGAGAAAAACGACTCTTGTCCTTAAACAGTTGGCGCTGCAGGTTTTGGGAAGTTTCGGCAAACTGTTTTGACATGTTTTCACATGTTTGCTTTCTGCGCTTTTTATTTTTTTACCCATTTGTGCAGGTTGCCAGGATGACCGCTCGCGTAAGCAAATCAGTTACGTCAAAGTTACGTCGACTGGTATTTTTTTGTCTAGGGACCTTGTGAGCAACATAAATGCAAGACGCAGTACAGAAGAATAGTGTTTTACGCTATTTCAGGGCCACATGTAATGTTAACCATTGGTCATGTCACACTTCTGCTGAAAGAAGCTCAACCTCACCATAACCGACAGCAGTTATGTGGCAATGTCAAGCCATGTTCAAGGCAGGTAATTTCATGATAGTTTAATTCTGTTGCAGTCATATGCAGTAGCAGTAAGAAACAACTGGCAGATGCACCGTTTTTGATGGTTGAAGCAGATGGTTCCGTCACTGATGCAAATTAAAATCAGTGTATCATTATGTGTCAGTCGAATATGTGGGTCCCACACTCTTCCGTATTTCAGTATTTAGTACACATCAAAACCTAGTGTTGCACAAAGTAGTGAACTATGGTGCGCTGTCACCGCAACTGCGCATGTCGCAAAATTTTGTTTACAATGAACCTAAGCATTGGCTTGAGTTGAATTCCTGTGCTTTTTTCTAGCTAAACATACGAAGTGTAGTGCACAGACATTGGAACTTTTAAATAGAAGAAAGCGAGTGCATTGGATTTACGAGTTGCGAGTTCTGTATTCTGATCTCTTATTTCCACTGCCTGTGCCAGGGGACAACCAATCAGCTGCGTTCAGTAAACAAGAGCAGACTACAGTGCTCAAAACTGCTGTCACCTGGGAAACATGGTTACAGCACAAGGAAGTTGAAAACATAAACACGACATGCATAGGATGGGCTCCAGACCGTCAAGTGGCTTTGTTGCACCAGTAATGACGTGCGTGAAAGACACACACATTATAGCATTCGGAAGTGCATGTCACATCATCCAAATTGGCCATCATGCGCATGTGCCATACATCCTGTTGTTCGAGTAACCAACTTCTGTACTCAGCATCCGGACAGCATGTTTGCTAGCGCACTTATTGGCTTCTTGTTTGTAAAAGGCCTTGTATAGCAATCTACTTTTCAGCCTTATATCTACCCAGCACATGTGTGCTTTCGAACTTCAGCGTGCATGGGCGCCTTTTGCAATGGCCTGCAAGGTGACCAGGTCTTACTCCAATTTTGAACTTGTGCAGGCTGCTTACTCAGCCTGTCATTAGGACACTTCCCAGTCTGTCTGAATTAACAGTTGCCATGGGAGACCTGCTGACAACTAAGCAAGAGCTTAAGGGAGCACTAGACGTACTTTTGAAGTTGTAGAACGTCTATCGCAGGCTTCTTGCATGTAAAAGAATAATGGTTAGCATGTTTGAAGGTTGGGAAACAGTTGAAAGGCATTTTAATTTGATTGTAAAGTTGGTCCCGAAATCGCGGAATTGACATCATCAACATTATTGTGACACAGACATTATTATGACACAGAGCTAAATTTGCTAACGTCTTGTAACAATAAAGCTAAGGAGGATGATGTTGCTCTTAAAGAATGAACAACAGTTTTGTGCCTGTTCTGGCTGCACTCAGCTGCAGCAATTGCAGGAATGAAGTGAGCCAGCATATTATGACACATATCATGACAGTGTATTATGACGCATGACCTGGGTACCAACACTGAAGCTGGCTTGTAGGAGAAAGTGTTGTAGTAAAATATTTGGAGCACTGTGGTGCTTGTAACTGTTTGTACTTTTTGTTCTTAGAATTTAGTAAGTTACAACCTTCATTTACCACCCAAAAGAAAGCAAAAAAATATTATGTTAGTGCTTCTTTTATGGTTCTAAGGTCAGTACATGCAGACTCTACAAAGCCAGTCACATTGAGCACAATAGACTGACAGTGCTGCGACAAGCAAGAAATAGATCATTTTTTATAAGTGGCTACGGTTTGGTATTCACACTCCTAACACTAATGACATGCCTTGGCACGTGTTGTTTTCCTAATAGTCTTCAGTTCAGCTGCCGTCACTAGCTGTATTTGCAGTTATTAGTTGGTGCAGTCCCCATATTTATTGTTTGATTAAATGTAACACATTTCCACTCTCCATGCTTTTGCCTGGTACAGATGAAAAAGGTGTTTGGAGGAACAACAGTCTTTGAAGCACAATAACCATGTTCTCCGCCTAAAGCAAATACATGTCGAAATATCAGCCTACAGCTTTAGCAAGTCTTGTACTCTTATGGACATGCAAATGGGAAAGTTTAAGGTAGAACACTGCTTTCAAGCAATGAGAAAGGGTGAAATTTATAGCTACTGCTTACTATTCGTCATCTTTATGAAAAGGGGGGGTGCGAGCGCATGACAGATAGTCTAGTCAGTTGCATGTTGCACGGCAATGTGACGACATGCTAAAGCAAAAGGACGGAGTGGTGCCATTCCCTCTATTGCCTACACCTTTTCTCGCGGATTTCCTTCTTTCTGTGTTGCTACTGCTTGCGAGCGGAGAACGGAATAATTGGTTGATGGGGATCTTGCTACCTGTCATATCGTTTACTCCAATTGCATGCAAAGCTGCACCATGTACTGTGTCCATATCAAATTGCAAAGGAAAAAAAAACAACCCTCATTTGTATGCTTGCCACAAGAAAGATTGATTTTTAAAATGTTCACGGCAGTGGTGCTGGAACGGGGCCCTTTTCTCCTTTTGTTTTCACATTTGCTGTTGCACAATACATGTGCCTGATGAGGCTGTTTGCAACGTGCTTTCATGTTCTGTTTCATGAAGATGACAATAGCATCTGGTCTCTAAAAATAGTATAAGTCCCAAACTGAATGTATGCACCAAACTCATGGCAGAAATTTTTTACTGTCACTATTTCGGTGCGTGAAAGCACTCTAACTGGCACTCTCTCGTTCGCATTTCGTTTATGCACTACAGTGTTAGTAGTTCCCTTCTTCTGAAAGACACTGAATGTCCTTGTGGTTCCACTTATTTATTTGTTCATTTTTCAGATGTCTGAAGCTGGCTCCGATGCCGAAGTGAGCTCGGATTCGGACATTAGTTACAATGACTACTACAATTGCCCAGAGGACGGGGAAATTGACCAGCAGGACCAGAAGAAGCAGGACCCCGAGTACTTTGAGTTTGAATGCCTATCTATCGAGGATGTTGAGCGACTGCTGAATGAATCTGTCGAGTCCATTTGTGCTAGCCTCAGCGTGAGTTGAAGTGCCATTCCAAGTCGCCCAATTCCCTTTTGATGTACCCTCTTGTCATAGCATGTTAGTGTACGCTGCAGATCACTTATTGCTTGGCAAGTTGGCTAAACAATTATAAAGGCAGGTTACAAAAGAAGCTTGCAGTATGCCTTCTTCTTGCTAGTGTTATTTTCATTCCACATGCTCTTTGACTACATTGACTAGATATTAATATGCTAATGATGCCAATACGTAGTCATTTAACGTCATTCGTTTCTTTTTTTCTTTTTTGCCATCAGTAATTTATATAAGTTGAGTCTTTGAAATGCTTAGGGGCCTGCGAGGTGGTACAGTGCATTCAAAGAATGCTTTTATTTTTTTACCTGAAGTATAGAAGTTTGAGGTTGTATAATTTGTGATTACGAAGCCAATGAAACTTCATAAGCAATTAGAAAAAATTACTATGTTTTTCTGCCACTAGTATTTAATGATACTGATGAAGCAAGCAATGAGGTAAAATAAATGTTCTACAGACAGAACTAATTGGTGCCTAGAAGTAATGCGGCGTTGTCCTTGTCAGGATTGATTTCAGCAACCTGGGACCACTATGACGTTGCCCTTTGCGCTCAGGTGATGCCCTCGCTGGCGAAAGTCTTGCTTCACACCCACAACTGGAATGCACAAGACATCATCCAGAAGTACAAGCAGAATGCAGCGCAAGCCCTGGCCGATGCAAGGATCAAGCCACTGCGGTCCGCCGCTGTAGAAATGCAGGTGAGAGCCTTACTGCGTCTTCACTTGAACCTATTGCAGCAGGGACTTTACGGACCATGTACATCTTGTTAAGCCAACAGAAACTACACGTGGTACATGGAGGGGTGATACAAGTGCCTCATTAGAAATAAGCTCTACGCCCTGCTCTCTCTTGTCAAACCTGTTGTATTTACAGTACCCGCATAAAATTTAGTCTCCCACTTTTTTCTTCCTTCTATTTTATGTAGCTGTAAATTTCATAATTACAGTATTAAGACCGAATTGTATGAGAATGCCCGAAATAATTAACTCTATCACCTTTTAGTCCACAAGTTCAATATGTGTGCCAAGGATGGCATGGCATCTGCTGTCTTTTAGTAGTGTTCTTTGTAACGTCCAAAGGTTTGGACGCTGTGTTCGCTCGCGGCGCTGCATCCTATTTCTCTGCAAGTACTTATAAGCTCTGCTGCCATAACCGAGGATGGTTGCGGAACACATTCGTTGCTGAAATCCGCTGCACAACAGGCGAGGAGAGATTGTTCTGCATTTCTTATTGTGTTTCGCCCTTTTGTCTTGCTGACTCACCAAAGCTTCGCGTGCGCAGATCCTCACACTATGTGGGATCCGCTTGAAATTGTTAAACTTATAATGGCTCTCTTTTGTATTTCAGGCAATAAGGAAGAACCCTTCGGTTCAGTGCCCTATCTGCCTGCAGAACTTTGCTGGGGAAAGGTTCAGGGGCCTGGCATGTGGCCACTACTTTTGCGCAGATTGCTGGGCCATGCACTTCGAGATACAAATCCTGCAGGGCATTTCTACAGGTGTGTCTTTCTTCCAAGCTTGCAAAACCGACTGCTGCCAGAATAACAAGTTTGTAGCAGTTAGATTCAGGTGCCTGTGGAACAATCCATGAATACTTTGTTTAGCGCAAAACCACAGACACTGAACTATGGTTCAGACGCTGAACTATGGAACACTGTTTCATTTATTTTTTTTTTCCTGGGTTAGGTGCTTTTTGGCCAATTTAGGTCCTCTGCATAGCTGCAGAAGAGAGGCAATCGCGGCTGAGAAAGTTAATCCTAATTAGGCTTGATCGCGATTGAAGGTGCCCCATGTGTTACTCTATTTAGCTGTAACATGCACCACTGAGCTCAAGTTAGCATTACATTGCTGGAGCCAACGTTCTGGCAAGATTTCGCTAGAGGACTTTTCACGAAAGCAAAAGTTGTTCTTATGGAGGCAAGCCTGCTTGTCAAAATCTTGACTCAAGCCTGTGACATCCTTTGTCTGCCTTCTGTTGATTTGTTCACTGCATTGACGTAGACGTGCCACGCAGAGATGGTGCTCGTCTTGTGTAAACGTGCATTGAAGTAAAAAAAAAAAAATCTTGATTTGCATTTTCTCTTTCCCATGTGCACCTCTAGCCATTGAATGCATGGCACAGTTCTGCAACATTCTGGTCCCAGAGGATTTTGTCCTGAGCCTGCTGAGCAAATCGATCCTGCGTGAGAAGTACCAGCAGTTCATGTTCTCCGACTATGTGCGGGTGAGTGGTTGTGCGTTAAGTGCACGTTAGAAGGAAACAGCTGAATCAGTTTAGACTGATAAAACATGATTGTGAAAAGCTTATTTCAGAGCAAGAGACTCATTATACAGTCAAAACTCGATATATCGAACACGGATATATTGAATTATTGCATATATCGAACACTTTCTATATCACCTGGAAAATTGCATGCATTTTTTATTTTGTTATTTCTAACGAGGTTGGACATAAAATGGATATTTCGAACTCCGCCACCCCAGACCACGTGCGCTCTGTTGATAGGTGGCAAACTTTCCCGCAACACCCCCAAAGATAGCGGGGGCGCGATGGGCGTTCCCGACTGCCGCGTACTGCACACATCGATCACGCCGAGGGCGCCATTTGAACGTAGCAGAGCACACACGCTTGGCTAGCTTGACAGCGTCAATGACGTGTCAGCAACGACACTGACTCCTGTTCAGTGCCGCGCTCTGCCCCTGCTGTGCCTCGCGAGGACTGGCGGTTTGCATCCACAAAGACACGCGACAGTGCATGCTCACTGGGCTCACTCATGGATGCTTTGGCAGACGCCACTTTGTTATTGACAGTATTTGAAAATGCTTCGATTGACGGATGTGGGGATCGCAACAGAAGTAGCAACCAAACGAAGACGCTGCCGAGGTTGATCCCGCAAGTGCTGATATTGTCCCGCTCCCGACTTCAACTGGGGCTGTAGCTGCTTTGGCCCTTCTATGCCACTACTGCGGCGCAATAGAGGGCGCCAGCCTTTTGCTTGTGGATCGTTTAGACTATGTTGAGGTTTCCGTGTTTAAGCACATGGCTGCCAATAAAAAGCAGGCTACACTGCTGCAGTACTTTCAGCCAAACAAATACTTTGTGTGTGCTTCAAGTGAGTATTTACTGCACCATAATTGGGGCGATTGTTGTTCAGAGCGTGCATTCGGTTGTGCTGTGTGCAACTGGCCTAGGCAATGCCGACTTCGTGAGGCTGACAAAGCCGGCGCGGTCGAGGCTAATTGCATGTGGCGAAACCGAACGCGCGCTCTCGGCTGATGAAGATGGGGCAGCCTAGGTCAATTGAGCGCGGCGTAACCGAACATGTGGTCCGAACAACGATCCCCGATCGCGCCCTTGGTTCATTGATTGATTCGCAGAAGTTTTTGACGCATTTCTTTCGTGATTTTATATATCAAGCTTTGGCTATATCAAACTATTTCGTGATCACCACGCTGTTCGATATATTGAGGTTTGACTGCGATAGTTTGTTTTATACATAGCGGGCAATACTGTGGAGGCTAGGAAGACTTCTCTCACTGTTCCCGCTCATGACCTAGAAATAGTGCATCACATATAAAAAGCATCCTTTGTGTAATTCGATGTAGCATTAAGTATTGCTGGTTTAAGCCGAAAAATTTGACTTATTACATGGAAGGCATTGCCAATTTGAACTTGTTTACCTCCAAACAAGCATAGTGACACATGTCTGTGACCAGCGGACATGTCACATCGTTTTTGCTCTCTACCAAAACATAGTACGTAGCCTACGGGAAGCACAAAGGTGCACAAATAATAATGTGGTTTGATATAACCTTATGTCTACAAGTTGTGCAGTTATAATGCATGAAGCAATTCTTCCATTGAACAACTGCACATTGAAAACAACCGCACTATGAAATGCGCAGGGGGGGACATTCTATGGCCGCACTCCATGCATAGCTTCTGCAGCATTGCCTGCTATGTATAGTGTATAGCGTTGAGTAAAGAGAAAATAAAAGCAAAACTTTCATTAGTTCAGTTTGGGGCCAGAACCTTGGCACCAGTACATCAGTGTGACATCATGAAGTTTAACACATTTTCTTGTATTTGGGCTGTTGTGGCACAGTAAAGGTTGTCGAAACTTGCCGTGCTCGTACTCAACAGAGTCATCCCGAGCTGCGTTTCTGCCCTGGTCCCAACTGCAATGTCATTGTCCGAGCCAAAGAAAACAAGAGCAAGAGGGTCGTCTGCAAGAACTGCAAGACGACGTTCTGGTAAGTGTTCCCTGTTATACGCGGTGGCTGAGACTTGCCAGCAGAGTGCTCTATGGTGGTGGATACTATAGCGAATTTCTTGCTGATTCTCACAAATATGCCTTACTCATCTTGGGTGCCAAGCTGCATGCCAAGTTACCCTTAGGTAACTTGGCATGCATTCTTTAGCATCTGTTTAATTTGCCGAAACTTGGGCTTATCATAAGTGCACTATGGTGTTTTTAATGTGCAATTTGTTTGTTTGTCCCGGGCAGCTTTCGGTGTGGGGGAAACTACCACGCGCCAGCAGACTGTGATACAATCAAGAAGTGGATCACAAAGTGTGCCGACGATTCGGAGACTGCCAACTACATCTCTGCTCATACTAAGGACGTGAGTGGTGCAGATTCGGTGCCTTCCCTTCTTTCTTTCTTTTCATTTTTTATGCATTACCGTAAAGACCTGATATAAATAACACGGGTGCCACACGGCACACTTTTGATCGTGATCAAGCCCGATCCGGATCGAATTCCTCATCCGTGATTGGCTCCTTTGCGCAAGCTGTGTGCGGGAGCCAATCGCTGTCGAGAATTATGATCTGGATCCTGCTTGATCGTGATCAAAAATGTTTGTGTGACACGGTATAAGAGCTTTTCCTTCTTGATTTTAGCATGTCAAATTTTCTTCTTGTATATTAATATTTGGATCTGGAGTTTCTTGCACGCTTGTGTATTGGTGCACCCAGTTCAAGTTTCGGTATATCTCACAGAGAAAGCACCTATCCTATTGTGATCGTGTGCATGCTTGGAATGCTGCAAGTGGCAAATGGATGACAGTTGATGAGATTCATATCTCATGTGGTATAACACATGGCCTGTAGTTGTTCGCTGCTTACGGGCTGTACAATGGCAACACCATGGAAGCAATATTTGGCTGCTTTTAAATGAAAAACGATTCTGACTGGCAACACCGTTAGAAACAGTGTCGCGGGACAAGGTGAAGTTTTTGAAGCCCCAAGGAAGGAGCGTTCTGGACATCGAGGAGGCTTTGCTGTATACAACAAGGAGCAGTTTTTTCTTCACCTGACCATGAATATTGAGCTCCTACAGCAAAATTCCATTGAGCTTACCAAGGAGAAAGCCATCACAACAGGTCTTAAAGCAAGGAAGCACTGGGTTGCCCATTTCGTGAGCCAGGCTGGATTTTCACTGCGTCGATGCACATCAATATGCAGAAGCTGCTTCAATGGCACGAAGAACTGGTATCATTCCAGCATTACATTCTAGCCCTGCAGGTGATGACAGGCCTCCAAGTGACACAGATTGGCAATGCTGACCAAATGCCACTCTGCCTAAATGTGCCCTCTGCGTTCATTGTGGAGAAGAAAGGATCCCACTAGGCTTTTATTGGAACACGTGACAGTGGAAAGATGCAGGTACTTGTTACGCTCTGCGGTGCAGCAGAAGGACGCAAGCTTCCAGCATACATTGCCTCCTAGCAGATGACACCGCCCAAGCACAAAAAGTTCCCCAGGAATGTCATTGTGAGCTGCTAGAATGAAAGATGGGTGGATAAGACCTTCATCGCTAGTACAAGAGGAGCACAAAAGTCAGCATAGATACACAGAGAAGTATATAGACTGTGCATATGGGTGTTGTTTTGCACCCTTTTCTTTTAATAGCCATGTTTCACCTACTAGCCCAACAAGAACTCCTAAAGCCCTCATCGTCGATTGAAAGAAGTTGGTGTGGTGTCGGCAGCCTGGAGGGCTGCTTGCTTTTACGATTTTTGTCCTATACGTATTTTGGTGCCTCCTCACCAACTCCACCAAAAAAACGCTTTGCTATTGTGGGATTGAGTCAGTGGTAATTCCTGGTGGCACAACTTCTCAGTTGCAGCCACTCGACACCTGCATAATCTTGGTGGACCATGTCAAGCAATGCAGCGATGACTAAATATGCTCAGGCAAGCCCGCTGCCAGCCCACATGAGCCAGCTACATTGCGCCAGTGGATTGTAGAAGCATGGGCTGCCATTCCGCAGGACTTTGTCATGCGTGGCTTTAAGAAGTGCAGCGTATTGAATGCGCTGGACACAGCACACGCATAATGGCACAGAAGGTGTGGGAGGACAAGGCGTTGTACGAGGAGAGTGACGACGAGTGAAAACTCGGCGCATGGCTTCAATAAAGGTTCTGTAAAGGCTCAAAGTGCAAATTCTACGTGGATAAATTTTTGGTCCTATTACTCAGTCTCAAAATTGCCCCTTGTTTTATATACGGGTTCATATTATATGCCTGTTTTCATGGTTTATTGAACAGCTTTTGCTAAATTCTTGTAATGTCATGCCAAGAAGAAAAGAAATGGGAGTTTTCAGTGGCATGATTAGTTGGGGAAATCTATAGAGAATGTACATTTGGGGTTATACTCAATACATCTTGTTTCAGGGTTGCTATTTCTGCTTGTATTTTGAATGTAAACTGTTTCTATGTAAAATCTCTATGCCTGCCAAAGAAAGCTTTTTCTTTTTTAACATTTTATATCCCTTAGTGAACAGAGAACTGAACTCTTAGCATATTTTTAATATCAGAACAACATGAACAAAAATTTGGCAGGATAGATAAGCTAGGATATTTATCTATGCTTTTTTTATGAAGTTTGTGGGAGATAAAAGGTTGGTTATATGTATTCACTGAGCTGCTTGTTGGGATAATCACAGTGCTTACAGCTATCATTGAGCATTGCATTTTTCTTTCTTTCTCTTGCAGTGTCCAAGGTGCCACATATGTATAGAAAAAAATGGGGGTTGTAACCATATGGTAAGCAGTTGTTGCTTTGTGTAGCAACACATTGACTTCTAATACTGATTTCACTTGAGCATTTTGAAGGCTTCCAAATTGGTAGTTTGTCTAATTAACGAAAGAGTAGGCATTGCTACACAAGCTGTTTCGATGGCTATCAAGTCAATAGTTTATCATAATACAGCTCATCAACTTGACCAAGTTGTGTGGAACTACCATAATCACAGTCTCCAAGGCCTTACAGTGCTGGGTGGACGCACTTTTGCCAACAGTGTGCCAATTAGACTAGTGACTTGGAAGCAACACTTTCGAAGAAAAAAATAGTGACTAGAAACAATCTTGCAAAGTTATTTTTCTTGCAGCAACTATTTGCTAGTTCCGTGCCATAAAAAGAATGCTTCAGCAAACAGGCTCAGTGTTGCCAGTACGCTCAAACGAAACTGGCAATTAATACAAAATGTGCGACCATGAAGTTAATGTAACTGAATATATACTACATTATGTGAGTGCAACAATTTAAAATTGTAGGTTGAAATAGGGTTAAATAGGGCTGTCGCTGTAGTGTTTTTAAACGCTTTAGCAATGAAAGTTGGCTTTCAGAGTAATATTTGGGGATTTTCACTTTTGGGGGGTGTGGCATTGTCGCCTGACACTGTGACAGCACAAGTCCTTGGTGTCAAATTGCCGAAGCAGTCATCCGGGTCACACAGCAGCGATATGGCTCATTCGAATTGGTAGAGTTTGAGAGTTTTAAAGGCTGATAGCTATTGAAAAGTGCCCATGTGAGAAGGGTACAACACTTTTGCACAGGTAGTCCTTGATGGGGCACTAAAGTGAAGTACAGTAGAACCTCGTTGATACAATCCCATTTCATACTATTTAGCAGCATCAACTTTTAACGATCGGGAACACAAGAAATGTCCCAATACAGTTGCACTTCTTTTTTTACCAGTTAACCCCTTCCCAGAAAACATCATTTTTCGGCACCTACATGCGGTGCATCACCATACTGTACCTGTATGTACCGTACGTACATACGTATGTACGCACGTATGGGTATGTATGTACCGTACTGTACCCGTATACGATCACCATACTGTATCCATATGATACGTCTTCCGGATGCTAGATTACATGTGAACAAAAAAAAGGCGCGAGGCACATGCGATTAACAGCAGTGGGTACCCTCCACGGCAGCTTCCCCACAGTACTCGCTTGCCCATGTAACATGAAAATGCCAGTGCGCCAACATGTGCCGTTCCTTCTTCTGGCACCAGCAAATCTCCTCGCAGGAAGTTGCATTCACAGCTGTCACTGCTAGCCCTATTGTTATGAGAATCTTACCTACCCTGTTTCACAGTGCATGTGGCTCATAACCCTTGAAAGCCTACTGCATGCTTTTGATCGGCAATTACCTAAACCTGCCGCCCTTCCTTGCTACAGGTGTCATGAAGTGAGGGTCATGTTTAGCTCTGGTGGCATCGCCCACCAGCTCGATTTCGTTTTGCTTTGCTGTCGCAGTCTTGAAAATGACAATGCGTGTCTCATGCTGCAACGATTCGTGCAAGGCTTCGCACTACATTAATGTCCACTACAGTTGAGTCTCCGAAATTTTTAACTGACTTTGGGTCGCACACTTTCCCAGTCAGCATGTTTTGTCGCATCTTTTTTTTCCCCCAGAACGTATTAACAAGGTGCTACTGTATTAACCTAAGCTAGGTTTGCATATCATGCTTCAAGAATTGCAAATAGGTTATAGCTATCATTGAAAGAAGGCTTGTTGTACGAGAACAGCCATAAAAACTAAATATAGGTGACACCACATTGACGCTACAACGCCTGTGGGTATAGCTTATAGCGAGCTATACCCACACATCATAGACTATTGCCTGAATCTGTGCCAGCCAGATTGTGTGCTGATAAAAAGAGGATTACATTACATTCAAAGGTGAGCGAAAACTTGCACACGAAACTTACTATGCTCTTCCTACTGAAAAAGGCCCTAATACATGAAACTTTTGCTGCAATTCTGTATGATTCAGTTGCAGAATGGGTGCCTCTGGTCACAAAACTGAAGAGGTGTTGTCAGTCTTAGCCACCAAATAAGTATAGACTTCTAAACGAGTAATCTGCCTGTCTAAGCTGATTTACTGATTCTCTGTAATGTCCTTTTAATCTTTAAACGAAAAGCAAGGCAACCTCGGGAGAATTTGGGCACTATAGAGCAGGTAGGCTGGCAGTTGCCTAGTTCAGTGGAACGTTGAGCCAAAAAATATTTTCTTCATTGAGTCTTCAATGCAGTATGTATTTTCATTCTTAACTAAGGAACAGAGTTCTGAAGCAAAGTTAAGAAACGAAGTATTGTTTCCAGTTACAAATATCCACTTTCTTACTTTATTTTTGTTAATTACATTTTGTGAGGTCGAATTAAAGAAAGAAATTGTTTGCTTGGAAAGCCAAAACCACCTATTTCGTTATTATGACATCATTGGAGGCAATATTTCAGAATCTCAAATGTCCCTTTTTTGAGAATTGCACATGTGATTAGTGCCAATTCAGAGATCACTTTGCACCTCTTCGCACTGAAAAGAGCCATGATTTAGCAATTTCCAGCTGCTACCTAGTTTCTAGTCCGATTTATAGGAACACCAATAGAATAATGTAAAAGCACTTTGTGTATGTGAGTATAGTACGAAATGGCAGTTCATGTGCAAACTGAATGGTCAAATGGCCAACAGTAAACTGATGCAGATAGAGTGCTGCAGTGTATGTTTAGCGGTGCACTAAAACAGACAAGAATAAGTTTTTGCGTGCCCCTAGACCAGGAGCCGCAGGTGTATAGAAACCATTAATCATACGCACGCCACGTGTGCTGAAGCCAATAGCTCAGAGTGCGGAGTTGGGTGAAAAAATCAGGTGTTCAGAAGAGAACATAACAGGCAGAAACTTTCGTGCCTCCCAAGAGGTGGCAGCACCTTCTGAAATTTGCCTGCTCTAAAGACAAGCTGTCACTGGCCATGAGTACGGCAGCATCCGTCAAGGGGTCAGAACAAGGATGTGCTGCAACAAAACCTCCCTGTGATCTCCCTGTGCAACACAATGTGTTTATATACCCCATGTCTCTAATTCCATGCAGTGAATCGAAGCCTAGGGCTTGTGTTAGCCAATCAGCAACGAGCTGGCTATGTGCTCCAGAAAGGAGGACTTGCCTGTTATGTGCTAATAAATAATAATCCTTCCATGGAACTTGCGCTCAGTCGGTGTCATGCGGAAAGCGATTGGCGGTTGATAATGGAGGAGCACTTCTAAAGGCTCCGTCGGCACTGTGCAGGTTTGGTGAAATGAGTATAGTAGTGTGAATGTGAGAGGCTGTGTGTGTTGTGAGTTCAGGTTCTTAAACGTTCTAAAGAATAATGGAGTCCTGACCATCACTTGCATTCTCTCACTTGGTTGGCAAGTTTTTATAGTTTTGATTCACGTTTTGTTCATTTCAGCTGTGGAAAATTAACTGGTGAGCCCATGATAACGCAGTTTCTTTGCTTTTTTCTTCTTTTGCAGCAATGTTACAGTTGTAAATATGATTTTTGTTGGATGTGTCTCGGAGGTACGTGTGATTCCCCACTTTGTGTCTGGGATTTTATTTTATGGCTGGGCGTATAGATGTTAGCAGCTGAGTGGGGCAGGTGGTGATGTAGCGTGCATGGGAATGTTGGAATTGGGGAGTTTCAGTTTTGTATATCTCGAGAGAGAGCCTGGACTCACTGTGGCAACCAGTGCTACATTTGTCATAGTAGTTTAGTGTTCTAAAACAGCACGAGCAGTGGTGGTGTTATAATATGTATGCAGTTTTTATTATGCTGCAAGTGCAGAATAAACCAAAAGTAGAGCCAAAAGTAAAAATTTTTTAGGTGTTACTAAAGATGTTTGTTTTAGTTGAAATGGTTTATATGATCCTTTCTGAAGGGCAACTAAATAAAAGATAAAGTCAAGCTAAGTTAGTTCACAGTAGCAGGTAGTTAGCAGTTACAGGACTGCAATAAACCAACCTAGGCAGTACTTGCCATAAGCATACCCATGCTAAGAGGACACAACGAACATTTTTGAAATTCCTTTACCAGCTTAATTTTCTCTGCACGAGCACCCCGTAAAGCCATAAACTTTGGAGCCATCTGCTTGGGACTAGTCTGTTATTTAAAAAAAAAACATTATCGGCAATTAAAGCTGAACGAGCACTCATCCTTGTACCTTTCATGCACATTCAGGCGTGCTTGCAAAGGGCTCGCATAGACGAAAATAGTGTGACGTTCGTGACAGTGCACATTACTGCCACTGTGGTTTGGATGCATGTTTGAAGGAGAAGATTGTCCTTCACATTTCACCACTGATAATCAATACAGTCAATGTCTGATTTTTTGGACACCCCAGGGGTCACAAAAATGACCGGAAAATTGGGCAGCCCGAAAAAGTGAATGCATGTCTTTTACTACCCCCAAGGGCTTAAATCGCCACAGGGAATAGTTCTAAAGGCCTGCTACTACGCTTACTAGGCGTATCAGCGCTCATAGCGTGACAGAAGACAGCAGGTGCCAGCATGTATAATTAAGGACCATATACTGTGTCCAGTGGCGGCAGCCCCCTTTCCACTCGGAATGCTTCACCGCAATATATTGCGTATGCTTTACTGCATAACACCGCTGTGGTGCAGCGAAGCTGACTTTTGGGAACCAGCATTACACAACACTTAACCCTTGCCGTGTTTTCTACGCTTTTAAGCCATCGGTGAGGACGACAAAGGCGAAGTCGGCACTATTGCTGACAGCAGTGAATTCTCTCAATGAAAAAATCTGGGAGGACACTTAAGCTTCATCTTTAAGAGTGGGACACGATAGCATTCAAAGATCCCTAACTGCTTCTCATGCACCCTGCCAACTGCAGCTTACTATGTAACTGTACTGTTTTCCTGGTAATGCTGGCGGTGAATTCTATGCACGAAGGCGAGCTTTCTGGTTCTTTCTTTTTTATGGTGTTGCAAGGAACTGAGCAGTCCACGCCACACTTTAAGACAGACCTCAAGCAACAGCTGGAAAAGGGGTTTGTGTTTGAGTTTCCACATAAGCGAACTATGTTTTCTCACATACTCCTATTACAGTCTGACACTATCATGTTTGTAGGTTGTGTGTAAGTCGTAGTTTGGAAATTTTCTGATGCATTTTACTTAGAGAAATTCAACAAGTTCAGTAGCGCCTATGCGCCACACAGAGGGCCTGCGTGGATCAGGATGTATGGCTTGGGTTGATTTTCTTGGCCGCTGACACCAAAGCTGACGCCACATTTTTTAGAGACACGGGGCCCTTAACACTACCGCGCTAAAACACGACACCGAAGAGAAGGAAGCTTGGCAGCAAACATCAAAGCAGCTAGGCCAAGCGTTACCACTGTGGTGGCTACAGCTGCCAGAAGGTCAGCATGTGAGAGCGCTGGCTCGAAGCTGTGAGATAATAAAAACAGCAGCATTAGTGGCTTCGATTAATGCCATTTCGGACCTGCCTTTATGACAAACAGTCCAGGATATCGAACAGCGAATGGTTTCAGTGTCCGAAATTTCAGACATTCTTATATTGGCCCCATTGGGTACATGGTGGTGCCGCAAAGCCATCCTAATCGTCTGGCACGTCCGAAAAATCGTTCATTGACTGTATTTTGTCATTCAAAAAACAAGAATATCTTTTTAAAACATATTTACTTAGCTTAACTTGCCTAACGTTTCTGCTTAGTGTCTTTTTTAGGGCAGGGAGGCTGTATTTTAAGTTCTAATTCCTGATGTAGTAGTTGTCTTAGCTTTTGACATGGTAATGGGTAATGTACAGCCTCCGCCATACTTAACCCAAACACAACTTTATTGCTTCTCCTGTGGATGGTGCTGAAGATCTGGCTGAGGTGGCTTGAATGTGTTAGCTTAACCTGTCTTTATTCTAGAATATACAACATTTTCTCCTCACATCCTGCATATTTGTTAGAATTAAACAGCTACAGATTTGTTTTTGTTGTCCATGTTAAGGCTGACGGCAGCTGTAATGTGGGAAGCACCAATAAATGGTGACGTGACATTTCCACTGCCTCTTCTCTTGGAGTACAATCAACCGCAGAAGTTTGCGGGATGCAGCATCTGCAAGGAAGCCAAATTCTCGCAAAGCGCGGTCACACAGCCTCGAATTAAATGTTCCAGCATGTAGTAGCCTTCGCCACTTTCACAGTGATTCCTTAAATACAAAGTGTCATGTCTTGACAATGCAGGAATTCACATTTGAAGGGGAAACCGCATCCCGTAAACTTTTGCTGTTGACTGTAAATAACACAAAAGTAACGTCGCTAGAGTGTGTACTTGTCGGCAATCTTCCTGTCACGAAAATAACCACTGGCTTAGTCGAAGAGTGCGCCACAAATGTTTGAGCATTAAATGCTCTGTAATTTCACCCTCATTGGTTCATAAAATTGAATAGTAAATCGGACTGTCTGCCTGACAAACGTATGCACTTTTCTATCGTATTGAATTCTTGTTTATCCTCAGAGAAGCTGTGTGCAGGCTCTCACGCTAGTTAGCAAGTACTTAGTTATTTGCTTAAGTCGAGGAGAATCGCGCTTTAGATTTCTTGTGAATTAAGAATAGGATAATGGATTTCTTTAGTGTACAGTATGTTGCTGCAGTGAGAGTTTGTCATTTCTTTTCTTTCTCTGCATAATAATTTTATGTCCAGGTTATTCTGGATGTTTTCTTCTCTATGTTGATGTCCCTTGAAATCTCAATTGGCAAGTTTTTTTCTCGTCCTCAAAAACAGACGGCTGTTTTTGTGTGCATGGGTTACCCTATTAACTGTGAACACCCTCTTGTCATTGCAGACTGGAGGACACATGGTAGCGAGTATTATGAATGCAGTCGGTATAAGGAAAACCCCAACATAGCCAACGAATCCGCCCATGCGCAAGCAAGGGAAGCACTGAAGAAGTACCTCTTCTACTTTGAAAGGGTTTGTACACTCATTTATGCATGGCTACCATATTTGCACAAATATAACGCAAGATTCTTTTATTTATTTGTGTGTACGTCTAAACTTACCATGTTGAAAAACGCTGTGTGTTAAATTCGAAGCCACAAGCTGACTATAACGAAAACATTTTTTTTGTCGGGTATGCCTTTTGGCATCACTAGGTTTACATTGCAGAGACAGACAAGTTTGGTTCTAACTTGAGCTGGTACAATTGCCAACCAATATTTTGCACTTAGTGGAAACTGCCCAAATAATTGGGAGTCCAAAATAATGGATTTGCCAAAACTAAGCGGTTATTCGATAAGTCTCCAAAAAATAAATTCTCAGCTTGTTTCTGCTGGACGTGCGCGTGCATGCGACCTGTTCAGTCTATTTCAACTGCTGTCGTACTGTTGCTACAGGTAGATAAAAGTCGGTGCCTGCACCTAATGTTCATCCATTGTCAATTTGAATAGAGCATGACTACAGGCAGATGAAAGTTGGTGCATGCACCTAACATCCATGTTTTGTCAACTTGAATGGAGCATGACTGCAGGTAGATGAAAGTCGGTGCATGCACCTAATGTTCATCCATTGTCAGTTTGAATAGAGCATGACTACAGGCAGATGAAACTTGGTGCATGCACCTAACATTCATGTTTTGTCAACTTGAATGGAGCATGACTACAGGCAGATGAAAGTCAGTGCATGCACCTAATGTTCATCAATTGTCAATTTGAATAGAGCATGACTACAGGCAGATGAAAGTTGGTGCATGCACCTAACATTCATGTTTTGTCAACTTGAATGGAGCATGACTACAGGTAGATGAAAGTCGGTGCATGCAGCTAATGTTCATCCATTGTCAACTTGAATGGGGCATGACTACAGGCAGATGAAAGTTGGTGCATGCATCTAACATTCATGATTTGTCAAGTGGAATAGAGCATGACTACAGGTAGATGAAAGTCGGTGCATGCACCTAATGTTCATCCATTGTCAACTTTATTTAATAGAGCATGACTGCACTCTTATATGTAAGCTGTGCAAGCAGCCTGGAGCAAAAGTGCATTATTTTTCTTCCTTCACCAGTGGGAGAATCATGCCAAGAGCCTTCGTCTGGAGGAGATGACGCTCAGTGCCATCAAGAACCGCATCAATGGCAAGGTGATGGCAAATGAGGGAACCTGGATCGATTGGCAGTACCTGCTTGATGCGGTCTCTCTCTTGGCCAAGGTGAGGAGCCTGTCTTGCCCTCTATGACCTCACTCTAATGTGTCTAGCAAGGTTCACTTATCGCGAGCACGTCTCACAAAGTGCATGTGATTTTGCTTTGAAGCATCTTTATTGGGCAGCTATGGGAGTCTTTAGAGGTTAGTGCACGTAAGACTTGCACTCCACGTATTGCTCTATGACCCGACTGTCTATACTAAACTGTGATGTGGCATTTAGTGTCCGTGTAAATAAGTTACAATGTTATGTGCCATGTCTTTGTCTATTGCATCATAATCTTCTACCATCCATTTGTTTTAGCTAGGCAAGCTGGTTCTGTCATGGTCTCAGAATAGCGTATTGTAAGCGAACCTTGTGTTTCCTAATATGGGACATCTTCAAGAAATGATGCACTAGCCAGTGCTGCTTGGACACCTGAGAGTTCTGCCAGTAACGGTTCGAATGTCGGCTATTCATTGCCTGAAACAGCAAGGCACATCAATCGCAATTTCGATTGCCTTTAGAATGCGGCTCTTATGCGCCCGTTCTTGCATCGAGTGTCGGCATGCCTCAGCGTAACCGAGCGAACGAGCACAGCAAGTGATGGAGTTAAGGCAGAGTGCAGTGGAGAATGAAGGATGGCGAGAGCGAAGAGAGTGTGAGGAGGAAAGCAGAAGAGGGTGCAGCAGAAGCATGAGGAGAATAGTGTGGCGAAAGGGTGAGGAGGAGAGCGGAGTGCCAACTGATATGTGCTCCACAATGGCGACCAGGCATGCGGCGAGCACATTTTATCTTCACTACTATCCTAATACAGGATGTTTCCGCTAAGGGTGTGCGAATATCATTGCTGTGTTACAAGCGTCGGCGTATGAATACGGTACACTTCTAATGTATCAGTGTAAACGTGGCTACTGCTGTTGCCGCTCGCTATTTGTTGCGTGCCCACAAATGCAGACGAGAAGAATCGAAAGGAGCCTTTTTTTGTTTTTGTTATTGACCAGAAACATTATAAACCATACAAATAATAAAGCCAAGGCAAGTTTGGTTGTAGCTTTTCTTTTTTTTTTTTCATGGCACTGTGGAAAGTGATGAAAGGAATAGAATGGGGCATCTGCTTAAGAATGTTTGGTGCGTGCAGACCGCTTGGTATGTCTTGAAGAGTCGTTCGCATAGCATTCGACAGCATTCGTCAGATGGTAAGCGCGATCATCATTAGCTAGACTTGGCACATGAGATATCGCTGCAGCAATTTCAGGGTGTGATGATTACGTGTAAAAGGAAAAAAATCGAATTTGGCGACAAAATTCAGGAGTGTAATCATTATGTGAGTAAATACGGTATATTGCACACTGTCAAAAAACATCACGGTTCTCATACTTTACTAAGGGAGGCCATATGTGTCTAAGCATCCTGTAAAGGTGTTCATTAGTCACCGGCATTTGGGACTGACCATTAGAGCAGGGCATGGATTCCCAGCATGAGCAACGTTCCCCATGCAAAAGCTCTGGAGAGATTGACCCACTAGGAAGTGTTGGAGGGGATGGCTCACTATAGCGTCCTTCTGCTTCGCTACAATCCTATAGTGTAATTAGTGAACATTGTTAAAGGAAATGCACTTTCTATCAATAAGGTTTTTCGTTGTGCTGCAAGATTGTTCCCTATAGGGTGTGGGATAAGTTCAGGAACCCTCTGGGAATTGGTGTTTGTGCCCATCCATCTTCATTATCCATGCGTGCGGGTGGTGTTCCTCCGTGGACATTACTTTCAACGAGCATTTGTGCGAACTTCCACGAATGACAAAAGCAGGCCACGAACTGTGGATTGTGATTGGAAAATGGTGGAGCAGGACATTGGTATGGCGAGATTAATTTTGTGACACGTTTTCAAAAGCTTGTGTACCACGGTCAATGCAGGGTCTAGGGGCGCGTAGCACATACAGCGGTTTTTGGACAAATGTGTGCTACCCCTCATTGAATACATTCTAGTGCATCTTTTGCAGTGCCGTTACACCTTACAGTATACATACCCTTATGCCTACTACATGGAACCTGGGCCCAGGAAGGAACTGGTAAGCCCACATCAAAATTTTTTTTTTTGTCCTTTAAAGGGCTTTTCACCAGGTTTGGCCATTTCCTACTGAAAAGTACAGTGCATGCAATGTGAGCTAACGATCATGCCTTAGAAACATGCCGTAGAAAGTTATATTGCGGTGTATATCAGTAATTATGACTATGTAACTTACAGAAGTCGCAGTTTCATGAGTAGCAAAGTACGTTTCCGCTACATTTCTTCTGCGCACACGCAGAGCCATCTTGCGGCAAACACAGAAGACCCCCTCCTCGCAATGTACGGCGCTGCCCCGACAAGTGGCGCGCCGCTCGCCCCATGACCGCGTCCGCCTTCATGGCGCGTCGGGGCCCGGCTATCTGTGCCGATCGCGACGTTTGGCTGGCGGAGCGCGCTTGAGTAGGTGGTGCGAACAGGGTGCGATAACGCTATCGCGTTCCACTCTTGAAGGCGAAGCTTAAGCGTCCTCCAATTTTTTATCTGTTGCTTCACTAGATGAAGTTATGTTTAGAGCAACAATAAAGCCTACAAACCGAACGTCTGCATGTCTTTGTTTTGTACTTTGTACCTTAGCAAAGAGAGATGTACTTCCGTTTCGTCTGCAGTTGCACGCATAGAGAACAAAACTATGTCAATTTCTACCACGTTCCAGTGCGTGATGATGCTCCGGGGTGCACTTGCGTCTGCTTCAGTGTTCGCATAGCACTGACTTATACCGCTAGCCAGGTGTTGTGCACAGAGCGCACGAAACGAAACAAACGCAGCAGCGCACGTGTGAGACGATCAGCCGAAGTGCGTCACACAGCTTGAAAGCTAGAGAAAAAAAAAGAAAGAAGGTGGAGCCCGTCATGTACGCATCATGCAATCTTCCAGCTCCAGTATGGGAGAATGCAGCGAAGGAATTTCGCTTGCTAACGCTAGATGGAGGCAAGTGGAGATAGTGTCTATGCTGGCGGTGACGCTCGCCTCCTGAAATCATGGGTTTGCAGCACTGACATATTTATATCTTGGCTATTAATGAACCAATTTTTAAAAAATTATTGCAGCAGAACGCTCTCTAGAAGGCACCGAACAAGTTCTGGTGTACATATAACCAAAATTTGCCATGTGGCCTGGTGAGGGGTTCTTTAACAGGTGCACCCATTATGTTGGCTCAGTGGCTGTGGTGCGCTGCTTGAGAACGAGGTAGTGGGTTCGAGTCCCGGCTGGCGGTACCATTAATATGCCTCTGTGCTTAAATGGAGCACTCTAGCTTGTGAAAATTAATCTGGTGCTCTCCTTGGCACCTCTCATAGCTGAGGCGTTGCTTTCAGGCATTTTAATTGATCATTCGATTGATAAATCAATTGGCCGGTCGACTGAGTTCCATTAAGTCTTGACTGAGATGTGTGGCTAAGGCATTTTGTGTGGAGCCATTGTCATCGGAATGAGCAGCATGAAGTGAGGGGTGTGGATGATAGCCAGCTGATATTGCACTGCATGCTTTTAGGAGGTAGCTGTTTTGAGTTAGTGGGCAAACACAGCTTGGACAGACGTACCCATGTGCTCAAAATGAATGCAACAAAAACTATATCTGGGTGCCTGTACCTTAGCGTCCTTAGCGTGGTTCCGTTTCAGAAACAACTGTCAATTGCTATTGACTTGCATAGCTTAGCTGCTAACCAAGGTTTGTCCTTAGAAACTCTTTAAGCAGCAGCCACATCTATGATATTTCCACTGTGTTTTCAGTGTAGAATTGCTTAGTGTCGATGGGCCCATTTTGTTGCACCGGGCAGTGGCCTTGCTGTTAACGTGACCAAAATGTGTGCCACTAGGTTTCCGGTTTAGTTCGTAACCTCGAGCCACAAAGATGGGCCAGAATTCCAGTAAGAGCATTACATGGCCTTATTTGAATGCTCCTGCCCAGTATCTGAAGATTCATTGATTTGTTCCATGTCATTTCCACTTCAGTGTGTTTCAGAAAATTTGCTAATTAGCTTGGAGAATGTTAACGTGAGGGAACGCACTTATTGCTAGCCCACCAGAATACAAAAGAATAGAACACAGTCGGAATACAACAGAATGCGACAGAGTGGTAGCCCAGGATAATAAAAATAAAGCTGACACGTTGTGATGTATATATTATCTGTTACCCTAGTAAATCAGACAGGTGATTCCCCATTTTCCTGCGTTGTCCACATTTGTGCACGCTGTTTTCACTACACAGTTAAAACTCGGTCTAACGAAACCTGATTTTACGAAGTTCCCTGTGTAATTGGCAAAATTTCCGTTCCCCGGCAAGTGCCCATAAGCTTCAATGTTGTCATCAACCTGAATTAACAAATGTGTCTTGCATTAAACCCGATTTAACGAAGCTTTTCCAAAAATAAATGACTAAGAAAAGCTGTGATATCTTTCTAATTTTGACACAGGTTGGTTCTCCACGCGTGTGCCGCACTCTAACACTATTGCATTGAAACATCTCAACACCCCAGTCGCGGCCCTAGCCTTATTTTGACGAGGCTGCATGCCACGCCCGTGCATGCAACAAAGGACTCGGCAGTCGCTAGCGTTCTTACGTACCAGATGGCGCTAGGGGCGGCAGTAGTTCGGCTGTCCTCATGGACTTTTTACACATGCAAGCATGGGCTAGTGGCAAATACAATGCCGCACTACCTTTCGGATGTCGCTGCGTTACAGTTTCAGATTTTGAAGGACCGAAAAATCCCTCGCTCAATTTTCCAAACTTCCCGATTTAACAGAATAATTCGAGCGTGGTCATCACTTCATGAAATTGAGTTTCAACTGTAAGCACGTGCCAACCCAACCAAATTTCTGTATTTTTTTGCATGCCTGCATTGTATAGTGTGGTCGATTGTGCTAGGGAACACATAGTATCGAGCAGATTTTTCCTTCTGGCAAGTTCGAGCTTTGCAGCAGATTATTTGTGGTCAGCAGTGCTGGGCACCTTTCTACACACCTGTGCAGTGCGTTGACATAACTTCAGCTGGCACTCGCAGCTAGCGCATTAGCAAGGTGAGAGCCACATGTGAAGAGTGTGTTCCCTTTAACTGTTGACGGCACTATACCTGGCCACTGACTTACGCAGCACTGTTTTGCTTGTCAGCGGTCTGCATGTATCCTCCGCCGGTTCGATTAGCGTGCCTCATAATCAGAAAGTGGTTTTGGGACGTATAACTCCATATTCCCCCCCCCCCCCCCCCCCCCCGGTTTGATTAAATAAAGTTGAATGAGATTAGGACTGTCACTATCAAGAGGTGACACGACAAAGCATTGGCAATGTTGATATGTGATACCTCGGGTTCCGCACATGTTGGCTCGTATTTATAGTCAACCGGTTGCCAAAAAAACTTGCTGGATGTCAGTCATAAAAAAAATTGTGCCGCGGGCAGGACACGCACTTGTTGAAGTGTGCGTTGTTCGGCATTCCGTTTGCAGCTGTCGCAGTGCAGTTCTGTGTTGTGGGGTGAACAATGTTTCTCTTGTTGATTTATTTCTTTTTTTGTCACAGCTCATGACTTTTCATCCATAGCTTTTACGATCACTTTGTGCAGGTTTCATTGCGCATGACTAGCCGCAATAGATTGAGAATGCAGTGTCCACTGTGCTGTTGCGGTGTAGACAAAAAAAAGAGGTTTACAGCCAAACAAGTGACGTTTGCTTCTTGTATGACTGCAGTTTGAGTACCAGCAAGCAACCTTGGAAGCAGAAATAGAGAATCTCTCATGGAAGGTGGAACGTGCAGAGACGACAGACAGAGGGGTATGTCTTGTTTTGTTTTCTCACATTCTCTCAAGTGGCCTGTCATTCTATTGCGCTTGTAGTGAGCTGCAAGCATGCTTTCTGTGGGTATTATCATTTGGTTATGAAGTGAATATTCGTTCACTCACAGCTCAATATATATGTGTTGTGGTAGCAAAAAATGTTGAATGCTGAGGACAGGCAACTTGAATCGCTCTTTCTAAGCACACATGCACATTTTGGCCAGTGGCTTGGCTTGGCTGGCCAGGAGCTAGCAAGCAAACCTGCCCATCCAGTGTAATAAATGGTTGTGTATTGACAACACTGCGAAGCATTTGTCAACGCGACAACGTTAAGGAGCTCGTGTCGCAGAAAAGCTGGTGTCGGCGTCCGCGGCGTTGGCCGTGAGCGACAAATCCCGGCAGGCACTTTATGAATAATAAACAACTTGCAAGCTGGGCTGAATGGGAATTGAACCAGGGTCTCCGGAGTGTGAGACGGAGACGTTACCACTCAGCCACGAGTTCAATGCTTCAAAGCGGTACAAAATCGCCTCTAGTAAATGCGGTGTTGCCTTAAAATTGAGGCGTAGAAAGTTATACTGCGGTGTATATCGGTAATTATAAACATGTAACTTGCAGAAGTCGCAGTTACACGAGTAGCGAAGTGCTTTTCCGCTACATTTCATCTGCGCTTTCTGCACACGCAGAGCCATCTTGCGGGAAACACAGAAGACCCCCTCCTCTCAATGTACGGCGCTGCCCCGACAGGTGGCTCGCCACCAGTGGTGTAGCCAGAAATTTTGTTCGGGGGGGGCTACGCCACTGGCCCAATATATATATATATATATATATATATATATATATATATATATATATATATACATGTGTGTGTGTGTGTGTGTGTGTAGCTGCACGTTGCAGCTCAGCCTCCTCCTTAAGAGGAAGCTTTAGCTCGGGTGCTCCTATTTAAGTACGTGTAGAAGGGGAATTCGTTTTTCCCTGCAACCACTTCACCAAATTTGAGGAGGTTTGTGGCATTTAAAAGAAAAAGTTTAATTCTAGTGACTACTGGCTTCGAATTTTTCATTTAGGAGGTCAATTATTTATTAAAAATTGGCCAAAATTGAAAATTTTCAGGAAACGAAACTATCAAGTTTAAAGCTCCGTGACTAAACAAAGAAAAATGATATCACAATTCTGTGAATTGCATCTAATAGTACATCTACAGCGGACAAAATAAATATGTTACACAGGAATCTCAAAAAATTTAGTATTGTGGAAATACGGCTTTTGCAGAACCCTTGTACACAACGTAACCAATTAACGTAAGATACAAATTGACCCAGCAAACTTGTCCGCTTTGACTGTTATAATAAATGCTGTTTACAGAACCACAATATCTGTTCTTCATGCATAGCTATTAGTTTGTAAACGCCACGTTTCTATTTTTTCAAACTTTTGAATTTTCCAAAATATTTTAAACAAAATTCAGGCCCTAAATCGAAGTTCTGTTTCCAACAGACACTAGGATTTAACTTTCTCTCTCAAATGCAACCAATTTCAATAAAAGCGATTAGCAGGATTATCTCAGAAAAGCGTTTCTGTGTTTTACAAGTATTTGAATAGGCCGCGTCGGATTGGGCCCGAGCTAAAGCTTCCTCTTAAACAATTTATCGAGGGATCAAATACATGAATAATAACTGCATTGTCATTGCCAAAGATGCTGCAAACGAATTCTTGAAAGCTACGCTCTATAAATACAAGTAAAATATGTATTTTTTTCATAAAATATTATACTCGTATGTGCCAAAAATTGTGCCCAACAAAACCGACGTCAATGCTTCCATGTTTTTTGTCTATTTATTAAGTAAAGAAAATATCACACAAACTTTAGAACTATATCAGTTCGAAACCAGGAAAGCAGTGCATGCCGCTTATATGAAAAATTAAAAGGCAATGAACTGAACAAGTTGACGACAAATATTTTAATAAAACTTTGTCATTCAAGAACCGTGCTTACATTCTTGTATATATGCAATGGCCAGTGAAAAATCTCAATGACGCTGTCGTTTGTTCCATTGTATTACGCAGGAGTAGCTGTCCCTTGTCGTGTATCGTGAGTAATTGCACCGAAGTTATAGTCGCGACAGAGAGCACGTATAAAAAGCAGGTGTTCTGCAAGATATATGAGGGCAAGTCAAATGAATGAGCCAACAACGGGGTACTTTATTTAAAAGTAGTCTTCATGAGAATTTAGACATTTGTAATATTGACTAACGAGTTGCATGATTCCCGTCTTATAAAACTCCTTGGGTTGCTGCTTCAAGAAGTCTGTATCTGGTTCCCTTGAGCTGTTTTTTCGGTTGCCCCAAAATGTAGAAGTCGCAAGGTGACAGGTCTGACACGTTGGCCCGGTCTTGGAATGTCTTTGCAACGTCCTTTGAACTGTTTGCTCCAACGATTCACAGTGGTCAATGAAATGCAGTGTTCAACGTACACGGCAGTCATATGGTGATTAATTTCTGTTTTGGAAACACCTTCAGCTGTCAAAAACTTCGCGACACCGAGTTGTTCAACTTTCGAAGTGTCCATTATGTGACGCAACCATATTCAACCCAGTGTATGAGAGCATTAAAGAACATTTATCTTCACACCTGCGTGTCACTTTTGTAAATGAGACATGCCGTTCTCCTACGCGTATGCCTCGCAGATAATGAACCGAACCATTATTGCGCGGTTAGGGTAGGCTCACTTTCATTTGACTCGGCCTCGTACATTAGAAATGCAAAGGTACAATGGGATATGCAAATGCGAAAATACGGCTTGATAAAGGACAAAAAAGTGTTACTGAAAAAAGTTCACTGCATGTATACACAAAACCTCGCAACAAGATATTTAAGTATACGTATAAGTCTCCAATGAGTCTATGTATGTAACTGTATAAGTTAACTGTATATAATGCGTCTAATAACTGTATAACTGTAATAAATGTATAATGCGTATATAATAATGTAATAAAGAAGTAACTGTATATAATGCGTCAAACAAGGCAAATAAACATGTTGCACAATCATAGATTCACAGAATCCTAGATTCCGCCCCCATTCCATCCACTCCGCCGATGTATTGCCCGCGACGGAAGGCGGCGCGCTTGCTCCCCGCTTTTCTCCTTTGCGCACACAAGACTGAGCCACCATCGTCGGCTCACCCATTCCACCTCCCCTCCTTCGCTTTCACTCGCACATACAGCATGTAGCGCGTGGTCACAATGTTATCACCCTTAGACTTTATACGAAACATGAGGGCGATGGCAGGAATGCGCCTGGAGTGTCCATATAATTGCTTTCGCAATAATATGATAAACTTATCCGGCAACTGAAGCGTCCCGTCGCCCATTACTTTCCGCAAAAGAAGTATCAAAATCGAACTTTCACCCTGCGACAATTCGCTGCGCCGCAACAATGTATTTTTTTTTCTGTGAGGCGGAGGCACCGAAAGGAAAAAGAAACGCATAGGAAAGTATCTTGGCCAGAATCTAATGCCTACTTCGGGCACCTAATGGGGCTACGGAAGGAATACCGAAGATAACATGAGACGCTTGGTCAACTGAGAACCATACCCATACTGCTCAGTATCCTACAGCGACGAAAGAAGACTTTCCGGAAAGGTTCCGCTCAAGGAATGCGGTGCAATCCTTCGAGTCCCCACAGTGATGGCGGCGAGCGACCATTGTTTTTTTTTCTCGTCTGCTAGCCAGAAAGCGTCCAAAACTCTGTCCGGTGAAAATCCACTCGGCCAGAGCAAACCGAAAGCGCACCGAGGTGTACCGCACGGTGGTCGGGGCCATACGAGAAAAACGTATGCGCTCTGCTTGGCTCTGGCAGCCCGCGGTTAGGTTAGCGAGAACAAAAAAAAAAAAAAAAAAAAAAATTGAAGAGGCTCAATGTGTCCTCGCGAATAAAAGTCAAAGTAGAAAAAATAAATAAGAACGTATTTACTTTGGCTGGCTTTAGTGTCTTGACATGGATGTTCTGGCGTAGGTTAAAAAAAATGTTTATATTTTTTATGTGACATGACGGCACAAATGAACCACCCCAACGCTTCGTCTCATTGAACCTCGCTGCCTGCTTTGTCAACTCGTCTGCTAGTGTGTTGATTTGGCTTGTCTCGTTGTATGTTCCGATGTAAGACTTTAGCAAAGTCAATAGACATTTGGCGTCAAATGTTTATAACAACATTAAACCCACAAAGTTCCGCAATTGAAAATCTAAAGCACAACTTTGGAAATGTCAATGCAGCTTTCACATCAAGAGCTTATGAGATTTATACCCATAAAGTTTCGCAATTGATATCCATGCGCTCCATAGATTCCGTGGCCTCAGTGAGATGCCGCGGTGAGCCCGCTCACCATCAAAGCGCCCTTGAAACTTGGTGCTCGGATGGGACTGCTTGGCGTTATGTGACTCCCGGTGTATGGGCGTTGCCACGAAATCCAGCCCGAGTTTGCAATCTTCGCGGTTAAATGTCTTTTCGAGCGTCAAAAAGACATTCTAGACAAAATCCAGAGTGATTTCCGGCGCCGGAGGTCACTTTGGTTGGCGGTGCATGAACAGCACGAAAAAATTTCGGGGGGGGCTGAAGCCCCATAAGCCCCCCCCCTGGCTACGCCCCTGCTCGCCACGCGCGCATTGGCGCTGAGCGAGACCAGCGCGAGGCGTGTCGCTGCCCGGACGCCCTCTCCCCTGACGACGCTTCGCCTTGCTCCTTCACGGGTTGCAGAATCAAGCGTCCTCCTTCCTTTAGATCACTATCTGTCAATCTCTCTGCCCGTGCCAATCGCGACGTTTGGCTGGCGTCCATCCGAGACACCGAGTTCTTAGGTTCATTCCGCTTGCTCAGGCGCACATATCGTTGCCACGCCGAACGCTACGTTGCTTGACGCTCACCGCGTCCGATGCGGGGCGCCTCGTAAGTGATCGCTGCGCTGTAGCCCATTGTCTTACACACCTTGGCGGGTTGACGGAAACGCTGTCGCGTTCCACTCTTGAAGGCGAAGCTTAAGCGTCCTCCAGTTTTTTTTAAATTGTTCACGTGCCACACAGGAAGTTGCTTGTGGGCCGTCAGAACCAACGGGAGGCCCTTTACTGCCCTGTCGGAGGCATCACACTTAACGCTTCTTTCGCATAGCGCTGGTCATCAATTCGTTGTCATTTCTTTCTCGTAGATGTCGGCATGCATGCTTATAACAAGTATTGGATATGACGAAGGGCGTTTTCGTGTCAGATGCAACATTGTTATTAATGAGGTTTGGCCGTATTGGTGCGATGTGTTCTTTGTTTTTGCACGACTAGCACAAGTTACGTAGTGTCACTGCTATCTGGTTGTCCATTTCAGGAGCTTGAAAACCAGATGGACGTCGCCGAGAAGAGGCGCTCAATTCTCCTCAAGGACTTCCTTGTCTAGCAGGGCAGAAGGCTCTAGTCACCTGTGCACAGACACATGACTGTCGTACCGGCACACCAAAAAAAAAAAGAAGCAAAAAAAAATCTGACGCTACCGTGCCAGGACATTACTGAAGAAGATGCTCGACTTGGGACCCCCGCTACTAATCAGCGGGCGTCGTACCTCATCATCATCACGTCTTTCACGTTTGCAGTCATCGGTGTAACATCGAGGCACAAAACTTATTGGGGATCTCTCCTCGTCCTCAACGGTAAATTGTAATTAACAGAGCAAGGATGTGGGAAGCTTTCCACGGGCATTCGGTGTTCCGTAAAAAGTGAGAACTAAATTCGGAGGTACAGGTAAAGCCTTCCGGCATGAGGGGGAAAAAGAAATGTAACGAGAGTTGCGGGAGTGGTTTCCTCATCTGGGCATCGTGCCATTCACAAACGTGGTTTCCTGGTAACCTGACCTGAAGGCTGCATTTGTCGATCGATTTCTTTTGGTGGTGATTCCGCACGGCACAATTATTTTGCTATTCCTTTTTGCTCTTTGTCAGTGGTCCGAGTGGTGCTCCTCCCTCCCACCAGGATTGGCTGGTTGTGAATGGTGGATGCCAAGAAAGAAATATTTGCGTTATAGCAACCCTGGTTTCCTTAATCGTGTTCAGAATAGCACACAGTGGGAGGTTGCATACAAAAATTATGCGCAGTGAGTTAGCGATTTTGTGCTTTGTTCTATCTTTGTAGAGAGAGCTGCTGCGGTTGAAGGAATTCAACTTAACTGCTCATGCATTGTCATTGGGGTGAACTCGACATCTGTGCGATCGCACAAATTTCGTGATTACAAGTTTTTTTTTTCTCTTCAGGTGCAGCAGCATTCTGTCGCTTCGTCTGAGAGCATAGGACGCGATTCTGTCCCTGGAAATTCCAGGGACAGAATTCATTCATTCTAGTTCGGTGGCCAAAAATGGACATGACATCATCATAGTGACTGAACTATGCCCGCAAAAGTGACGTTTCTTTCGTCCGAATTGGGAACGCATCTGGTCGCCTTCAGTGCGGTTCACTGTTGTGGCGGCAAACATTTATACAAGCCGCAAGATTTCTACTGGCAGTTGCCTTAATGCACTTGGCTGTGATGCGGTGTCAAGGTGATCCTGACAAAACGTATGCTTCCCATGTCCCATATTTGCCGATTTAGTTAGTTGCTTGCATGCTGGGAGCGATCTCCACGAAAGTGGTCAATCGAGAGTGCAGCCTTCTGTAATCTTGCTCTCTATGATTGAAAAACTTCGCTGCAATGCAGAACAGGAATCGCTGTACTGCAAGAGTGATCTCCACAAAAGCAGTCGATCGAGGACACAACTTCTAGCTCTCTAAGGCCAAAATATCATCACAGGATAAAAATCATAGACTCTGGGAAAAGCCTGCATTGCAAATTAGAAAAAAAACTAACTCTTCTGGAGAGTTTTGTTCAAGTGTTGCGCCGGAGGAGTGGGCTGCATTTAACTTAGGGTCGAAGGTGCGCGGCAGGAAACGTTTAGGAGCAGGGAATCCCCTGTCTTTGCATTGTCCGGTGACGTTAAAATGTTCTTTCTGCTGGCGACCTAGCAACCTTTGCACGTTGACGTCATCTGCAAAGAATCTTTCAGCTCCCACAATTGCCACAGCACTGGTGCATATTTGCCTTAATTTAGGTGACACCTGTTCATGCTGTCCCGTCTGCACTACTTTTCTTCATAAAGCCTTCTGTAAGGGGGAGAGTTCGGATCCAAATACTTTTAAGTTTTGAGGCTTGCTGCATCGTAGCAGACATGGTATGTTGCAGTGCCTTGCACTACATACCACATCTTAAAAGAAGCTCGTTTGAAAGTTTCGCTCCCACCATCACTGTCTCTTCAGCCATGCGATTTCACGTTACCAAAGCCATACTGCACATGAATTTGGTGCCATTCAACTAGCAGAGTGTGCTGGAGACGGACAATAATGGTAGAGTGCTAGCACTATGCTAGAACACTCCATTGGGCACACAGATTAGCCGAGAGGAGGTGGCTTGTAAAAGCAAACGTACTGATTCTGAGTAAGAACACTTCTTTGAGAATGGACACTTGAATTGATGGGTGCTGGGAGCTATGGCTCACGGACCCGCTATAATGAGTTTTCTAGCTCTAGCCCTTAAGATAAACGTGACGCTAGGTGTGTTCCTGTGAATTGAGTCAGCACAGCTTCCTAGTATGTTGATTATCAAGCTTCTAGTAGTTTGAAACTCTCACAAGCCCATTTGTGAACTATTTAGAGCACATATATTATAACAGTGATAACAGTTATGGGCATTTCCCTTCACTTGACATGATGGCAATTATCGTCAAGATTGCCAAATGCCTGAGGAAAACTGCACCACTCAATATAGTGCACACAGAGTCGCAGTGGTGTCACAGAGTATTGAACATACAATAGTGGCAAGGTCAAAATAAGTGTACGTAACTGTCTAAAAGGGGGTTGCGGTGATTGCTGTGGCTTTGCTCTAGATTACTTCAGGAGTGTGTGCTTTTTTTTTTTTTTCAGTTGCACACAGCTACGTTAATACAGGAAAAGCTCGAGCTGTTACAGTTGAAGATGTATATTTGTGATCCCTGTAGTTTCCTTATTAGGTACTTCATTTTTCACTAGTGGTCAAGCAACTCATTGGCAACCTTGTCTCTTGTTTCACCTACTTGATCTACAACTTAGCAGGGTTCTCAGTTTCATACAAGCTCTTCACAATATGCCTTGCTGGGGTACCTCACTTGCCCTTTTAATATCCACTGTCCACCATGGCATGTTTTCTGACTGCTCTCAACAAATCCCCCCCTTTTAACTATCTAAAGGACCCGTGTAGTTCTCAAATAATTTGAGAAACGCCACTTCAGTAACTCTTCCCCCTACAGAAGGCCTTATTTCTCCACGATCTCTGGTGTGAGAACTTCCCAGTTGCTACTGTGACCATGATAACAAAGCACATTGTTACAAGTTTGTGTTTTGCTCTGCCCCTTCTGTGCTTCCTCTTGACATAACAATCCCATCTCCGTAGCTGCTAAGACGAGCATACTCATTGCTTCAAGTTCGTGTTACGAGCCACTAGACGTTGCCTATACATGCTTCTCTGCACTGCAGAGATGGATCGTTGACTGAAAAAATAATCCTAACATGTTTTTTGTCAGCTATTTGCCTTTGAGGGGCACAAGATAACAGGTTGTTGCCAAATAAGCCAGTTTTCTCCCACTAATCATGCTTGTGCTTCAGCGTTTGCAATCTATGAACCCACACTTTTCTTTGCTTGACATTGTCTCGTCACCTGCTCATGCTGGCATGGGCAGGGGAGTATCTGCTCCTAAACATTTCTTGCTTCATGGCAGGAGATGATGAAATGACTACTACTAGCCATTAAGGATGGAAGTAAAGCAATAGTGATGCATGACTGGAGAGGTCTCATTTAGGTGAAGGCAGCGTCTTTGTTGGTGGTGCCTTTTGAAGTATGTCGAAGGGAATGAAAAATGATGCAAGCACTTTTGTTTACTACTATCCCGACAGCTGATTACCTCAGTCGGGTGCGTAGATAAGGCAGGTTTTGCTGGTCACGTAGGAGCACCCCTCTCTGCATTGAGAGTGTACTCTTCGAACTGATCCAGTGTGATAATTGCATTTTCCGAGTCTGCGGGTTCGTGAGCTGAACACGCAGTCCTTTGTGAGACAAAGGCGTTCTTAAATGTGTTGCAAAATTAAATGTGTTAATTGCTTATTCATTGCGAAAGCACATTTCTGCAGAACGCCAGGTTGCCAGATCGACACATGATCTAGCATTGAAACAACCTGGCAGACACCCATTGTTTAAATGCTTATTAAAAGAAAAATGCAGTTTTAAATTGACCAGCAAAATGTGTTTTAAAAGGTGCGGAAAATAGAAAAAAAGAGAATAGTGTGCAAGGTACATTTGCTGCATGACATCTTTATACAACATTTGCAAGCTTTTAGTAATGAATTTACAAGCGAACTCGCTGAAAGCAAAGATAGAAGATGTGCCAATGTAAACGAATATGTGGGAACTGTTTGTAAGCTTTTTTTGTATATCTGTGTGCGCTGTTCCAATGGCCAAGCCTGAATTGCTACGTAAAGCAGTGTTCTTAAGAGAGATGGGTATTTGTTTGAAATCATGTTGGAAGAAAAGTGTGCTATCCCTGTTACGGAATGAGCTGGCATTTTGAGAAATCTTCTTTTTCTGTTTTGTCTAAGTGATCTCGTTGCACTTTTTTTTTTATGTACAGTTCTATATATTATACATAGGTGGTACTATACATAATTACAAATTAAAGAAGTTGCTTCTTGTACAAGACTGTGTTTTGTGTTGACTTGGTGTTAGAGCACAAAAGCACAGTGCCAGTTCTAATAGACAAAAACTTGGGCAACTGATTGTGTGCCTGAATTGACAACTTGAGGCACGGTGAACGTGCCCATTCTTGGGCAATGCCCCAATATGAGTATGTGCCATTGTGGCAAAAGGGATATTAGAAGCCTTAAGCACATTTATGTGTCATACTTCTCTGTGCCCACACGTGTCATCAAAATTCTTTCCTCCACAAGCATCATACATTATCTTCATCCCCGTGACACAGCTAAGCCAGAGGCGATGAGGCTGCGCTCGTGTTGCTCACTGGTGCTGCTACCTCGCTAACTCTAACAAGCTTTGTTTTGATTAGATTCCAGCTGATTGAAGACTGCGTGTGGTGGCAATATCCATACGTTCTACAAAGCAGGCTATTTTTTACAGCAAATAGCTACCTATGTATGCCATCTTACCTGTTTTTTTATTTAAGCTTAACAATAAAGAAGAAAATCTTGTCCCACCTAAGACTGAAACATTTGTTTGCTGCATGAGAGATTAGCTATCTACTGCAACACTAGTCGTGGTTGCTCAGTGGCTATGGTGTTGGGCTGCTAAGCACGAGGTTGCAGGATCGAATCCCAGCCACGGCGGCCGCATTTTGAGGGGGGCAAAATGCGAAAACACCCGTGTGCTTAGATTTAGGTGCACGTTAAAGAACCCCAGGTGTTCGAAATTTCCGGAGTCCTCCACTACGGCGTGCCTCATAATTGGAATGTGGTTTTGGCAAGTAAAACCCCATAATTTTTTTTTACCTACTGCAAGGCCAATCCCTCATTTCATAAAGCACCGCAAAAGTTGGCATAGCTAGCCATAACTTCCTAGATCTCCGCCATGGTACTCACTGTGGCATGCAAAATGCTTTAAAGAACCATATGGGGAGGGGGGGAAGGCTGTTTTGCAAAGTTTTAAAGTCTTATGCTGTAGAAACAACTATTCGCACTCTTAAAGGAGTACCAACATGAAAGTTGTGTACTGTTGCCACAATTTCAGCATGAAACTGCAGCTTCTTGAGAGCACTACAAACAATTAATCACTGCGCCTTTTAATGCAACCAGTTCTGAATGCACGTCAAGTGCAGTGCTGCTTCAGATGTGAAGCAGGAGATGATGAAATTCATCATCTCGTCGCGTCACCAAAAGCAACGCCGGCGGTCACAAGGACTTCAAACTCTATAAGCATGTCGCAAGATTGCCTTGGGGGCTAATCTGACAAGTCGGTAGTCAGCTCATGACTAGATGCCAGAACTGAGAATTCACTCGAATTATTGTCCGAGCTAGTGCGAGAGCTGCAACCCCACTTAAGAAGCCTGCAATTCAAAAATAAAAGGAAGTTTCAGCATTCAGAGATTCACCTTTGTAGTACACGCGTGCCAAACACACGGCTATGAAAGTTTGAATGTTAGCTTCTCTACCACACCAGTGACAAGCGAAGATAATTAAGGAAATGTTCTATGCTAGAAAACGATTGCCATCATTTGAACAGTTCTGTGCGATTCACACAATGGGCGATGTTAAGACCAATATACTTGAGTGTTAACGGTGGTGCTACACCTGATGCTATAATGCAAAGTGAAAAATAAGTAACTTTGCGAAATGCTTTTCCCACACTTTTTTTATGGCTACGAAGAAAGCCATCTCAGCTTTGTGTCTCTCTGGCTTCTTGTCGAAAATTGTAACCTCTTCTGCTGGTACTGTGTTTAAAAAAAAATCACTCGTGTAGCCTAACAATGCAGGCGGTTATTACTCACTGCATTGTGGAGATTGCACTTGCCTGTCTCTCCTGACAATGTCGGTGCTCCGTAACCAAAGGTGAGGAGTGCCTAGAGCATCATGGTATTTTGTACAAAGGTTACAATATGAATTAATCTTTTTGGTGTTCATCTGGAATGGCAACAGGGGATAGAACAGTGACGAAAAAAAAAAATGCACTTTTTTGTTGCAACAATACTTTAACGTAACAGTGGCACCAAAGTGCAATAACTGGTTCCATAGTTTTTAAGATCGTCAACCAAATAGCTAGCTTTGTCTCGCTATAAGCAGTAACAAAAGTCTGTGCTTCTTGAATTGCAAAGCTTTCAATACTTTCGGGTAATTGCACCCAGCAGCGTTGGCACAATATCAGTACTTGTACTATCCCTCTGTTGACCTTTGTTCTATTCTGTGTTGTTTTTCAAAAAACTATTTTTTGAGAAACACCCACTGCGGTGACTATGGTGCTGCTGCTGATCACGAGATTGCGAATTTTATTCCCCACCGCTGTGACTGCACTCCGATGGGGTGGCACGCAGTAACATTCTTGTACCGTGCATTGTTTTCTCGTTAAAGAACCTCAGGTTGTAATTAATCTGGAGCCTCGACTGCAGCCTCCCTCGTAACCCACTGTGCGTTTTGGAGATTCTGTAATTTTATTAATTTTCATAATGTTCTTAAAATTTTTTTTTTATGCTTGCATCAGGACTGCTAGACTTCCAGTTGCTTATACCGATGCACTACTAGTTTTATCCATAGCTTTTAGCAGGCATGTGCAAGTAGTGGATTTTGAGTTCGAAGCAAGCAGTGATGTGGGATAAATATTCGAATAGAGAAGTGGCTGCAAACTCTTATGCATAGGGACTACTGCATATTAGTGAATTGTTCTGTAAAAGAATGAGACCAAAATTTAGTGCAGCAAACCTCATTAACTGAATTTCAAACAGTCAAAGAGGTTAACGAATAGCAAAGCATGGCGCAACTGTCTTGATGCATGTAGGAAGTTCACAAATATGTCGCAAAAGTAAAGCAATGTGCAAATTAGAGTTTTATGCTATTGCAATGGCGTGAAGAAGTGTAAATAGAAGATGGTGCCGTAACAATACTTTATTATGGTTTGAAACCTCGGTGTTTGTACTGTGACCGAAGACGGCACGTGTATATGCAGAACGCACACTACATCTTTTTACACTGCTCCTTTCATTTGATTTGCTTCACCGCGCGACAGATATGCTTCACCGCATAACATGGCTGTAGTACTGCGAAGCTGATTATATATATAGAGAGCCGATCGTTGAGGATATTGAATTTGTAAGCAAATATTAAATAGCACAATATTCTAAACTACTATTCAGAAATTCCGATATTCACACGATACTAGCTTTAAGTAATACAGTTAAACCTAAATGCCGCGAAATTGAAAAAAAGCTTTTCAAATGTTTTTCCATCCAAGTTTTTAGTTATCTTACCCACCATGGTTGTTTCGTGGCTTTGGTGTTGCGCTGCTAAGCACGAGGTCGCGGTATCAAATTCCAGCCACAGCGGCCGCATTTTAATGGGGTTTAAATGCAAAAGCACCTGTGTATTTAGATTTAGGTGCACGTTGAAGAATCCCAGGTGGTCAAAATTAATCCGGTCTCTCCACTACCGCATGCCTCATAATCAGATTGTGGTTTCGGCACGTGAACCCCCATAATTAAGTTAGTTTTCTCTTGAACACTGGTATAGGTCATGCAATCAAAATGAAACAGATGTCAAACCAAGTGAACTCGCTTCTCAACATTTATTTTGCACAAACTGGGTAATATTTGCTTGTTGCTTTCACACAACCCAAGACACTACACGGTGCTCTAAAGAAACTGGATCATCTAAGGCTGCTTCATCATCCTGCAAGCGGAAGAAATGGAGTGAAACGTCCATCACCTCCCTTTGTGGTGCGCATGGCACATGGTGGATCTGCCTCTGGCAAATCGTCACCGTGATCTCGCATGCATTCAACTGTTGCACCGAAATCTCTTCTGTAGGTTACGGTGCCGTTGTCGGCACATGACATATCGCTCAGTTCAACGTCGTCTGGCACTGCACCATTGACCTTATAACTCTTGCAGTTACCTGTTTGTTTACTGCATAGTTCCGACCATGATCTGGTCAGGTCATCTAATGCGTAGCATGCTGGTTTTCTAATGTAACAGTATGGGTGCCAAGAGAAGGAAAATGCAGCGAAAGGTGGCGGAGGACTATACAATAGAGGAAACTTGTTGGCATAAGATGGTCTCTTGATACAAAGCAGGGGCAACTGGAGATCACTGGGAGATGCCTTAAAGGTACGCTAAAGACAGAAATAAGTTGAGCTACCCCTCCCCCTCCCCCCAAAAAAGAAAAAAACCGTACAAGGAGGCTTGGCTAATCAGAAATATGCAAGAACGAAATATGGGCGGTGATGCCACCTTGGAGTTCTCGCACCAGCTTGTTTTGACCTCGTGGACCTTGATGGCGTGTGCTCAGGTCTAGTTAAAATTTTCATTGTTAAAGTTGGTCTGCATTGTATTCCAAAAGAGCCAAGGATATGACTAAGCAAGTTTCAAGAACACCTACAATGTCACAGTGGCAAAAACATGAGAAAATGCATTGAAATCCACAATGTCACATACTGGTGCTGGGATTTAGGCAATACACACAAAAAATGAACATTTTGCTTTCATTTTTTTAGCAAGACCTTTTACCGCTCGATGATCAAAAATGAAGTTGTGAACAAATGACCAGTCCAAACTGATTTCCTCTTCAGTGTCTCTTCAATCCTGCACTTATGGAATAGGCTAGTGATGAGTTGCTCTTGCAGTGTTCTTGGGTAACTCAAAAATTTTGTGGTCACATGCCACCTTGAAAACAGCTGCGAGTGTTTCTACAAGTAAGGCTTGCAGTTTAGCTAAGCGCGTAACGCAGGAAATGTCTCTCCTTGCTTGTAGATAAAGCTTGAATGAATAAATTAATTCCGAGGTTTTACATGCCAAAACCGTGATTTGATTATGAGGCATGCTGTAGTGCGGGACTCCGGATTAATTATGACCACCAGGGGATCTTTAACAGGCCCCAATGCCCTGGATCCCCAAGGATGTTTTTGCATTTTGCCCCAATTGAAACGCAGCTGCCGTGGCTGGGATTTCATCCTGTGACCTCGTGCTTAGCAGCACAACACCATAGCTGCTAAGCCACCATAGGGATAAAACTTACAATAGCTTTGCAGTAAAGGTTAAAAACGACTGACAGCAACACAAGACATTTAATTAGATATAGTACTATTAGTGGCAGTGTCCATGGCTATGTCCTCCTTCCGTGCCTCACTACTGTCCAGCCATCTTCATCCGGTTCTTGTCGCCGTGATGGTTGCTGGCTTGAGCTGGGCCCATTCAGCTGAAGGTCTCCCAGCTGTGACGAAACGTCCGTGTTGATGTGGTTCTGAAAAAGACCGACATTAACACCAAGTGGACTCGTGGCATGTATGAACTGTGCATGATCGAAAAATTAAAGCAAGAATGCATTAACTTTCATTTCATCTACAGCAGACATACTAATTTGCTGTATGACTTGAGTGCCAGAAGTTTCTGACAGAACTATGATCAGTCACAATAAAATTTTGGTTAGGCATGACATTCTGCAATGGGTGCTGTTTGGTGCTATTTATAGATGTAGCATCTGCATTCTTTCATCAGATTAAAGATGAAAATGTTTCACTGCAACATAATCGGTGCAATAGCAGTGACATCATCTGCTTCAACCGTTTGAACTAAAGTTTTCTTTTTTTTTTTTTCTGCAGTACCATCGCCGCAGATGACACACATTTCTGGCATGGTTGAGAAGATATACGTCATAGAGTTTCTAAATAAATACCCTAGAGGGAAATGCGGCGCTAGTGTCTGCGGGGGTTCTCATGGGCGTCGCCTCAACCTGCATGGGAATGATGGGAAGTACAGGCTTCGGATTGACTTCGATCTTTAGACTAGTGGCATTTACTTGCGGCGCAGTAAACGAAGCTATACTCAAATATTGCGTAAAATCTAATTTTATTTCCACAGTATCTTATATAATGTACAACACGTTACATAAACTTCGTATGACTGAGATTGAAGCACGGTTTACTATGGTTTATCAACAGTGCACACCAGGGCATGCATTCTTGTGCGATTCTGTTCCCGATTTAACGCCAGAGAATAATTATTTATTTTTACCACAGCAATAATAATCGTGCATCTACTTATATAAAAATACTCGTCAAGAATTTATGGAAATAAAAATGTTGCGTTGTGAGAAAGTGTTGCGCCCTTGAGAGGAAAGCTATAAGTGTCGTCTGCTACGACGCCTGCTCGCTGCAAACGCGAGACTTTCCTCGCAGACGACAATCACTTGCGAACTCTCTCGCTCTTTCGAAAGGCTGTGTCAGCTGTCACGATTGCTGAACGTCTTCAAGTACCTTTAACCACATCTGCTGCACTGCTAGCAGGGATGCTTGAGGCCTTCTACGAGTATGCTTCATTTCATTTTATGTTGACGCACCACTTCCGAAGCATTAAGGCGTGGCTTTGCACTTACCCATTTTGCGACACGACTACAACCAGGAAGCAGCAACCTTTCCTGCCACAAGTAAGTTTGTGTTCTCAAAGTCCTAAAACAAGCATTTCAATGAGCACATAAACGAGCAATGCTTAATGAAGCCCTCAATAAAATTTGATTGTCAAGCCACTAGAAGCACAACTGTGTATGTCTTGCATCAGTAGTGCCTTCTTTTTCCTATGCTGAAGTTTCATAAAGCACGTAACGCTACAGCGCCAACCTAACACACTTAACAAACCAAGGTCCAAATGATCAAAACATGCTCTTTCAACATTTACGATGCCGTTGCTTTCTTGTCAGGGCTTGGACACAAACATCGTCCCAGCCACTGGCTCAGTGCGCTATCGCCACTTCGAGCAACAGAACAAAGGCAGAGAGCTTTGTGTTGCACTGTCCCACTGTAGGTTATAGCAATTGCGCTTGTAGCGAAACCAAAACTGCCAAAAAATACTTGTAGACTAGTTTGCCAGTCAACAGAATGCCAATCCATAGCCTGTACTTCCCATCATTCCCATGATGGTTGAATGACCGCAGCACCAGATTTCCCTCTAGTTATACTAATATGAAACTCTATGGTATACGTAGATGTTAACTGGCACACTAGGCTGTCTTTCTAAGCTATACAAGATGATTTATGACCACATATGCTCTAAAGAACAGTGAATTTGCCCAACAAACTGCTTATACGCCCTAGTTACACGGGCGTGCTAACTACAGTTAAGACACACTTCCGTTACCGGACTGAACTATGGTTGCCATTAACTACACATGAGGTGGCCAACCTCACTTTGCAGGGACCATGATAAGTGGAATGACCGTAATTAGGCTTTCCGTCTAAGTGGGGTAACTTCGGTTGGCCGGAACTGAGGTACATCTTAACTGCGTTTAGCACGCCCGTGTAACTAGGGTATTAGTTGTGCAGTGTAATGACAGAATTGAAAAGTATGAGACTGTCATCGCTATCACAACACTTGTTTGCGGGCTAAACTGTACATACGCATCGACACTTTTGTCCGTGGTGCTCGAGCACACGGCCGCAGTGCAAAGAAGGCGTAACACATAACACAGCAGCAGCTAAGTTCAATATAGTACCAGGCTTCGTTGCCCGGGCACCCTTGTGGCATCCCCTTGCCACAAGCAATCTCTCTCAAACCAGCCAGCAATGTACAGGCATCTATTTCTCCATTGTAGCACATCAATTCAGCGCTCTAGGCAGTAGTGTGTATTGTACAACACATTAGCACAATGCAAAAGTGCATGCACTACCCAAGAGTACGAAGAAGAGCCTAGCAGAAATGCTGCTCACACTCTTGGTCAGCATATGCTGGCAAACATGTCAGCTGCACAGAATGGAAATGCATGCCTGAAAAACAGTGCTGTTTGGCCAATTTCACTGACAAGCCTTTAGCTACTACTGCCAAGTATTGATAACGACTTGATGGTTGATCCAAGAAACTACGCTTCCTGACACCTAAGGGCAACCACTGCCAATAATGCTGGCATTCTAGAAGTAGAACACCTTTATCATGTTTAGCTATTTGGTACACATTGAAGTGCAGATATACAAGAAGGCTTGTCATGTTTAGAAAGTAAAGTTTCACTGTAACGGAAAACCACTGCATGTCGGCACAAGTCAAGATGGGGAGGAGGTTATTCCATGCAATGACAAGGCCTGTTGGTGGTGTTTCACACCTTAAATGTTGGCACAAGTTAAGATGGTGAGCAGGTTACTCCATGCAATGACAAAGAGTGTTAGTGGGGGTTTTACACCTTAAACATGCATGGTACAGTGAGGGCCACAGCAGATTTATTATAGTGGCTTGGAGTTCTTTAGTGTGCACCTAAATCTAAGCTGATGAAAAATAATGAATTCCGGCTTCATCACAATGTCGCCACTACTGCCAAGAATTGTACCTACAGCCTTGAGCTTACCGGCAGAATGCCGCAGCCAATCAACCACCACGACAGTTAAAGAACAAGTACTACAATGTCGAGAAGGTAGTAATCTTACAAAATTGAGCTAGGCAGATGTAGATGAACCCACAAAAAAGTGCTGGCAGAATGTGAAGGACATCAAAATCAAGGTTTTAAAGTGATGCATAAATAATGGGGCACACTGGCAGCAAGCTCAGTGACAACGCTAACGCCATGTGAAAAGTGACACGTCTGTTTGAATTGGTACTTCGGCACTAACAAAAGGTCAAGAACTGCTTTCAGAATCTCCCAGAATGTCATACCAGTTATTCTAAAAGTCTCCTCAGCATACAAGTGACAATTACAAAAGGTCTAAATTTTCAGTCATAAGGAAAGGTGCGAAATTTGGCGTGGTAAAATCACAAGTCTAGGGCCCCGCAACCTTCATGAATCGGTTGGCATGGAATCTAGCGGAGAGGCACAGGAGGCCAGCAATGACAGAACTTATTCCTATGTTAGTAAATTTGACATCAAAACGTTTGCTTGGGCATTGCGTACATAAGGATAAGGGCTTACCTGCATTTCTGCTTCGTCATCACTGTCGTAGTCTCCAGCGACAGGTACCCTCAGCGTCCTTGTTTGTGGAAGCCTTTGCGACAAAGATTCTAGCACTTCATTTTCCCTGCCCTCAAGGCAGAGCTGGTAGTGTTTGCACAACAAGGCTGATATCTGTATACAAAAGGCGGCAAGAAGAAAAAATATTTCAGAACTCCGCAAGAGGAAGGTAACACACTAAATTTCATCTCAAACTACGTCAAGATTCATAGCAGCAGTTGTGCTTGAGCGCAGCTGACAGTAGCATTTTAGTAAATGCAAACCTACATACCTGTGCCAATAATAAAACGAATATAAAAAATAATGAAACTTGTAGTAATTAAACAAATACAATCCCATACTCAGCGAGCTAACCGGAACGATATGCATGCGACGGGGCTGTAAGGGCTGTAGTATGATGTCACCTGTCCTATGCTGCCGTCTTCGATAATGGTGTCAAACTCGTTGTCGACAATCTCTGCTATCAAATCGGCCACTTCGTCGGGATGCAAACTACCTGCAAGAAAAGAAAAAAAAAGTAATAACACATGAAGTTACAGCTAGTCCACACACAATGCACAAGAACTTAATAAAGGAACAATGAGACATCCACCCAATCATAGCAATTGCTACAAAGGAAACCCATACGGGTTGCTCGAAGGAAAAGCCTCATAGTTGAAGAAAAATTCTAACTGGTACGGGACTCGAACCCGGGACAACCGCCTTTCCGGGGCAGCCGCTCTACCATCTGAGCTAACCAGGCGGCTAGCAGATGGCAGGGCGAAGTTGAACCCATCAACAACTCGAAGCAAAGGCAAGAGTTTGACATAATAGTTCTGCGGAAACCCGCAAGGTGGAGAGAAGTAATTAATAAAGGGAAAATGAGACGTCTACCCAATCGTAGCAACTGCTACAAAGCAAACCCTTTAATGGTTGGATGAGTTCAGAGCAGGAGCACGTTTCAAGCACTGACATGAACAAAAGAAAGGTTGCTGTCATCCCTTACATACACGGGTTCTCCCATTGAATAATGAAGATTGCTCGAAGGAACGGCATCAACATTGTATTTTCGGCACCTAATAAATTGGTCAGCCTCTGTAAAAACACAAGGCCAGAAAGAATCCCACGTAGCACATGCAAAAAAGAACATAAAAACAAGTTCATTGATTGCATCGCCGGTGTGGTATACTGTATTCCTCTCGGGTGTGGACGATCCTACATCGGTCAAACAGGCAGATGCATAAATGACAGGCTACGAGAACACAGTAACAAAGTTAACAACTTGGCTGCTGACGGCTTTCTTGCCCTTCGTTGCCAGAGATGCAAATGCAAACCAAGATTTAAAGAAACAGTCATCACGAGTAGAAGCAGGTGTGAAATGACGCGTTTGATAATAGAAGCCAGATACATATCCACATTCGGCTATGCATGCATCAGTAAACCTCCCATTTCATTATCCTCAAAAGAGCTCAATTATCGTTGTTCGCGTTGAACGTGTACATGTCTGTGAATATGTGAGTCAAGAAACTGCCTACGTGTGGTTTCCAGTTTATATATTTTGTTTATTTTTCAAAAAATTTTACATGTGCTGTATGATGCTTCGAGGGTGTATATATAGCGACGAGAACGAGAAATAAATCTGTAGTTGAAAGTTAGCGCTGTGTATGTCAGATGTGCCTTCTGTTGTCCGTGTCAAGCTTGCGCTATAACAAAATAAGATTTGCTTCGAGATGTTGATGGGTTTAACTTCACCCTGCCATCAGCTAGCCGCCTGGTTAGCTCAGATGGTATCTGTCCGGGATAGGCGGTGGTCCCTGGTTCGGGTCCCGGACCAGGACGAATTTTTCTTCAACTATGAGGCTTTTCCTTCGTGCAACCCGTACGAGTTTCCTTTGTACCAATTGCTACGATTGGTTGGATGTCTCATTTTCCCCTTGCTAATTACTTTTCTCCACCTAGCGGGTTTCTGCAGAACTATTACGTCAAAGCACAAGAACACTGGGCAACGTTCCGACTAGTGTCGCAGAAGTCGCGGGGTGGGGTAGTGCTGAACTCAGCGTCACATGTTGGCTGCTGGACGTAATTATATTTATTCAATCATGTTTTTTACTAGTTAACGTGTCATTATTTCGTGTTATTGGCGGCGCCTCCAGGACACCAAAGCGGCAACGGGGACATCAAAGCTAGAACCCGGACAGGTCTGTAGGTTGGGGACTCGCCAAGGCCTGCGCGTGCCAGGGGTGTACAAGATCGGCTGTCCGCGATAGCGGACAGCCAATTTTTTCTAGGGACGCCCCCTGGCACGCTTCGGCCTCCGCGGCCCCAACCCACGGGCCTCCCTGCTCCCTCCTTTGATCCCCCCGCTACCCCTTGGGTGCGCTAGAGATCCTGCCCCGCCTCCTTTATTATAATCTCAGGTGCTCTCCTGAGGCCTCCGTTTGTGGGTTATATGTGCCCTCCTGGAACAGCACCTGTAAAAAATCCAATCTATCGTCGCAACGAAGAAAGTGGCCCGCGACTCATACAACACCAGTCGGAACCTTGCCGAGCATCGTAGCTTACGACGTTCAGCAAAGGCAACGTCGCCAGCTGTAAACATCACTCACTGTTCTCGGCGAAGTACTGTTCTATGACTCCGACGAGCCACTGCTCCTTCTCCCGTGCCTGGGGACCACCCATGCCGTTTTCAATGGCAACCTGTGAAGCAACAGCGGACAGTGGAAAAGTCTCAAATGCGCTACATGACGCTGACATGCCGCAGATATCGGCATGCAAGAGGCAGGGGATGTCGCGGATGTTGGCGATTTGCTTTTACAGGAAAATGCCTCTTCATGAAACCGCGGATTGATCACACTCCACAGTCATCGCGGGTTGCGTTGTGGCGAGTGAAGCGACTGAGACATACCTGCAAGCCATGCCAATCGCTTATTAGAGTTTTGACGGACACGTGAAACGCGTTGCCAGCGGCCATGTTTACATCTGCTTCGCTGGCTGCGCTGCCGCTTGCACTGCTTCCCGTACAAACGGGTGCAATTTCGGTTTCCATTTGCCTTTGCTGATTGTGTAATGTGGACTTTTAGATCACTTTTACCACCCGTAAGGACGCCGTGTCATCTTCACTGCAAGCGTAGAGGCATTCGAAACTACTCGCATCACTGGAAATCGCAATGCATTCGACATACTTTTCATTCGTCGTATCGAGAGCGTTTCATTTGCAGGTGCCCTTGTTCGCGCAGCTTGCTTCCAGAGTGACCTGACAGCTAATTTTCTCTTTGATTACGCAAAACATATAGGTGCGCTCGCGAACGCTGTATACTTTGTCGGCCAAAATTCCATGCCATATGAACCTTAGTATTCATGACCGGTGGTCACATACCCAACTGCCCAATATAGTAGTTAATTAGCCGTAATATAATAGCAGTGCCAAACGGCCACTTTCAATCGCGATTGAACCTGATCCGGATCGAAATTCTCGACCGCGATTGGCTCCTTTTCGCAGATTGAGCAAAGAATCCAATCGTGACTGAAAAATTTGAGCCGGATCGGGCTCGATCGCGATCAAAAGAGCGCCGTGTGACAGGTAGGTAATAATAGGCAATCAAGAAAGTCATTCAACAAGCTGGCATCACATGTGCAGGTTTTATGAGATGACTTATTGCCTGACTTATTGCATATATATATATATATATATATATATATATATATATATATATATATATATATATATATATATATATATATATATATATAAAGAGAGAGAGAGCGAGAGAGAGAGAGAGAGTGCTGGCCATTTTTTTTCAAATTACTATTGTCACTCGCAGTGTTAGACATTAGACTGGACCTCTTTGAGCAAACGGCGACTCAGGGCAAGATTGCTAGTTCCTTACATGTACACATTAATTGAAAACATTAATTGGGCTACAGAAAGAACACTACCTTAATTCGGCCTCCACATTGTGTCTTGCCGTCGAACACAGCACAAATAACCGGGGCCGAAAATAAGGGATATATATGCGAAGCTCAACGAAGGAGAAGGAAGCTACCTACACATGCAGCAAAAAAAGAAAAAAAAAAGGAAAAGAAACTGCTGGTGGTGAACGCCAAAAGGGTTACATTATTTCAATCTGCTGCCGTTTAGGGTTGCGGATGGAAGCAATCTTGCAAAGGTCTACCGGATGTGCGAACATACCTGGACGATGTGCGACACTTTTCACAAGAATGGTGCTATGTGTAGGGCAGGTGTCCTGTGGTAGGGCGCCTGAATGGTCTCTCCCTCCCGCCGGGGAGATCGAGACCATTCAGGCACCCCTACGCCTTTAAAACAATATTGCGACACCTTCGGCAGGTGAAAACAGACCCAGTACTTTGCGTCAATGATGATACATTAATATTTAAATGAAAAAAATTAAGACGCATAGCATCATCCTTGCCCAAAGTGCTTGGACGGTTCATGGAAGCCGGCGTCAAACTTCACTTACGCATTTGCAGATTCTGGCAGCCGGAGGTTGAATTACTGGGTCATCGTACTAGCGTGGAGGGTCTCGGGCCCAAAATGCAGAACGATGCCGTCGTGGTCGTATCCTGCTTTTCTGGACACGAGTGCTTAGTTCGTGTGAGTGTCACCACGTGGCGTACTGCCCTCAAACTTTTAAACTTGCCGCGGTGACGCGTGATGACGTCAACAAAACAAAAATGAAATAATTAGAAGATATATCCCTGCGCATTGAACTTCGCCACAATGCTTGCCCCGCCGGCGTTATCACTGTTCTTCATAAAGCGGAGCTGCTCGTCGCCTGGAAATGATTTATTCTAGGAGCGTTTAGTCGCGACGAGCGACGATTGATTCGGGGCTTCTGACACGGTTTTCTTTTTCTTTTCCTTTTTTGTTGATACTAAGGAGCAAACAAGCTAGTTCATAACTGTCGGAAGCACCCCGCAGCAGCCTTTATTCAGTAGGCGCACATTCTTAACGCCCGAACATCGCACAGCGTCTACGAGAGACACCATCGTGGACGGCTTCTGATTTTGACTTATCGATTTCGTTAAGGTGCCCCCAATTATTTCTCTAGCGACTTTGCTATCAGCACTCATGGGCTACCGCAGCAGCTGCAAATCGAGATGTGCATAACTATTTAGGTGGATACATGGATAAGTCGGTTTTGCGCCTTGAGGCAAAAGGCACGACACGAGAATTGTAGCAACTGTCTCTGTGTGGTCGCCCGTTAACGTGCTATGGCCGAAGCTACTCACAATGTTACGTCTAATTTACTGGCCCCCGGGCCAGCTACACCTTTGGGCATGCCGTATACAGTACTTCCAGTTAGTTGTGAAAGTACTGTCCTGTCACGGTTATCCACGTGCGTGAAAGAAACCATTTAAGATTATTGTGCAATAACATATGCGGAATTTGGTTGTTCTCCATATTGTCTACCCTGTTTCCGTTCCGCCTATATAATATAGCCGCAACGTAGACTAGCAGATATCGAACGCCAAAATGGCTACCCACATACTCAAAGACCTCGCGCACAACTCCTGACACTTAATTGTATTCAAGAGTTGTGCGACTCTCAAGGACATCCTTGAGGAATGGCAAATAATAAATTATGGGGTTTTACGTGCCAAAAACACGATCTGATTATTAGGCATGCGGTAGTGGGGGATTCCGTTATAATTTTGACCACCTCGGGTTCTTCACCGTCCACCTAAATCTAAGTACCCCACGGGTGTTTTCGCATTTCGCCCCTATCAATATACGTCCGCCGTGGCTAGGATTGGATTTCGTGGCCTCGTGCTTAGATACCCAACACTACATCCACTAAGCAACTACACTGTAAAATAATTGACACCATAAAAAGTGAAAAAGGGTGTAAATGTGTCTACACGTCATTAGGGTGTCCGTTATATAGATAACACCCTAATGGTGTGAGTTATAGACACATTTACACCCTTTTTAACTTTTTATGGTGTAAATTATTTTACAGTGTACAGCGGGTAAGGAACGTTGGCAGTTCGAGGAAGGTGTCAGTCGGCACGTGAGACAATTTGTTTGCATCTTCGTGGCACGAGAATCGGTACGAGCCGTCGGAGAATGACCGCAGAGTGCATTGTATTTAATGTGATGTAGTCCTCGCCCAAAATTTTACACCCGATCGCCCTGTAACGACTGAGGACCAGGCATCTCGCTTATATGTGCTGTCACCTGAAAGTTGCCGGGCTCTGGCCTCGGCCAAAGGACCTACTTGACCTCTCTACAACACTTGCCGGCATTTTCGCCTTATTTCGCACCATCGGGTTTCGGCTGAACTCCCTCAATAGCGAATTTATTTGTCCGGAATTTTGGCTATCAATTATATGGTTTTTTTATCTTTAAGTCATCTTTTACATTTAAGCTAGTACTGTCCTGAGATTTCCAGTGGGTTCACCTTTCCCAAAACGCCTGCAGTTTTGTTGGCCTCTGTTCATAATTCGGGGGATTTTTAATGGACGTTGAAACCATAGCACGGCCCCCTGACCATGCTGCTCAAAAGGTCATTTTATTTTCCTGATGTATTGTGCAAGTTTCTGTCTTCTTGATATTCATCAACTTCCTGATTTCCCTGTCACTTATAGTCCCTTTTGACGACTACGATCCCACGGAAGTTGGCAATGATGTAGTGGCCATCGGATTGAAGCCGTTCTACCGTGGACACCACAGCCGCTTTTGCTCACTGCGAATGAAAATATTGTATTAATGAGCGCCGGTCTTAATTGTATAAATTCACAGCCTAAAAAATTATGCGGATCCCACACACTGTGGGAATCGATGTAAGCGAAGCTTTTGTATGGTTTGCTTTCATTGACAATAATTAACGGTAATCCTGACTGCGAATGTATAATTTCTTTAGCGTTTGGTGCAATACGAGAGTATCGAGTTGATGGCAAGTGTTACCTTGCGTGCACCACTGCTTTTCGTCTGCGTAGTACACAACACACAGCGAGACGTGTTTGCTTGAGGCGTTGTTGTGCTCCATTGTTCATAACCTATAAGAGGGTTGGGCATTGTCATTGCTTCACATGGCACATCGCATCGCGGCAGACGTGTAGGCAGAACTACGAGGCTCTACGTGCTAAAACGATAATAACGTTATAATAACGATAATAACGATAACAATAACGTAAACGATAAAACGATAATAAGATTATCAGGCACGCTGTAGTGGCTGACTCCCCATCGATTTTCACACCCTGTTGTTCTTTAACGTGCACCTAAATCTAAGTGCATGACTGTTTTTGTACTTCGCTCCCGTCGAAATCCAGCTCCCGTGGTATAAGGATCGATATCCCGACGTCGAGCGATGCCAGCCGCCCAGCTACCGCGGTGGGCTCAGAAACGTTGATTTGACGTGCGACCGCTTCCTTAGCGTTGCATAGGCGCTACGGTGATTTAATGTGGCTTTGCATCTGCACGCCCTGCGCCAATAGTCCGCTTGACGAATTTGCATGGTGTTTGTTTTTGAGAAATAGAAAAAACCTACAGCACCGTACCTGCCATTTGGCCCGCAACTGTTGTGTCTATAGTAGTAGCGTTTCCTTATCTTCGTTTCCTTAACGTAACATTTTCCCCTTAACGACCTTCTCTCCTGTACGTATGGGAACTGGGAGCGAAGAGTGGCAAGGCTGTTATTGACTCGTTTCGCGATTGCGCCGGTTTTACCCATTCTCTGCCTCATCTCCTTGCTCCCTCTCTACCATTCTATTTACCTCTCCACAGGAGCTCACGTTAGTAGACCGGTAAGCGCTGCAGTTTCCACAATGCTTTTGTGGCGCGTCACAATAATTACAGCCTCATAGGGGAAGAAAAATTCTTGGTCTGGGACTAGAACCCGGGACCATCGCCTTTCCTGGGCAGCCTTTCTGCCATCTGAGCCAACCAGGCAGCTATAGCAGATGGCTGGGCGAAGTCGAACCCATTTACACCTTGACTTCATGCGCGGTGACGGTCCCCACCGGTCGCGAGTTGATGGTCGCCTAAACGTTTTCCACTAACCGCACGTAATTCAGCATGGCCGCCAGCTTGAGGAGATCGGCGACGTTGTAGCAGGTGAGGTCTCCCAGCTGTCGACACGACAGGGGCAACATCCTGCCCGAGTACATGGATCGCCTGGCCGCGAGCACGAACAAGCCCACCAAGGCGTTGCCGCCTATGCCGCCTGGACTCGGGCTCCTGGAACGCGTGTCTCTCCCATACTCGAAAGCTTGAAGGATCGGGCGTAAACGTCGATGCCGAAAACAAGGAACGAACGTATCAGGAGTGCTCTGCTGGGACTTGGCATTCGGAACTAATGCTTAGCGTCTGTCTCTAGATCGGCGTGACTTTTCAGCCGGCAGGGCTGGAGCTTGCCGACCGACGACATGAAGTGTGGCCGCTTAGCCTACTCGCCAGCACGCTGGTGAGAAGCTGAACGTGAGCGAAGGAAATATTTACGTAGACGCTCTCGGAGAATATGTCGATTGCCATAAAGACCAACCGGTACGCTGCCATGACGTCAGTGATCATGAAGACAAACTAGGGTGGCCATGCTACGGGCGCCGAGCGCTCTTGAGGATCATTCATTGGTCACTGTAGTCGACTGTGTCTAGGTGGTTTCAGGAAAGGCTCACAGGGTTTTAAGTGAAACTCGCCCTGGTCACAGTTACTGGAGTGACGCGCCTTTAGAGATACTGAATGACTTTCTATAGCCGTGTGATTCTTAAACTGAAGTGCACGAGCAAAGAATTCACACCTTTTCGAGATTGTTGGTCAGAAGAGCTCCTGTGCCCGGCGTACAAATGTTTCCTCTGTGTCCTTCGAGAAGTATCCTCAGGGGCAACTGTGGGATCCAAGAACTATGCTGAGCCAAGTGGCCAATAAGATCGGCCAACCGTACCGGCCAAAGGCTAGGTGCTAGCACTCAGTGTCGTGAAGAGTAGCTGTAAGCAACATGCAATGAATATGTGGAATCGCCTGTCGCTCGTAAGTCATTCAGCGAATGCCTTATTCGCAGCGATATTTTTTTTCTTGTTGTTCGCCGTATTGACGCCATTTCACGCCACTCTCTGACCTCTATGCGCTGAAGTTACTCCCGCTCATCGCTTTAACGCGCGCGCAGAGTTTATCGAAGCCACTGTGTCGACTTCGGGGTAAACAGTTTGTTTTTCTTTATTTCGTCTTTCTTCATTCGCCAACTACAAGTATGCTTTCTTTCTTTTATTTGCTTTTCTTACCGTAATCCGCAAATGTTACGCAGTTTACTAGCTCTGATATATTTGTGTTATATGAATCTTGTAACAAGCCCAAGGCACCCGAAGCCCCTCAGACAAAGAATCGAAGGCAACGCACACCGTAAGACTTCGTCGACCATACGATACCGACTTTTTACAGCACTGACACCACTTACCGCCAGATTCGTCACAGTTCTGGATTTTTTTAGTTAGATGAACTTCACTACTACCCTTCTTGGAGGCCGCCGTCACTTTTTCTATTTCAGTTACCCACCTTTTACTCAGCAATGAAAAATGACACGACATGTTTCGCAGAATGTCTTTCACCTTTGCATCCATACTACTGTAGATTCGGCCATAGTAAACAGCGTCGTGCCGGGCCAAGCTTGAATTTCTTTCTTGAGGAATAAGAAAGTGTGTACAGAGACTTTGAAGTTGAGTGTACGTGGCTACTGTATTTGACAGGAAGCTTTTATCGCGTCACAGTAGAGAGAGAGAGAGAAAGGCAAAGGAAAGACAGGGAGGTTAACCAGAGATTATCTCCGGTTGGCTACCCTGTTCTGGGGGAAGGGAAAGGGGATGCAATAGGTGAGAAAGAAAGAAGGATAAAAAAAGGAAAAAAAAAACCTAAGCACACACACGCACGTACACACGAACTATTTCTGTGGGCACTGTCACGCAACCCGCAAAGGCATTCCTAGTCTTACGCAGTGTCACCGTACAGTCCTGCGCCACACAGTGTACTGTCACAATTTGTCAGAAAGTCCCGTGTCTTTCAAGTATCGCAGCAGCGCCTTCATAGCGGATCGCGCTGATGTTCGCGTAGGCCAGGTTCCAAGGATCTTGTCTTCTGTCATTGGGCGCTTGTCCAGTTGGTCTAAGGTGGCTGAGAGGACAGTTCTTTGTAGGTTAAAACGAGAGCACTGACAAAGAAGATGCTCGATCGTTTCGTTGCACCCGCAGAAGTCACACAGTGGGCTGTTGGCCATTCCGATAAGGAAAGAGTAGGCATTTGAAAATGCTACTCCAAGCCATAGACGGATAAGAAGGGTGCAGTCACGTCGTGGAAGCTCGGACGGAATATGGAGCTGTAAATTAGGGTCCAGAGTATGGAGGCGTGCACTTGTGAAATCGGATGAATTCCACTGTGCTAATGTCAGGTCACGCGCAAGTGTGGCAAGTTTTTTCGCTGTGTCGGCTCTCGAAAGAGGAATGGCAACGCAGTTGACGCCGTCATGGGCAGATCGGGCAGCTGCGTCTGCTCGATCATTGCCATGTATGCCACAGTGACTAGGCAACCACTGATATATTATATCGTGTCCTTCGTCAACTAGTCGATGGTGGACTTCTCTGATTTCTGCGGCGAGGTGCTCATGTGATCCATGGCGCAGTGCTGAGAGTACACTCTGTAGGGCTGCCTTGGAATCACAGAAGATTGACCATGCCTGGGATGGTTCCTCCTTAATAAAATGAAGAGCCGCACGCAGGGCTACGAGTTCAGCAGCTGTCGTTGATGGTACATGTGACGTCTTTAGCTGTATCTTGACGGATCTTCTTGGTATCAGCACAGCGGCAGCTGCGCTTGCAGATGTAACTGAACCGTCGATGTAAACGTGTACGCGGCCACTGTGCACCTCATGTAAATGTTCTAACGTGGCCTGCTTAAGGCCAAACGAGGACATGTTGGCTTTCTTCATGATTCCTGGGATGGTGAGGCGTATGTCAGGTCTGTGCAGGCACCATAAAGGTAAGGATGGTCTTTCTGCAGGCATGTAGTTCGATGGCAATGAGGGGCGATTGGCATCAATTAAACGACTGAAGGTTGTGTGTGGCCTTTCTGTGGGTAGAGCGGCAAGATGGTGAGAAGGTAATCGGGCAACGTGCCGAATATGCGCCCTGAGAGCGTCGGTTGCCAAGTACGTTGATATTGGGTGATCTCGAGCTATGACGATCGTTGCGGCTGTAGACGCACACCTCGGAAGACCGAGACACGACCTTAGGGCCTGAGCTTGTAGTCCCTGGAGTACACGCAGGTTTGTTTTGCAGGTGTTGCCAATCACAGGGAGGCTGTATCTTGCGAAGCCGAGGAACAAGGCGTTATACAGCTGCAGCATTGACCGCACCGAAGTGCCCCATGACTTTCCGCCGAGAAATTTGAGGAGATGTATTATTGTCAATAATCTCTTCTTCAGGTATGAAACATGCGGGCTCCATGATAGGTCTCGGTCAATAATTACCCCTAAAAAGCGGTGTTTTCGTGCATTTGCTACTGCTTGCCCATTGACCTTTACACTGTAACGCTTCATTTCCTTCCGAGTGAATGTAACAAGGCAGCATTTCTCAGTAAATTTCGTGCAAATTGCAGCTCTAGCGATATCAACTGTCGGTGGAGGGCCAACATGCTCAAAGTGGTTTACTTAAGACTGTACGGACCACCCTTTGACTATGCAACATACTCAAAGCCGTGTTTTTTTGTTTTTTGATGTGTCAAATACCACGACCTTCCTTTTAACACCTTCAATGCGTTCCGTTATATAAACAATCCTTTGATTTTCTCTTCACTTTATTTAAAAATAAAAACAACAGACACTAACAGGGACGACCCGTCGTTCCCAATTAAAAAAATAGCAAAGAGAAAGGCACAAGAAGAAAGAGACTCTAAGCAGCAGGAACAAGAAATAAAGTAACACAGGTAACTACTATCACAGCTTCGCAGAACGTAGCGTCCGCCTTCGTTTCGTCGCCGGGCATGGTCGCTTGAACATCTGGCCATTGGCTCGAATCCATAGGTTCGCGACTGCAATAGCAAAGATATAGTGCAACAGGCTATGGCAGCTAACTTCGATAAGCGGAACGGAATAGTTAAGGTTAGTAAACCATGCATTTTATTCCGACAGAAACGTATGGGGCAGAATGTGCTGCCATTAAGTAGTTGGAGCAATCAAGTACAGCATGGTACCTAATAACCAAGACATAAATAGGTATCGGAGGGGCTCAGTACTTTTAATGCTTTCATTAAAACACCCCTACTTATTTTCATGAAAGTGTTGCTGACAGGGCACATTACGTTGGCTTCTATGGATAAAAAAATAGTCTGCTTATCTTCACGCTATAATTAGCTGTAATCGGTAGCCAAATAATAAACGGGGGTTCGCGTTGTGGACCATGCGGTACACTTGGCGTACATTCAGTTCAGTTCAGTTTATTTTCCTTAAAGACCCCCGATTTCAGGGGTATTACATAAGGGGTATCAGTTATGGCTTCCGGCAGCAGTTATGGCAGCAAAATCAGTTATGGCTTCCGGCAGCAGAAATATTTTCATATTTGCCATTGCGATTGAATTTTCCTGTTGACATTTCACTTGTTCACGATAAACTACACAATTGGCTCGGAAAGCATATAGGCGCAGCCGGCGTGAGAAGTTTGGGGACCGCGGGACGTGAGAAAAAGCTCAATTCCCGAGCAGTTTGCGAGTGTAAACAGTGAAACCGTACAGCACTGTGCTGGTTGCATGTACACAACATTGTAAATTGGAAATATGAATTCCACGCTGCGTACATGCCCAGAATGCGGAAATGTTCAGTTTATTATTATTATTTTTTTTAGATTCCGTCGACCGTAAGTATTTGACGAATGGCCGCGGGCCGTACGACTATATATAGAGGGAAGGCGCATTCGCGGCACGCGTAGAACGTACCGTGCTTTGTGCCGTGTAGCACGGAGCACCCGCCGTGCAGGGTGCGCACGTCGTAGCTGCCGTCCTCGTGCATGTTGTACCAGAAGGCAGCCGAGCCCTGCAAAGAAGGGACGCGATACCATAAATTTCGAGACCAAAAATTAAAGAATGCACTTTAATTTTGACGTGAATGACTTCAATATAGGCAAGAGGAGGTCGCTTGCTAAATTAGACAGCACGTATACGCCTACTATCCGTAACTTAAATAGGAAATGTAAGCACGCTAATTCGTGAATAAAGGTAATTTGCCATTTGGTTGCGTCATTGCTCTACCCTCGTGTCCATACTCCATTCTGCAGCACGCGTAAGACATTTCCTGTGCCCGATTCCGACTGCGCCCCTGTTACAGCCCACCTGATCCCCCCCCCCCCCTCATTACTGTGAAGGCAGGCGATACAACATTCGCGAAGGAAGGGCAGTCTCATCGAGTAGACGGATGCTTCGAAAAAGTTGACACGCGTGTGCCTGCTATTATTCCCTATGGATGGTAATATGACAAGTAATAGACTAGAAAATTGGGGAAAAAGAGATGGCTTGAAATTTGCGATAAGTTTTCTTCCCCAATGACAGTTCCTCGAGTATGGATGAGTTTTCGTGCAATTAGCGACCCTATTGTTCAAACGCAACCATTTCGGGCTCTCGCAATAGCGAAGATACCTCAGAATTCGTGATTGCTGAGGAATTCCGCAATGTTATAAATAGAACAAGTGTATTTATTGTAGAGAATTTCAGTATTCAGTTGAAATGACAAAAAAAAAGTTCTTGCGTGTTTTCAATCGGAGCACGTACAATTAGATTACGAATTCTCTATGACTGGGTTAAAATGTGCGGTTGGGTCTTGCAAGACAAAGACTGATGCAGATCAACATTTCATTACATACAACATGTTGCTAGACATGAGAACTAATGGTAGATTGACATTTTTTGAAGTTATTCAATCACTTATGGAAAAAAGGGGTGTGTCCCTGACTCTTGCAAAACAGCACGTATAATACCTACATTGAATCCAGGTAAAACTTCTCTTTCTCTTGAGTGTTCTGATCCTGTGAGTCTGACGAGCTGTTTATTCAAAATTGAGGAGAAAATAATTGACACTAGGCTGCAATGGTCGTGTGAGCAAACAGAAGCACTTCCCTATCTCATGTCATTATTTCGAAGGCGGCGATGCACCGCGGATGTAATTTTTGATATTGTCACTTATGCTGAGGACGAACGAGCACGGGGAAATGTCGCAATAGCGTTTTTTAGTCATTGAACGAGCCTTCGACAAAGTCAGTGATGCTCGTATATTGTGTGGGCAGCTTGAACTGGGAGTTTCTGGAAGGGCGCTACGATGGATATCCAACTACTCGATTGGCTGTACTTTATTCCGGGATTGCGGCACCGATTGCGCCACTTTGATACGAACGCAAATTGCTGCACCAAACGCAGAATATTGACACAAATTGTGCCACGCTTCGCCAGAACAGCTTCGGCACGTGTGCGCCGACAGTGGTCGTGAAGCGTGAGTGAATTCGTTCGCCGAAAAAGGGTCCAGTCGTTCACATTCCGCACACCTATAGGGACGGCGCCTCCCGCATAGTTTCTCGTAAATTTCAGCGCTTATAACGGTTAGCTTTTCGGAGATTTCTGCAAGTAGCCGGCTCGGCCGGCGCGCGCGGCCACTCCCGGATGTCGTCTCTGCTGTTGGAACGGCCAGGGCGGGCTGTATTCCGAGTGCACTAGAATACGGTTGGGTGGGCCGAGCGGCGCGGTACTCCCTACCTGAGGTGCAAAACAACTACAATTAGGCTGAGGTCACTGCGAACGTGCGTTATATTAGGGTGCCTCGATGTTCTACTCGCCCGCCGCTACGTACAGTACTCTGTACAGTACTCTGTAGGGAACGGAGGGCGAGGAGGACATCCAGGCACCCTACTTGATATTAGGGAGGCGCGGGCTGCATCGGGTTCAGCGCGTGTGCGTCTCGATCTGTTGCCAGTGCCGGTGTAACGTAAAACTGTTCCAATCTGTCTTTATGTCCGTATGGGCGAGGCCTGAGCCATTTTCACTTATCACGATGGGCCAATGGAGGATTTGGAATAAAAGCGGACGCGAATAGTTTTAGGTTATGCCAGAGAGTTATTAAGCATTAGGCGCTTTGTAATCGCCCTGGCCTATTACGTAAAAAGGGCTTTAAAGGAAAGGCGTAGCTTCTTTCGAAGGGCGAAGCATCGATTGCGATAGAAAATTAGTAGGCACCTATACGAGGTAAGGATAGTAGCTTTATCGGTCTTGTAAACTTAATCATTCGCTTACAAACTAAATCATCAAGCACGGTGTCACACGCACAAGCAAACGCGAACACATCCCTCTCGATCACCAGGCGCACTCGCTGTTAAAACGATGGACGAAGCGCGGCGTAAACGTCACTGTTGATGTAAACGTCTCTTCAGTTTACACCACGATTCGCCTTGTGGCCTAGAAGGTTGCAAGCGATTTCACAGTGTGTAGCTACGTGGTACTTTTCTTTTGCGTCCGGACTGCGACATGCACTCACATGTTCACGGAAGACCGTAACCTTAAAATTTCACATTTTGCCGATAGAAGAAGTAAGCGCCGGATGCGGCGATTACTTCAAGCTTAGAGCTGTTCTGAAAATGGGATCGGAAGAAAATTCAAGTAGCGTTATGAAAGAAACTCCGTGCTTTCACACTACGCAAATGTAAAAGAAAAAGAATACAAAAAAAGAATAAAGGGAAAATGAGACATTCACCCAAACGTAGCTAAGTGCTACAAAGGAAACCGATACGGGTTCCTCGAAAGAAAAGCCTTGCAGTTGAAGAAAAATTCGTCCTGTTCCGAGACTCAAAGCCGAGACCACCTCTTTTCGGGACAGCGGCTCTACCATCTGAGCTAGCCAGGCGGCTAGGAGGCGGCAGGGCTAAGTCGAATTCGTCAACAACTCGAAGCAAATGCAAGAGTTTGACGTAATAGTTCTGCGGAAACCCGCAATGTGGAGAGAAGTAATTAATAAAGGGAAAATTAGCCATCCACTCAAACGTAGCTAAGTGCTACAACGGAAACCCGTACGGATGCCTCGAAAGAAAAGCTTCGCAGCTGAGAAAAAATTCTTCAACTGCGATCTCCTTGCCCCTCGGTTAGCTCAGATGGTAGAGCGGCTGCCCCGGAAAGGCGGTGCTCCCGGGTTCCTGTCCCGGACCAGGGCGAATTTTTGTTCAACTGCAAGGCTTTTCTTTCGAGGAACCCGCATGGGTTTCCTTTGTAGCACTTAACTACGTTTGGGTGGATGTCTCACTTTCCATTTATTAATTGCTTCTCTCCACTTTGTGAGTTTCCGCAGAACTATTACGACAAAACAAAGAGTTTGTACAGCCGACTACGATTTTTGGGAACATGCTATTGTTGATGGTAAATGTAATGATCCGGTACGCATTTCTTTGAAGAGCAATTCTCAGCTCTGCTATTCATTTACGGAGACCTTTGACAAATTTCCAGATCTGCGAAGGTTCTGTTCTTTGGGTCCGGGCGTGTTGCATACATTTTTGTGCGACCTTTTTTTTCCCCACGTAAGAAAGACTGATCCGTGGACTCTTACCATTCGCGGAGAGACACTCGCCTTGGCATAGGGGAACGCAGTTGAACCTCCCAGGCTCACGTCTGAAAGCTATTACGGCGAAAGTAAAAAAAAAGAAAGAAAAGTAAAGACAGTTTATTACGGTACGACAGTTATAACGACCATCAAAAGGTGAGGACCACCTTCGTGAAAGACTAGAAAGAGAAGTGACAATAGAAAAAGAAAATTAAATACTGTTTGCCACTACTGGTGGAGACGGCCCCTCAATTGGAACATTATAACAGTGATTAAGAAAGTGATTAACAATGGTAGGACGAGGAATGACGCTGCAGCCAACCTTGCGACAAGGAGACACTTGTCTTCGACAGTGAGGCAACTGCTTTCATTAGCGGCGTTTCTTCTTTTTTTATGTACGCGTAGTTCACTCTCCCCAGAATCAAATCGGAAGGAGGGTGAGAATAGGCTTGTGCGTAGAGTAGGGAGAGGGAAGTCGAATTGTTATAAAAACGGAGAGAGAAGAGGGCAGGTTTGTGTTGAGTTCTGTTAGACATTGTACAGGTATAGGTGTACTGATGGTTATTCTTCCAACAGCAGTTCCCTTACGTCACAACAGGGTGTAACCAACAGCAGTACCCGTAAATGCTAGAAAATAAGAGTACTGTTGTCGGAAGAACCAAGCGCAGTATTCCCCAGCCTTCCGTCTCTGTCGCAACTAAGCAACAAACACCGTTTTCTGTTCTTTTTGCAGCGAAGCTGCCTTTGGCTGCCCTGCGGAAGAAGTCATGGCGGCGAACAGAAAACTCCTTGCGACAAGCCATTCTCATGTACGTATCTTTGAAAAAATTATACTGAAATTGGTCGCTAAGACGACTCTATCATTACGCCGAGTTTTATTTACCTGTCTTAATTGGTTAGTTCACAGTGAAGTTGGAAACGTAACCGAATTCCTTTATACTGTCGATACATGGGCATCTACGAAGAGAGTATGGTTACAGAAAACGGCTGTACCTGGTTGTTTTGTCGAAGCTATCCTGCAACAGGTTATCTTGCAATTAGTCGCTAAGACGACTCTAACATCACGCCGAGTTTCATTTACTTTTCATAATAACGTAGTTCACAGCAAAGTTGCAAATATTGTGAAATAACCGCCTACTGTCAATATATGGGTTTCTACCACGGGGAAACGGACAACCCCACATTGGTCCACTGGAATAAAACTCCAGTTTTTCTAGGTTTCATTCATCAGATTAACTAGGAAGTGTGCTCAATCGCAAATTACAAGCAAATGTGCATTGTTTCGTGCACGCCTTTGTACTGCGCCCCGGTCAACGCATTATTGTCGCTCGCGTCGAGGCTCGGCTTAACGGCCACCAGCGTCTAAACGGCGTCCCGTCGAAGCTGCGTCGACAACACCTGCTTCTCTAGAGCAAAAGTAGAGTGTCTCTAGAGTGTCGTAAAAGCCCCTCGGCGGTAGCTCTGTGTATGTATGACGTAGTGCGTGACCTAGTACGCGCCAGATATTTCTTTGCATTTCGCATAAATGACATATAGGTACATAATTATACGTATAGTTACACACCAACAAAACTCTCTACCGAAATCGTGGTAAAAAGGAAATTTCACACCAAGGTGTGCTACTCCATCTGTCAACCCCATTCTTGATTTTGGATCTCTACCCTTTTTCCTTTCGCCAGTGTAGGGTAGCCAACCGGGCTCAGTCCTAGTTAACCTCCCTACCTTTCCTTTATCATTTGCTCTCTCTCTACCAACGTAATTTATACCACCATGGGAGCTTCGCTGGTCGATCACTTTCGCAGGGTAGAACGGCTCCTCACGTTTTTTGAACAGCTCGACTTCCCTCATCTTATCCTACGCGCCAGCCTATTCTTCCCACGTTCCCCTTTGGGGATGGGGGAGGGTGAACTACGCGCACATAAAAACGCTGCCAAGGAAAGAAGCTGCTGTCCTGATCAAGGCGAGCCTCCTTGTCGAAAGGTTGACTGCAGCGTCATCTCTGTTTCACCGAGTGTTCATTCCTTGAAGCATTCATCGCCCTGTGAACTTCTCTCTAGCTTGAAGTGTTTGAGTATGCTGAGTTAGTTTTCCTTATTTAGATGCACTTTGACTTCCTGAACACCAAAGTTATTCTTCTTTAGGTATTTAGGTACTTTAGGTATTTTAGGGAGTAACTACCAGACCGTTGTGTTACGCCGACGTTAATGACAAAGAAACTTGAGGTAGGCCACTGGTAATGGAGCGATTATTCTTGCAAACGAGTTGTTCTCAGGTTGCGCGAAGTAATATGAAGCACATTTAAAATTGACTTAAATGCGTCTGCTCAAGCTGTACGACACAGAAAGAACTCAAGATGATACATACAGACTACAATAGTTGCGCTATTCTGTTGAATGTAGCATCGGCACTGAAAACACTAAAACATTGGAACCCCATTGTTCCTTTCTTTTTGTGCGAATTTTTAAGCGAGACAAAATCATGCAGATCATTTTTGATATAGGCCTTACGCGTTCCCGAAAACTAAGAATATTGACGCATCTCCGAAGTACATTTCCCTTGACTTTTATTTTTCTGCAGCACAATGTTTTCAGCGTTGCAGTGATCTAAGCAATGTAACGCTGCTTTCCGAAGAGAACGTGTATGACTAAAACAGGGTGCTTATTCTAGGGCACAAGAATTGGAAAATGTTCAATCATTACTGGAAACAAAGTCGTTATTCAGATCATACGTTACGGTCACGCCGTGAATCGTTCATTTCACTGCAACAGCATGACATTTCTTTCTTACTAAGAGACAATGTTTCGCTCATTTGTTTTTTTTTTTAAATAAAGCTTTGTAGCAGCACGTCATGACTTTGACAGAACTAAGTATTTTCCTGTTCGGGGGTGACACAATCATTTACCACACGTGCCTAGTCTAAGGGCAAATTTTGCACTGCAAACAATTTCGGCCTTGCTTGCAAGGATATTGGGCAAGAAAAGAATGAAATGGTTAAGCAGTGAACTTCACCGAGGGAGGTTATACTTGACGCCTTGGGCAGAAAAGGGCGAATTCTAGTCTCCGATGTTGTGACACGAATTTAAGTACTCAAATGTCATTATTAAAGATAGCCGGAGATATTGTAATTAGGAATTATGAGGTGAAATGTTTGCCTGATGGTTCGAGCGTTTGTCGAACACAAAGGTATAGCCTTGTTAGGGAAACAAAACCTTGATTTGAGAGCTGAATAATAACTAACAAAGTTAATGTTAAATTAAGTAACAAAGGCCAAATATCACAGCGTGTAAAAAGCTAGAAAATTGTTATAACAATTCCATATTAGCGTTACACAAACATCTATCTTATTATTATGTAAGATCTATTGCGGAACCTTTATAATGCGGATATTTATCCCAATAAAGGAATTGTACAGGAAAGCACTCCGTTTATCCCACCCCCGCTAAAAGAGTAGTTAACAACTGAGCAAAAACCGTGCGTTAAACGGGAAGACCGTATATCTAAACGTTCGTTTTGAGGAATGAGGCTTTTCACTTGCAGGAATGCACCGAGTCATGCCGTTCAAAACAACGCTTACCACTTTCATGAGTGGTACTTCGGTGCTATTCGCAACTAGTATTTCATGGCTCGTTCTGGTCTCATCTAGCTCTTCAAAGCTACATTGAAAAGGAAAACGGAACGGCCTCTTTACATACACTCCGCACTGCTGAGAAGCCGAGATTTTCGTATCTAGTGTAAGACCAGAACATTCTTCTCAATTACGAATGCTAAACTCGAGGAAGGTGGACAGCAATACTGCCAAGTACGAAATAAATGCCCCTATTTCACACGCGCCTGAAATTTATTTTGTATTAGAATGTTTCAGCTTCTACACTTATTACCCCTTTCTTCTTACCGTTTACGGATTACCGGTTACAGCAGCCGCGGTCTACAGGTGACGCTTTCTGTGACTACAATGAGTTTAAGTCGTGTTTGAGTTGGGTGAGCGCATGTACTTGTCGAAGGAAAATCATAAAGAGATGGAACATCAACGCTTACGTAACTATAACCAATATCTTACACCAGCAAAACAGAATACGGTAGGCCAGTGCAGAATATAAGGTTTGTGTGCGCCATGGTGTTAAATTCTGCGTCACAAGATGCCGCCACCAGAGTGGTTTCCGCCGTAGACCTCTCTCCGGTAACCAGATATTGCGCGAACGGTAATACGTTAACGGAAAAACTAAACCTCTCTGTTAAATGATTTTGTTCGGAAACATGCGGCAGTTACATCGTTGTTTGACTTCCGCTATCTAGGCTAGATCTTTGAAGCGCCAGAAGTCTCAAGCGGAATGTTGTCTTTTCTTTTTTTTTCATGCTATAAAACAAAAACCAAGCAAGAAAGAAAACCGTCGGCCGAGACTGCGAGAAATGGAACCGGGCGGCACACTTTCATGCCACGAGACCCGGACGTCTAGCAGCGCGAGGGTGGCTGCCGTAAACTCACGTAGAACATGAAGGTGGCGATGCGGTCTCCGGCCTCTCTTTCCCCTTCGTCTACTTGTTCTAGCTGCGTGAACCGGGCGGAAAGAACAGCACAGTTAGCAAAAAGGCACACACAATTGCACGTTAGCTTCATGCAGACGCAGACTGACATCACCAAGCACTACCAGCTAGGCAGGCGGTTGTTGCCCCCACCTCACCCCATGCTGAAACGTCGCCAGGCAGTCATCTGGCGACAATTGCAAACACAAACCTTCCCCAGTCCGGTGCGATTGCAGCACATTTTCCCCGCGCAATACCCGACTGCTCTTTGCAAATTATGTCAGGAGACTAGAGCGACGCTGTCACACATGTTGTGGGAGTGCCGGGTTACATAAGCTACAATGGCAGTAGCTCCGGAGGCTGTTGCGCCGAAGTGGGCCGCCGCTCTGCGCAGCTCCAACCTCAAGACACAAGAGTGGGCTGTCCAGCAAGCCCGAGAGGTGGCGACGAGGCAAGGCCTCGAAGTCCCCTCATGGGAGACCTGAGCCCGGGTTGTCAAATTTGCCGGATTCAGAATAAAGTTGTTTCCATCCAGGCATGCCGTAATGAAAACGAAGAGCTCGCATCTGCTGAGCGCGCATTGACGTTAGAAGTCAGCGACGAAGAAAAAGGAATCTGCATCAAAAAGACTGAGTGCCCTTCCACTCTGTGAGGAACGATGACCGGCGAAGCTGTGTATGTGGGCCCCTTAATGGCTAACTGCACCTCCGCTTTAGGTCTGGTTTTGGTTTGGCGCCTGTGGATTTAGCACAACCCACTACGGGGGATTGGCCATGAATCGGGCTGCAATGGGTCGAAAAAGAATAAATATCTAAACAGGATTTTTTTACTGAAAATGAGATATTAAATGAATTCTAATCGTTAATAATAATTTTATGCTATAGTATCTTAAAATTAGAAGTTGATATTTTTGGTTTCTTGTGGAGGAAAATGAAACATGAAAGTTATCATGGAAGTCTCCTTGTTTCCATTACAAAATTATATATGGCATCGCATACGTTCCTATTACAGTGTCCTAGTGCCGCCCCCCCCAGGTCGGCCCGGTGTTCTACTATAATCGTAGTGGGCCCACGCATGGGGAGTGTTTAACGCCTGCTTCACCTGCACCACGGGTCGGCCCCGTATTTTATTGTCTTCGGCATTTTTTTTCTTCACGCGGACACAATAGTGGGGAAAGCAGCCCTTACCATCTGTGCTGTAAAATTATCTAGATCCACGCACTGTGGGAGTCGATGTAAGCGAAGCCTTCTGTGCCGCTTGCTTTGATTGACGATAATTAGCCTTGATGCTGACGGGGAATGTTTCCTTTCTTTAGCGTTCAGTGCAGCACGAGTTTGGTGAGTTGGTGTTAAACGTTACCTTGCGTGCACCCTTGCTGTTTGTCTGCGTGCTTGCTTGAGGCATTGTTGTGCGCCATGTGTCATAACCTCTCAGAAGGTTGAGCATTGTCATTTCCGCACATGGCACATCGCATCCTGGCAGACGTATTAAACTTTAATCGAACTGCGGGGCTGTACGTGCTGAAACCACACTCGTATTATGAAATACTCCGTAGTAGCGGACTCCGGTTTAATTTTGGCGCCATTGTGTCCAGCCGCATTTCGCCCCTGTGGAAATGCGGGTGCCTCGGTCAACATCAAATCCGCGACTATTCTGTGGAACTTCACGGCAATGCATGCACAAGCTTAATTGAATGGGGGATATTTTCAGAAAATTTGATTTCGATATATCGGCCGAATATCAACAAGTTTGAATAAGCGCCAAATTTAAAGCGTAAAGCGATTTTTTACAGCTCCAGTTCGAACGTTAATTGCAGTGCGAGAGTCATTGAATACGTTTGCATGCTCGGGTTTCTGAGAGGGAGCAAAGAGGGAGGATTGTATACGCCTACGCACGTCTTGAGCGTGCGTGCGCGCGTATGTACAAACTTGCATTTTCGTGTGGGTGCGTGTTTCTGTCTCCGCACTTGAATTTGCGTGCGCACGAGCGCGTGTATGCGTGTCGCAGCATACGCGTGTTTGTGTGCATTTCCGCGTGCGTGCGTGCGTAGATTTTAAGGCGGAAACCTTGTAAGCCCCATGAAGCGGAAAATCTGGTGAGCGTCCTGCGTTAACATCCGATGGCAAGGAAATTAACCCACGTGACCAAGTGATGACGTCAGGTTCCCGGCGCTGGACCTGCTGTGGCTCCTACCGCGAAATCCCAAGGTGAACAGCCACGATGCCGGACCGATTCCGTGGCTATTCGGACGGACATAGGTTTGGTTACGGACGGACGGCATCGGTCAGACACCGAGGCCAACTCCAAAAATTGACTTTTCCCCATTCGAAAATTGAGCTAACCCACTTTGAAGACTGACCTGGCCTACTGCGAAAATTTACTTGGCTCACCCCTAAAATTTGCTTTGGCCCACATCCAAAAAAATTGCTTTGCCCAATTCGATAATCCCACGTTGAGAACTGAGTTGGTCCACTCCCAAAATTGGCTTGACACACCCCGAAAATTTGGGTGGGCCACCCTCAAAATCTACTTTGCGTAATTCAATAATTGAGTTGACCCATGTTCAAAACTGACTTTGTCCACTCCCAAAACTGACTTCGCGCTATTCGACAACTGAGTTGACCCACGTGAAAAAGCGACCTGGCCCACTCCCTCCCAAAATTGACTTGGTCAACCCCCAAAATTGGGGTGGCCCACCCTCAGAGCTGACTTTGCCCAATTCGAGCACATGACAAAGTGATCACAAAGCGTTCATAAAGGTCGGATCATGTTCGATAAGGTTGATAGCGACCGATGAGGGTTGATAAGGGTTTATGCTGGTAGAGTCACATTTCGTAACGTTCATAATGACACCGAGCTTCGTGCAGATGAGGAAGTCCCACGATGCTTACGCATACTTAGACGTTTCCTAGAGGAGGTTCTGAGTGAATTTTTTTACATCGTAATAGCTACATCGTGGCTGTACTCCATAGGCGCTAGCTTTCCGTAACTGATGTCATCAAGCGCGAACAACTGCGTGACCTTTCTCACGTGTTGTTTCGTGAGTATTTCGAATAGGTTGTCATGAAGTGCCTTGCAGAGTCCTCCGGAATATTCTACTGCAGCAATTTGCATGCGGAACGACGACCTCCTTTGTCTTATCTCAGATCAGCCAGATGTCGTTTAAGTGGCGCATATACCATGCTTGGTTCCCAGCGAATTGAAATACTAATATATTGCAGTTCCTGACACTTCTAGTCTACTCTATAATCTTCTCTCTTCTTATGTAGTCTGCCTTTATTGTATCTTTATATACTTTATTTACTTTATTATAATTTATTGTATATTGATATCGTTGTCTTTGCCAAAATAGATGCAATCGACGGGTGGCGTTCCGATCGCGACATACGAGAATCTATTCGTTGTTTTTTGTGAACTGTTGGAACAGCTAGCCGCGATTTGCATCCTGGTTCCTCCTGGAATAGTGTATTCTGTTTCCTTGGCGATGCAGGGAATGTTTGGGTAACGTTCCGAAATAGTTCCGAATGCTTCGCAATAATTGCAGGCATTTTGTTTATTTTCCAAAGAGGGAATCAGGGAATTTGCTCATAATATTCATCATTTGGAATGTTGCATATTGAAATATCAAAAAAAAAGAAGGAATGCAAATGCTGCTGACCACACAGTAACCGTCAAGCGCAGTCTGTTGATGATATGGTAATTCGATTGTTTAGAAAAGGCTTATTTCAACAAAAGGTAATACGAATATCTTGAGTGACAATGACAGAATAATGCCACCTGGACGATTACATATAGAAATTGCTGAGCATTGTATATAGTACACACGGCACGTTTTCAGAGAAATGTCTGAGGCCATATGCTTTCACTAACATTCCACCACATAGACCTACAGAAAGACAGTTACACATTAACAAATCATTACAATATATACAATGACGTCGCATGTATACAAGAACATGAACACTACGTAGAATGATGATGTAATCACATAAAAAAGGCACTTTACATAATTGCGTAGCGATGCTATGAGATGTGTATATGCAAAAATTCCCATGAACACGAGAGCATGCACACATGGAAATCATAGGCACGCACATACTGTGTACATTCAATGAATGCTTTCGATGACCTGGCTACAGGAACCAGGCTGATGAAAAACCAAACCATACGCATCCAAGCCACTGACTAAAACGGCACGATCACTGTCGAAGTAACTCCTCTTCCCGAAGAAGGAACAACTGCTCTGACAGACGACAGTAGCTCAGAGTAGAGCCTCTCCAGAAGTGGAAACAGAGCGCAGCGACGATGTCCCACTGCAACTAAAGCCCCTGAAACTTCGCAAAGTAGTGCCACGCTTTGAAGAATGGCGCCTCCTCCTGGCGCGCTCTGGCCGAGACCGACGCCGCGTCGCTATTGGCCTAATGGGATCACGTGGGCCCTCATGCCGTGCATCAGCGCCATTTTTGCTCGAGAATCGTCTACGGAGTGGCGAGGAGCGCATGTTGGTGTTGTTGCTATGGTCGAGCAGTGTAGGCGGCGCCACGGTCGAGAAGGGAGCGTGAAAGAGAAGAGAAACGAGGCGGAGTGAATGCGGAGGAGGAGAGTGTCGCTACTTTACGAAGTTTAAGGGGCTTTAGCTGCAACTGCCTCGCACCGGTTGCGCCATAGACAAAAGGCCCCCGCAGTTACTAAAGGTCACGAAGCGGCCACGTGAGCAATGACTAGATGTGATAAAGCGGTTAACTCAAAGGCCACGCAAAACAGCATGCTCAGCCCTCCAAAATACCCTGCCAACGACGCATTGCAGAAGCACATTCTTGGTGGATTCTTGAAGGGGGCAACTGGGACATAGCGAACATGCGATTGAACCTCGTCGCTATAGCTTGTCACACGTTGGAAGTACTAGCCACTCTAGGCGCCGCAAGCACAAATAGTACTGGGGTTAGACGGCACCCTCGATGAACACCATGGATAAGGGAAAATGGCGCAATTTCACGCGCACCAAGAAACACCCTACTTGAAATATTTGAATCGGGATTCCTTAGAAGCTAACCTAATTTGGCGAAGAGTCGAGCCCTGTCAGTACGCTAAATATGTAGCTATGTTCAAGGCGATCGAATGCCCTTTTTTTACCTAGTAAAACCAAGAGACGACTTGCATGGTTTTGTCAGCGTGTTGGTCATTATGTCGCGTGTAACGAACGATCGACTACGTATCTCTCTGTCAGCGACCGAGAATGCCTGATGGCGTCCCATTAAGGTCAGTTCAAGCGCGGAGTGGCAGCGGCTGTGAAGGTCTTGTAGTCGGCGTTGAGAAGCGTGAGTGGCCTCTATTTGTGTGTACGAACAAACTCATGCAATACTGCCTTCACTTCATCAGCTCACGGCCTTGCACAAATACGGCCAGCCACCTAAGGTGTAAATTTCGTATGATTTCCGCGAGAATGTTGTAGGAATGTGCGGGACACCGCCTAGAATGTTTGAGAAGAGTTTCTTCTAATATGGCTTATAGGTTAATCATCGTTGGTTTATAAGAAGCCTGCAAATAACAGTGCTACGGTCGTGTCCTATTTGCTCCTCAATCGACGTTTCTTAAAGTTGCTGTATTAGACATTTTGCGGATTTCTCAAAACATCATTTTGGCCACAGTCACGGTTTGTAAATTTCTAGCGTTTTCTGGTGAGGAGAGTGAATATTGCGTGATGAAAAATGATCACGTGCTATTTAGTTTCTCAAAATTTTTTAAATCGTAAAACTCGCCATATCAACTACGTGGCTTCTGCGCTAAGCTGGTCGCGGTCGGAGGAGAACAAGATCGACGCACTCATGAGGAAGAGCATTAAACGAGTCCTCGGCATACCCGTGACGACCAGCACGGAGAAGTTGATGCAACTCGGGGTCCACAACACCCTGAGCGAAGTGGTCGAAGCACAGAAAACGGCACAGATCGTTCGCCTCTCTACCACCGAGGCCGGCCGTCGAATACTCGAGATGGCGGGTCTGGCAGCCATGGCCGAGGAGTCGTGCGCAGTCCCGCTCTGCGAGGGTGAAAGGGACGCCTTCCGAGTCTCCCCCTTCCCGAGGAACGTTCATCCACAGCACAACGAGGCCCGGCGCGCAGCCAGAGCCCGAGCACGCATCAAGACTGCTCTGCAGAACCCAGAGCTCGCGTCCTTTGTCGACGCGGCGCGGTATCCGGGATCAAACTCCTACGTGGCCGCGGTGGTTGACCCCCAGGGCAAGATCCTGAATGCGGCGTCTATACAACGCTCGACGGCGTCCGTCGCAGAGCAAGTCCCAGTGGCGCTGGCTCTGTGCGAACCCGGGCGCACACATATCTTCACAGACTCCAGGTCGGCTGCGATGGCATTTCTCGCCGGCTCGGTCCCGGCCGAGGCTGCAGCAGTGCTGAGGACCCGCAAGACAGGCACGGCCCGTCACGTCATCACTTGGTTCCCGGCTCACATGGGCCGGAACGTCTCCCCTGGCTCGATCAACCCGAATGAGCTGGCCCACGACCAGGCGCGAGGTCTCATCAACCGCGCCGGTCCGAGGGGCCCAGCCTCGCAGGGGATCGACCGAACCACGGACCCGCTGCTAACTTTCCACGAGTTAACTGCTCACTACCAGCTTGGACGCAGACAGTTTCCGGCTCCTCACCCGAAGCTAGGCAGACCCCAGGCATCGGTGCTGAGAATGCTGCAGACGGGCTCCTTTCCGTGTCGCTCAAGGCTGAGCCACTACACACCGGGTGTGAATCCCCGCGGCCCAGACTGCGGCGAGGAACCATCCACTTTGAACCACATGCTGTGGCAATGTTCTGTGTTGCGCCACTCGCCTTTCAACAGGCAAGAAGATTGGGATGAAGCCGTCAAGAGCGACAATTAACCTTCAAGTCCAACTTCGGGCTGCCCAAGGGGCCTGCGCCAGGGCTGAAGATCACGGTCTTCCGCCCCCGGCGCGGGTGCGGCCCGCGACTACGACAACGTAGTCCCTTCGGACCAATTAAAGTTTCTTGTCTGTCTGTCTGTCTGTCTGTCTGTCTGTCTGTCTGTCTGTCTGTCTGTCTGTCTGTCTGTCTGTCTGTCTGTCTGTCTGTCTGTCTGTCTGTCTGTCCGTCTGTCCGTCTGTCTGTCTGTCTGTCTGTCTGTCTGTCTGTCTGTCTGTCTGTCTGTCTGTCTGTCTGTCTGTCTGTCTGTCTGTCTGTCTGTCTGTCTGTCTGTCGCAGATATTTCGGTGTTACGATATAAAAGCAACTGCGCAGTAAGCGATGAAACCCTTGAAACGCATTCAAGTGTAATGTACGGCAAAAAAACCTGAACTTCCTTAAACGACACCTGGTATGCGGCCTCGGATGTGCCCTCTAGGTTTAAATGGCCAAAGTGTACCTTCCTTAATTAATATATAATGTCTACAATGATATATGTGATTATTGTTGGTTACCCGCCACTCAGTGGCTATGCTGTGCTGAAGGGCTCGAGGTCGCGCGCTCGATCCCTGTCAAGAGGGTCGCATTTAGATGGAATCGAAATGCGAACACGCTCGCGTACTCAGATTAAAGTGCACGTTAAAGATCCGCAGGTGCTCAAAATTAATTAAGAAGCCCCACTACGGCCGGCGTCATGACGAGATCGTCATTTTGGCACGTTAGACCCTATAACACAAATAAAGATATTGTTTGTTTCATGTTCTCAGTCAGAAACACACTAACTGTTTCCCTATTGCTAGAGTATTGCGTAACGCTGCCGTGCTACATACCAATACCGTCGCTGAGACCACTTCGTCTGAACTGCGTATGCGCGGTAACCTCCGCTCATGTGGACTAAAACAATAGAAATTGACATTTGGTGGCAATCGGTATAGCTTACGGTAGAACGGTACCGACACGCTAAAATGCTTTCATTGTTTAATTTTCATTCTGCAACACGGCAGTTCCGTTTTTCCTGTCGGTGCTGAGGCGCAGAATTTTCACCATGTCCGTCGTTTCGCGCAGGCATGTCGGGCGCCTGCTTCGGTGATCCTCGACTTACCTCTTCCTCCGTGAGTCCCCCCATCAGGTAGTCGTGGTGCGGCAGGTAGTGGCCTCCGGGCCCGTAGGAGTTGTACTGCTCGTCGCGAGCAGCGTGCAGGAAAAAAACAAAAGAAAGGCGAGATCGAGAACGCGAAGCGATCGAGGCAGAGCTTGTTTGTAGCTTGCGATACTTCGAAAGGACGCATACGGCCGGTGCAGCACAGAGCAAGGCGCGTCGGATATATCGGAGTGCATATAGAAGTACGAAGCTCGAATACCGGGATAAGATACCCGGAAAAATTACCACGTAAAGCGTTCTTGATATCTTGGGTAGATAAGCTGCGGCAAACCAGACCCTTAGGACTTCCGAATGGTTTTTTGGAACTTCCTTACGCAGCCTGGATGCCCTTGATGTATAAGTGGCTTGGATTGGCACATATATGATAAAGTGCGTTCTTTATTTTCAAATTATTATTATTATTATTATTATTATTATTATTATTATTATTATTATTATTATTATTATTATTATTATTATTATTATTATTATTATTATTATTGAATGAATGCTCACCTGTATTAACTCCGAGTGTACACGTTCGTAGTCTGTGGACAGCCCGGTGAGCATGGCCACCCGTTGGTTGACCCTCTCCAGCACCGGGTCGGTCTCTGGATCTAACCACGCCAGTTGACTGATGCGGCCGGGGTCCAGCACTTCCTTAGACACGTCGACGACTGTGGCACGGACCAACTACGCAGGGAGAAACGCGATTTCACAGCCTTGTGAAAAAACCGCAACAATCGTCGCGCCGTGGTCAAGGCCCGGGGTGAGACGGCGTGGTCGGTATCGAATGTGAGTGCAACGAAAACGCGGGTCGGAGCCCCTGAGATTGCTTTGAAACGTAATAGTATATGATTATAGTACAAGAATTCCTTTATGTATAAACCATTCGAATAGCCAACTCATATAGGCTAATTTTATTGCGAATCTGCCGTCGGCGTGAGGTTCCGTGTAAAGTCCAAGGGCGATAAAATCTTTGCCGCGCGCCGTATATGTATGTGCGAGTAAAAGCGTGCGAGGGTGAGAGAGAGAGAGAGAGAGAGAAAGATCGTGAAGAGGAAGAGGCGCTATTTTCTGCAGCCCTATAGGGAGCACGACTCAGCGGCTTGGGGAAGGGGAGGGGGACGTAAATTAGAAAGAAAGAAGAAAAGAGAGAGAAGGTCGAGGCGATTGCAGGGCCAGCGATCGCCCTTTATCGTAGATATGCTCGTGAAAATGACCTAGGTCTAACCTGCAGAGCCATTTCAATAACAAGAAAACACTGACATAAATTTTTTCTAAAAGCACGTATCACTTCCCACTTTGACGATTTCTTTTCAGGCTGTTTCTGAATAAGAGCTACACTATTACGTATTTCCCGACAAGAGGAAAAACAGCAGATATTTGATATTCTTAAAAAAAAATGGCTGTGGCTTAGGTAAGGTTAAGCCCAGGATGCGAAGCATACTAGCCTTTATTTTAGTTGTTGAACCACTGTTTAGCCTGGTGAACTGCTGTTGCTTGGCTATATTTGGTTCGGCTAGACGAAGAAACAACTCATGCATTACTTCTTCGCCTTCAAGAGTGGAACGCGACAGCGTTCCCGTCGACCCGCCAAGGGGTGTAAGACAATGGGCTACAGGGCAGCGACTACGCGCCCCGCATTGGACGCGGTGAGCGTCGAGCAAAGCAGCGTTCGGCGCGGCAACGAAATGTGCGCCTGAGCAAGAGACGCACGCCTTAGAAACAGCGCGTTTCTAAGGCAACACCGCATTCACTAGAGGCGCTTTTGTACCGCTTTGAAGCGTTGTACTCGTGGCTCAGTGGTAGCGTCTCCGTCCCACACTCCGGAGACCCTGGTTCGATTCCCACCCAGCCCGTCTTGCAAGAGTTGAGCCAAAGCCACTTCTCCTCTGTCGTGACGTCACGGTGTCACGTGATTTCATGGTCACCGCCGCGCCTGAGGAGCTGGGTTGAGCCCTCGTAATATGCTTCGCATAAAAAAGAAAATGAAAGCCGCTTTTTGGTGACGTGTACTGAAAATTTCCACTGTGTAGGCTGCTATGTGCTCTAAAAACAGTTACTGAATAGTCGCACTGTGCCAAATTTTTATGCGTTATAGTTGACGTTTAGATTTATTCCCGGTATCCTAGGTAAAATATGCGGGGCACCGTGTATACGTTTATTCGAAGTGCGAAGCAATGTTCTGAGTGGCCATTCCCACCAGTCGTGCCACTGCGTCCAGCTCCTCACTTCGTTCAGCCGCGCTACCCACACAGCAGTGGACAATGGCGCACTCCTGACAACCGGCCAATGTGTCCGTGCAACCGGCCACGTTGCAACGATTTTGCCTTCGCTGCGCAACCTCCTACCGCCGTAGCTTCGACACCGAATCATACGTTCCTCCATACCCGTTATCCTCCGCGTCTCTGAACCCTGGCCAGATGTCTTCCTCCTCGGACCACTTGTTGACCGCCGTTCGCCATCGCCTCGACGCCGCTCGCTTTCGCCGATGCGGCGTCGTCGTCCTTCTACGCCGGAACGGGAAAACTGGTCGTCGCAGTTCCAGAGGCAAGAACTGCGTCACCCGCGAACAGACCAAGGCCTCTCCCTTCTCCGACTAATGCTATTGAAGTATATGTGGACGCGTCGCTGTACTAGCCCTCGTTGACACTGGTGCCGCAGTTTCAGTTATTAGTGCAAACCTTTGCCGTTCACTCGGAAAAATTACGACACCACTGTCGTTCCTACTGGAGTCTCATTCAAGCTTGTCTCCAAATATCAAGGACTCTACCGTGCAGACATCCGCGCAGACATCGCCTGTGAACTATATTGCCGAGCCTATCACGCCACCTACGGACCAACACTGTCGTGGTCGTGAAACCGTCCACGTACAACACCTGAAACAGTAATACGACCCCATGATCCTATGTTCACCATGAGTCGCCAGGATGGTTTCTTACGGGGGGCGATTGCAGTGAAGAGGAATGCCCGGCGCTGCAGCCACATCGCCAGTCGTCCGGGAGGCGCCAGCTCGAGATTGCCTGTGCTGCTCTGGTTAAGACACGGTGCCTGCTGCTATTTTGTACTGTTTCTATATTAGACACATGCCAGTCAGAATTGTATGGATTATGATAGCAGGACGGCGCATCTATTTAGCACAGACCAGCGATATGGAGCTGATTTTTTTTTTATTTGGAGAACAAAGGAAATCCAGGAAATTGTTGCCTATATATCCACTCACGAATTTAGCCCGAGTTATGCTCGAGTACGCGTGCTGCTTGATTCTGCTGATTTGAGAATGACAGTATATGAACACGTGCCTTTGGTTTCGGTGGTTAATAAAATGATGTGCTACAGGAGGAATTCCGGAAGCCGTCCCGAACAATGTTAATTTACGAGCATTATCGAAGCAAGCCGCGACTGGGGTTACTTATGTCGGTTCTCATCACTGATATGTATTAGCAGGCTCGCCTACTACGCTTCATAATAACTTCTTTCAAGTTTAGTAGTGACGTAGTAATAGCCTCAGCAAAGCAACTTCGGAACGTAGACTTTCTTCCGGATTCGGGAACACTGCGCCAAATAAAACATGGACTGGCCAGGTTTGGCAAGTTAGGCTTACACATAGGCGACGCAAGCATGGGCAACTGGCGACGTTTGACAAAGACTGCGACCACGAAGCGAGTGCAGTGGTAGAAGTTTTCTAGTCTGCTTTCCCGACAAAACGCTGTGTTTGTCACGGCAGTGATCAGGTTTGAATAATGCCGTGAACCCACGGTCAATGCCAATAATGCCCCTAAATAAAATACAGGTAGCGCCATCTCCTCTCTCCTCCTCCTGCATCGACATTGGCTCCCCCTACGCGGTGCTGAACTACAAGACGATCTCCGCGTTCTCCGCGCGTCTCTCTTCAACGCTAAGTAAGCGGCGAGAACTGCTGCGTACTCCAGGGTGGCGTATGGTACTGCTGCCGAGAAGTAGCGGCGCCTGCCAATCGAAGCTCGACCGACATTACTTATTGGGTAGCGTGGCGTTGTCGGCGGGCTGTAGGCATCCGGTAGAAGGTCGGGCGAAATTCCTCTCGCCACGTGGTGTCAGACGCCAACCCTAACAGAACGCAAAGCGCGAAGCTATGTTAGTCGTCGGCGCTCTATGTCGATCATCGGAGATCGTTTTCAAGGTGCGGTCCGCGCTGTGGTGCCGCCGCCCGAGTGCATTTGGTCACGGTTCATAACGGTTCGACGCGGATGGATAAGGAGCTCAAGAGCGTTATCGCTCTTGAGCGCCTTATCCACCCCATCACCTTAAGCATCATTTCATGCGATAACTTAACTATGATCTGGCGGTGTGCCTTTGACTTTTCTCTCACATGTCATTTCTTGTATTTCATCCATGCTTTTTTCCGACTTTCTTTTATAACGTGCTTTTTCGTGTTTGATTGTAAATGACATGTGTAATGATGTATTTGATCTGTAGATGTTGTTTATAGTAACTCTAATTTGCTGGCTATTGATATCACCATCAATGTTTTTATTATTAACCGAGGGTCCCACTACAGTTCTTTCACTTTGGGACCCTCGTCTGTATATTCGTCATGTAATTACTTCCTTTTTTTGGAATCCAATAAATCTGAATCTGAATTTGAATCTGAACGGCTTATAATGATCGGAATGTCGTCAGCGCACCTGTTTGCCTACGTACCGTCACCGCTTCGTTACGTACAGCGATGCACACAAAAGGTGCTCTTCGCACACATTCACGCCAAACAAAGTCAACGCCATGGAATGTATGACTGAGTCGACAGAAAGCCCGTGTGTTTGAAGACGATCTGATTGAAGTCGGGCAAGAAAGTTTGCAAGTAAACGCAGTGCGAACATGCGGCACTTAAAGGGCCCCCCACCAGGTGTGGCGATTTTGAGCTGACAAGCGCAGAGCATACAATGCGTGATAACGATCGTGTCTGCGAAGTGTTACGTCGCTACGCGCCGCAGAAAGATCTAAAATTTATAACCTAAACCGTTTACTCTCCTCCTCGCGCCCGCGGCGCTCCGAGCCGGAAGGTGACGTACACTTGCTAGTGCGCCTACGTACATGTGTTTGCGCAGTGACGTCACTCGTGGTAACACGTGACTTCGAAAATTATTTAATGCAACGTCTCTTACTTGTGTATTATGTTGCTTGAATAGAGGAATTAAAGCTTAGCGAAATATTAAAAAAACACAAACCGAATGTCTGCGTGTTGTTGTTCGCACCGCAGCAAGAGAGATGTACTTGCGCTTCGTCTGCTTGTTCCCACGTCATGCACTCGCGCGCGCAGACACCGAAACTGTGTCATTTTCTACCGTGTTCCCGCGCGCGATCATGCTTTTATGCGTTGCATATTGCAATCACTCAGTTCAGCCCTTGGGCGCGGCCGGGCAGCCACCATTGAGGGTATGAGCCATTGTTCATTGCTGCGCGTCTCATGTGTGGGTCCATTCTTTTTTAAGTTTGCGATGTTTGTTATTAAGTTGCTTCTATTTTTATGCGTTGCATATTGCAATCACTCAGTTCAGCCCTTGGGCGCGGCCGGGCAGCCACCATTGACCTTTAGCGCAACCACGTGACGTGACGTCACGACAGCCGGAGGAAAAGCTGGGCCCCAACTCGCGCAATATGCAACGCATTCTTGGCTTAACCACGCTAAGCCTGGCCATTTTTTTGGTCCGCTTGTGTCTCTCTCTGTATTCGTGTAGCACTGAGTTAAACCGCTAGTCAGGTGTCCGCATGCACAGAGCGCAAAATCGTGCGCTGCGCCAAGCGAGGCAACATCAACGCGACATCGCGATCACGTGACTACGCTACAAAAGCACAAAGCAGTCGCGAAACGTTGTGCCTGCGCACGCCACTCACAATGCTTGGTGCCGCGATGGCGGTGGAAGCAAAAAAAAGCAAGAAAAAAGCGTGTGACGGCGTTTGGCCAATGGGAGGGCCGAGCGTCGAGGGAAAGCGCCAGGGAGAAGGACGGCGGCAATCTTCTAAGGACGGCGCTACTTTAGTTTTTTATTGACGGGCTTTAGATGCCATGGCATCGTGTAGACTCCTAGTGACAAAAAGAAAAAAAAAATTGCCTCCGGTGGTCTTTACTGAGGAAACGAAACAGTTCGTCACAGGCGGGCTTGATGCTAGCTCCTCGAAATATCAGAAACTGGCTCACCTTGGGGTCTCCCATGCTGCGGATTGCCCGTATCTCCTCGGGCCAGATGACGTCGTAGAGCTGGACGATATAAGGGTCCACGCTCATTACCTCCATTTTGACCGGGCCGATTCGGAAGTACGGGTGTGGTACGCTCAAGTAACAGCGCAGGTCCTTCTCTTCGGTAGCATTCTGGGCACAGGGTCGGGTGACGTATATACAATACCTAATGAGCATACGGTTTACTGGTTTGTTGCACGCATTCATGGAAAGCAAGCTGTTAGCTATGCATAGGCTCTAGCTAAATGCCACGTATGTTGTAGAATTTTGTTTATCGTAGCTAGATAGCATACGACTGCACACCTTTCTAAAAGTTTCAAGCACAAAGACAATCTTAGTCCAACACATTGAGGAAATTAGGTGATCGTCCTCTGAGTGAACAGACGTTACTAGGGCACCGTCCCGACCGATCATCGGCTCAGAAGGCAGTGAAGGCACTGTTATGCTTTCTCAGAACTTCTCGTTTGTGCGAGCGTCTTTAACAAGTGCTGTCCGTACAGGTATCTACAACTTTTCTCTACCTTCTCTCGCTTCTCCTTCTCCCTTCCCCCAGCGTAGGGTAGCCAACCAGACTATTGACTGGTTAACATCCCTGCCTTCCTATATTACTCTCTCTCTCTCTCTAAAAGTTTTACGCGGTAATCGTTTGCATCTCAACAGAAGGTCTAGTGAAGGCTACGAAATGTAATCAGCAAGGCAGTGAAATTTCTCAAACGACCTTTGTAAGGGCAATGTTAGCCGTACCCCTTCTAATCCTGTAATATCCATAAGCTACATAAAACACAGAACTACACTCGACGTGCGTGGCCCTGTGCTCGTCGTCTGTCGCGCTTTGCTTTTTTTTTAACCCCGATTCACGGACTATGATGGCCCTCCCTGTTGCAGCACGTCAACAATGTGCTGGACCAAGAGGCACGAGCCTGTACCAGGAGGACCCGACAGAGGCCTTAGTCCCTTTGAGAATGATAAGTATTGTTTCTCTCTCTCCTTCTACCTTGAACGGTCTCTAACGCAATCGCTTTGTTCTCAATAATTATAGTAGGCTTTACCATGATTGGCTGCAGTAAATTAGGAAGAACATCTTGTGTGGTTTTGTTCCCTGTCATGGTCTCGCGTTCAAGTACGAGCCTTCCTGGTAAACTTATTCACTAATCTTCATGGCGTATTCGCTAGAAACATTAGTAAAGGTCGAAACCAGACAAAAAGCTCAGATTTGTAATACTGGCTTGCAGTACGTATTATTGGGCTCTACTTGAATTTGCGAACTGCGGCCTAGAAATGAAAACTTCGGCTTACAACAAGCGGTTGCACAACGACACTTTTATTCGTTTGAACAGCCATTTATTGCAACGTTGGCTACGCGGCTAAGGCTTCCTTTGTTCAGCCGCTGCTGATAATCAGGAAAAGTTAGCCGCATTAATTGCTTGGTCTTCTTTACGGCTAGGAACTTTACTTAGCGAAGCTAACGAAGGAAGAATGTAGTGAATGGAGAGAGGTAGAAAGTAAAAATCTTGTTTCCGCTGTTAGCAACACAGACTTTTAGTGGTCGAGCAGGAACGCTCAGAGCTGCTCGAGAGGTGCTCCCAAGAGGGCATGTGCAACGGTGTTTGTGTGCGTATACATTTGCGGTGTAGGCTCATCTGCATGGTGTTAACCGAGGCCAGCACAAGGTCCTCGCAGTCTCGGTGCACCGAGGAGGTCTACTTTTCACATACTGCGGAGCGGATATGGTCTGTCCCTCAACGTTAGTTATACCATAACAACCACGAGGCCTTGAAACAAATGGCATGCATGTCGAAGCACAGACTTTCTATTCGCATATTTTACTGCATTTAAACTGTGCATTTCCGGAGTTGTAAGAGACTGTTGACGACGTTGGTGCTTTGAGAGAATAGAATTTGCCTTGAACACTACGCCATTGCAGTTGCCGCTAAAAACGTTACAAACAACCGGAGCAGCTTGTGCGAAACATTAACTACCTTTGCACAAGCTCCGGCGGGAGTGAGTTCAGTGGGGTAATGACACATTGCTGTTCCCACTGAAGAAAAGAGGCTGCAAACGCGAATACCAAAGAAATCATGAAAAAATAAATACGCATGCAACAAGAAAGTTTCTGAGTTACTGACCCGGAGTTTGTCTCCGCGGCAGAGGTCGTTGTACGCCTCCAGGTATCCATCGACGAAGGGCGTGTCAACGCTGGGCACCTGCGGCATGTCTGCATCGTAAGGTTGTTAATTGTGCAAATGAATGCGCGCCACAGCAGAAGCAACACGAATGGCATACGTTCAAAGCACAACCAGACAATTTATTGAGACCCTCTAACACATATGTTCGCCTTTCTTTTTCGCGATTTACCGCGGTCCCTACTTTTTTTTTTACTTCGCGTAGTCTCTCAGTGAATCACTGTTTATTACCTCGCATCGCACTCTATTATACAGTCAACTTATTGGGAAGCACAATTATTTTTCATATTTTCGTATTACATGCAGATGACATATGTTAGTGAGGACCATTTTGTTGTACAATTTCGATGGTTTTAAACAACTCAACTAAACTTTTTGAAGGTTAGACTGCTTGTGTATTGCTTTATGATGTTGCCGACGTCCCTGTTTAATGTGTTCTGAACCCCATGTTCTTTTTTTAGGCTAGTGTATACCACCGAGTGTTATTAATGTAACATTTCTATGTGATAATTTCTATCACTGTTTCTCCCTGCGCTTTGCTCAACGTAGAATAGTTACATGAGCGTCTTTAAAATTATATCTTAGTACATGAATAACGAGTATTTCTACGCTTGACGCGCCCCATTCACTTCCGTGAATGGGCCTATCAGTGGATGTGAAAGAATCACGCTTTGAATAAGGTGGATGTGATACGAACGTCCTCTTTGAAGTAGCGCGACACCGAACTTGTGATAATCCTTTTGCCTGTTTTCTTTTTATTTTTAGGCTAGACCAAATTAAGAATAACATGCACCGTTAATTTCACAGTTCATTATTCTCTCGTTTTCGCCGCCGGTCTTTCTAGGCGGTGACGACGTGCTGCTTGATAAGTACAGTTTCGTATGCAAACGACCTCCAATTAGGTGCTGCACATGACAACAGAATTGTGGCACAGAAATCTGGGAGGTTAGTCGTCGACGTACCGCGTTCTATTACCGGGGCTGCTATCTTTCATTGCCGCACATCGATGAGTGAGGCATGTCAAGTGAAAGAACGTTTTGCCCTGCGCTGTGCAGTGAAATGAGCGCATCGCATCAGAATCACTGCGCTAAATCAGCGTGGGAAATGTCTAAGTCATTGGGTAGGTGTTGCTTTTTCCCTGATATGCTGTTTCTGTACTTTAAATGTCGGACCATTCTCGGTAAACGTAGACCGGTTTTTCCTGCCGTTGAGGTGACTCTTTTCGCGGCCCTATCCCAGAAGGAGCGCAGTATGTAACACAGCGTCTCAAACAAAGACTTGAAACTGCATTTGCAGCGCGCAGCTGTACGGCCCCGTAAATAGGCGCCGACGAAGCAATGTGCAATCACTTATGGGTCGCAACAGCTGCACTTGGATTCTATAGCCGTTGCACACTTGAGTTCTTCCAGAAGTGCGCACTGACGTCAGCAGTGATGCACAATGAACTTGTATCACCCTAGCCGATGAATCCACCAGTGAAGACATGGTTCAAATCGCAATAAGTGAACCGAGAGATATTGAGTAGGTCACGTGATGTACACCGTTCAGTGGATCAAACACGGCACTCGGAGGGTATCGCTGCCGGCGATTTTTGAGCCATGAATGAGCTCTGTGGACACCGAGCTGACACGTGACGATATACGACAAAGAGGAGAGCCTCTGCGACGCAGTGGCAGTGTATTCGGCCGCACAACGATTGTCCAGTGTTCATTGATGGCTGGAAAAGTGCCGGCCGCCACGCGAGTGGGGTATCGCGCCTGAATATCTGAACACTGTGCGTATGTTTAATTGCACATGCTCTAACAATGCAAAATTGTAAGACTATACCTAATCGTCATCACTAACAACGAAAACTGCGCTTTATGTTTCGATTCAGGAAATTACCAGGGTTTCGTGAGTGCCCTTCTATGCTACCGAACAACGATGCTTCGCATTGCGTGGCGCTCAACTAGTGTTGCGGCAGTCAATTTGTTTTTTACTTAGCAGAACCTTATAGTCTTTTTCATTCATTTTGTGTAAAAACCGCAATGGAGGCCTAACTTAAGGCATACACAAAGGTCGTTAACAGAGTTAAGAACGTAGGGTTCAGTCGTTCGCGACCTTTGAAAGTTTGAAAGTTTATTTAACATAATGAACGTATACAATTGCAAAGTACACACTTTTGGGACCCAAAAAATTCCTTAAAGGGTCCCTACCGATTGTTATTAGGAAAAAGAACACTTCTATGGCAGCTGTTCTGTAAAAACTGTGCATATGCAAATGTGTGCATATCACTCCACGTCACGTGCAAGCTCCTTTTTGAAGATAGCAACTACCGTGGGCACAGATATCTTCTGCCTCTCTGTAACGCAAGTAGGGGACAAAACGGGGGTGGGGGTGGGGGAGGAGGTATGAAGGCGATAAGAACATCTTCGGAAGAACGCCAGCAAAAAAACATTAAAATGTGAGGAGTTACCGTTGGCGTTAGCTGGCGTCAGCAAGCAGCGTTAATATTAAAAATGCAAATCTCTTCCGCTTCCCTGAATGAGTACGCCCAGTTCCCTTATTCACAAAGTCTGCGCTCTTTAAAGGACAGACTTGTGTGGTATGAAACGGAATCTGCTCTGTTTGTTTCTTTCTTTTTTGCTCTGTTTTGTTAATATCATATGCAGGTAGAAAGATAGGTCAGCTACTCTCTCCCTCTCTCTCTTCTAGAGCAATATATATATATATATATATATATATATATATATATATATATATATATATATATATATATATATATATATATATATATATATATATATATATATATATAATGAAGAATGTTATAAAGAGGATAAGGTTTCTATGGGTGCAGAGTTCAATAACTATACGACTGCGTTCGCAAGTTTAATCGCATTCAGTTCCTGATTGAACGCCCTTTAGACGACTAAACTAGAAAGCAAAGACAACTACAAATCTCCATCAGTGAGAAGAGTTGCAATTTCTCTATTTCAAACAATAAAACGATGACGTAGGTGTGCTACTTACCGGCGCCGGACGACTGTTCTTCTTCCAGCTAGACAAGAGTAAACGTACATCAGACTCATGGCAGGGTTTAAATAATTACGCTGCGAACTTATGCGTGAACGAACGAGACACATCCACTGACACGTTTCAGTGTGGCCTTGAAATCATTTCATACCAAAAATGCGCAAATTTTTGATAAGATTCTCAACGCATCTGGTACGGGAATGCAGCATACATTTCGTATTCTCGTACGGAAAACGCAAGAAAAGTAGTAATTGTGATGCATACACACCGCTTTAATGGAAGCAATACCTCTTGTTGCACTTCGAACTGAAATGAAAATCTTCCGTGGTGAGTGACCTAAATAAATTTTCGTCGACATCGATCGTGCTGGTATATATATGTAGCTGCAATGCAAAGGGCGGACGCATAGACGCCACGCGGCGCGTATCTCGCATAGCAGGGCAAGTGGCGCGATGCGATGCTAATGATGTCACACATCATTACACAAGTGTGATCATTACACATTAATGTGTAATGATCACACATCATTACACATTACATTACACATCATTACATCATTACAATCATGTACACACACGCACACACACGTACGCACACGCACACATATTTCTAGTATTATTGTGTACATCTCCTTGAACTTCTTTTTCTTTCTCAAACCTTGTTTAACTGCATTGTACCGCTACCTGTGCAGTTGCTGCATGGCGTTCTACCTGTTGCGATAATATGGAACATCAATGCAAAATGTGGAGAAGAAGAAGAAGCCGGAGGGAGCGGATGCACACCACGTCGGCTCCGTATTCCACGAATGTTCTTCTAGCGCAAATCGCCAAAAAGCCACCCGCTATTGCACGCCAACGGACTCAGCTCGTTCCCAGGAACAAGTGGATACCGAAAACCAGGTGGGATTCCCATTTTCAAGCCTCTACGACAGTATTTTGGCCGGACCTCGTGGCGGGAGAGCCGCGAGGCCACGCGCCGGGGCCGGCTTCCTCAACAATTGCCGATCATTTTCTCAATGATGGAAGTCACCGTAGAGGGGCGCAGCATATCCCAGGAAGAAATGGATACAAGCAAGGGATGGAAGGAGGTCAGACACAGAAGATCAGACCGGCGAACCTCCCAACACCGCGAGAGCACCTTGTCGCCGACGCGGCTCGGCAAGCGCAACAACAACCCATGGAAAGGCAGGCTAGAGCAAATACGCAAGGCAAGCAGAATGCCACATTTGCCAAGAGGGGATTACAAGATTGTGATCAGACCGCGTGGAGGACTCAAATTATCCGAGCACGGTATAGTTCCCCTCACAGCTGCGGTACAAGATGCGGCAGGTATTCCTCGAGACGAAAGGGAGGAGGACATTGTCTGCCCCAACAACTATCAAAATATCCTCATCGTCAGTACCTCGGATCAAGAGCGTGCAAACAAATATCAGGAAGTAGCACGCATCAAGATTCAAGACAAGTTTTACGAGAGCAATGCTTACGAGACAGCGCCTGACATGACGGCCAAAGGAGTCATCAGAGGAATCCCACTCGACGAGGGCCCAAGAGACATCACAGCAGCGGTGGTTACGAGTAAAAACCCAACGGCGATAGCAGCAAAGAGACTCAGTAACACTACCACAGTGATTGTGCTCTTTGAAGGACACAAAGTGCCCACGTACGTCCGATACAGGGCAGCGCTACTCCCTTGCTCCCTGTACAGGAAACAAGTGGATATCTGTCACCAATGTAACAGACTTGGACACAGAGGAGATGTATGTCCCAACCCTGACAACAAGATTTGTGCGGGATGTGGAACACCAAACCCAGAAAAAGACCACAATTGCCAACCTAAATGTCAGTTATGCGGCGAGGACCATCCGACCGCAGACAAGACGTGCAAAGCCAAATTCAAAAAGCCCTTCATCGTTAAACAGAGACAATGGCACAGACTGCAACGAGAACGACAAGAAGAACATGAGGACGCTATCTCAAGAGAAGACAGAGCAGAGACTCGCGGAACGCCTGGCCTTCTAAACGCCAGGGAACGACCCTCCAGGTCGAGAACAAGGTCTCCATCCACCACCAGGTCCTTATCCCGGTCCGGCTCCAGGACACCGGGGACACGATCCAGATCCAGGTCCAGAACTAAGCCATCCTCTTCAGCAAACCAGACTAACACGGTGAGCTGGGCAGACGTGGTCGATGGCGTGCGCCCGGGGGCTGGTGGGGAGACTGCCATTAATAACGAGATCAAGCAACTAAAACACGAGAACGCGCAGCTGAGGATTCTGCTAGCACGTATGAGCGATGAAATCAAAATTCTCAAGGAAGGAAAAAACCAAATAAATCAGGTAACTCCCACTCCACGCGCGAGCACGAAAGAGCCATTTGAAATCCCGGACAATAAGATGGACGAAGGGGATGAGCCCCCTCCACTCAAACGCAAGGCCCAAGCCATAAGTGATAAAGAAGATAACGCAGTGGTAGATAAAGCATTAGCCGATATCCAAAGAGCCTAGCAGAAATACAAAAGTCCAATGAAAAACGGGACGAAATGATGAATCAAATGGCTAAGGCAATAACAGCAATTATGAGTAGATTAGATATCCTAGAGGCAACCCAGTCACCAGGTAATGGACTCCCCTCCGTTGCGTCAGAAGCACCACAATCCTTACCCACTTCACAACCACATAATTATATCAGATCAGCTTCTCTCCAACCTCCCGTCTCCCTCCCATGGTCGCACCCGAAATGAAGCGCGCTAAAGAAGGGTTCAGGATATGGCAGTGGAATTGTAGAAGTTACGAAAACAAAAAGTCAGTTTTGCAGCAGTATTTGAAAGACAAGGATACACCGGACGTCATAATTCTGCAGGAAACACACGGGATTGCAAAGCTAGCAGGATACAGATCTTTTGGCTATGCCGAAGGGGACACCAGGGCATTAACTACGCTGGTAAAAAGAAACATAACATAACAACAAGCCATAACACAGGCATAACGCACATTGACAATATTCTATTGGAACTCATCCCACAAAAAAAGACAGGACGTAGCTTATTTATTCTCAACATTTATAGTAACCCCATGCTACATAAACACAAATTCAAGAACCTGTTCCAGAAAACACTCAGACTTGCTGGAGAAAATCCGGTAGTTATAGGAGGAGACTTTAATGCCCCACACACCACGTGGGGATACTTATATACCAGAGCAAAAGGAAGGGACTTATGGAACGACTCGCAAGAATTAGGCCTCACGCTCGTCACAGACCCCGCCACTCCAACCAGAGTAGGCACGGCGCTAAACAGGGACACAACCCCAGACCTAACCTTTACCAAGAATATTGAAAAGGCGACGTGGCACAACACACTGGAAGATTTGGGTAGTGACCACCGCATATTGGAGTTACACGTCAGAGAAGGGCCGAATAGACCCAAGGAACGACAGATCAAATTAGTAGACTGGGAACTGTTTCGTAGAACGCGAGAGAAGACACAACAACGATCAATCGCAGACATGGAACAATGGACTAAGGAGCTCAGTGATGACGTCAAAGCTGCCACAAAAATAGCACCACCTGAATCTAACTTGGATAAATGCGACAGCAGACTTCTCCACATGTGGGAAGCTAAGCAGTCGCTTCAGAATAGACTTAGCGGTCAGAAGCATAACAGAAAGTTAAGAAAGCGCATAGCACTCCTCACCAAAAAAAAAATAGAAGAACATGCTAAGCAATTGACCAAACAACAATGGGACGAGATATGTAATTCCATGGACGGACAATTAAGCACCGGCAAAACCTGGCACATGCTCAGATTCCTGCTTGACCATGACAATAACAAGAAAAATCACATGCAAGCCATTAACAAGTTAATACACGCATATGAGGGTACAGAAGAGGAATTTCTCAATGAATTACAGCAGAAATACTTAAAACAGGCACCCCCTTGCATCTATCCTAGCTACAACGGGAATACAAACGCAAAATTAGACGAGGAACTCACGGAGGCAGAAATCCGCGCGGCCCTACAAAAGTTAAATACCAAATCTGCCCCAGGCCCGGACGGTATAACCAACAAGACTCTCAGGAACCTGGATGATGAATCGATAGCCAAATTAACAGAATACATAAACGAGTGTTGGGTAAAGGGAGAAGTGCCAGCTCAATGGAAGAAAGCGACGATAACGCTTATTCCAAAACCTGGTAACAAGCTTGAGATTGACAACCTCAGACCAATCTCCCTAACATCCTGCGTCGGAAAATTAATGGAACATGTAATTTTAAACAGAGTAGACAACTTCTTAGAGGATAATAACATATACCCAGATACAATGATAGGATTTCGCAAAAATCTTTCGACACAAGATGCGATGCTCCAACTTAAGCATCAGATAATCGATTATAACATGCGCTCGACAAGGGCCATGTTGGGCCTTGATCTTAAAAAAGCTTTCGATAATGCCAACCACGCAACCATATTGGAAAACATCGAACGAATAGGACTAGGGCAACGGACGTATAACTACATCAAGAGCTTTCTATCAGATAGGAAAGCAGTCATCTCCGTCGGAGGGCTCAAGTCGCCCGAGATCGACATAGGGGGGGCCGGCACGCCGCAAGGCGCTGTCATCTCGCCGATGCTGTTTAATCTCGTCTTGATGGGACTCCCCGAAAAATTAAATCACATAGAGTCCCTGAATCACACAATCTACGCGGACGATATTACTATCTGGACCTGTGATGGCAGCGACGGATCAATAGAACAACGACTACAGACTGCAATTAACACAGTAGAGGAACACCTCATAGGAACAGGCCTCACATTCTCTGCAGAGAAATCTGAACTTCTATTGTACCGCCCCACACTTAGAGGCAGGCCTCCCAGAGGATACGACAGAAACAAGGCTCATGAGGAAATCAAGCTACACACCAAGAACGGGCGGAATATCCCAATAGTCAACCAGCTCAAAGTGCTGGGTCTGGTAATCGAGAACAAAGGTACAAATAGGGAAACCGTAATGAAGTTAGACACAAAGGTAACAAACACCATGAGATTATTCAAACGAATTACTAACAAGCACCAAGGTATGAAGGAAGAAAGTATCATACGGCTGATACAATCATTCGTAATCAGTCAGATCACATACATAGCAGCCTTCCACAATTGGTTTGCAGCTGAAAAGCGTAAAATTAACAACATGATAAAAAAAGCATACAAACTAGCGCTAGGGATTCCCATCAGTACGAGCACGGATCTCCTGCTAAAGTTAGGACTCCACAACACACTGGACGAACTCATAGAAGCACAACAAACATCTCAAGCAGAGCGACTAACCAAAACCAAAACGGGACGGCATATACTAAGCAAACTAGGAATGAATTATCACAATCTATACGGGGAAAAGATGACGATAACGAGAGAAATTCGTGACAAACTCCTAGTACCAAATATACCCAAGAACATGCATCCAGGTTACAACGACGGCAGACGCAAGAGTAGAGCAGAGAAAATTATCCGAAGCTTTGGGTCAGACGACAGAGCAACCTTCGTAGACGCGGCTGAATACCCAGACAGAAAAAGCTATGTAGCAGTAATCGTAGATCACACCCAAAAACCCCTTACAAGCGTATCAGTTAATACCAAACATTCCGAGACCGCAGAGGAGGTAGCCATTGCACTAGCATTGGTCTCCACGAATGCTCAGTACATCATTAGCGATTCTCAAGCGGCCATTAGAAATTATGCAAAAGGTAGGATCTCTCCTGAGGCATGGCATATCATCAGAGTCAATGAAGGAAAGTTCTCCAATGCAGAGAAGAACGGCAGGCAATTGATTTGGTTCCCAGCGCATACGACTCCAGACATTCCCTCAGTCAACCTCAACGAGGTAGCTCACCGCGAAGCTCGAGGTCTTACTCGCCGAGCTGAGCAAAGAGTGACTTCCATCGGTCAGGAGAACGCGGAGGAGCAAATCTGGAGAGAAAAAGACATATTAACAAGATGTAGTGACATTACCAAATTCTATCAAAATCGGAGGCGAGTATTACCACCGCCTCACACTAAACTGAACAGAGCTGAGTCCGTTACTTGGAGGCGACTACAAACAGAAACTTATACGAGTCCCGTGCAACTAAAAACTTTCTACCCCGATATATACGAGAGCGATATGTGCAAGCTATGCAAGTCTGTTAGAGCCACCCTTCAACACATGTTGTGGGGATGTGAAATATATCAAAATAAAATGGCAGTCTCCCCGGAAAATCTACGGGCGCGGTGGTCGGCCGTGCTGCTCAGCTCAGAACTCCAAGACCAACTTTGGGCCGTCCAGCGAGCCAAGGAAGCCACACAGGAGCAGCAGCTCCCAGTGGCCATCTAGGCGGCCCCAGGCCCGGGCCTCTCAATCGCCGGATTCCAAATAAAGTTATCGCATCGCATCGCATCGCATCGCAATGCAAAATGTGCACGTATCAACGCTACACAGCGCGTACATCACATCGTTTGTCTCGTCGCGCGCTAGGACGCGTTTCGAGGGCATTTTTCCGCTGCATGCTAGCAAGCGGCGGCGAACGGTGGATGTCGGCGAACGTTAACAGATATTTTTTCACGCTTTACACGGGAACCTTACCTGTTAAAAACGTTAGAAGAAAGACGGATTTATATGCTATGGTAAAGCAGATGCTTTTTTTGCAACAAAGCTGAAACGATCGAACACGTTTTCATTGATTCTAGCAATGCTATATTCTTTTGGGATATAATACAGAGAACTTTAAAGGTAGACCTACCCCTCAATCCACATGGCATTCGCCGCCTGAACGCGATTTTCAACAGATGGACGTCATATTTTTACTCGGGCTGCACGCAGTCAGGCGTAGTCCGTTAGCATATAGACACTGCGATGTTAAAGGCCGATCTGTGTACGAATATTTTGTGGAGATGGTTTTGAAAGTACGTGACGTGTACAAGACGATTGACTGTGATGAATGTGTGGTGTCGACGTTGGATACTTTAGCACATATACAACGAGTGTGATGTGTGATCGCAAACTCCTTTGAGGCTTGTAGCCAAGCTGGAAATAAAGAAAAAAGGAGTGGCGTGACTCAGTGGTAGACTAGCTGACTCCCATGCATCGGGCCCGGGTTTGATCGCGGCGGGAACTGGCTCATTTTTTTTTCTCATTCCCGACGATAGCTGCTATATGGACACCGACGGCGGAGGCAGCGGACATCATCGCCAACCCAAACGACCATTAGAATGAGCCCCATAACAGCTTACGCTGTAAAACTTATAAAATAACCTATAACCTATAATAACTGTAAGCTTACAAATAACCTGTAAACTTGTAAAGCGGCGTTGGTGTTGCGCTGCTAAGCACGAGGTCTTCGGATCGAATCCCGGCCGCGGCGGCCGAATTTCGGTGGGAGCGAAATGCAAGAACGCCCGTGTCCCGGGTGTAGTAGCGCCGTGAAACGGCGCTTCCGTGCGCAATGCCAAGAGCGCATGCGCGAGGAACCACGTGACTTTTCTTCGTGAGCTTCGGAGGGAATAAAAGTTTAGCGGTTGTTTGGGACGCGTGGTTGCCTACACTCGCTTAGCTCAGCCTAGCAGCGTGTTCCAACATTGGTGACCCGTACGTGATAAGCAGCCACCGGGGTTGAGCATCAACGTCGATATGACTTCGACGTCGTCGACGGACTCCACGACTATGGCTTCGGCGTCCACGACGGACGTTACGCCGACAGTCTCTTCAGTCGACGGTAAGCTGCCCCCTTTTTGGACCGCGGACCCCGCACTCTGGTTTATTCAAGTAGAAGCGCCATTCGCAGCACGACGCATCACAGCAGACCTTACCAAGTACCACTACGTCGCAAGCAGTCTCCCGCCGCCCATTTTCAGTGAAATACGGGATATTTTACACGACCCACCTGCTAAAAAAGCATATGCAACGGTAAAATAAACCCTCATCCGCCGTGTCACGCCCCCCGAGTCGCATCGACTACAGCACTTGCTTCGTGACACGGACCTCGGCGGCCGCACTCCCAGTAAACTGTGGCGGCACATGCAACTATTGTGCGCCGAAACAACAAAGACTGTAGACGGAGCAGTATTCCGAGAATTCTTTTTGCAAAAGCTGCCGTCAAGTGTCCGCTTGGTTGTCGCTGCGTCAGAGCAGAAAGACCTACCTGCGGTCGCCGAGCTTGCCAATCGGCTCATGGCGATCACATCACTGGCTGCCGTGCGAGCACCACAGGCTTAGGACAAACTTCAGAAAATGCGTGAAGATATTTCTCGAATAACCGAGACGTTATCAGCTTTGCGCACAAGCAGGAAAGCACAAAATTTGAACGAGCCAAACACGTCGCTATCACTTACTCAGCGGGAGAATATATGCTGCTATCATCGGCAGTTCAGGAATGCTGCGCGTAACTGTTTTTTTGCCGTCGGGCGATCTTAATGATGTTTATTTATTCATTACGCAATACACTGTTGCAAATGACGAGATTGTAAAGTCACAAAGCCGTTTGAAGCCAAAAGGACGAAGTTTAGGTAAATCCATGTACTTCCCATGATGGTGCAACCGCTTCCATTGCAGGTCCCGTAGACACTAGTGCCAGAGTTCCCTGTAGTTTTTTTGTAGGAAACTCTATGCTGAGGGCGACCAGTGCTTCTACGTTGCCTTCAAGTCGTCCCTCGGTATCTTTTATTACCGACCGCAACAACGTGGCCCGTTTCTTAGTCGACACAGGCGCCGAGGTGAGCGTGATATCCGCGTCACAAGCCGAAAGGAAGAACCCTTGCACATCGCCACTACGAGCCGTCAATAACACGGTGATACGGACGTCGTTCGCTCACGCTGAACTTCGGTTTCAACAGAACGTCCATAGCCGCTGATATCAAGCTCGCCATATTGGGCGCTGACTTTCTGCAATACTTCGGTCGGTTGGTTGATGTTCGGAACAAACGGCTTCAGGATCCTGTATGTCGTGCAGTGGTACAAGGCAAGCCGTGTTTGCGTCCTCCTCTCAGCCCGACATTACTCCGTCCGTCCGGAGAATCCGGAGAAAACCGGAGAAATTGAGTCCGTCCGAACGACGGTACAGCACCTTTGGTAGGGAGCTCCTGGCCATATACGCTGCTATACGACATTTTCGCCACTATGTAGAAGGGCGAGAATTCTTTGTACTCACGGATCACAATCGGCTGACCTACGCATTGCGCGCGATCAACTCAGATACGGGTGCACACATGGCACGAGAGCTCCGCCAAATGTCGTAAATCGCAGAATTCACGACGGATATGCGCCATATCAGCGGGAAGGACAATGCAGTGGCAGATGCTCTTTCGCGCAGCCCAGTGAACACCATCAGCCTATACCGAGCGGCATAAACTTCACCGCACTAACGACAGCTAAACGCAGCGACAGGCAGTTGAAACACCTACTGAAGTCCACAACCAGCACCTTGAAGCTGCAATGGGTGGATGGGCCGACAGGATCTGCATGCTGTGACATGTCCACAGGTAGGGCCAGGCCGTTTGTGCCCCCCCTTCCCCCCGGCCTTCGCCTCAACATTTATGGATTGCTGCACGGCCTCTCGCATCCGGGGATTCGAGCCACTCAACGGCTGTGCAGTTAGGTTCGTGTGGCCCGGAATAAACCGGGACGTCCGACATTGGACACGGGAGTGCCTATCGTGTCAGCGCTCCAAAGTGCAGCGCCACACTGTGACCCCCTTAGGATCCTTCCCCGAGCCGGACACTCGATTTTCCCATGTGCATTTGGACCTTTTGGGACAATTGCCTTATTGCTAAGGGCCAAACTACTTACTAACTTGCGTCGACCGCTTCACGCGGTGGCCGGAGGCCATCCCTATCCCAGATATGACTGCCGATACTGTGCTCCGCGCTTTGATCTACCATTGGGTAGCGCGATTCGGAGTTCTATCAACAGTGACAGCGGATCGCGGATCGCGGAACGCAATTCGATTCCGCCCTATACGGGAATGGAATGGAATGGAAAACTTTATTGACTCTTTAAAGGTTTTAGCGGGTCGAGGCCGAAGTCTTCATTCTTGAAGCTTGAGTCCTCTTCCTATTCGGGAACATCACGCGGCTTCTAGGAATCATGCGCATCAGAACAAGTGCCTACTATCCAATCAGCAACGGTATGGTGGAAAAGTTCCATCGCCAGCTGAAGACTAGCCTGACGGCAACTTCAAATCACAGTTGGGTAGAGGCGCTACCCCTGGTTTTATTGAGAATTTGTACGGCTCTGAAAGCAGACATTGGCTGCTGCTCGGCTGAACTCGTACCCGGCACAACACTTCGCCTCCCGGGCGAGTTTGTCGCTGACAGTAAAAACTCAAACGCCCAGGCCAACAACGATTACGCCCTGCGACTACGGGACATTATGAGCAAGCTACGCGATGTCCCTCCACGTCTGCCGGCACCACGGCTTGTGCATGTCCACAGTGATCTCTCCTCCTGCTCCCACGTGTTTGTAAGGCACGGCGCCACTCCAGCCCCCGTATGACGGGCCGTTCAAGGTGGTGAAACGAGGAGAAAAGCACATCACGATCGACCGAGGTGGCTGTTACGGCGTGGTTTCGCTTGACCGCGTAAAACCAGCGCACGTAGACAGCAACAGTGAAGTGCGCGCATCATCTCGAGTTCCAGAGCCACAAGGACTACCAGCAGACCAGACTGAACCGGCCCAACCAGTCATCGAAAGGTTCACACTGAGTGGACGGCGCACAAGACCTCCGTTGCGAATGAACTTACGAACCGCAGCTCATTGTTGACCCATTCACTAAATGGGGGCGGGGGGGATATTGTAGCGGCGCGAAACGGTGCGTCCGTGCGCAATGCCAAGAGCGCACGTGCGAGGAACCACGTGACTTTTCTTGGTGAACTTCGGAGTGAATAAAAGTTCAGTTGTTGTTTGGGACGCGTGGTTGCTTATACTCGCTTAGCTCAGCCTCGCAGCGCGTTCCAACACGCGTATTGGGGCCGTGTTAAAGATCCCCACACTACGGTGAGCCTCATCATCGAAATCGTGGTTTTGGCACGCGAAACCACAGAATTTAAGATCTGTTTCAGTGTTGCGGAGGTCATGAAAGGGTAGTGTGGTCAAGAGGGATTTAAACGAAGCCAACTAATGCTGGCGGACAGGCTGCGCTTGTGACAGAGTTGTAAAAGAAGTTTGCCAAAGCAGTTTAACAAGGTAACGAGAGCTTAAACACGTGCTACTAACCGTTAGCTAACTCGCATTATCTAGACAAGCGGCTACAGATACGAGAAAAACGTGCCAAGCAACCATGTTATCAAACACGTGTGTCACACATCGTCTGAAGTAATAACCCTTTTCTTTCATGCAAGATTCCCAAGGCGTTAAATAAATGTTGTAGACGATTCCAGGTCCTAAACGAATGCTCACGCGCAGTAAGGTCGCAGGAGAGAAAAAGCCAATGCAAAGAAATGAACCCAGGCATAAATTTCGTAGCACTTGATAACGCGCGATAAGAATCAGTTTGCACGGTAGCTGAACTTGTCCGAATAACATAAATTAAAAGTTATGTAACTTCTTTGCTGCGTGGTTATTACATCAATACTCCAAGGTTAACAGAAACGTACACAACTCGGTCAGAAATGGTGTCCGAGGCTCAAAATGCCTCTAAATATTACCAAAATGTTTACATATTCCACACTATCTTATACATTTAATCTTCTCGTACCGCCACCGTACCACCACCGTACCTCGCGGAAATGTGTTCCCCCAAGTGGAACACATTTCCAAAAAATGTTCTGCATACTAAGTCGAATCTATGTGCAATGAATGTCCTTGAAGATCGGGTTTTGCTTGAAGTTGTTTACATTGTTACTGTATATCACTTTTAACATCACTCCACGTAATCTTCAATAAGTGGAAAATCTTAAACTCGTTCAACGCAGGTTGCACCGACTTAGTGGAACCTATTTGCAAAAAAAGTATTCTGCTGAATTAATGAAAATTATGTGGAACGATATTAGGAGTGTCTTTCTGGCATTAATTTCCTTGGCGACAAGATAATGAACGCTTTATCCACGTCAGCAGCCTAACGAAAGGTGGCGCTTTGACGCGATAGCATTGAGGGTCGCGCGTCGCAATAAACACGGCGGCGGCATCCCGCGTCCAACGTCGACCATCGCTTCGGCAAAATTTATTTCGAACCACGCATACCCAACCACTCTTTCATCACCAAGGTTGCTCATACTTTGTCTTTCATTCTTTTCAAAGTTATTCCTCGCAATCTTGAGAATGACAAAGCAAAAACAAATGTCATGTAAAATAAAGCCGACAGCACATACTCTTTGTGTCATACCTTCTGAGACTGAAATATTAAACGTGCGAAACTGTAACAGGAGATGGTCCCATGAAAAAAGCCGGGTTTCTACCCAAAAGCTCGCCTTTGTGCGTAGCGTTCGCCGCCAGCGTTTCCCGGTAAATATTACGGTTACCTAAACTGCAGTTGCCGGGAGGCGTGAGAAGCAGTCAGGTATCTTTGAATGCTATCGGGGGGCGCTCCACTCTTAAAGCCGAAGCTTAAGCGACCTCCAAATTTTTAAAGCGAAAGCTCTACTAATTGCGGCGAGACGAGTTTCGCCGTCGCCAGCAATTTGACCTTCATTTGACCACAGCTGCGCCGTAGCCTTGGCAACACATCACGTTGACTCACCGCACCGAGATCCGCTGCCGCCGCCGGCTTGTTTTCAAGACAATGCTATCCTTGGCGAGCTACCCTTCCTTTTCTGTATCGGGCACGTTTCTAGTCTCTTTCGTGGGCCGATCCCGGTGATAGCGTGAGTCAAAAAAGTTGGAGGCTTATCAAGGTTAAGTCCAGTGGATGCGAAGCTGGCTAGGCGTTCTTCGCGTTCTTCATCGGTTTCCGTAGCACGCTGCAGCCTTCGTTTTGCATTCCTATTATTAACGTCCTTAGCGTTTGGAGGCATGCTGACCGCATACACGCCCGGCGCAAAGACGCTGGTGCGGTTGCGGGCACAGAGACTGACGCGACGGCGGGCGCGCGCCGCTTCATCCCTCGCGTGACGTCACATATTATGTGATGCAGCGATGGTGGCGCCGCCGCCGCGTCGCGCGCGACGGCGCGAACCGAAGCGTGGAGGCCTCCGCCGGGCGACGTCCGACGGCGCGATATGAGGCCCCATCTGCAGCCGGTGTGACGTCATCACGTGACGTCACATCAGGTGATCTCACTTCAGGGTCAATGGTGGCCACCGCCGGGAGGTGACCGACGGCGCGATATGAGGTCCCATCTGCAGCTGGTGTTACGTCATCACGTGACGTCACATCAGGTGATCTCACTTCAGGGTCAATGGTGGCCACCGCCGGGAGGTGACCGACGGCGCGATATGAGGTCCCATCTGCAGCTGGTGTTACGTTATCACGTGACGTCATGTCACGTGACCTACTTGAAGGTCACTTGAAGGTCAATGGTGGCCACCGCCGGGAGGCGACCGATGGCGCGATATGAGGCCCCATCTACAGCCTGTGTGACGTCATCACGTGACGTCATGTCACGTGACCCCACTTCAGGGTCAATGGTGGCCACCGCCGGGCGTCGCGCGAAGGCCCGAAACCTACGTTAATATGCTTCGCATAAAATGTCCCGAAGGTAGATCTGGTAGCGGTGTTACCAGGGGTACTGATTACATGTAGAGGTACCTGTGACAGGGGGCACGTTCTCGCGTTCCTTTCTCTCATGAAAGGCAGTGTTTTGAGACGCTGTAATTGAAACGCTGCGCCTCTGGTAGAAGACGCAGGCGCTACTGGTGTAGAAGCTACGGGGCTCTAAGCATAAGTTGATATGCTCCACGCACTCCATTGTCAACCCTAACTTGCTCACGAACACTTTGTCTTTTATCGACTTCAACAGAAGTTTGAATCACATTCCAACATTTCTCTTAGAGCGAAGCAGTGTATAGCTACCCTCTGGCGGTAGTCGATGTCCGTCCGTCTACGCGTCGCGTCTACACGAAAAAATATTCTTCTCCAGTTTCTCGCGTATGCTATTTAGCTCTCAATCAAATGGAGGTGTCTCGGAAAAAAAAACGACACCGAGATTGGCCGCTAAGAGGGCTCTATTACGCAGAGCTTCTTTTGCTTGTCATAATTAGTTCACAGAGAAGTTGTAAATGTTACAGAATTCTCGTCTGCTGTCAATACACGCCTGTCTACGGAGGGAGTATCGTTACAGAAAACGGCTGTAACTCTTGCTTTATCGAAATAAGTTATACGACAATTAGCCGCGAAGACGGCTCTTAACATTACGCCGAGTTTCATCTACTTTTCTTAATTACGTAAGTCACAGTGAAGTTGTAAATGTGGAATTCCTGTCTGCTGTCAATATGTGGGCTTCTACGGGAGGGAAACGGACAACCACGGGTGTTTGTAATAATAATAATAATAATAATAATAATAATAATAATAATAATAATAATAATAATAATAATAATAATAATAATAATAATAATAATAATAATAGTAATAATAAAGTTATGGTAAATATGAAATAATAATGCCTATATATACATAGGCGCGTCGATTGAGGTAAAACACATAACAGCTTCGCTGCTTGTCGTTCTTCACAGAGTGGAAGGGCGGATTAATATTTCTTGTTGTGTGCGAGCATCCTTAAATTTATCGTTAATTCTTTTTTGCCACATGTTGCTTCACTAGGGAATGGTGTTACGTTCCTTGAGAATGCGAGTACAGGCACAGTCACGTGTTGAGCGGGGCCTACCTCTTCGAGACTGCTCTTGAGGTAATCCTGCACTGTCTTTGGCGTGATGGAGGGCTGCTTCTCGAGGCTCAGCCTTGCGAGTGCCTCTTCGAACCACTTGGTGGCGTCTTCGAAGTCAGACTTGTTGTACAGCAGCTGGCCGAAGTACAGACAGTCTCGCGCTGCGCATCGGGGGTGAAAAGGGGAAGGCAGCGCTTTGGCAAACGGAGCCTGTGCGTACACTGTAGAAGCACGTTCATTGCGTCAACTTGCATTCATGCTACCCACTCATCTTATTTGGTGTTTCGCCCCGGCCTCACAATACCCCTCCCCCCCTTTTGAAAAAGTTTGCGTAAGAAAGATTGATCTTGAGACATTCGCTAGACAAGTATATTCTGGTCAAGAAAAAAATTATAAAAGAAATGCTTCACACCTTGAAGCTAATCGCCCTGATTGACTGCCTTTGTGAAGGGATGAGAAGTGTAGTGTCGAGTACTCTGGTTCCACTTCTTATCCTTATTTCTCGCATTTTGATATCGTGCGAATAATGTTTCCGTGTAGCACTCCCAACTAGGCTTAGTGCTTCATACCCTCCTTGCATTTGCTATACATGTCTTTTCTCCGACCAGAATACAAAGAAACCTAAACTGTGCTGTTAGGTCTTAGGGGCTGCTCTAAAATCCGTCTTGCGGCTGTTTCATGACCTACATGACACGCATGTCAGGACATTCGTGTCGTGACCTATAATTTATGTTCGTCATAAACTCTTGTCATATTACGCCAATTTCGGTGCGTATCAACTTAACGAGACATGCATGAGAGCAACAAGACGTTGGCCGCTAGATAGATCGATACGCAAATATTGTCAGAGTAGCAAATGGTCGCATACCAATGCCATCCACCTGAACTGGAACCCAGCAATCGTTTAGCGAAACCAAGAGGCTTGTTTATGGCACGCCTACCTGTCAACTGCGACGTTGCCTTGTGTCCCATGATCACTCCCTTGGTCATGTCGGTGAGGTTGAGACGGTAGATCTTCTGGATGAGGACGAGCGCCTGGCCGGCGTCCAGCAGATCGCTCGGGAGCGGGAGCGTGTCGTTCGACTCCACCATCAGCTTCTCGATCTCTGCCGTTTGAAATGGACGACACGCGACAAGTCAAGCACGCGAACTCCGGCCCTACCTTCAGCATGGCAAAATGGACTTGCTTCGGCAATATTGAGGAAAAGGACGAGTAACACGGGCACTGCACCAACCCGCTTGAGTCATTAGTGATTATGTTGAACTGTCGATAAATGTGTCGAAGTTGCATGATGTTATTTTGAGACAGTGCAGACTCAACTTAAGAAAGTTAAATTAATAGGAAGATGCTTCGTGTATGTTCTAGTGAGTTTTAATAATTAAGGAGTAAATGAATATCGACTTACTGTACAGCCAAACGTGTTGCCCGTTTTTTTTTTTTTTGGGGGGGGGGGGTTGGCGCATATATTGGCTGCAGGCGTTACGAGAAAGGGCAAAATATGTTATGTGGCCATTTGTGACGGATCGCGGAACGTATAACATCTCCTCGACCGTCTATTCATCCATAGTGGTGCACACAGCGCCGTGGTCATATGTAGCACTGATTAGGACATAAAATTGAAACCGATTCCCATTCGGTTCACAGAGGTTCAATTTGCCCAAGTCTTAATGTACGTTTTTTTTTCTTGCCACCACTAGAAAAAGAAACAGTTATAATAAACAAATCGTCTACACGCATGCGAATATGTGGACTCAATGGGGCTAATCTTGAAGATACCTGTACGCACCGTTTAACATACTTCTTACTAAAACTTCATGCAATTGGCACGTTCGCTTCAGCGCAGTGCGTTCAATGTGCGCGATTGCTTCAGCCTTGTTTCATAAAACGTGTCTCTACGGGCTGTGCGGTCTCTGGGGGTGCTCTAAAATCTGCCTTAGAGGGACTTGACAACCAATTTTCAGTAACCATTCTTTGTAGTGTAATGGAAAGCTTACCGGTCAGAGTGTCGACTAATGAATTGGTAACGCGGATAACGCCGCAGAATATTTTTTATTAGAATTTTTCGGTCTACAGTGAGGATGTAGTCGGTTACTGGAACCATGCTGAGAACCGTGATAGGTGAGCGCGATAACGATATTACGCGGGCATTATTGACAGGCAGACGACAGTTGCCGCTGCAAGTAATTTCCCCTGTGTTGTCCTTGGTGTCTTTGTTTGTTGACTTCTTATGAAACTTTGTAGTTAGCATTCTCTTAGTTTTACTTTTTTTGATATCTGTGCCTCGCACTTGTTGCTTCCATTATACATATCTGCTGTAAGGCAAATCGTTGCTTGCTGTGCGAGACATTTGAGACTATATACCCTTTTTTTTTCACAGGCACCGTCACATTGCATAATGAAAGTGAATGAAAAAGCATCTGGCCGCAGGTGGGGCACGAACCCGCGTCTTCCGTGGCCCGTCTCATGCGATAAATTATGTCCGAAGTCAGTTCCCCGAAAGGCAGCTCTTGGATGACTGTGACGTCATAAGTGGTAGGTACGTGCAGAAGCCGTACCAGTACCAGAAGCAGACGAGTGTGAACTTCTCTCGAAACATGACAAGGAAACATGTGTATTTGTCGAATATCGAAAAGCAAAATGTGTTTCGCGCTTTTGCAGTGTGCTTACGGTAGGTTTGTGCAGCACTACGACATCTCCAGTATAATTACCCGTGAGATAGGGCCCTATATGATTTTGTGGAAGCGGCCATTCGTTTTCTGGACACTTTAAAGCATTTGCTTAATATTCATTATACTTCCTATCCAGGATGTGGCTACAAGGCGCCAATCTGCAACACGCATGATCGTCGTTTGCTGTGGCTAAAAAACGAGTTCGACGTCTGCATAAGGAATGTACAATCTTGTTCAGTCGCCCCAGGAAACGACGCCTTTACAGAGGAGACTTTTCAAGCCTTGGCTTTCACGGCACCGTCCACTACGGGAACACGTTTATTGCTGTAGATAAGTGTCATTTATGTGCTGAAGCAGAATAGCGATCGAATTGAGGCACCTTCCGGTGAAATTCGACAAACGTGCGGTGGCAACGATTAACTGGACGACAGGACCGTTGCTGTTGCTCTTGATCGCACTGGGAAGGCCAAGTCATTAGGCCCAAAATAAGCCAAGACACCCGGTACTGATGCTGAAGAAATGGCTACGAAACTGCCTGAAAAGTTTCACGGCGAGCTGGGTGACCGATGTGAATGTCAAGTCGCTACAACAAAGTATGTGACTTACCCGGTTTGTTATATGTTGGAGGTTGCACAGCTAAGTGAATGAACAGATTTTTGTTGCGAGTCCTGTGATATGCTTGTAACAACATGCGACAAAGATGATCCTCTTTATGCACTGTTGCAAGGCCAAGACAAGAGCAGGCTATGCTACCCAGCGCCAGAGTTTCTTGCTCTTTTGAACAATGTTGTTGAATTTTCTTGAACGCGCGGCATAGCACTTGACAAGAACGAATACACTTGAAGTTCTTAAGCTAGTCTTCGAGAGCGGCTTTAACGCGCGCCAGTGCTAAGCTGTCCAGAGCGTATTGACGCGTGACGCGTTTCAGGGGGTGTTCGCATAAAAAATTGCCTGTCCGCTATGGCGTACAGCCAGCCGATTTTATACACCCCTGGTACCCTTTGGTCTCCGCGGCCCCAACCCACGGGCCGCCCTGCTTCTAGCGTTGAACCCCCCCCCCCCCCTCTACCCATTGGGTGCCCTGGAGATCCTGCGCCGCTTGCCTTTATTATAATCTCAGGTGCTGCCCTGAGGCTTCCGTTAGCCCGTTACATGTGCCCTCCTGGAGCAGTGCTTGCGAAAAATGGAATATATCGTCGCAAGGAAAAAAGCGACCCGAGACTTACACAGCACCAGTCAGAACGTTGCCGCTTCAGACACAGAGATCGCCGAATGGGGCGTCCGCGCCCACTGCCTCACCGCGCGGGCAGCCAGCGGCGGAGCGTAAACAAACTCGACTCGAGTAAAACTCTTGCTTGGGCTAGTTGGTTCATGCTTGAAGTAGTAAAGGCAAGGCGCAGAAGACCAGGACTTAGGAAGAACACAAAGAACAAGACCGGCGCATGAGTTACTTCAGGGCGCCGGTCTTGTCGTTTGTGTTCTTCTTCCTAAGTCCTGGTCTTCTGCGCCTTGCCTTTACTACTTCAAGCATGAACCAACTAGCCCAAGCAAGAGTTTTACATGTCTAGTGGACCAACGCATACAACACGCGCTAAGAAACCTGCTCCGTAGTGCCTAGGTGTTCTTTATTTTATGGCTTAGGCAGAGTCACATATTCAAGGAGCAAAGGCATCCTCATTTTCTCTCTCGCACCCACTCATACTCGCGCCTGCGCATAAACGTCGAGCGCCGCGAGATGCGCCACGCCCCGCTGTAAAATGCGGACCGGCGGTGACCTCGGAGATGTGACGAAAGGCGGGGGTGGGCGGAGACATCGATGACACAAAGGTTCTTTTTACAGGCAGTTTCGGTTTCGAGGAGCCTGCCAAAGGGACCTAATTGTTCGCGTAGCTTTCACATAAATTCTGCTATTCAAGATATTAATGTTGGGATAGGTAGCGTCGGGGACGGGCCCCTATGTGCTCGTTTGCTGTAGCCACCTATTATTGGTAATTAGAAAGTTAGTTATCGTAACTTCGCTAATTACGCACGCAAGTGCGGAAATTGCTCTGTATTTAGAGGCTTTCAATCCGTACACTTGAATGGTAAACATAACGTTACCGTGATTTATACTTCTCTCATTTAAAGAATTTGGTGCAGCTAAAAAAAAAAACACCCTGTATATAGCACATGCTTCATAAGTGCGACATGACCATCCTTGGCTGTTATTGGGACGTTCGCTAGTGTCTTTCTTCTTTTGCGAGAAATAGGACGAAAACAATTTTTTTTTCGGCCTCGTTCATCCCGTCCTCTACGACGCATTCGCCCGCTTTACGGAAATTGTGCCCGCACAAGTAGCTACTGGATTATTTTTGCGATATCACTTTTGAATATTAGTGCTTTACGGGGCAAAAAGGCAATGCCGCAGCACAAAGCTTATATGTATCATGCTAGTTCACCAACTGCACTGGTCGCTATGTTTAGCAACGCCATCGGCCTCGTACTGGAGGCTAACGAAGACATTACATAATGATTTCATGTCTACTATACTTGAAATGCGTGAGAACCATGGTGGTGGCTTACGCAAATATTTTTTAATGATTGCCGCTTAGATCCTTCGGGGCCGCGTGACGTTTGCCGTACACGAGCACTCTTATTTTTTTATTTTGTTTTAAAATATCTCAGAGGCTTCCGGTGAGGCATTGAGTGAGGGGAGCACGTGATACTGTCCAATTAAACTTGAAAGCGATTCCGCTGCTACAGACAATCGCGCAACTGTGTTTTAGTTCTTACGCCAGACCACCAGTACACTCCTATTTTTATTTTATTTCAAAATGTCCTACCACGAGCACTCCTATTTTTTATTTTATTTCAAAATATCTCACAGGCCTCCAGTGAGGCATTGAGTGAGGGGAGCACGTGATACTGTCCAATTAAACTTGAAAGCGATTCCGCTAAGATACAGACAATCGCGGAACTGTGTTTTAGTTCTTACGCCAGACCACCAGTTACTGAGAGTATTTTCCAGTTCACGCTGGCAATTCATAGTCACCGCTGCTGCTCGTCGAGTAAAAACCCACAGAGACAGAACAGTTCACAGCGCATACACACACCGCATTGATGACGCATGTCGTCTATGTTTGAGCAGCGAATAGAAATTTCCGCGTGCTGTAATCACTGCTTCACCGAGAGACTGCACAATCGTCCTTCGACGACGTCGTGTCAAGTGACATCAAGTAAATGTCATGAAAGAACCAGCTAGAACATCTCCATATCGTTCCACAGCACGCGACAACACATTTAAACCGCGCCGCGCCAGCTCGCCCAAGCCAGAGAGGTGGAAGGGCTCGCCGTGCGCCCTTTTCCTACTCGGCCGAATAAAAGGTCTGTAATATGTATATGCTTAGTATTTCAATTTTGTCGCAATGAGTATGACTCGTCGCCCACTCCCGCAGAAGGCTTTGTGTAAAGCTGGTGCAATCACTCCTGTAAATAACTAAAATATAGGGAATACTCACCCGTCCAGTCGGGCACCCTGAAGTGGTGCACTATCTCGTTCCAGTCGACCGACAGCCGTTTTATGGTGTTGTACGGGTCGATGCGACGGGCCATGCGGGTGTCGTACTCATGCTCGGTCGAAGAGGGTGTCAGCTTCCGGTCTTTGGTCGCCCTCGTTTCGTAGTAGTCGTTCAGAAAGCTGCAGTCGATAGAGAATAGTGCAGTGATCTCATATCTATTGATTCAGTAAATCCGAATTTACAAAACTTGCGATTTAACAAAGCGGGGTCGAAGTCCACCGACAAATATTCCAAGTCCCTGATAGGATCAAAACATCGGATCACCGGTATGAACTCAACGTCGGCTCTATTTAACAAAGTTTCTGAATAGGAAACAGGGGTTAAAAAGATCGATCGCGGAAACTCGTTGTGTTAAAAATGCCTCGAAATGTATCCACGTGGTGCTACGGCAAAAACATCACCATGACGGTTTCAGACGGGGCCGTTCTTCTTTTAGGAGGCTGCCCATTGCATGTGGAGACGGTTTTATGAAGAGAACGAAGGAGAGGTCAGAGATGGTCTCTGGCCTACCACTCTTTATCGGTAAGGGGGAGAGACAGGGAAATAAGCGGTAATTGGTAGCCGAATATGCTACTCATGGCGCCTGCAGAAGTTCCCCCAGGACACTTCAGTGCGGCCATGCTAGACAATGCGAGCTCAAAGCCGGCTATACCAGACGGCGCCAGCTGCTCTGTCCCAGCCGTTGAACACTGGTTGAAACCTAGTGTTCATTACGAACGTTGTTTATTTTTTATGATAACTCACTGCGCTTTCTGCTGACTACCCCCAGGCATTTTCACTTAGTTTGCTCTTGATTGAAGTAAGTGTTAAGTGTATGAGGGGTTCAGGTATGTTCTTGTTTGAATAAAGTTTGTCTGTTTGTTTTCTGTGTGTTTGTTTGTATGACTATTTACTGAAGTTCTCAATTCAATGAAATAACTGCTGGCTTCCTTCCATTACTTTAAATAGAGGTTTAGTTGTACCAGTATCTGGTTGCCTCAATGTTAACGCAAGACTCCAGATCATTCAAAACGCGGCTGTCCTCAGAGAGCCGCAGTGCGCTCAGCTAACGCCGTGTCGTGGAGCTAGCGGACTATAGCCGCGGTATTTGCGCTACGTAGCAGAGGGCAACTACATGCAACTGTGCGTATGGGCAGTGTTCACCTTGTGGACGGCAGGGCTTGAGTGCGCGCTGATAGGGCTGGTCGAGCTACGCGGTGCAGACCGGCTTTGTCCTGCACCGGCTTGACCGACGGATAGTAACCGTGTAACTGTTGCGCGTTTTGAAGCTCAATCAATAGGTCAATACGAAGCAGAGTCTGCCAAGGCGCCTAACCAGGAGCGACCAGGAGTGAGCGCGTGATGGTAAGCGTACGCGTGGCCTGACCGTAAGTTTTGCGTGGTTCGAGGCTAGTAGAGTGTTCAAAACTAGTCGAAATTAGCGAGACCCGGTGGCTACGACACCGATGAGCGAGGTGGCCAGTTGTTGAATTCCTACGCGAGTGGGTGCAGCCAAGCGTGAGCAGACGATAGTTGGCGTACTTCTGCCGGAAGTACGTAATTATTATCGAAATTCGAAATAAGAATTTAGCTTACTTCAGCCTGCTTATTAAACTGCTTCAGTATATATACACATTAAAGTAAGAAGAAGGGCACTGATCCAAACACCCATTTCGAGTGATATCAGCTATTGGCCAATAGCAGCCGCGTATGGTAATCTGCTATATCACGAAATAAAGGGTTCAGAAAAGAGTGAGGAACAGGCTTCTGTTGAAAAGAGAGCATATGACAAAAAGGTGACATGGCGCTACGCTTGGGAACTCCGCGCGTCGCGCACGAATCCAATATTTCACTGGGATGTTCACAACAGCGTGTGCAATGCGTGGACTGTTTTTCGCCAAGCCCGAGGGGTGGTTCAGGAGCGCTTTAATTTAGAAGAAAATGAAGGTTGCAGGGAATTTCTATCTAGCTTAGCGGCTAACTTGAACGGCGGCCAGCAGGGCATGGTGGGAAGAGGGACCAACGAACAGGCAGGTAAACTGAAAAGTATAAAGCTACTAGTAAGCAAGCATAAGTCTACAAAGAACGTACGACGAAAAGGGCGAAGTAAATCACGATCGTGCGTAACTAGAGAAATGCACAGGGGGAAGTACGCTGGCAATTCTTCACCTGCGCAGGTGGTCCAGCTTGGTTTCCATGCGGTGTAGGAAGTCCTCGACCTTGGAAACGAGCCTTCGCTCTAGGGACATCAGGTCCTTCATGTGTGCCACCGACGAGAAGACGTTGGCTGCGCTGACGGCATCGCGGTTGAGCAGGGAAGCGAGACAGAGCGACGCAAAAGTCGTGAGCAGTAGCCGGCAGTGCATCGCCATTGCCGAACGACGGTTAAACTACGAAGCAGCGACTGGGAGGAAAGGCCTGGGTGAAAAAAAGGCGTCGTTCGGTCACAAAAAGGCAATATCTTTAGTCTCTCAACACCGAAGCGCCTGGAGGCAGAGTGCCTTTTCATTGTCCATTGTTAATGCAAAACGTTCTCATATGAGCATAAAAAAAAGCCCATTGTTTGAACAAATTTCACGAGTAAGTGCGCAAAGGACAATTTCTATGCACGTGAAAAAGTGACCCCCTCTCAAGTTGACTCTTGCACAGTTTCTGAATGTCCCAAGCGCTATAGCGTAATCGGTTTAAGCGAAGCTTGTTTTCTTTCTGGCGAGGAACGGTGCTCTTATCGACGATAAAATGAAAGCGATGGGATGATAGTGGTATGGCGATGGCATATTTGTCCTGGGGCTCGCGTCCGCGAACACTCATGCCTTGAGCTGCCTGGACTTGCACTGTCTTAGCTATCGGCCCATTGTGCAAGACATGTCAGACAGGAAAAATTGACGGAAGAGTGAAAAAAAGCTTCGCATAAAAAAAAGATTCCTGTAGAACCCACTCCGCGATGACTGTTGACGTCAATGCCATTATCACTGAAGCAATGCATGAACTCACCGTGTTGTTGAACACACATTTCAGGCACTTTCATTTGCATTTTGCTGTGGTCATTTAGAGGTAAACATTGCTTCGCGTATATGCGACACACACTTTCTTGGAGTCTGGCCCAATTTGCTGTGATAATCGGTCGTCAAGGCTGGTCATGACCACGACAGTAAAAATGAACATAGAATGATGAAGAAGAAATGACATGGATCGGTCAATGTAACTACGAAGGCGTCATGAGGACGGCAGCTTGAGGACAGTGGTGTCACTACAACTGTGTGACGACTATGACATGACGAAGCTAGCATGGTGTCTATGGAGCGACACGACGTGACCATGTGGACGGAATGACAACGAATGAATGCTGATGACTGTATCACGTGGAGGCAATGATCGCGATGCCTTGACAATGACGTCATGATTACGATTGAATGGCGACAGTGTGATTGTGATAAAATAGCAGGAATGACGTCGATGGAGCGAAGAGGGCCATGTGATAATGGCGCAATGTCGACAATAGGGTGGCGACGCAATGACGACGACACCATGATGACTATGGCGTGAAGACGATCACACGACGTTAATCGGATGATGAAATTCGAATGACGACGATGGAATAATCACGATGGTACGATAATTGACATGCCTAAGAAGACATGTCAATGGCGGCATAATCACGAATAATTGATGAAAGCATGACTGCGGTCTCATGATGACAGGAAGCTTGTAATAGTTGATGCGGAATTTCTAGGCGTATGTCCAGGGTCTAATGGGAAGAACATGGGACTGTTGTGCTGAGGGAACCAGGTTTGAAAGAAACCACTGGGGATATTTTTTAAAGATATTTATGTAGCAGTTCCGCCACGAAATCCGCGCGTGCGTACCGAGGTGGGAAAGCTGGTCCGTTTTTTCTTTGTCAGTGAAGAGCGGTACAAACCTAGTGCATTTGTGCGCGCTACTCGCTAGAGGGTGCGGATGCTGTGGTTGGGGAACCCGTTTGACTCAATTGCGATTTCTCCCACCGGAGAAGTTTGCACGTACGCTTTCTTTATTTATGAAGTCAAGAGAATTGATTAGAAACAGGCATAGATATCAGAAAGTGTGTAAAGTATCGTAAGAATGCTAAACCTAATTGCTTATTGTTGCTCTAGTTCATCTAGGAAAGCAGCGAAATGGCGTGGCGTTATTGGTACTTCACAGGCATTCTCTGTCAACGGTAATGACGCAGTGCTCCTAAATAAAGTAGTAATAGCTTTTTTAAGAATTTCGCAGATATAATGAGATGAATAAATCATTCATGTATCGTGCCGCAGGTACCTGGATTCTTCAAATTTGATCTGACTTTCTTTTTCAAACGTACCGTTTCGTTCCCTTCCAAAACAGGAAAGTACAACAGAACTCATCACATGATGACTGTCGATGGTGATGCTATCAGGTTTTGAACAATGCACCGACAAACCGTATTTCTGAAGTTGGGTTTATTGAATATTTATGAGTATTCTGTGACTTGCGTTACATCGGTCCTGTGCGACCTACAGCGTTATCGTTCCACTTTACTATGGCACTCGCTTGACAAGGTGTGTGTAAACATGGTGGCAGGCGAAGACTTTTTGACTCATACGCAGTGAGCACGATGGAAGAATGAAGGATTGACATCGATGGAACGACAAGTGAGGCTTGCTTATGACGACATTAAGACAATGAGATAACGATTCTTAAATTATAACGCTTGTATAACGACTACAGCGTCACGATGACTGGGGAGAATGAAATGACGACGGTTACGTCACGCCGATAGCGTGATGACGACGGTATGACGACAACCGGATGACGAACTAGAATGAAGACGACTGCATCACCACGAAGGCATGTGGACGAAGGCATGACAGTGGCGGCGTAATGTCGATTGAATGACGAGAGCAAAATTGCGATAGAATGGCGAAGAAGGAATGACGTTGATGCGCCGACGAAGGCTCTATGACGTCGACGGTGTGAAGACAATGGATTATGAGTAGTTGCACGTACACTCATGTCATAACATTCATGTCATGACCTATCACATATGTTCGTCATACACTTTTGTCATACTATGCCAACTGTGGCACATGCCAAGATGGACGACCATGGCATGATCACGATGGTATGACGAGAGGCGGATGTAGAAGTTAAAATGACGGTGTTGAAATTACCACGACGGCACCATGATGACGCTGTGACAATGGATGCATGACCACGATTGTATGACAACGCAACGACGACGAATACGTGACAAAGGTATGAGGAGAGTGGGATAGCGAGAAATGCATGAAGGCAGTGACGTATCGATGACTACATCGCGAAGCTAATATAACAAAAATGGCATGCCTTTGTCGGCAAGACGAGAGCTGGATGAGGAGGCCGGAGTGATAACGACGGCACAACCACTACGGCATTATGACGTAGGTATGACAGCAAAAACACGATGGCGACTGCCTGACAAGGCGCATGACGATGATTGCATGGCAACAGTGACATCATGACGATTGACTGGCGACAGCATAATCGCGATAGGATGGCGACGATGGACTGGCGTCGAAGAAAACACGAAGGTTCCATGACAGTGACAGTAAGGTGAAAATGTGCTAACGATGGTAAAACGACAGCGTGACCATAATGAATGATGACTACTGAATGACGACTATGGCGTTAGGGTGACGGCACGACGACATGATGGAACGAACGCGATGGCATCACAACCGTATGAATCGAATGCATGGCGGCGACTGTATGACGATGACACCGTCGCGATGATGGCATTACAAGCCTATGAGGAAAACGAGGGGGTGAGCAGTGCATGACAATGAGCTGGCGATGACTGTATCATGAAGCCAGTATGACGACGCTGGCATGGCGATGACCGCATGATGATGACCGCATGATGATGACGGCATGATGAACGTCGGATCACGAAGCTCGAGTGAAGACGATGAAATGACCAAGACGGCATTGTGATGGTGATGTAATAATGAATGCACGATGACTGCGTCACGATGATAGCCTGACGACGACAGCATAACAAGAGTCCAATGACAAAGATGGAATGACGATGATGCAACGGCCACAACGGCATGACGACCACGAGCGCATACCGGGTGGCTCAAGCTATTAGACAATTTAGGGCACTGGTCCGCATAGACGGTGCGACGACGACGGCATGCCGAGAGTGAGGTAACAAAGCGGGAGTGAGATGATGAAACGACCATAACGTTCACACAACCACGATAACATATATAGTGGCCGAAGCTGGTAGACAACTGGGATCACATAGTCGGCGTAAACGTATAGATAGATAGATAGATGGATAGATGGATAGATAGATAGATAGATAGATAGATAGATAGATAGATAGATAGATAGATAGATAGGTAGATAGATAGATAGATAGATAGATAGATAGATAGATAGATAGATAGATAGATAGATAGATAGATAGATAGATAGATAGATAGATAGATAGATAGATAGATAGATAGATAGATAGATAGATAGATAGATAGATAGATAGATAGATAGATAGATAGATAGATAGATAGATAGATAGATAGATAGATAGATAGATAGATGTACTCAAGATGGCTGAAATAGGCAAAAAAGGTTAATCGCATGTCATCTAAGTGAGTTAGGTGGTTATGCTGTTATTGCTACAGGGGGTGGTAACGTTGCAGTGCTCTTGCAAGCATTTGGCCCATTTTCTAGCTGGGCTGTAACAAGTTTGAACCAGCTTACAGCGCAAGCAAACGAAGCCTGCGGAGAGAGAAAATAAAGAAACTGTAAGACAGTACATCGGATGCTAAAACAGTGCCAAACGAAGGGAGACCAGATGAAGAGAGACACAGACACCGCTCTGACTTACAGCCAAGGTTCGTTAGTCTCAACAGCGCAATGTAAGATCGCGCAGTGTGCAACAAAAGGAGAAATAAAGATAATGAACAGTTACTAAAAAAGTTGGCAGATATCACGCCCTGTGGGAATCGATGTTACATTATGCCAAGTAGTGTGAGGGGAGCCTACGAAGTTAACAAAATGACCTGGAGAGCACCAAGACGCAGGTGGCTGTTTCATGACCTACATGACACGCATGTCACGACATTAATCTCATGACCTATAATTTATGTTCGTCTAGTACTCTTGTCATACTGTGCCAAGTTTTGTACATACCGAGAAGTAAGCGGTTGTTTAATGATCTACATGACACGCATGCCATTGCATTCATGTCATGGCCTATCGTGTTTGTTTGGCATCGCCTGCTGTCATACTATGACAATTGTGGTACATACCAAGTTAACGAAACGATCATGAGAGCACCGAGACGTAGGCGGCTATTTCATGACCTATATGACACGCATGTCAGGACATTCATGTCTTCACCTATAATTTATGTTTTCATACATTCTTGTCGTGCTGTGCCAATTTCGGTACTTACAAAGCTAACGAAACGACCATGAGAGCACCAAGACTAGGCGGCTAGGTAGATAGGTGGATAGATACTGTCAAAATGGGAAATGTTCGCCAAGAAATGCTTTGCATTCAAAACACCATTGCGTTATGCTGCACAGAGCGCGAGCGCGACTCTGGAAGGCCAGGAAACGAAAAAAATGCTGGCTTTTTCGTAATTCAGAATAAATGTAAGCATAATATGGCAAGCGGCAAAGCAGGTTGGTTGGACAGGATAATAGCCGCAACCTTAAAATGTGTGTAGTGCATATTTGCAATGGCACACCCCACCACATAGCACCACACCACACGACGCCATACTGTGCACTGGTTCATATAGACTCTGCCCATCTAGAAGAAGACAACCGGCTGAAGCCAGCACGGCAGGCAGCGAAAGAGGCCAGGAAGCCAGAGCGCACTGCATAGCTAGAAGAAGGAAAGCACCAGGAGGCACCACAGAGCGCGGCGCCATCTCTCGAGGTGGCGGAAAACCCGCGCCGAGGAACTCACGGACCACTGGCGCTCAGAAGAGCGCAGGCAACCCTGTATCAGCGTCAAAATATAACAATAAGTCTATGGGGTCCTGTATCGGCCCTTTGAACGTCGCTATTAGAAATGATGAATAAAACTTCAGCGTACTAGAAGTTTCAATTTCAGTATTATTGTGACAAAACATTAGGAAGAACTCTATAGCAATATCTTTTTTGTAACTTGTTTGGGTGGTAACTAACGTGTGTAGTGTGGTTCTCTACAAAGGGCAATTTTGGGCCATAAACCGCATTTTCTTTAGTTTTGACAGGATGCCGGGACGATATGGCTCTGTTCTCGTAACTTGCCCGGATGTTCTCGTTTGAGTGCCTCGATAACGGCTCTGGCTTTTGGCTCAAGGTAACTTGAAAGTCGCCTACAATGGCACCTAAAAGCATTTCATGCTTAAAAATTCAAGGCGATTCCGCTCTCTGAAAGTGGATCCCCAGCGGAGCTGTACATATCTTGGTAAAAAAAAAGCTTGTGGTAAAGACTTTATTGCATCAGTCATTGTCACTTAATAACGACGGTCACAATGGCTTTGTGGCCGTGTGTGATATACACCGATCGGAATACTCGCGACTGCAGACAGGTTCTTTTACAATGCCAGATCGATGCATGTACGCCGCTTGGTGGCCGGTTAGGTTAGGTCGCTGTGGCCCCCCGTCACAAGCAAAATTTCTCCAAAACGAAACGCGTCAACCTTTTCGGTCCCGACACATCTCCGTTGAAACAACTGCCAACACATGTTGTATGCGTGATTCCAAAAAAATGTATGCAGTGTTTGCGGCAATTCGATGAACGCTTGTAACCTCTGCCTTACGGGGGTATGAGCTATTACATATCTTAAGGCGAAAACCTGAAATGGAGTCAGTATCGAAGACGGCCCAGTTCCGCCCGTACTGACTGTAAGAGTCCTGGGCATGCTAATTCAACATAACACTCATAATTCTAAGGCGATTGTCTGATTAGATATGACAGCCCGCCAAATATGTGGCCTAATCAGCCGAGTAGCCACACGACACCGCAGTATGAAGCAGGCTGATATCTGCCATCGGATGCAGGCTTTCCTGATCAGTCGCATCGTGTATTCCTTCCATTACTACCACCTACGCCTTTCTGACAAGGAAAAGGTCAACAGCGTCATTCGCACAGCTCATAAAGCTGCCCTAGGTCTCCCGATGTATGTGAACACTGAACGATTACTTGAGCTAGGTATATACAATACCGTAGACGAACTCGTGGAGGCCCATAAAACATCCCAACGTGAACGACTCTCCAACACCGCAACTGGCAGGGTCATCCTAAGTAAACTTGGGCTGACTCCCGTTATGAATTCAGCAGGAAGAACAGCATTACTCGGTGCGGTCAAACGCCGTTTGGTTACAAAACCGCTACCCAAGATCATGCTACCTGGGAGACAGGAAAAGAGGTGCCAGAGCCAAGGCCCTTCAAGAAAGGTACCAAAGCAACCAGCACACCGCTTATGTCGATGCAGCAAAGCATCACCAAACTTACGTAGTGAGCGTCGTGACCGGAGAGGGAAGTATCCTCAACGCTGCGACCATAAAAACAGCGTCCACCGTGGAAGCGGAAAAGGCTGCCATTGCTTTGGCCATCATGAATCCCTCCGTGCAAACTATCATAAGCGACTCCATAAGGGCAATAGTCAACTTTTCGAGAGGCAGCATAGGCGTCTGTGCAGCGCGAGTCCTACGGGACATTACACATGAAAATACTGTTGAACTCGTATGGGTCCCTGCCCATTCGGGGAATCAAGGGAATGAGGAGGCGCACTGGGTAGCCCGAGGTCTAATCAACCGGGAGGTGTGCCCCTCAGATTCGGATCCCATGAATGAGGCACCGACGGCATACCGCGAGATAACAAACTACTACAAGCAAAAAAGGCGAATCTACGTGCTTCCAAACGCAAGCCTCACGTGAGCGCAAGCCTCGATCCTGCGTCGAATTCAAACTAAGTCGTTCCCCAGCCCACATTGGCTGGCCATAATTACCAACGGGCAATGGAATCCAATATGTCAAAACTGCACAAATCAAACATTGGCTACTCAAAATCATATTCTTTGGGGGTGTGATTACCCCTTCCCAGGTCGCTCCTGCCAGCTCCCTCACAACAGACGTGGAAGGAGCTGCTCAGAACGCCGGATGAAAAACTACAAAAAGCCCTCGTTACCTGCGCCGAAAGGGTCGCTCCTCGTGAGGGGCCATCCTAGGACTCGGGCCTGCCAGATCATAACTGCATAACTGAGCAGCGTCTCAGTAAAGTTACCATCACCACCTGAAATGCATCGTTGTAATGGCTGATACATGAAAAAAGGAAAGCGGCGTCTAGTCCAGAGATGAAAAATGTCAGTGATGCATAATATATCATCATCAGGAATGTATATTACCCGAGTAAGCAAGTGTAGATTCCATGACTGAATATGAACGAATTAAAGAAAGGAATAACGAAGGAAAGAAAGGTAGACTGAAAAAAGGAACAAAAGAAAGGAAGCAAGAATGAAAGAAAGGAAAAGTCGCAGGCCTGCGCGGCACACGGAGCACAGTCACAGCGTAAGTTGGAGGAGCGGCTCCATAGGAGCTCCTTTTTCGCCACCACGCCGTACGGTGGTCTTCGCGGCGAAGTCTCTTCATGTCGTTTTCGCGCGAACGAACTGAACCGTGCGCCTTTGTCTGCAAAGCGGTCTGTTGGGCCCGAAGTTGCCTGGTTGTAGTCACGCGCGTTGCTCCTACGTTTCGCTTTTTTCCGCAGTGGTTCGTAAGTTGCAAAAGACACGCCGTGATGTGTGTACAGGCATCCATATTACGCTGCACGCATGTCACATGCCTTGACCCGTGCCATGGTACGTTGCTGTTGATGATGGTGACAATGATAGTTTATGACCATCGCGTTCAAAAAGGTGGACGGGGGTGACATATAATCACCTAGATTGCTGGACTTAACCAGGTCCAACTACATGCAACATGCAACTGTTACAGGCAACTCCTACATATTGGGACACCTCGTACAGTATAACGAATTACAATGCAAAGTTTCTACGTATCGACGATATGCGGCACGCATGTCACATCGCGTGTCAAATGGCACGATACGATGCTAATGATGATGATTATGATGATATACTGGCATTTCCTTTGAATTGCATGGGACGGTGACAAACAGTCACCTAGCCTGCTTTAATTAATCAGGTACGCCATACATGTTTCTCATTAAATCAATAATAATACATCTATATACTCATTTTCACCCTTAAGACTTTTCTGTCTACATTGTACTGTTACATATATTTAACTGCTACATGGCGTGTCACCTGCCGTAATGTTATGTAACTGCAATGCAAAGGGCGCACGCATAGGCGCTATGGGCGCGTATCTCACATAGCAAAGCAAGTGGCACGATACGATCATAATGATGATGATTTATCAGCATCCCCTTCGAAACTCGGCGAAGACATAGTCACCTAGCCAGCTTGATTTAATCAAGTGCACCATATATATATATATATATATATATATATATATATATATATATATATATATACAGTGGACTCTCGTTAAACGGAACCTCAAGGGACCGGGAAAACATGTTCCGTTTATCAGGAGTTTCGTTTAGAGAGAGAATGTTCAAGATTTCGCAATCCGTTCAAGATTTCGCAATCCGTTCCGGACTGCTTGGTCCCGACGAGGCAGGCGTGCGCGCAATTGGCAGTCTCCGCTGAAGCGGATCTCAGATGCAAAATCTAGGTATTAAAGAGGACGGTACGCTATGGGCACAAACTTTATTGCACAAAAGCGGTAAGCAATGAACTTTTTTTCAGAGCACTACTAAAATTTAAAAAAAAAAATCTCAGTAGTCCACTTATTCCGCGGAGATCAGTGGGAACTGCGATTTATTGGCTTGTTAAAAAGGACTTTATGTTTGCTTGTTTGAGCTCTCGCAACCGTTTTCTTTGAATGGCACCACTCATACTAGACAGGCTGCTCAAAAACAGTTCAGAACCTTCTTCTCGTTGGAAGAAACTCTTCAGCATTTGGACTGCCGGTTCCGCCTGCGCAGGTGTCACCACAGGATCAGAGTCGGCAGTCTCGTGTTCGACTTCTTCATAGTCGTCTTCGCTTTCATCGGGGGGGACAGACATCAGCTACAATGCTGATGTCTGCTACAACACTTGGCGACGAAATGTCGCAGACGACGCTAAACAGAGGATGTAAGGCTGAAGCCTAACAACAGCAAGCGCACCGTGACAGAGAGCAAGCGATGCGGTTACAGTGTGCGAGAAAGAAGGGGAGACAGTGATGCGTACCACGATGGGGCTCTGCGTGAACGTCAAGTTGTGGTTTCGAGTCTATTTTCGGTTCCGTTTATGCGGTGGTCTGAAAATTCGAGTTCCGATTAACGGGATTTTTTTTACATTGCCTTAATACAAAACCAACCAACTGCGAGGCGTTTGTTCCGTTTAAGCGTTGATTCCGTTTAACCGATTTCCGTTTATCGAGATTCTACTGTATATATATATATATATATATATATATATATATATATATATATATATATATATATATAGATAGATAGATAGATAGATAGATAGATATTGCATTGTTGTGCACATCTCTTTAAACTTTTCCTTCCTCAAACCTTCTTGAACTGCCGCGTACCTCTACCTGTGTACCTGCTACATGGCGTTATACCTTGTGTAATAATATGAAACTAGAATGCAAAATGTGCACGTATCGACGCTACGCGGCGCGAATGTCACATCGCGTGTCTTCTCACGCGCTAGGTCGCGTTTGTATTGCATTTTCCCGCAGCATGCTAGCAATCGCTGGTGCGGCTGTGTTCCTTAGTGTAACAAGAGCTTTCGATGGACCATTCGCTAACAGGCTGGGCGTTTAGCTCAGCATGTCTCACGGCCATTCTAGTTTTCCATAAGATATGGCAGGACAACAGCATGAACATGTCATATGGAGCAGTGTCTTCATTTAGAGCATTTAGAGAATTTCACTTAGAGTAGGCAGGAAACGCATACCGTATTGCGTAATCGGTACGCCCTTATTTAGGGTTGTCTTTAAGATATTGTAATGGAATGCCACATCCCAGCACTCAAGAAGTACGTGTTCGACTTTGCGGTGTCCGGCACAGTAAACAGTTGACGCTACAAGGTGCGAGAAGTCCTATTTCCGCTTGCCATGATTTGGCAGGTAAAGTATTGGTGTGGAGCTCAAAAAAAGAAGGAATTTACCGACAGACTCACTGAAATTCGTTTTACTCTTTTTAGCATGTTCTTTTCAGGTCCAATGGAGAACATGGAGCGATACAATGGTACCGGCAGTATTGTGCCTATCAGGTCCTTAAATCAGCGTTGTCGTGGTACTCGACTTAGATATTCTGTGGAGAGCCGAACCTTCAACAGCTGGAAAGCCCAGACTACTACTTTTAGGAAACCATACCCTCTGGCTTGACTGCACCGCCGAGACGACACAATGGACTCGGGCATAGATGCAACACAGCCTTACTTGAAACATAGTGAACAAAAATGGGTCCGTTTGGTCCCGTAAGTAAACATACCTCGGCACAATCTTCCTTATGAACTACTCTGCAAGACCTAGCCTTCCATTTTTAACAGAACGAAGGAAATTAGTGCGACCGGTGCGCTCCCAGCTTGAACTCCACACAAACAGTGCAACTACTCTGTGTAAACGTTGTATTTTGGCCCTGATATGCGCAATGCTTGAAGCACGTAAGAACTTTCGGCAACGGGAAACGGGCGGGACACCGTCGCACGAGCAAACATTGAGAAATTGAGCCCCCCTCCCCCCACCTTCGGCACTTTCGTATAATTTGTAAAAGAAAAAACCAGCGTGACTCAGTCTGTTGACTGACCTTGCGATCTTGAAGCCTTTTTAGCCCCCGTGTCAGCCAACCAATGGCATAGACTTTTATCGGGACTGTCATGCATTGTTTAAATGTCTTGTTTTGTATTGCTACGCGCGTGTGGTATTTGATTGTTTGAACGAGGTGCGTGAGCGCCATCACTCGAGAAAAGAGGAGGAAGAACGAACTGGGCTCGCGCGGTGAATCTAACCGGTCAGCGCTGCAACCGCTGTTCTAAATATAACTTGTACGCACTTGGTGGCAAGAAATTCTCGCTTTTGCACGACGCGTTGAGCTCCTGTTTCCCAATAAGCATTTCCTTTGTGTTTTTATGATTGGGCTTCAAGATGGTAGCGTGACGATCCTCTCCTAGTCGTTTTTCTTCTTCCTCCATGCTCGGTGCTCGCGTTCAGTGCGATTGACTGCTTGCCTGTGCTTGGAATAGCGCATCTGCATCTTATTGCATGTAGTGTCATAAATGAAACTACCCTTGATCCTCCGACTGCCCAGGACTTACAAAATACTCAACGCCTATATAGAGCGATATCCGACAACTCAAGAAAGTGAAACAGTTAGCCCGACCTTCTGCGCTAATATCGTGAATCGTAGTTAAGAAATGACATTGCATTAAGCGATGTCTTGTGCACAATGTTATCTGCGTCCACTTTTGCTTACGAGGCAGGCCGTCATATCGCACAGTGCCCGAAGGAACCGAGTTCATTCGGCAAATAAGAATTTCGGTGTTCTCTAACTATCCATCTAGCACATTTTATCCTTAAGCCAAATACTTCGAGCACTGCGACGATGGTGTGCCATACTTATTTATTGCTTAGAAGGCAGTGGGATGAAGATGAAATAAGGGTCGTCCGATGTGTGTTCAAGACTCCTGTGCATACATCTTCATAAATCTTATCGCGTTTGTAATTCGTCTGCATGCGCTATATGCAGTCTCGTATGAAGTTCTTTGATTATTTGAGACGTTCAGTTCACGAGAAAGCCTGAACGAGTGTGAGCCAGGCCAAGTGGACAGGCCTTCATCGGATATTGATGACTGAGGCCAATTGAGCCCGGCTCAGTCGAATTTTGGTGAGTCTGAGCCCTAGTGAGCCCAGCTGAGTAGAAGTCTGGTGAGTTTGAGTCGGAGTGAAACCGAATCAGTATAATTCTGGTGAGTGTGAGCCCGGCCGAGCAAAATTTCGGTCGTTATGAATTTGAGTTGGCCGGAAGTAATAAACATAATTTTTGAGTGAGTCTGAGAGTGTTCACGTTCATTTTTCCGACCTGCAGTTCCACATGCGACCTGATATTCATGATTAATATCTGACGTAATTGTTTTAGAACTTAATTTGAAAATAAAATAAAGTCAGCTTTTAGTGTTTTTGCTCCCTGAATTATAGCGATCTTGTAAAAATGGAAATAAGCGTACAGTGTGTCACAGCCAACGTTATGCCAAGTTGCTGAACGAAAAAAAAAAGATTTAGAAAACACGATGGAACATTCAATTATAATACCGAATGTGTTCGGTCGACAGCGTTCCTAAAATTGGACACCGTAGTTCTGAAAATCGTATCTTGCACCTTGTTCCTTTAAGGATTTCTTTCGTTGAACAGCTTGGCTTACGGTGGTTGGGACCCCCTATTTAAAACATATAAAATTTATTTTGCTTCTGTTTAGTGCGCTCGAGTCCTGTACCGCGCAGAGCCAGGAGAGAGTAATAACACAGCAGCTTCAAGGTTCAAGGTACTGGAAGGAATTCGGTGTGGCTCTTGCGTCCTTCCGGCTTCCGCTGTTTGCAGGCTTTGTTTAAGTTGGCCAGCAGCCCACACGTTTTAATATCGTTACATCGTATAGCTTATCGATTCGGTGCTCTAGGCCAGGGGTCTTCAAACTTTTCCGCCAGGGGTTAACAATGCAACAATAACAATGCAAATACGTTCGTAAACGTGAGTAACAGTACCGGGCGTAAACTAAAGCTTTATTCCAATTGTTCGATTTGGTTTTCGCAAATAATGTCTTATTGGAATTAGTTGCGTTGACCAAGATGATAGAACGCTCAAGTGTACAGCTAGGGGTCATATTCAGGCTCAAATTAAACATTGCTAACCTGTCTTCAGATCGTTTGAAATAAAGTTCGCTGCTCGTTCGGGAATGCAGCTTTATGGCTTTTGAAGATAGAGATATATTTGCAGCACAGACAGCTAGGTTGAATCAATGTACTTCAATAACCTTGTGCAACTGTTGTCGCAGAAAAAAAAATTCTCCTACATTGGTATGCTAGTACATTGGCTCCATGCAAACAATGCACGGCTTGAATTGGCAGCGTACAATTGTGTTTTGCCTATAAGTATTAGTGTTCGCGGTTTTCGAAGGTTACCTGTGCTGTTATTGTTATTAGTACATCTGTAAACTTCCCTTCGTATGCCTTATATTTTGAGTGCTTACAGATACGCAGTGTCATACCACGGTAACTTAGTGCCTGTGAAATATATGTTGTTCTTTTATCGAAGTTGTGTACAAGTTCTTTGTGCAAAGATAATTTCCTTTTTATGTAGGAATCTTTGACTAATCGCCACGGACCTTCCAGTGCGGCCTGAAACGCCCTATACGCAACGCTCGTTGGTTTAATGTCCCGCCTCGTGCAGTCCGTAAGCGTCAGAGACGGATAATTGAAGAGACTTACTGTTAGAGATATTGAATTGTGAAGTGGAAGCCAATACATTTTACACCGAAGGCGGCAATGTCCCTCTCGTGAAGTTTGTATTGTTACATAGATAGACACAAGAGAAAGAGTCCTTTACACTGTATTTGAACTGCAGGTAGACAGGAAGATAGACACTCGCTCGCGTCAATAGCCCAGACACTTCATCCTCTTTCTTGTGGATGCTCGTCTCTTCAGCATGCGCGTCCATGGTATCGTAATACTACCTGCCGAGGGCAAAGATCTCCCGGGGGCAAACTGTGTTGTTAAACATCGAAGGCACGCGGTGAGATGTAGGGATTAAGCACCGCGACGTGGATAATGTCAGTGGTTGCCAGAGCAGAGGACGTTGTGGGTGTGGCTAAAATGATGTCATAAGATTGTCGTTAACTTGTCGGGTTACGCGATATGCGTCTCTGTAACAGGAGTGTAGTTTTTCACAAAGGCCAGCTTTACGATATAATGACCAAACTAACACGAGGGTGCCGGGCACGAAATGGACATTATCACGGTGACGGAGGTAAAAGCGGGGCTTCCATTTCTCTTGGGACGTTTGCAGGCACGCGCGTGCAATTTGGCGAGCATGGTCTGCACGGGTGATGGCACCACAGGCACATCGCTTGCTGAAGCTGTGGTGCACCGAAGCACAGTGTCTTTCGGTAGGGTTGGTTCTTGGCCATACGATAGGTAGAACGGGGAATAGCCGGTAGTTTCGAGATGGTAAGCGCTGTAAGTAAAGGTGATGTAAGGTAGAGCAAGGTCCCCGTCACGGTGGTCGGCTGAAACCGACTTCTATAGCATGTTTGTAAGCGTTTGTTTCAAACGATCAGTGAGGCTGTTCGTTTGTGGATGGTAGGAAGTGGTTAGATTACGCTGCGTCGAGGCGACACGCATGCTGTCGTCAACGACTTTGGACAAAAACGTACGGCCATGGTCTGTGAGTATTTGACGTGGAGCACCGTGCACCAAAATGATATCGTGTAGGACGAGTCCGCAACATCAGTTGCCCAACTGGTCGGAAGAGCCCATGTTACTGCGTAGCGAGTCGCGTTGTCTGCACCGACAGCGAACCACTTGTTGCCCGATGTAGATTCCGGAAAGTGGCCGAGGAGGCCTAAGTCGACGCGATGGAAGGGTTCGGCCGGCAAGCGGTGACGTAACATCCTACGGGACGGGCAAGGCCCGGCGAGAAAAAATAACAAAACAAAACGGCGGTGTACTCGGTGGTATGTTCGAGATACTCGGAGGTGTGCCGCCGGTGGTGCGTCGTGAAGCTCTTGTAGAATGGTTGACTGGAGGTGCTTACGAATTACAAGTAGGAAATCGGAGTCTTCCGTGTGAAGATTATGACGGTACAGATTACCGTCGCGGAGGCTTGGCGTGAACTTTTTAATAAGCGTGACGTAAGCTTCGAACGTCAGGGAACCTCCGGCAGAGTCAAGCTCGCTTAAACAGTGTAGCGGAAGTTCAGTGTCTCGACAGGCCGTTTTCGTGAACTCCTGGAAAGTTTCAAAACTAACAGAGTAACTAAGTTGTTTCGTGACGCCGTGACTGTAAGTGTGGTTTTAATAAAGCCAGAATTCCGCGACAAAGATACTTCGTGTTATGCAGCTGTTTTGTCGTTTTACATGGCTACATGACCGCCGATGGCGGATTTGGGAAAAGCGCTGTAGTGATGTCAGCTGGGTGACTCACCTCAGTCGTCCGAGTAGAGCAGCGTCAATACATTCATTTTTCCTTCTGGGTCTAACAGGCGCGTCTGGTGCTACTTATTGAAGACACCATTTTTATGTGGAGAAACTGTTCTGCAAAGACCAAGTGTGTGTGATTTCATAATGTCATTTAGGAAAGTGCCCAAGGATACGAGCTACGTAGGAGCCTAACAAATGTATGCGACAGACCGCAATATTTGTGCCTATCTACCAAATTTTGTTGGATTGCTTCGTGTATGGAAGACAGAAGTACAGAGACTGGCACGCTGAAATGCTGGACGCTTCTGCAAAAAACAAATTTATTAGTCAAGCCGAGACATCCAGGTCGAAAAAAAAAGAAAGAAGTGCAACAGTTATAGAGGAATTCAACTGCTATTCTTGGCTCTAGGTTGCGACATGATCTACCGTGGTGAGCTTTGTGATATACCGGTTCTGGAAACAGCCAGGACATAAGAGCACCTACAGTGTGATCGCATCTTCTAGGAAACGCGTAGTTTGTAGTATATCCTTGATGGTAGCTTACTTTCTATATGAACGGCCTGAATGATTACTTGTTTACCGAGTTGTTTCTACCCTAAGGAACAACATCAAGCTATTCTTCGAGTTGTTTCGTAGAAAAGTCTGAGGTATGTCGTTTGAGCACTAGTTTAATGCTTTCTTCGAAAGCGGACCATACAGCTCACTTCAGATATAAGGTGCAGTGTCCACCCCGGCGTGTGCACTTTTGCATGTTCCGTCTGTCTCTATAATTTTATTAAGAGCAAGATTCGCGTCGGGACAAAGTCTAATTTCCCTGTATTAAACAGACGGGAAGCACAGAAACATTCTTATTAGACGAAAGCTTAACCGTGTTTAAGTAAGGCTTTTGAATTTAGGAAAGAGTTAAATTCTATCGGCTGTACGTAGGAATCAGGATTTCCATTCAGGGCTTAACATTTCTAATGACGTTTGCAGAAAATCTGCAACTTCAGAGAAGAAAAAAAGGACCGAGAAAGTCGTAGCTTACATATTCAAGACTCAGTATCAATAAAAGTACGTAAAGTAAGTGTTTTCTATAAACTGCGTCTGTTACAGTGTCTTAAACGGATAAATTCATGCGTAACTCTGCAGCTCACGTGAAACGTTTAGTGCCTGCGAGGGGTTTTGGAAAAGTCCTACTCGCAAACCATGCAGTGTTCTATCGGGGAGTGGTGCCTAACAGAATAATTTTGTGCGCTTTTGATTCCAGAGGAAGCGCAGCGTCGCAGTATTCTGGCAGCGCCGCACTCGGGGCCGCGCCGTGGGTCCGTGCGGCTGCTCAGCCCGGGGCCCAGCGTGGTCGCCATCCTTCGCGCCTCGGCGTGCACCTAGTGCGACCGGTGCGAGAGCAGTGGGTACACCGAGTGCAGGCAGAGGTTGCGAGGCAGGCGGGCACCTTTCCACCAGACAGAGGGGCTGTTTTTCAGTGAAGCTGCCTGACAGGTAAACGTATACAGCTTGCTGGCATGAAGGTCGTTAGAAGGCGCAGCGCTCGTTCAGAGTCTCCGCAATCCCACACGTGAGCCAGCCGGGCAGAAAGACCTTTAATGGTGTGTTGCAGTTGTCAGCATCGGAGACAATCTTCTTAGATGGCTAAGGAGACAGCTTCGACACCGTTTAATGGAATGCATCTGGAACCATCTGGAAGGCGATGAGAAGGCTGATTCAATAGACAGATGCTATGAGCGTTCCCATTTAAGCGAGGCGGTAGGTTGCGCCACGAAGCTCTTTTTTCTTATTTTGCCGAGTGTCATACGTATGTTTTTTTTTTAACAGACAAAAATTCCCATCATCAAACAGTCTGACAATTATTGGGAACCTTGTTTTTGTACGGCTGAGTTGTTTGCGGTCTGCCTACTTTTCTGCGGCCAAGGCTGGTTGGCTGGATGTATGGATGAACGCCATGAGCGTCCCCTTCAGAAGGGTGTGGCGGGGTTCGACACCAAGCTCTTGTTTTTATTTTACGTAATGTCTTACTGATCATTTTGAGAAAACACACACACACACACATACACAAAACAAAGAATTCCTAGCATAAAGCTTTTTTCCACCATTACTGGGAAATGTGTTTTTGTGTGCCTCCGTTGTCTGCGGTCTCCCTACTTTGAAGATACCCAGCATCCAATCGCCTCTTACTAATCTCTATTGCGGACATGTTTACTTTCCCCCTGCTGTCCCTGAACCCAAGGAAGTCCGAGGCCAGAGCAGGCTAAACCGGCGGCTGCGTGGATATCATCACATTGTAATAAACATGTTTCATCGTTTTCCGAGCTTTACCGTAGCAAGCACGTGCTTCTTCCTCGTTGAAGTACCTCACTTTATAAGCATGCGTTATAAGGCATATTGATCTCGCTTCGAAAAGCAAGGGGCTTCCCTTTGGGTTATCATAGATTGTTTGTTCCCTGATTTCATTTTTTTTCGTTTGAGGTTGTTACTCAGAGCAGGCTTGTTTTCCTTTGCTGCCACTGATGAGATTGTCTTAGCCTATTCGTTTGACGGTCTTTCTTGCAATGCTGTGGCCATACCGCTAGCACACTTCTTCGTAAACTTTCTAGTTCTTTTGCTCCACTGTGAATCAATGCTTTTCCTTCATGAATACCTGAACACTCTCGCAACCCATATACTTTCTGATGTATTCCTCAGTCATTCTTTAAGATTAATTTTACTCTGATCTTCCGTCTCCTCTGAACTTGTCCAGCCCATATCACACTGCGCAGTTTCTTTAGTAGCCTTCCTGTGGGGGCTCAATGCGTGGGTTCCCACTCACCTTTGGTTGCCATCTATTCTTGATTGTACCCCAGAGTCAAGCAAACAACTGCATTTCCGAGTGTAAGTCCTGGAACCATTGTACCTTACCACATATCCCGGAGCATCCCGTACTTATTCCATCCCCACAGCGCTCTGGGATTCATTACGGCCACATTTCTCTTCCCTTTTCCTCTAATATGGTTTTTCTTCCTTTGTCTCGATATATCTGTCGCCTTCGTTTATCTATACATTAAGGTATTTAAGCTATTTGTATTGGTATACCTGAGGTATTTTCTGGCCCTATGTTAGCACTGTCTGGTCACTTTTTTCGTAGAATACCATCCATCGTCGTTCTTAAGGCTAACTTTCAATCCTACATTCTCACCTACAGGGAAGCTGCGGACAACATGCGATTAGAGTGTGGAATCGTCTATGACTAGTGCGATATACTGCGGATATACCTCAGTCTCGTTGTTACTTTTTTTCTTATAGTTCGGTGTATTGGTGAGAGATTTCATGCCATTGTCTGACCTAGCTCTATCCACGGAAGTTACTCTAGCTCATCGCTTTAACGCGTGCGTAGAGGTGATTGAAACCACTGCATCTACTTCTGTGTAAACCGTTTGTTTCTGACAGGTAGCTGATAAAGTTAGACCTGTGAGCTCTTTCCTCGACTTTCTCCATTCGCTAATTATACTCATTCTTTCCTTCTTTTATTTTCTTTTTGTTACCGTAATCCACAAATGTACCGCAGTTTACTGACTCTGGCATATTTGCGCCGTATGAATCATGTTACAAGCCTAAGGTGCCACAAGGCCTTCACACAAGCAATCGAAGGCAACACACACCGTAAGACTTCATCGCCCACATGATACCGACTTTTTATAGCATTGACGCAACTTGTAACACTCGTCACCGTTCCGTCTTTTTTGTTATACTTACTTCCCCATTATCGTTCTTAAATCATGCCACCCTCTATTTCTATCGCAGTTACTCACCTCTCAATCAGCAATGAAGTGTAGCGTTACAGGTATCGAAGTATTTCTTTCACCTTTGCATCCATACTGCTATAGATTCGGCCGTAGTAAAGAAAGTCGTTTAGGGGGCAAGCTCAAATTATCTATCTTAGGAATAAAAAAAAAATGCGTGCAGAGACTTTTAAGTTGTGTGTACGTGGCGTAGCGTGCGCATTTGCCAAGAAGCTTTCATCGCATCGCATTCATCGCATCGCAATAAAAGTCGTGCTAATTACAGCGCTAGCCATGTCAACTGTCAGGTGCAGGGCTAACATCCTCAAGGTGGTGTGCTTAAGACTGCACGGACCATCCTTTAGCTCTCCAACAAACTCAAAGTCGTGTTCTTTTTTTTTTTTTGGCATGTGCCATGCCTTGCCCTTTTTTTACCACACTGAATGCGTTCCGTTGTATAAAGAATGTATTGATTTTCTTTTCACTTTATTTAAAAATAAGAACAATACATTCTAACAGGGACGACCCGTCGTTCTCAGTGAAAAAAAGATAGCAAAAGAGAAAGACATAACAAGAAGAAAAATGTAAGCAGCAGGGCCAAGAAATAAAGTACGCAGGTTCAGAGCAACAGGCTTTCGTCTTCTTTTCTTCGCCGGGCATGGTCGGTTGAACATCTGGGCATTGGATCGAATCCACACGTTCGCGACTGCAATAGCAAAAGCAGTGCAACAGAGTATGTGAGCTATCATTGATAAGCGAAACCTAATAGTTAAAGGTAGTATGCCGTGCGTTTCATTCCGTCGGAAACGTATGTTGCAGGATTTGCTACCATTACCCATTTAGGAGTAATCGTAGTACAGCACGGTACGTAATTAACGAAACGGTGGCCGAGGGGCTCAGCATATTAAATGCCTTTACAAGGGAAACATCCCTACTTGATATTCAAAATGTGGCTGACTGGGCACATTATGGATAAATATTACTGTGCGCGTCTTCATGCTATATTTAGCAGTAATCGGTAGTCAAATAATAAACGGGGGTCCGCCGTGTGGACTATGCGGTACACTTGGCGTACTTGCGCGATCATTTATGGATTGCGCTAGCAAGAATGTTTTCAGATTTTGCGTTTGCGATTGAATTTTTCTGTTGGAATTTCACTTGTTCACTATAAAGTACGCAGCTGGTTCTGAAAGCACAGTTGGAGTCGGCGTCAGAAGTGCGGGAACCGCGAGACGTGAGAAAAAGTTAAGTTTCCGAGCAGTTTGCGAGTGTAAAGAGTAAAAACTTGCAGCACTATGCTGGTTGCATGTACAGGCGCCGACAAAAGTGATATACTCCGCGCAGAGTGCTACTGCAGCGGCGTCGCTCGGCATTTTGGCGAGCTGAAGCACGAAACATTGACACGAGTCAAGCGACATGCCTGCGGATAATAAAGGGCACCCATTGGCTGTCTCGATCCCATATGCTGCCTGTAGATGGGGTTGCGATGCACTTTTCCGTTGCTCCAGCTTCCGCTGCGTGGAGTATACCACTTTTGTCGGCGCCTGTCCGTAATATTACAAGTTGGGAATACGAATATCACGCTGCGTACGTGTCCAGAATCCGGAAATGTTCAATTTCTTTCTTGAGATACAGTGGACCGTAAGTTTTTGATGAATGGCCGCGGCTCGTTCGAGTATACAGAAAGAAAAGATGCCATGCAGCAGGCGTAGACGTACCGTGCTTTGTGCCGTGTAGCACGGAGCATCCGCCGTGCAAGGTGCGGAAGTCGTAGCTGCCATCCTCGTGCATGTTGTACCAGAAGGCAGCCGAGCCCTGTAAGAAGGGACGCGCACACATGAGTGGTGATTCGAATGTTCGGTTTGGCTTCATTTCATGCTGATTCAAGAAGATTTACTTGGTGAACAAAGCATAGCAAGGCGGCAGTAAAATGTTAGTAAAAGTGTAGTCTGTTGGTGCATTTTCAATCTGACAGCAAATAGCGACCTCTCAATACTACGAACCATGCCTGTATCTCAGTGGCCATGGCGTCGAGCTGCTGAGCGTGAGGTAGCGGGTTCGATTCAGGGGTCGAGACAAAAGAGAGCTCGCGTACCGTGCTGTGGGCTCACGTTAAAGAACCCCAGATGGTCAACTATGATTCGCAGCCCCACATTACGACTTCCCTCGAAACCCACTGGGCAGTTTCGGCACCCTAAATTAAATATTACAACTTAATTTTGACGTGAAACTGTCTTTATATGAGTAAAAGAGGGTCGCTAGCTGAATTTCAACGCTCGTACGCCTCCGTGCTGTAACAAAAATTAAAAATGCAAATTTGCTAATGCCTGAGTAAATGTAACTTGTGCAATTGGTTGCGTTGTTTCTGCACCCTCGTGCCCATACGCCATTCTACAGGACGCACAAGACATTTGCCGTACTCCCCTGCCCCTGCATTCGTGACACAGCCCACCCATTTTTTTCCCGAGTACTGTGAAAGCAGGCAGTACAACGTTCGCGCATAAAGGGCAGTCTCATCGAGTAGACAGAGGCTTCGAAAAACCCGACACCCATGTGCCTGCTATTCACTACGAGTGGTAACACAATATGTAATAAGCTTCGACACAGACACCAGGAAAAATTAACTGTGCAAGATGTAACGGAAGCTTGTAGGAATTTTGTGAAGCCGGAGTTCATCTTGTGAACCTGACACAGTGATCGCGGCAAGAAAACAGGAGAAACCCCGGGAAATGGAAAGGGACCATTAAGGCCAAAGGCCTCGTCACGTTATCGCCGTCTCACACGGTGTGTGAGCACGCTCGTAAGGCGAACGACAGGACCCCGTCATTCGTGTTTCGTCCTGGTGCTTCAGCTGTCGGTCAAACGAGCCTTACCATTCTAAAATCGGTTGTGACTTTGCACAGACACCAGCTCCTTCAATTTTTATGGAGTTGGTTCCTCGGTATCACCATCATCAATCTGTTTTTTTTTGTTCAATAGTTCTTATTGTTTCACGACGAGGCGTCCACGAGTAGCGTTTCACAGTTTAGATGGCAGGTCTTGCCGACTGTTTTCGTGTCGCAGGCCCAAGGATATCCGTAGTCGTTTTCTTGACTTCGATCTCACTTCCATAATTTTCGGCCGTACCAATTTGCGTATTTGCCGAGAAGGACGCTGAGCTTACGAATGGGCAATCAATTGCCGTGTCGTCGTATTTGAGTAAAGTTTATTTTGGCCACTCACTTTATACTTAGGCATCGTAACATAAACTGATTATCATCAGTAGGATTATTATCAGTGAAGGGTAGCAATATTACAATCGCTACCACGAACACCTTCGAAGACCACCGGTGTAACACGAAATGCGCATTATGTCACGAGTACCACATTAAGCATTCAGAGTCAGTGCACGTATGTTAACCGACACTGAATTTTCACCTTTGTTATTCTTTACATCGCAGGTGTTTCTTATCTAGCCATAGAAACTTTACCAAAAGGCCACTTATAAAGCTTACTTCTGTTTACATCGCGAGGCGCCTTATGTCCTACAAGGTCCCAAGCGATCCTTCCAAACGATCTTGATGGGGATAGGTAGGTGGCACGTTTTTGTTGCCTTCGGACTGCGACATGGAATTGCACATTGGAGCGATGGTGTTGTTATAAAATTTCACGCTTTGCGACAGAAGCATTGTTTTGAGAATGTGATCGAAAAAGAATGCACGTAGCGTTGTGAAAGAAACTCTGCGATGTCACACTACGCAAATTTAAAGGAAAGAAATACAAAAACAAAACGAAGAGTTTGCAAAGCCGACTAGAATTTTTGCGAACATATTATAACTGATGGCACATGTGATACTACGTTACGCATGTCTTTGAAGAGCATGTTCCAGCTGTTCTGCTTTCTAGGCCGTTGACATACTTCCAGGTCTACAAAGGCTCTGTTATATGACTCCGCAGGTTTTCAAAACATTTCGTACGGCCATATTTTTTTTTTTTTGCAGCGTAAGACACATTGGTCCATGAACTCTTACCTTTCGCGGAGGGACAGCCGCCTTGGCGTAGGGGAACGCAGTGGCACCTCCCAAACTCACGTCTGACAGCTGTCCCGGTGAAAGTAAAAACGAAGCAAATAGGCGATTTATTACGGCAGAACACTTATAACGAACATCAGAAGGCGAGGACCACCTTCGTGAAAGAGTAAAAAGAGAAGCGACAATGGCGAAATGAAATAAATATCGTTTACGGCCACTGGCAGAGAAGGCGCATGAAATCTGAGATTATAATAGTTATCAAAGGAAGTGATTAACGATGGCAGGATAATGAATGTCGCTACAGTCAACCTTTCGACCAGGAGACACTTGCCTTCGTCCGGGCAGCAGCTCCTTTCATCAGCGGCTTTTTTTTTTTCATGCACACGTCTTTCACTCTTCCTAGCGTCAATGTGGGAAGAGGGGAGAATAGGCTGTTGTGTAGAGTATGAACAGCGTTGATATGTGGGGGAAGGGGAGGATTGGTGTTAAGTTGGGATAGATATATCACAGGTAGGTGTACTGTTGTTTAAATTCCAACAACCGTTCCCCTACCTCACAACAGAGTGTAAGAGATAGCGGTCCATTTCAATGCTGGAAAATAGGGGTACTGTTGTCGCTAGAACAAAACGCACCACACGCCAGCCTGTTTCATCTCTGTCACAGCTTAACACAATTTTATGTTCTTCTTTGAATACATCGCCTTCCCTCATCTTACCTTTATCCTCACCCTTACCATCAACCTATGAGAATGTTGCTATACTTTCTTGAGAAAACGTGTATGACTCTATGAGAGCCCGCTCATTCTAGGACACAGAAATTCAAAAATCTTCAGTCATTACTGGCACTAAAGGCGTTCTCCTGGTCCACCAAAATGGTCACAAGGTGGACTGTTCGCTTTATTGCACCAGCATGTCTTTCTTTCTTCTTTTGCATGCTATTATCGTACATAAGAAAAGGCAATGTTTCACCCATTTGTTGCTTTTTTTTTCGAAGAAGGCTTCGTAGCCGCAAGTAATCGCTGTAAGAGAACTAGGTACTTTTCTACTCGGGAGTTAACTGAATGATGTACCACACATGCGTTGCTTAAGGAAAACATTTTCACCGCACGCAATTATATACGGCCTTCTTTGCAAGGGCATTGAAAAGAACAGAATGACATCATTAAGGAATGACTGCACTGAGTGAAGTTAAAGTTACATTTGACGCCGTCGACAGAAAAGGGCGAGTTGTTGTGTCCGATTTAGTGGCATGAATTTCGGTACCCAAATGTCATCACTAAGTATTATAGGAAATATTAGAATTAGGATTTTTTTAGGTGAAATGCTTACATGATAGCTCGTACGTTTGTAGAACACAAAGGAATATATCCTTCCAAGGGAAACTAAAACCTTATCTTAATTGTTGAATAATAAATGAGAATGTTGCTCCTGATTTAAGTAGCAAAGACGAAATGTGGCACCCTGTAGAAATCTACAAATTGGTTATAACAATTTCATATATACATAACGGAAGCATATATCTTATTATTTTGTGACATCTCTCGCGGAACCTTTATAATTCGGATATTTATGCCACTAAATAAATTGTACAGGAAAACACGGCGTTTATCTGCCCCTCCCACCGCCAAAAAAAAAGAAGAAAGTAGTTAACGACCGAGCAAAAACCGTGTGTTGAAGCCCCTCTGTTTACGTTCGTTTTGAGGAATGAAGCTTTTCACTTGTAGAAATGCACATAGTCATGTCGTTCAAAACAGCGGTTACCACTTTCATGAGTGGTACTTCGATGCTTATCATAACTACTATTTCATGGTTCGTTCTCGTCTCATCTAGCTATTAAAAGCTACGTTATAGAAAGCAAGCGGAACGGCTACATTACATACATTTCGCACGGCCAAGAACCCGAGATTTTCGGATGTAGTGTAAGACCACAACATTCTTCTGAACTACGAATGCTAAACTCGACTAAGGCCGACAGCAACAGTGGCAACTATGAAATAAATGTCCATATTTCACACGCGCATGAAATACATTTTATATTAGAGTGTCTGAGCTTGTAAGCTTCTTAGCCTATACTTAACGTTAACGGATTACGGGGGTATAGGAGCAGTGGCCGACAGGAAGAAATGCGGTTGCGACATCCCCTGACTCTTTGTCCAACTACAATAAATTTAGGTCGTGTTTCTATTGGGTGAGTGTACTTGTCGGACGAAAACCACGAAGAGACGGAACATTAACGCTCACGTAACTACAACCAATGTCTTATACCAGTAAAATAGAATACATTAGGTCAGGGCAGGATACTAGTTTTGTGTGCGCCATGGGGTTAAATTCTGTGTCATAAGATGTCGCCATCAGAGTTGTTTCCGTCGTGCACCTCTCTATGGTAACCAGGTATTGCGCGAACGGTAATACGTTCACGGAGAATAGAAAATTCTCCGTTAAGTTTTGTTGCTAAGAAACATGCCGCATTTAAGTCGTGTTTCGCCAGGACTGCCGCTGTCCTGGCGAGATATCTGAAGCGGCGGAAGTCACAAACGGACTGTTGTCTTTTCTTTTTTCCAGCTGTAAAAAAAAGCAAGTAAAAAGAAAACCTTTGACAAAGACTGCGAGAAAATGAACCGAACAGCACACTTTCAACGCCTCGAGTTTTGGACGTCGAGCAGTGTGAGGTTGGCTGCCGCAAACTCACGTAGAACATGAAGGTGGCGATGCGGTCTCCGGACTCCTTATCCGCTAGGTCTACTTGTTCCAGCTGCGTGAATCGGGGGGAGAGAACAGAAGAGTTAGTCAAAAGGCACACCAAAAGCGTGTTAGCTTCATGCAGACGCAGTCTCGCGTGCCGTAATGAAAAACATTCATCGGCCTTTCCACTCTGTGAAGAAGGACGACCAGCGAATCTGTTATGCGTTCTTCTAAAATAACGAAGTTATATATATGTGTATGACCATATATGTGCACTTAAAGCTTGAGTCTCGCCAGTGCTGCTTTGCCGCCGCCGGTGATGTCATTCCCGGTTCTGCTCACGCCGCCGTTCTTGACGGCCACGCTGCCGGTCTTCGTCGGTCGTCGCCCACGACGGGCCAGGCTCGTCGATGCTATAGCGGCTTCGCGCCGCCAGCGCACTCATTCCCGCTGTCGCTTCCGTCGTCGTTCTAGATGGACACGTTGCTCCTCTTCCATGCGCACGATATGCTCCACTCCATAGAACCGCTCAGTAGCAACTACCGATATGGTCGCTAGGCGGCACTGACGTCACTCTAAGACGAACAAACAATAGGCGATATATACGTGTACGTTTCTCACGGTCTTTACACGGAGACGGAAAGATGCATGCTACGAGTGTCCCCATTGGTGGGTTGCGTCACCAGGCTCTTGCTGCTATAGGCCAGAACACGATAGTCTCGAACGGGATGGGCTGAGCGCATACTCCGGAACCCAGCGGCCGGCCGCCATCTTCCCTGAGCTGCCAAAACGCGTTCGCGTGCATGTAACGTGCGTCTGTTACGAGGTGTTCAAGGTGTAAATATGTCTGTGCCCGCAACATCCAAGTACAGAGCATCATCGGGGCGTCACTGCGTCATATATGGATGTGCAAACAACCAGCGAAAACGAAGCAGGTTGCAGCGCACCGTTTGCGACGAACACGATGCACGTCGAGAGCTGTGCCGCTGTGGCATATTCAGCCGTGCATGTCGTTTTGTCTCTGTATGTGTGTATCTGGGCTTGTCTCTCTATGTGTTTGTGTCTGTCTACGGGCCTGGATTGCACAAAGGCCTCAGGTTGGCTTCGTACAGCGGCTCTCGCCATAGAACTCCGCACCTGACTCACAAGTAAATGCCGCGAAAGTGTTCGCACCGCTACAGAATTCTGACGCTCATGACAATCGAACTCATGCATAACAGATTGAATTCCATGCACTGGCGTTAGTGGCCACGAAATTTTGCAATACCTTTCATCAACTATTCGAAACCTTTACGTGTGAAAGCTGGTTTGTGTTGCTTATCGTAACTGCTGGCCAGATGGCAAGAGCGGCGATATTTGTTAAAAAAGTATGCAAACATTGCACAGTAGATCCCACACGGTTGAACTAATGTTAATTCATTCTTCCGCCATCCCGAGGCAAAAAACTGACACATCTGCGCACGTGCGCTACGCTTACGCGAACCTACGGCATGCCACCTGTTTTCAAAGTGCGGGCCGCGAGATTTTTCCAGGCACAACAACGCGGAGGTAAAGTATATCGCGTACTGCAAGGCTTTTACTAGTTCATGACGTGCACTGTCAGACGTGCAAATCAAAGTGGAATAGCCGCAGAACCAATATTTCCGCCTGCAAAGGTAACGCGGACTTACCCGAACAATCCGCTCCGTCTGCTGAAGTTGCGCTTGACATAGCCATTCCGATTTGCAGCACAATCTTGCCGAGAAGCTGAAGTTCACTAACTAAATTCGTTAGCTAAAATTTACAATCCGGTCCTTCGTAAGAACTTCAAAGAAATGTCAAAGCGCAAGCAGCGCAAGCACTGCGTCTACCTGCAGTCGCCTCGCTTGGCAGCTCGGAGCCGTTGGAGCAGCAGGTGGCGTCACCACGCTTTGAAAATGGCGCCACTCAATTTTTTTTCTGTGTTCTGGTGTATAGCGACGAGCCCCCAAGTGGCAGTGAACTAGTGCCGCGGCGATAACTATGGGTCATAAAAGACTCAGTTTCAGTTTCAGCTTCAGTTTATTATTGTTTAAATACTATGAATTGGTAAGATACAATATACAGACGAGGGTCCCAAAGTCAAAGATTGCAATGGGACCCTCGCTTAATAATAACAATGTAGAGATGTATAAAAGAAGAGCAAGCTAAATAAAAGAAACGAACACAATCGCGAAAATACAAGATAGAAAAATACAATAAATGAAAACAAATTGTATGTGTACAAGCCTATGGGGCATTAAAAGAAACTGTCAATACATAGAAATGGAAAATGTAGTGTAATGAATGACGTAAACTTAGTTACACATATAAAACTGCTAAGGGCACGACTAAATGTATAAAAGGGTGAAGATTTAATGCTGACGGGTAAACCATTCTGCAGTTTTATAGGAGCGAATGATGATGTCATTTTTTTCATAGTTAGAATGAACCATAGGTAGTAGAACTTGCAATGTTGCGAGTTGTCTTGCGAGTTTTCTTGCGAGAACTTGCGAGTTGTCACTTGTGACGAGCGCAATAAAATGAACAAGTGGCCATCCATGATAGGTGTTGACACGAATGCTAACTAACCCACATGTCCAGACTCTCTTTTACACAAGTTCTGGAAACGAAAAAATTTTCTTTGTCGACGTGATGGTGTACACGCACGGACGCAGAAAATTTGCCGGGTAGCCCTATACAGCTTCGCTATGAAACGAAGAGCCCGCTCAGTTGACGCATTGGTGTTAGGGGTCAACGACGAATAAAAAGAATCTGCATAAAAAACATCAACAATGACGGAGTCGTCGCTTTCATAAGGTGAACTCGTGTCTCTAGTTGGTTTCCTCGACTTCCCAGTATTAAAACGAAGCTTCCTTTGCCTCTCCCTTCTACTTTACCACTGCTGTCGCTGCTGCTGTCTGGCACACCGCGTCGGGGCGTGATTCAAACCGTGTGTATACGTGACAGGAGCGCGGCAGACAGGGAAGGCTACGCGACAAACTCGTTAGGACCTTTGCACTGCGTTGAATGTGCACAATGCCCTCGGGAGGCCGGTGGGCGTCGCCACATTAGCCTCTTGATGGCTGTAATTATAAGTGACTGTCCGGAAAAGCATTGCAGAAATTACATGCCTTACCTTTCTATTCGCGTGCAAGTCCAGAAGGAAGCTAGACATAATGTAGAGAGGAAGGGGAGAAGAGGCACAGAATGATTGGGTTTAACCACCTTGCCACTCTTCACTCACAGTTTCCATAGAGGCGTCCGGGGAAAGGGATAAGATATTGGGGAAGGGTGACGTAAGAAGGCAAAAGAACGCTACCCCTATTAGCCCCGAAAACAAAGTACAGGGGCGCGGCGAGAGCCACTCGCGTGACGTCAGGGCACGGACTCGCGCCTGTCGTGCGCTGCAGTTCGGTTGGTTTCCGGGCACCTTCTGCAGTGTTTTCGTTTGTTCGCTCTCGTTCCCTTTGCTTGTATACTTATGGCGGTCGTCTGAAATATATTTTTACTACGTCTTCGTTTACGAAAATTTTTTCAAAGAACCTATTTCTTATACGATAATAACGTTCTCAAAGGCAACGCAACACTGCCAGCCGAAGGAGCGCCGACTAGCCCATTGCGGGCTTTTCATGTGCGGTTCCACAACCGCAAAACATATAGCATATAACAATGCAGTTAAGATACCATATCTTCAGAAGAACTTCAGTTTGGCCTAGTTGGTGTTTACTGTACAGAAAGAATGGCCATCTGTACGAGATATATTCTTCAGAGATATATGCTTCAGAAGAACTTTCCCGAAGAACTGTCCCCGTCTTTATTTGCGGTCAATACCATACCTGCCGCAATGCAACTGGGCTGCCACAAACGTTGGCTATATGTCACTTCTACAACTGTTATCTTGATATTAATCCGCTAAAACAGGTTCGCTCACGATGAGTAGTTCATGGTTCACGATGAGTAGTTCATGGTATAATATCGAATTTTTGCATTTCTTCACAGACCCGCTTGGCAGTAACACGAGGACTTAACTAACAATGCAGTTTAGATTCTGCCAGCACTGCTCGCATCGAGTAATATTATGCGATAACAAATTAGCTATCCGAAATTTTAACAAAGGGAGAATCTCGGAAGAAGCCCTCCACATTCTATTCAAAAACCCTCCCAGGAGGGACATAACTTTTATTTGGGTACCAGCCCATGAAGAAGTCCCAGGCAACGAAGCCGCTCATGAGCTCGCCCGAGCACTCTACCACCGGGCAACTCTAGAGCAGCCAGTTCCAGGGATAAAAGATGGCATGATCACGTACAGGGAAATTGTCGATCACTACAAAGCCGAAAGAAGAATCTTTCCGCCTCCGCATCGGTCTCTCTCTCTGGAGGACGCTCGCATTTGGCGACGCCTCCAGGGAAACAATTATACATCACCACATTGGATCTACAACACAGACGAGGGACTATAACGACACCCTCTGCAAAATTTGTAAGCAAAAAGGTACGCTAGATCATATAATATGGGAGTGTGCTGGCTCCCCAGGGGCCAAGGAAAACATTGTCAGTAGAGAAGCCTGGGAGGCCTTGCTCCAGAGTGAGGCTGAAGACGACCAGCGTCGAGCAATCCGCCTGGCCGTTGAGGCCGTGAAGACTCACCGTCCTCAACGCGCGGGGACTGCTTCGTTCTCCTCCCCTACCTACGTGTAGGTTAAGAGGCGGGCACCCCAGCTCGGTGGAACAATAAAGTTTTCAATCAATCAATCAATAACTGCTTCTCAATATTAGGCGGTTCCCCATCTGTTTAAATGGAGTAATTTGAAGTAAAGCTAACTGAGGTTACCGCTGTTTTCAGAATACGAAAATGATTGTACTATCAGCGTCAAATGAAACTTGACCGCGGAGCGCGTGGCCCAAACATAAGTGATATAGTGCGCGCCGTCCAGTCATCACCATTGACAGGTGCGCACATCCATTCCTGCTCCATTCAATACATCATTCCATCATTCTTGCTAGCGAACCTATAGACAAAAGTATATCAAAAAGAATATTGCTCCTTCCTAAAATATTACTAACACTGATGATGGGGCAGGAAACTATAAATGAACAAAAACAAAATGAAGTTTATGCGTACCTCACTTTAATTTATCAAAGTGCCTGTCTGAACAAAGTATCCGTCTTTTTTCATTTTCGGGATTCGGGACTGCGAATCACTGACCTGACGTCATAATAGGACACCCTCATTCGCTTGAAACCTCAGCTGGGACAGGCGGTTTGTCGGCTCTTCCTCTAGGTGGCGACCATATGCATTTCGCGGATATGCATTTGTAGCAAGCATATGCATAGTCGTGAATATGCATTTTACTATGGTGGCACAACGGTAGTTATGGTCGTAAGCTAAAACTTAAAACTTACGAAGCCAGCTACCTTAACAGTGGAGTCCTCTTTGGAGTTTTCGAATTTTCCACCTGCCCTGTCCTATTCTAGAAACGAAATTTATTATGCTGATGGCACCTCCGTTTGTGACATTATCTCATTCGAATAACTAACCGCTAATTGATATTCTAACTTCTCCTGACGCACGCACACACTGTTGTGGCAACATTCGATGAATACTTATGACGGCCTGGCTGAAATGACCAAGCTGGTCGGAAAATGAAGCCTTGCGCGTCCATCAGCCATCGACAGGGAACGGCACGGCCACTGTCGAAGGAACTCTTGTTCCCCAAGGAAGAAGAACTACTCTGACAGAAATAACAGTAGCTCAGAGCAGCGCCTCTCCAGAAGGGGAAAGAAAGTGCAGCGACGATGTCTGGTGGCAACTCCCTCGCACCGATTGCTCCACGGGTGAGAGATCCCCGCAGCAAATAAAGGTCGCACGAAGCGACCAAGGGAGCAACGACCAGATGTGATAAAGTGATTAACTCTAAGGCCATAGAAGCCAGCATGCGTGGCCCTCCAAAATACGCTAGCAACGACGCATTACCGCAGTGCATTCTTATTCGCTTCTTGAAGCGGCAGTTGGGAGTTTGAGACACAGTGAAGACGGGACCATGTTGCACCGCTCTAGTTTGTCCAACTTTGGGAGTACCTTCCACCCTAGACGCCACATGAAGTCGCGTAGGTAGCCAGGTAGAAAGGATGCCGTTGTCGGACCCCACGACACATTATTGGGACGTGCGAGGCTGGCCATGGGTAATCAGAAGAAGCAGTAAGGCTGCCCTTGTAAACACTACATGGTTTTCGCATACATCTATATCCGGACGTACTTGTACGTGGTGACAAAATTCCATTGCCGTATACACTAAAATGCAGATGCGTTTAACACTTGTGGCCCGCAATTCAAACCTGCGCCAGGTAACAGGTAGCGAATCTATGTGCCAAAGAAATAGCAGGCGAGTTCACGCGTGGGACACTAATCACGCTGTAACAAGCTGAGAGGAAATGACTTAGCAAGCAGCCGGTAGCGAGCCGTCACGGAAGGGAACGCTAGCCCACCGCGATAGCATGGTTGTCCAAGCGCCGCACGAGAGCCCAATTTTCTGCTGCTCGACTAGAAGAAAGAACTCAGGTGTGACTGCATCGCCGTTGTCACCGGTAATGGTGGCTGTGCAACGTGACACACACATATCACACACGGCCGCAAAGTACAGTCTACGCTAAGTATTTTCTTTCTAATAGGGGTAACTGATACCCTTGAGCATCCATATGATGTCGTGTTACATCCTGAAGAATTGAAAACCACGCAATCAGATATGCCATCACAGGTGCAATGAATGTCTAAAATATGAATAGAATCTCTCTTTTCAAAACAGAAAAATGGACTTAGGTGTGTCTTTGGGGAACCAATGAACAAATAACGACATTTTGAGAAACTAGTTACCGCATCTGAGATATTTTCGCACTCAGTGTAAATTCTAAGGCTAGTGGGTAAGCTGTCTTTGTTCTCGAGACACAGTGTGATTTCACCGGCTAAGGCTGTCACGTTCATAGCACCACTATTAGGCAGGGGGAGGCCGCGCATGTAAGGGGCTCTCAGTACTGAGCACTGAAATGGCTCAAAGATGAGCACAAAGAGTACTGCGGACAGACAGCATCCTCTACGATAACCACGGATAACTGGAAATGGCGGAATTTTCAGGTCACTCAAGGAACAATGTACTTGGAATATTTAAACGGACATTCCTAAGAAGCTCAACGAAATTTTGCGAAAAGGTGGACGCTACTGGTATGCTAGATATGGGACTGTGTTCAAGGCGATCGAATGTCCTTTCTTGATATGGAGACATGAAGAGAGAACGTGGTGCTCTTGTCAGCATGTATATGATTCTGTCAAGCGTGACGGACGAGAAACTATGTATCTCTCCGCCAGGGACCAAGCATGCCTTACGGTGTCCTATAAAGAAGTCATCAGGCTTCCCAAGCGTGGAGTGACAACACCTGTGAATGTTTTGTGGTCAACGTTGAGAAACGTGAGTGCTCGCTGTTGGTCTGTATGAAAGAACTGATGATGGATCGTGCTCAGGTATACGCACAATGCCACTGGCACGAAAGCTAATCTGGAAATGAACGTTTTCTATGCACACGGTAAATAACAGACGTGAAAGTGGCTCCGATATCTTCCCAGAAAGTTAAATTAAACACAGCGCACAAACCGTCCTACCCTAAAGCTGAGCTACGCTTCACTGAAGATCACGCCACCTTCTCTTCATCAGCTGAAGGCCTTGCACAAGTACCTCAGGTGCAAATTTCGTATCAGTTCCTCTAGGTTGTTGCAGGAGTGTGCTAGGCACCGCGTCGAATATTCCACAAGAAGTTCCTTTTACGTGACTCATAGGTTAATCATTGTGGAAATACAAGAAGCCTATAAATCGCTAGTCGTGTCCTGTATGCTTCTAGGTAGTGATCTTTGATAGTCACTGTATAACCACGCAGTACCTAGACCCGAACATTTTGCGGATTTCTGAAGCCAGTCAAGTCAAGGAAGCGTCTATTATCCAATGGAATGCCCGTGAACTGAAATCTCGTATTGCTGATTTTTGCCATTGCATTTTCACCAACCGATTCCCCATTATTGTCATATATGAACCGAACCTAGAGAAACTTGTCCACTTGTATCATCGACTTGTAATGAAATTAGCAAGGTGGTCATCTACATACGGTGTGAACTGGCTTATTGTTCATCCAGTGCTGCCACATGACAGCAATCAGTATGTCTGTTTGACCGTGAAAAAGCACAAACTTTCATTTACTCTAGTGGGCGCTTACCTTTCTCCACCAGGTCGTTTCGACAGACAGAGACTGAGTGGCGTTATAGATGCGATTCCTTGTCCATGAATTGTTGTTGGGGACTTTAACGCACATCATTCACTTTGGGGAAGCGTCAAGGTAAATTCCAAAGGCAGAAACCTCGTTTCTTTGCCTGTGACCATGAACATTGGTGTATAAACGATGGCAGTCCCACGTTTCTGCGCGGCCAGACATACATTATTTGTTTAGACTTGGCTTTTGTCTCGGGGTGCCTAACTCGCCGCGTCCTTTGGTTCGCAGGTATCAAAACCCACGGAAGCGACAACATCCCAACCTACCTGAATATTAAAGGCCTAACCAAATCCGTCCCATCCAGTTTTCAGCAAACAATAGAATGGCCTGCGTTTAAATCACTTATGGAAGATGCGGGCCACGAAGGCTTTTCGTACACACTAGAAATTCTGTTCGCCAAGGCTATGCAGGATGGTATGCGTTCATTTCGGCTATTGGAGAAATACACAGATTTTGATGCGGAAATATAGAGCCTCTGTGCAATCCGCCGTCGTTCGGAGCGACGGCACAGACGGACTAAATTGGTTTACGACCTTGGAGAGGCCAGGCGTATTCAGATGAAAACTCAACGTCGTCTTGCTGTGCTGCAAAATCAACTCTGGAAATCCTTTCGTGAGTCTCTCGATCCGCGTAAACCTTTGTCAGTTGTCTGGAGAATAGTCCCTAGACTTCGAACAGCTCCTCAACAGCGCCGGCCATTTAAATATCTAGCGCTTCATCAAAGACGCCGAGAAGCCGACGTAGCCGAAGATTACTGCGCAAGGATCGCGGGTCCGGCGTTCACCCATTCACGTTGCGCACTGTTCCTATTATTGTCCCCCCTTGCTCTCGAGATCCTCTTATGGACGCTCCTTTCTCCATCGAAGACCTAGGGGCCACACTTGCTGGGTGCAGACGACCTTCGTCACCAGGACCCGATGACATCACATACTCTGCGCTTGCAAACCTTCGTCAAGAGGCCGGAGATGCACTTCTTGGCCTACACAATACATCATGGCGTGACGGCCTGGTCCGTACCACGTGGAAATCCAGTGCCTTGTTCCACTCCTCAAGCCTGGCAAGTCTCCATTGGAATTGTCATCTTACCGTCCAATAGCACTGGCCAGCTGTGTCGGCAAGGTAATGGACAGAATGATCCTTACACGATTAGAATGGTACTTGGGATATTACGTCATACCAGAGGTAATGGCTGGCTTCCGACGCGGACGCTCGTAAATAGATAGCGTTATTGAACTTGTAACATATGTACAGCACCAGAAACATCTGAAGCGAATCACTGTGGCCGTATTCCTTGATGTTAAAGGTGCGTACGACAATGACCATCATCGTGCAATTCTGGACGCCTTAGAAGCTGTAGGGATTGGTGGACACGCCTTTCGCTGGATACGCAGCCATTTGAATGGAAGATCTTTCTTTATTTTGACTGAAGACGCACCAACGCCGTTTAGCTATACCAGTCATGGTGTGCCGCAAGGCGGATTACTCAGCCCGACCCTCTTCAACCTGGTGCTCATTGCTCTCGCCGATTCGTTACCGCAAAACGTTGAGCCCTTCGTACATGGAGACGACATTTGCATATGGGCTTCAGGAGTGACACGCCTACAAGTCCGCGCACGACTTCAGAAGGCTTATACAGCCGTGTCAACGTACCTAAGAAGGCAGGGCCTGGAGCTTTCCCATGAGAAATGTGCACTCGTTGCCTTTACTCGCAAAGCGATGGCCCCGTGTGCTTTGCGGATTAATGACCAGACTGTACGATACAGACGAACGCACCACTTCCTCGGTGTCATCATTGATAGGGACTTGTCTTGGAGCCCTCACGTCTCGTACATGACAAAGCGTTTGGCCGCCATCGTGGACCTTCTTACGTTTCTCGGCGGGAAGTCCTGGGGCGCAACAGTACCATCAATGTTGCAACTATATAAAGCAGTGTCTTTGGGCTTCCTGTGGTACAGCTTACCTGTACTAGGAAATACTCGCGCTACAAATATCCGTAAACTTCAGAGTGTGCAAGCACAAGCACTCAGAACTTGTCTCGGTCTCCCCAAAACTGCGTCATCGATTGCGACAGTGGCCACTGCCGGGGACACTCCGTTGACAGTCTATACAGATATAGATGTCCTCAGAGCCCATATCCGACGCCTGACTCGGATTCCCTCACACCGTCTTGCTTGATTGCCAGCCAAAAGGCCACATTCTACCTTTGCCAAAAGTGTTGTAAGACATCAGTCCTACATACCATCATATTTTACGCCTGCTCCGCGATTATCATATCTTTTGTGGTGTCTGCACCAGCCGCAAGTGCAACTGACAATTCCAGGAATCAGGAAGAAAGCTGGAGCGCCGTTGCCAGCTTTGAAACAAGCAACTTCGGTACACATTCACAACGTACACAAATTCAGGCAACATGTCTACACAGATGGTTCAGTAAAACTCAACTGCTCAGCTACTGCAGTCATCATCCCGGCAAAATCTGAAGAAATCAAATTAAGAACTTCACGTGTGACCACATCGACGGGTGCAGAACTCACGGCGCTCCGTGCCGCATTTGATTTCATTAATCAGGAACCACCGCAACAAGGGCAGTCTTTAGTGACTCCAAGGCAGCCCTTCAGTGCATACAAAGCCCAATGCGCCACGGACCCAATGAACAACTGGCCTCAGAAATTTGACACATGTATCATCGTAGCCATGACAGGGACACAACATAATCTTTCAATGGCTTCCAGGACATTGCAGCATCAGCTGGAACGACTAAGCCGACGAAGCCGCCCGATCTGCTCGTGAAAGTGGTCAACGTGTCTTGATTCCGCTTTCGCGAACAGACGCTGCGGCTGGGCTGCGACTGATGTCCTGTGAATGTACTTTCCCGCTGTGGTACTAGAACGCTTTCACCATGTGTCGTTAGCGTTCCTCGTTTCCGGACATATGGATACACCAAACGCCTGGGTTACCACGACGTGAACAGATCATGCTGCACCATTTGGGGCTAGGCGTTGCATTTACGAACTCGTATGCTTTCCTTAATGGAATGGCCAACAGCCCCACGTGCGCCACATGCAACGTCGATGAGGCAATCGCACATATTATCTGTATCTGCCCGCGATATAGGGCCGAGAGAAAAGTGCTGTACAGAGTACTGGACCAGTTGGACAATCGTTAACTATCACAGTTCAAAGCTTTAGGTCAGTACTCTTTCGGAACATCCGCGCTAAAGGCCTTACTGGCGTTATTAGGGTTCCTGCGGTCTGCGGGGCTTCACTATACACTGTAAAAACGCCGCCCCCTACCGCTCTGTAGTGTACGCGGTTTGGTCGTGCTCGTCTGTGTTTCTTTCTATCTCCCCCTTCCGCTCTCTTTCTCTTTTTATCCCCCTTCACCCTTCCCCCGCGCAGGGTAGCCAACCGGAACTGCCTTTGGTTAACCTCCCTACCTTTCTATGCATCCTTTTCTCTCTCTCTCTCTGAAACCAGCACTTCGGCCGCAGTCAGGATTTATAAGTTTCGCGCCTTTTCTGGCGTGGGGCGTGGATATTGCGTGCCGAAATATCTTCAAGTGTTCTTTAATTTTAAGATGTCCTTCAAATTGTGAAACTCGCACAGATTTCGCAGTTACGATATAAAAGCAAGGCATATTAGTGTAATTGGTTGATGATGTATGAATGAATGTTTATTTTAGAAAAAATACAACCAAGGTATGTATAAGACACTAACAAAAAGGCAAGCATGCCCGCGTTCCCTATAAGAGTGAACAGCCTTGTCCACGATATCTTCTCGATAAACTACGAATGCAACAAAATAAAATAATAAATGTCTTGAAAGGGTACAGAAAAAAGCCGTGCGATTCATATATTCAAAATTCTCTCGCTATGATTCCCCCTCACAAGTAATGCGTGATAATGGCATCGAAGTCCTTGAGCAGCGAAGGCAACACTTAAGAATTCCATTTCTTTCCATGTTTTTTAATGGAGACTTATCAAATAATCCTGCATCGTATCTGTCCAGTACAACGTCTAGGCTTACTCGGCACCATCATCCGAATTCACTAACACCTTATTTTGCACGGACGGATGTATTCATGTATTCTTTTTTTCCTCGAACTATAACAGACTGGACTAACTCGTTGTTGCCTGTTTCAATTGATTGATTCATTGTACTACTGTTGTGTCTTACCGTTCTACCTAATTGAATAATGCATTGTATTATTGTTGTGTTTAACCACCCTGCTTGGACCTGATCTAGGTCTGCAGTATGAAATAAAGAAAAAAGAAAGAAAGAAATCCAACGCCATACCCATGATATTTCCTTAGTATCCTATGTACCTTGTGCCTAAAGTATGTATAGCAATGTAGCAAATTTTTATTCTGCAATACAGTTCTGTTTTCTTGTCAATGCTGAGGCACCTAACGTTCCCTATATGTTCATCAATTAGAACACTCACATGTGGCGCCTGTGTGGTGATCCTCAACTTACCTCCTCCTCTGTGAGTCCCTGCAGCAGGTAGTCGTGGTGCGTTTCGTAGTGACCCCCAGGTCCGTAGGCGTTGTACTGCTCTTCGCGAGCAGCACGCAGGAACAACAAAAGAAAGGTGAGATTGAGAACGCTAAGCGAGCTCAGACAGAGTGCGTAGCTTGCGAAGTTCGAAGGGATATAAAGGGTCTCCCAGCTATCATGCTCGAAGATTTAAAAATAAGCTAATGTCGCTTGGCCGAACGAAGGTAGTGTTATTACCTTCTGAGATTATTTTTGCATTATGTCTGAGCATATAGTTAGCCTTAATTATTTTATCAACTGCTCAAATATTTTAATTAGATGAAAAGTTTCATTGAAATATTGCAGAGCAACACGAAAAACTCCCGGTAGAGCTTTTTGTTGCTCATTAAGGCTATATAAACGTGTTTTTCTGAGTGTGAAAGAAACCCGGGGAATACGCGCAAAGTGTCTCGAGGGGTGAATTGCGAGGCAATAACTCGTTATTCGCGGGCTTCTATTTGGGACACCCTGTATACAGCCGGTACAACACACAGCAAAGGCGTCCGATATATCGGAGTGTATATAGAAGTATTAAGCTGGGATATAAAGATAAGATAGCCGAGAAAAGTGCCATATATGTTAAACCTTTAAAGTCTTGGGTTGGCATAATCTGCGGTAAACCAGACCTTTGGACTTCCGAAGGGTAAGAGAACTTTCTTACACAGTCTGGCTACCTTTGATGTACGAGTTTGCTGGAATTCGGACATACATGAGACAGTGTTTTTCTTTTTGAGTTTTTTTTTCAGTGAGTAATCACCTGTATTATCTCGGAGTCTCCGCGCTCGTAGTCTGTGGATAGTCCGGTGAGCATGGCCACCCGTTGGTTGACCCTTTCCAGCAGCGGGTCGGTGTCTGGATTTATCCACGCCACATGACTGATGCGGCCGGGGTCCACCTTTCTTTCGGTCCACTCGAGGACTGTGGCACGGGCCAGCTGCGCAGGGAGAAAGGCGATTTCAAAGCGCTGTGAAAAACTGCAGTCATCATGCCGTGGCGAAGGCTCGGGTATCGAATGTGAGTGCAACAAAAACGCGTGTCCCGGAATTCGCCTTTAAACGTAATAATACATGATTATATTAAACAATCTACCTTCCGTATAGATCACGCAAATAGACAACTCAGACAGGCTCGTTTTTTAAACCAGTAATCAGTTATTTTTCTTTTCACACTTCACTTTGTATACAGTCTCCACACAGGAGGCCGGCTATGGACTTGTACGGCTATGGCCGTGAATGCTGGTGGGGTTGCCCAGGCAACGCCGCCTGAGTGGGTCCCCCACTGTGGCCATATAACCAGGGGCCCTGTAGCGGACATGCTCAAATTCAGCCATATTGTCGAATTTTGGATTTGCTCAGTTCTGACAGGCCCAGAGACATGCCACAGCTTCTCCTATTGGCTCAAAATATGACAGTGTCCACAATGGTAACGATTCACTGTGAGAACCGTGTACAAACAGACCCTAGCTAGTGCTTAGAAAGAGTGCAACAATCGTACAGCGGAGCGGTCATTGATGTAAATGTTTCTTCTATTGGCATATGATACATCTTAGAAGTTTCCCCTCTTTCTTCAACATTGGTTTCCTGTATTCAAGAGATTAAGATGACATTTAGTGCTTGCTATGTTTGCTACGAAATATATTCTGGCGAAGTCTCATGATACCGTAAGGTTCGTAGTTAGCAGCTTGAGAAAGGCTGCTGAGGATCCTTGTGCAACTGTGGTCGATGAAATGAACGAGTTCCCAATCTTCATTGGAGCGCTTTATTAATCGGGTCTGTGAGTAAATTCTTACCGATCACTTTTCGTGCACACGGAGTGTAGTTTCGGGTGACTGAGATCTACAAACGGGAACAATATTCGTTCGCGCTCCGGTCTTCTTGGTCATTTGCACTGAGCCGCGCGAGCTGACGGGGATTGTGAGGGTGGAAGGCGGTTGTTCTATTTGGTTTTGCGAAATATGAAGAATAGGTGCGCTCTGCTTTCTCGATCCTTGCCTTTCAGCGTATTCCTATATGTCACCTTATACTTGCTTGTTGTGATGCTAACGCAGCGCTACCGTAGCTGATGCTGACATCTTACGAAGGCATCTTTACTATAATGACAGGCGTAGATTGTTTATCCTTTTTCTTGTGTCCACTGTTCCACATACTACCAACATTTAGCTTTACCGCTCGGCGCATGGCGCACACGTACTTATCGAAACATTCTCGATTGTTGCCGCCGGTTCCATCTGTTGTATCTGTTGTCGTCGAATATTATGTAATTGGATTACAGGGTCGACGCGAATAATGTTGTGCATTAGAGTCTACGCCGAGTCATGTAAAAAGTAGCCGACGCGCCTGGATCAGATTTCGACGATCCACGCATTCGCTCGTCTCTGTCGCTCTGCCCGAGCGCCACTTGTGTTTGCGGCCGTGAGTTCGTCCCTGTAAATAGTTACTTCGTGGCTCTACTCTGGGCCGCGGTCTCGTACTTCACCTTCAGGACAGCGTGACAATGCTGTTACCCTAAAGCGACAGCAAGGGCAGCAGAAGAGGAGGACGAAGGGCGCTTGTCATTGTAGCCGCTTGGTGACGCCGCCGGCAACCCTTCTCCCCTTATCATCCATTCATCTTCAACTAAATGCGCCCCGTCGTAGCAGTTTTGGTGGAGGCACTGGATAGAAGACCGGCGCCCACAAAAGAACGACAACTAACCGACCGCAGAGGCGCAATCCATCGAGATTCGCCGAAGTCGAAGAATTACCGGTCTGCCATCAGAGATGGCTCCCGGCGGCAACAGCCCTCAGCCTTCTTCCAGCGTCTGATGGCAGCCCAACATCGAGCCATGAACCTTCGCCGGAAAGGCTGGGGAAGACGTGTATGGATCGCTCAGCTTCTACAAATGAGCAAGTCGGTTCAGTGGATGGAATGCCACCTAACAGCTTAACAACACTGCCGTCTTCCTCAAGGGAACCTTGTTTTTGTGGCTTCAACACCACGAGGAAACCTTGACAATGTGGGAGAAGTCCACAGACGAAATCAAGAAGTGCTTCGGAGAGCCGGCAGCTATAAAAAAATGGCTGTGGCTTAGCTAAGGTTAAGCCCAGGATGCGAAGCATACTAGCCTTTATTTTAGTTGTTGAACCACTGTTTAGCCTGGTGAACTGCTGTTGCTTGGCTATATTTGGTTCGGCTAGACGAAGAAACAGCTCATGCGTTACTCTGCTTCGCCTTCAAGAGTGGAACGCGACAGCGTTCCCGTCGACCCGCCAAGGGGTGTAAGACTATGGGCTACGGCGCAGCGACTACACGCCCCGCATTGGACGCGGTGAGCGTCGAGCAACGCAGCGTTCGGCGCGGCAACGAAATGTGCGCCTGAGCAAGCGACGCACGCCTGAGCCTTAGAAACAGCTCGTTTCTAAGGCTACACCGCATTCACTAGAGGCGCTTTTGTACCGCTTTGAAGCACCGTACTCGTGGCTCAGTGGTAGCGTCTCCGTCTCACACTCCGGAGACCCTGGTTCGATTCCCACCCAGCCCATCTTGCAAGAGTTGAGCCAAAGCCACCTAGAAACAGTCTCTGTAGCACGCCCCAACCTTCGCTTCTCATTCCAACGAGCAGCTCTGTCTCCAGAAGGCATCTCACCTCGTGAGTCTAGCAGAGGCAAGCGCAGCTGCTTATATACCTCCGCGACGCCGCGAGCGACGGCTCAAGTTGGAGCCCCGTTTCTCCTCTGTCGTGACGTCACGGTGTCACGTGGTATTGAAGGCGACACCGCCGCGCCTGAGGAGCTGGGTTGAGCTCTCGTAATATGCTTCGCATAAAAATCCTGCAGAGAAAACTATAATGCAGCGAGCTCAAGTTCCAGGCGAAGCCTGCATGCACGACGCATGTACAACGAGGAAGTGCTCAAGTTGGCCAAGGCCCAGTGTCCTCAGATGGCAAAAGAGAACAAAGTTGGTCATTTTCTAAAATAGATCGCCGAGGTCGTGTACCAGTTCCTTATCGGAAAAGAGTCTGCACTTCGTAAGTGACGTCATTCAGCACTGCCGCACACTTAAGCGCTGAAAGCTCGGCATTTCACACCGAAGTTGGGTCCACGTAACTAACACCACCAGTGTTGACGAGTTCCCAGCTCCATCGGACTTCGCGTCAGTGATCCGGCAAGTGGTGTGCGAAGAGCTTGAATGGCGTGAGGCGGTTGGAGAGCCATTTTCTTCCGGCGACTTTTGTGAGACATCCACCACCACCTCCTTTATAGGTGCCTATAACCTTTCGCTGCGTCCAAGGAGGCCAAACGTTACTATGAACGCGCATCCCAGTTAACAGTTCCATGGGAATTACTCACGAAGAGCACCTGCAGTTTCTGAAGAGTGGAACTGCCATGCCAGTAATCCTTCCGCTGAACATATCCGTACGCCCTGTAAGTGCCCCGTCTGCTTACAATGTGGCATTCGCGGCCACGGCATCCGATTTCATCCTCATTTCCGTCGCCCATCACTACCGTCCTATGAGTGACCACGTGCTATTTGGTGGCGTAGCAATGGGCGCGGTGATGGGACACGCTGAACCTCTGACTCTGATAGTGGACGAGCTACCAAGCGAATTACCATAACGAATCACCAGCTTTTGTACGCAGCTTGACGACGACGCCTTCAGGCCAGCGCAGGTCTCTATCACCCCGACGACGTCTCACGAAACCGCCGCTGTCAGTCACCACATCAGTCATCTGCAGCTACCCACCCCTACGCCTCCGCCAGTCACATGTCAAAACGATAGTCGTGTTTTAGAGGACAATGTTGCTGCTTTGGCCTTCTTCGACACAAAAGGGAATGTCGCCGTTGTGAGCTTGAATTCCAAAACGCGACCTGGCCGTAAAGTGATGTTTCCCTGGGATAACGTTAATACATTTCCTGCTGTGAGTGGAGAGTTAGTTGCTCCGTCCTATTGGTGTGTCCACCGCGAACGTTTATTTTTCCGGTGAGGTGTATCAAGGCGAATTCTCAGTGCTTGCTAAATCCGCTCCCAGCGTATTTCTTGGCCTAGATTTCCTACACCAGTGCCGTGCCACTAGTTACTGCCGCAACGACGAGCTTTTCATCCTCTCTCCTCTTGCCGAACAATCTGCTACCTTTTCACGCACTGCCACGGTCATTGAAGATGCCGTCTTACCGGCACGTCCCTTATTCAGTGTTTGAGCTGCTGCTTGCGGTGTTGTTGTGGCGGTGCGCTCGTCGCCGCAGAGTTCGTCTTGAGCGGCACGACGCTTTTCGCATGCTTTCGCCATATATACCTCCTCCTCCACTTTCCTCCTCGGACACCCTTGACTTTCGCCGTCTTTCACCGCTGTACTCTTTCTCTCGATTACGCTAGGGGACACCACCGATGCCGAGGGACGCCGACGGTCAACGCAGCAACGGACGCCTACGAGCTGCGCTCTAAAACGTAGAAAGTGGTCATGCATCCACAATGGCTCTGAAGTACGGTGCAACTCTAGCGTCGACTTCAGCGGCCATAAAATTTGAAAACCACGTAACCTTATCTCTGTATTCCCACTTATTTCCAGTCACTGCTAGTTTCTCGAAGGAGTTAACAGCGTTTAAAGAAGAGCCTGGCACCAGGCGTCCCAGTTCACCGGCGATTTTTAGAGGCTTGCTCATTACTTCGTGCCACAATGGAAGCTGTGCGTGCACGTTTCTGTTTTCGTAGCGCGTGCCAGTGTGTGGGTATGCGTAGGCGATCGTTCCTCAAAGATAGCGGTGATCCCATTTTACCGGACCGTTATTTTGGATACGTACTGAAAAAAACTGGCCCCCGGTCAGCGACGTCCTATCTACGTTGTTGACGACGCGTGATGCTCTCGCGGTGGACGGCGGCTTCGGAATTGCCCGACGCCGAGGACGTGGTCGCTCACTGTTCGCTTGCATCGTGAGCTTGCGATGGGCTTCTCATTGGACGCCGGTGACGGCGATGTTGGGAGAGTCTTCGCAAACACAATGGTCGGCTTCTCTTAACCTTAGGGCGTCCATCGTTTCAATTTAACCGGGCACAATGGACGCCGGAACGCGACGCTATAACGCCTTCAAATGCGGGATCCTACCATTGCTCTGCGGCGACTGTGCTCGTGCGAGTCCAGCGGGATCCCGCCCACAATGGTGGGATCCCACCCCATAAACACACAGAGAATAACTAGGTGTCCGATGGAAAGAGAAAAGAGCCGAGTAGGCCTACTTGAAGAAGGCGGCTATGACCTGTCTTCTAAATCGCAATCGTGCGCAAACGGCCTGTACCTGTTGACAGATGATTGCGCTGTGATGAATGCGGTTTCCTTGCAGATGAAGTCGTCGTGTTGAGCAAGAAAGGCAAGTAGACCCGCTATTCCTTGGAAGTTGCGTTCATCTTCCAACATCACTGATCATGGTGTTACCAACTCGATGCGAGGTTATGCAACCGAGACCGATTAAAATCTTTGAAAAAGTCACAGCGACTTTTAGGTTGCTGAACGCGGGTGACGCGCAAGCACATGAATGCGAAGAGCACACGACGCTTGCACCAAGACGCCTACACTGTCCGCCTCGCAGATCGCATTCAAGCCAGGGCTCGCGCGGCCTCACCATACGCAGCAGCCGCCGGAGTAGAAGGCCCAGTTGTAAAGATTCACTTACAATATAAATTGCCTTGCATGGTGCCTTCACACTTCGCACTCGATGACCCCGGGCACTTGCTGTCAAATAGCTGGCTTGAGGAATCGCGGCAGCAGCAGCGACCGAAGTGACCTCCGTGCTATCTATCACTTCAACGCAAGCTGAGGGGTGACCACACAGCGCATGCAAAGTTACGAGCCGTCAGCCCATCTAGAGTGTGCCTCCAAAGCAGATCGCTTTCAAGATAAAGCCAGCATGACCTCGCGCAGCCGATGTACAAGGCTCCCACTCCTTCCCCTTCTCCATTGTCACGAGCGCGACGGAATACGGCGCGTTTCATCCCCTTAGGCACGCGAGATTGAGCTGCCATCGGCGGCTCACCATCGCACTCTGCCACTCGCCTTACAGCGCACGACCTGCGAGGACGATGTTATCAGAGGACTGGCCCGGTACCTATGCATCGCAAAGAAAACCTGCGCCAACTGTCAGAGGAGGTAAATTAAACCCATCGCGCCTCCGCCTATCTTCCTCTTCCGCGAAGTTTCGCCTCCTTTCTCCATCCCCGCTCCGGTCTACGCTACCTATACATTCCTCTAGGAGGGGTTACTTTGCCGCGCGCTCAGCGCGCTTCTTAGTACTTTCCGCGGCACACGAATGTCTTCACCTCCAGGTGCCTTGCTCCTTCGCTTGCTTCGCGGCTGCAATTAGACACAGCCGATTTCACGAGCGGGCCAGTTACGACTGCGCATAAAATTTGGACGACGGTTAAGCTTCGCCTTTAGCAGTGAAACGCGATAGCATGGAAATATTCATGACTGCTTCTCATGCTTCCCGGCAGCTGAAGCTTATTAAACCGTAACGTTTACCGTGAAACGCTGGCGGCGAACACTATCCACAAAGGCGAGCTTCCTCATAGAAATGCGGCCCTTGCGTTGGACGACCTTTTTTTTATTTTTTCATACTTTTAATATTTCAGTGTGGGAAGGTTTGACATAAAAGGCATATGCTGTCGGCGGTTTGTGTCATGACATTTGTTATGGGCTGTCATTCTCAGAATTCCGAGTAATAACTTTGGAAAGAATATAAGACAATGTGTGAGCAACTATAGCGACAGAACTTCAGTGGCATATAGAATACGTGCAAGTTTCGCTCACAGGACGTCCGACGCCGGACCCCGCTATCGGATTTTCTGTGACACTGGCCCCTAATGCTATCGCGGTAAGTTGCGAATGCACTAGGTTCTTATCTGTCTGTCAGAATTGGATGGATTATGAGAACAGGAAGACGGAGCTGTTTAGCATAGACCAGTAACAGAGAGCTGACGTTTTCATTTGCAGAGGAAAAGAAACCCGGAAAATTGCATCCTAAATATTGATTCACCAATATATTGCCGGAGTCATGCTTCAGTACACGTTCTGCTTACTTCTGTTAGTTTAAGAATGACAATGCACAACCCGTCCCTTTGGTTTGCGACTTCACTTGAATCATGCGCTTAAGTTGAACGCCTGGAAGCCGTCCCGAGGAATATTAATTTCAGCGAACTACAGCAACCTGTTGTGTCACTTGTGGATGGGAGTGGCGTTCATGAACGCATACTCCTACCGTATGGGGAATGGCCGAGAGCCCCATGTGCGACTCCTGTGGGGGCGAGGAGACCATCGAGCACCTATTGTGTAACTGCCCTCACTACTATGTCCAACGCCTCTCTCTGCAGGCAACTTTACGCAGACTGGACTCGAGACCGTTCACCGAGTCAAAGATACTCGGACCGTGGCCACACCCGTCACTGGCTCGAAAAGCGATTCCTGCACGAGTGCGGCACTTGAAGTGCACGGGCTTAACCGACCGTTTATAGTGTCCCTGTGTATGGTGTCCCTCCCACACGTACTCAGTACTTACTCTCTCCCTTTCTTCCTCTTTCTATTCCCCTTTCCCCCACCCCCCAGTGTAGGGTAGCAAACCGGATGCTGTTCTGGTTGACCTCCCTGCCTTTCCTACCCTTGTTTTCTCTCTCTGTCTCTCAGCGAACTACAAAGGCAAGCAACAAGTAGGACTACTTATGCCGGCTCGAATCAATGATGTATCAGCAGGGTCGCCTGCTACGCTTTCTAATGCATTCTATCAAGGGTAGCAGTAATGAAGTAATAGCCTTGGCAAGGCAACTTCGGAACGTACCCTTTGTTTAGCATTTAGGAGAACTGCGCAAACAATACATGGACTGGTGAGGCTTGGCAACATTGGCGACACAAGCATGGGAAGCTGGCGACTTTTGATAGAGTCTGACCACGATGCTAGTGTAGGCGTAGAAGCTTTCTCGTCTGCTTGTACCGATAAAACTCAGTGCATGGCACAGCAATGAAAAATTTTCAGTAATGCGGTGAACAGACGGCCGATGCCATGTCGTGGTGAGGACGCCTAGTGGCAAAAAATTTGCCACCTATGGTCTTTATTGAGAGAACGACACAGTTGTTCATAGGCGGGTGTGACGCTAACTCCGCGGAATATGAGAAACAGACTCACTGTGGGCTCTCCAATGCTGCGGATTGCTTGTATCTCCTTTGACCAGATGACGTCGTAGAATTGGACGATGTAAGGGTCTAGGCTCATGACCTCCATTTTAACCGGGCCAATTCGGAAGTACGGGTGTGGAACCCTCAGGTAACAGCGCAGGTCCTTCTCTTCCGCAGCATTCTGCGCACAAAGTCAGGGTGAGGTATACACAATACATAATAAATATAAGCTCTGTCGCATGCATTCATGCAACGCAAGCTGTTAGTGATCGATAGGCTCTGGCTGTAAGTAGGCTGTAGAATTTTGTTTATCGTGGTTGGATAGCATACAACGAGAAGCCGAAACAAGACAAAAGGCTCGCAGTAGTAATGGAGACTTGAATTACGTATTGAAGGACTCTGTTTGGATTTACTAAGAGTGACCTAACGATGAAAACCTCGGCGCACAACAAAGCGGTTGGACGAGGGCATTTGTATTCTTCAGGGCAGCAATTTATTAGAACGCTGGCTAAGCGGCTAGGGTTTCCTTTGTTCATCCATCGCTGATCATCAGTGAAAGTTAGCCGCATTAGTTGCTTGTTCTTCTTTTGAGCTAATAATCTTAGTGATGCTTACAGAGTGAAATGTAGCAAATGGAGAAAGAGGGTTAGACTGAAAAGTCTAGTTTTCGTTGTTAGCAACATAGACTTTTAGTGGTTGAGAAGGAACGTTCAGAGTTGCTCGAGAGGTGGTCTCAAGAAAGCATGCATGCGCATCGGTGTCTGTCTGCGTAAACAGTTGCGGTATAGGCTCATCTGCATGCTGTTAACTGAGGCCGGCACAAGGTCCTCGCACTCTCAGTACACCGAGGAGATCTACTGTTAACAGAGTGGGGAGCGGCTATGGCCTGTCTTCCTCCGTTAGTTACACCGTAAAAAACCACGTGGCGTTCACAAAGACGGCATCTAGAAGCACAGATTTGTATTCGCATATATTACTTTGTTTAAACTGTGCATTCAGCAGCTGTAAGAGACTGTTGTAGAAATTGGTGCTTTGAAAGAATGGCATTTGCCTCAAACATTGTACTATTGCAGTTGCCATTAAAGTGTTGCAGATAACCGGAGCATCCTTTCAGAAACATTTACTACCTTTGTACAAGTTCCACCATAAATTTGAAAAGTGTACTCCCATACATTGAGCAATTGCCATCCCTAGTTCTTTCCTCTGCGTTTCTAGTTTTCGTCATTTGCGTCCATAACGCACTCCCGCTTGCTAAAGCGTGCTTATTCCGACGAAATCCTTTCCAGCCTTTCTTATTGGCTTTCATTAATGTCGTTTTGCTTTGAGAATTGATGATATTGCTCCGGTCGGAGTGTATTCAATGGGGAAATGACACGGCGCTGATCGCACTAAAGGAAAGACGCAACAAATATGAATACTGAGGAAATGATGAAAAGAATTATGCATATCCCACGGACTTTCAGGGTCAATGTAAGCAACGCTTTCTGTGCTGTTTGCTTTGATTGACTATAACCAGCGATGATGGTCACGGCGAATGTTTAATTTTTTTTCCACATTAATTCCAACACGAGATTGTTCAGTTGATGTTAAACATTGCCTTGCGCGCATTGCTGCTGTTTTCGGCGTAGTGCACAGAACACACAGGGAGGGGTATCTGCTTGAGGCATCGCTGTGGGCTATACTTTGTAACATCTGGGAGGGTTGAGCATTGTCATTGCTTCACGTGGCACATCGCGTCGTGGCAGAAGCATTAAACTTTCATTGAATTATGGTGCTATACGTTCCAAAACCACAGTGGCTTATGAGGCACGTTGTAGTGGCGGGCTCTGGGTTAATTTCGACACCATGGTGTCCTTTAACGTGTCCCTAAATCTAAGCGCACAAGCGTTTTCTTACTTTGCCTCCGTCGAAATGGTGCTGCCGCGGTCTGGTCAAATCCGCGACCTCGAGCAACACCACGGCCGCAAAGGTACCGCGGCGGGCGCAGGAATGTTGATATGACGTGCGACCGCTTCTGTAGTGTCACCTGGACCCTACGGTGCCGTTTAGTTCATGCGGCTGTGCTTCTGCATGCCGTGCGCAAGTTGTCGGCTTGTCATATTTGCACGCTGTTTATTTTTCAGAACTAACAGTGACGTTCCGGGCCGTACTTTGAACTTAAATTTATGGAGTTTGGCCGCAGCCGCTGTCCTGCATGTCTATAGTAGTCGGGTTTCCTTGCCTTCTCACGTTACATACCCCCCCCCCCCCACCCTGTGCCTCTTCCCTCCCCCGTCCCACTCCTTGTATGGGAACTGCTATCGAAAAGTGGCAAGGCTGTTATTCACTAGTTTCGCCACTGCGTCGGTTCCACCCATTCTCAGCCCCTTCTCCCATTCTGTCTATCTTTCCTCTGGACTTGCACGTTGGTATAAAGGTAAGCGCTGCAGTTTTAGGGATGCTTGTGCTGGCAGTCATGGATAACTGTAGCCTTTATTATTGGCTGGCGCGAATCCTTTAATTATGTTTACTTCGCGAATAATTTATACAGCTCCGGCCGGAGTCAGTTCAGTGTTGTAATGACACATTGATGATCACACGGAAAGAAAAACTCATTGCATGCAATGCAATGGAAACCATGAAAAGAAAAATGCGCACGCAAAAAGAAAGTTTCTAAGCGACTCACCCGGATTTTTTCTCCGCGGCAGAGGTCGTTGTACGCCTCCAAGTATCCTTCGGCGAAGGGCATATCAACGCTGGGCACCTTCGGCAGGACTGCAACGCAAGGTTGTTAATTGTTGAAATGCATGCGCGCCGGAAACGAAGCAACACGAATGGCATAGGTTCAAAGCACAAGCAGACAGTTTATCGGGACCGCGTAACACTCATGTTCCCTTTTGCTTTTCGCGATTTACCACGGTTCTTCTTCTTCTTATTCTTTTTTTTTACTGCGCATTGTCACTCACTAAATCGCTGTTTGATATTTTGCATTGTACTCTATGATAGTCAACCTACTGGGAACCACATTGAGTTTTCATATTTTCCTATGGCATGCGCGTGACATATGTTAGTGAGGACGATTTTGTTATACAATTTCGATGGTTTTCAATAACCGTGCTAAATTTTTTGAAGGTTAGTCTGCTTGCCCATAGCTTAGTAATAATGCTGACGTCTGTTTTGTGTTCTAAACCGCATGTTCCCTTTCTAGGTTTGTGTATATGACCTATATAGTTATTTGTGTAACCCTCCTATGGGATGACTTCTATTAGGGTTTCTCCCTGCCCCTTCCACTGCGTAGCATCGTGACGGGAGAGCCTTCGAAGTTACATCGAAGAACAAATTTTTGTACGCTTCACGCGCCAGAGTCATTCCTGTGAATGGACTTATGAGCGGATCTGCAAGTCATTGACACTATGAATAGGGTGGATATCGTACGAACCTACTTTTCGAAGTTGGGCGGCACCGAACTTGTCCTTATTCTATTGCCCATTTTCTCTTTCTTTTTAAACTCTCCGAAGTTGAATATATTATCCATCGTTAATTCCATTGAGCATTCATCCGGCCTTTGCACCACCACTAATTGTAGGCGGGGACGCCCTGCCGGTTGAAAAGTACAGTATCTTAAACAAGCGATCTACGATTATGCAATGCGCATGTCAATGGAATTGTACAGAAATCTGTGAAGCTAGTCATCGACGCGCTGCGTTCTATTACCGGGACTGCTATCTTTCATTGCAACTTATCGATGAGGCATCTCAAGTGAAAGACCGTTCTTCCCTGCGCTGTGCAGTGAAATTGGTGCATCGCGTCAGAATCGCTGCACCAAACCGGCACGAGAAAGGTATGAGTCGTTGGGTCGGTGTTGCTATTTTCCAGATATGTTATTTCCGCGTTTTAAATGCGAGGCATTCTTGGTAAACTTAAACCGGTTTTTCCTGCCGGGTATCTGACACTTTTTTGTGCACCGATCCCAGAAGCAGTGCAGTATGACACAGCGTCTCAAACGGCCACCTGGAACTGCATTTGCAGCGTGCTACTGTAGAGCCCGGTAAGATTTTGAGAATTGCTAGAAAGTACAGCGGGGCGGGGCAATTCTCGAGGCGCTCCACGTTTCTGCGCAGGCGCGAGTAAGAGCTGGTGCGAGAAAGTCTGGGGGCTTTTGCTCCTTGAATATCTGACGCTGCCTAGGCACTACGAAAGAGAAGCTTTTTTTCGCGTGTTGTACGCGTTTTTCCCTAGGCGTGGCGGCATTACGGAGTGGGGGTCAAGCTTGTTTACGCACGGACGCTGGCTGCCGGTGCGGTGAAACCGGTGAAGCAGCGGGCGCTGACGCCCCATTTGGTGATCGCTGTGTTTAAAGGTACGTCGGACAGACTTTTTCGCGCATGCGAAGCTGGTGCTGAGTCCGCCATGTCGGATTATAACTTTGCTGCGCCTTACCACGCTCTACCCTCATAAAAAGATATCGCTGATTTTCCCGGGGCAGCAACAGGGGCCGTAGTAGAGGCCAGGCCTGCTCTCCCGGTGCAGTATCTTCGCTCTTGGCAGGATTTTCGTTTGCGGGTGTCCGATACTTTTCAGGAGCATTTTTGAGTGGTCCACTTTCAGTTAAATAAATGCACAGCGCCTTAGCAACCACGGTTGAACGCGGTTGTCTGGTGTCACGCCGCGAAGATTATTGGCTTTGTGTCTCGTCCATGTTAGGTTAGGTTAGGTTAGGGTAAAAGGCGTCAGGGTTAGTTAGCTGTAAGCCCTAAGGCCCGGATAAAGCTGTGTAACTGGTGCGCGGCCTGCATAGTATATATTCCGCTATCGTCACACTGGTCAATTGGCATAACGCAAGCTAACTTTATAATATTTGGGGTTTTACGTGCCAAAACCACTTTCTGATTATGAGGCACGCCGTAGTGGGGGAATCCGGAAATTTTGACCACCTGGGGTTCTTTAACGTGCACCTAAATCTAAGCACACGGGTGTTTTCGCATTTCGCCCCCATCGAAATGCGGCCGCCGTGGCCGGAAAGCTAACTTTATCGAAGTGTACTGACATCACCGCAGGCTTACTTAGTCCAGCAGAACCTTTAAAAATATTATTTGTAATAGTTTACGAACATATTTCTTTAAACATTTTAGTAGAACTTCGTCAACAATTCGCCACCGATTTGGGTTGGAACTCTGATTTAAAACAAAGAGCTTGATTCCTGACCATGTCATGCATTGACATTACAGTGTGTTAGAAAAATTATCAAGTTACCTGCCATTCTAAATATTTTTCGCGAACCAGTATACGAACTGTGGACGTACTGAAGATACATGTCCTTCAGAAAAAACATCATTTTCCTGATGTCTAGTAAAACAATCTTTACACAAAAGTAACAAGCCTTTTAACAAAGTATTAAAGTAGTTATTAAGAGAAAAATTAGCAGAAGGTACGTTAACGGTGTATTTAAAATATTATTTATACGAAAGTAAATAGGACGCCTTTTAACGGTGTTCCTTATACAAAAGTAAGAAGGAAGTCTTTTAACGGTGTATGAACAAATCTTCTTTATACAAAAGAAGGCAGTCTTTTAACGGTGTATTTAAATATTATTTCTACAAAAGTAAGAAAGTGTTTTGGCAGTGTATGAACAAATATAACTAGAATGTAAATGTAAATACACTGTCAGTAAAGTAAATAGACGGTTGGTAGGAGCTCTAAATAATGTTAATAGGCATTTTTGCAAGGGTCCAGTCGTTTGCGACTTTTCGTGTGTGCGTTTTACTACGGGTCACGTGCGAGCCCCTTCTCGAAGATAGCAACTACCGCGGGCATAAATATGTTTTGACAATGGTGCAAGTATATGCGAGTGGGGGACGAAATGGGGGAGGGGGAGGAGATATGAAGGAGATAAGAACATCTTCGGAAGAGCGCCGGCAAAAACATTAAAATTTGAAGAGTTACGTGGTATGGTAATTAGCTGTCGCTAGCTGGTTGCGTTAATATTAAAGCGCACATTTCTTCGGTTTCTCTGAACGAGTACGCCGGTTTGCTTGTTCAGAGACTCTTGTTCAAAGACAGACTTGTGTGGTATAAATGGGAATCAGTTCTGTTCTTTATTTCTTTTTCGTTCTGTTTTGTTAATACCGGATTCAGGTGGAAAGAAATGCCATCTACTTTATCCCTCTCTCTCTGCTACAGCAATATATATTTAATGAAGATTATTATAGTAAAGATAAGTTTGCTACGAGTGGCGAGTTCAATCACTATACGACTGCGTTCGCAAATTTGATCCCGTTCAGTTCCTGATTCAAGGCCTTTCAGACGACCAAACTGGAAAGCGAAGACGAATACAGATCTCCGTCAGTGAGCAGTGTTGCAGTTGCTCATTTTCAAACAATAAAACGATCACGTAGTGGTTCCACTTACCCATGCTGGGCAGCTGTTCTTCCTGCGGCCGCTGTTGTTGCTCCAGCTAGACAAGAGTGAACATATCAGACTGATGGCAGCGTTTAAATATCTACGCTGCGAGTAGTTTTACGCGTCAACGAAAGAGACCTATCCACTCAATTGTTTCCGTGTGGCCTTCAAATCATTTCATACACACATCGGGCAGATTTTTCAGGTTATTCTCAAAGAATTTTGTACAGGAACGCAATGTACATTTCTAATACTTGCACAGAAAACGCAGAAAGTAATTCGACCGCATACAGGTCGCTTTAGTGGAGTGGGACCCCGCGTTGGACTTCGTGCTCAAAAAATTAATAAATAAAAAACAAAATCAAACAGGTTTGTGGTGAGTCACCTAAATAAGATCTAGTAATGATCGCGCGTACGTGCTGGTGCTTTAAGTGATGACGACGGACTTTGTATACTCAGTTGCAAACTGGGAACCCGCTGGAGTTAAGATACGTCCACTATCTTTTGAATCCGTCCATTACCGCAGCCATTTGTTTCTTATGTTTCTTATAACACGTGACCTGACCAGGCGAAAGTTCGTCGCGCTGTTGGTTAGTTCACTCACTTTCAGAGGAGAAAGCGATAAATAGAAAGAAAACGCTAGTCATTGTCCAGAAGAACGTGGCTAGCTGTTCACACAGTAAAATTGAGAGCTTTAGATTTTGCGTACGCAAGCAGCTTTTGGGTTCCCAAAGGGACGTTTGCGCACGCAACGCACCACGCCCGGCTTGCATGCTTTTATACTCAATTTCCTTCCCTCCTCTCTCTCCCTGTTATCTTTGTTTTCCCCCTTTCCCATTCCCCCGGTGTAGGGTAGCCAACCGGACGTGACTCTGGTTAACCTCCCTGCCTTCTTCTTATCTCTTTCCCTCCCCCCCCCCCCCCTTCGGGGTTCGTTCGTATATCTTTCTCCATTCCTTTTATGCTCAGTGGTTGGTGCCCCTTAACTGTGCTTGCGAAAAATCTAAAACTACCTGACGGAATAAGCGCAAAAATATTTACACAATTAACAATTAATCAAAGTGACAACTCATCAAGGATATATAAACAGCCTTCCTGCTTTGGTTGTACATGAAATGTTTCGTTCTGTTTCATATTACACCCGTGAAATCAAAAACTTGTAAAATAAGGCGTGTTGCTGTGTCATCCAACTAGAGATCTGCTTCACCCGCAGTGGTGGCTTAGCGGCTTTGGTGTTGCGCTGTTAAACAAGAGGTCGCTGGATCGAATCCCTGCCGCCGCGGCCGCATTTAGATGGGAGCAAAATGCAAAAACGCTCTTATCCCGTACCTTGGGGGCACGTTAAAGATCACCAGGTGGTCGAAATTAATCCGGAGTCTCCCACTACGGCGTACCTCGTAATAAAATCCCGGTTTTGGCACATAAAACCCGAAAATTCAAGATCTGTGATGTGGATGTTAGGAAAGCTTAGTTGGGTCAAGAGCGGTCTAAATGAACGCAGCTAATGCTGGTGGACAGGCTATGCTTGTTACAGAGCTGTGAAACAATGTGTGCTACAGCAGTTTAAGAAAGTAAACAGAGTTCAAACATAGGCCACGAAGGCCGAGCTACAACTCGCATTATCTAGACTACGGATAGTAGAGAAACATGCCGAGCAACCTTTTTTATCGGGCACACGTGTCACGCATCATCTAAGATAAGAAGCATTTATTTATTTATTTATTTATTTATTTATTTATTTATTTTGCAAGAGCACGGTCCCTTGTGTTGAAAAGAGAGAGTTTGAGAGAAACGTGGCTTCACGATCCGCATGTGATCTCCACGCGCCGCGTACGACACCAAAACTTGGGTTACAGATGTTTGCAGCAGCGTATGCTACCCGCAGGCTATCTTATTTTACCAAACCCAGAAGGTGGTTCAAGGCCCCTTTAAACAAATGTACACTTTTCTAAGTCCTAAACGAATGCATGCGTGCAGTAAGGTGGCAGGATAGGAACAAGCCATTGTAAACAAATGAATCCAGTCACAAGGTTCGTAGCACACGCAAACGCCTGATAAGAATCAGTTGCGACGTAGAACAACCTGTCGGAATAAGATAAATAAGAAAGTATGTCCCTTCTCTGCGGCGTGGTTATTACATCAATACTCCAAGGTTAGCAAAAGTGGCCACAAGCCTGCCAGAAACGGTGTCGGAGGCTCAAAATGCATCGCAATATTAACCAAATGTTTACACATTCCACACTTTCCCTTACGTGTAGTCTTTTCGTACCACATAGGTTGCACTAAGTGCAACATATTTACAGAAATGTTCTTCACAGTAAGTGGAATCTGTGTGCAATGTATGTCCTTCAACATCGGCTCTTGGTCGAACTTCTTGCCACTGTTACTGCGTGTCACTCGTAACATCCCTACACATAATTTTAAATAAGTGGAACATCTTAATCTCTTTCTGGACAGATTGTACCGACCAGGCGAACGTATTTCTAGAAAAGAAAATTAATGGAACGGAATGAACAATGAAAATGGAATGATATCATGGGTGTCCTTCTGGGAGCAATTTTCTACGCGAGAAAATAATAAATGCTTTATCTAAGACAGCAGTTTGATGGAAAACGGTGTTATTTTTAAAAGACAAAGCGTTTCTTGGCGAACTACCCTTACTGTTCTATACTGAGAACGTTTCTAATCTCTTTCGTGGGTTGATCCCGGAGACTTCACGGGCAGAAAATGACCCGAAAATAGATCTGCATAGCTTTAGTACCAGTGGTACCGATTGTAGACGCACTCATGCTAAGTGGTACGTTCTCGCATATTTTTGCTCTCTTGACAGCTAGCGTTTTTAAATGCAGTCGTTAAAACGCTGCGCCTCTGATGAAACGCCCCCAATTCTCTACCCCAACTCGCTCACAGACACTTTGTCTTTTATTGACTTGAGGTTCATGCGCGTTCGAACATAGCTTTTTTAATGTGTGTGTGTGTTTATCCCTATATTTATGATTACCCAAATTTTGCCACATGTTTCTTCACGAGATAGTGGCGTCTCTTGAGAATGCTAGCACAGTCACGTGTTGAGCGGGGCCTACCTTCTCGACACTTCTGGCGACTTAATCATGCACCGTCTTCAATCATGCACCACATAGGTGCGTCGATTGAGGTAAAACACACCACAGGTTCACTGCTTGTCCTTCTCCACAGAGTGGAAAGGCTGATGAATATTTTTTGTGCGTGAGTATCCCTATATGTATTATTAATTATGTGTTGCCACACGTTCCTTCACTAGGGAATGGTGTTACGTTCCTTGGGATTGCGATTACAGTCACAGTCACGTGTTGAGCTTGGCCTACCTTCTCGACACTGCTGGCGAGGTAATAATGCACCGTCTCTGGCGTGATGGAGGGCTGCTTCTCGAGGCTCAGCCTTGTGAGCGCCTCTTCGAACCACTTGATGGCGTCCTCGAAGTCAGACTTGCTGTACAGCAGCTGGCCGAAGTACACACAGTCTCTTGCTGCGCATCGGGGGCGAAAAGGCGAAGGCAACGCATTGGGTAACATAACCTGCGCGTACACTGTTGAAGCACATTTATTGCGTCAACTTGCATGGATGCTACCTGCTCATTTGATTTGGTGTTTCGCACAGGCCTCACCGCCTCCACACCTTGACCCTTTAAAATAACATACTGTAAGAAAGGGCGATTTTTAAACATTCGCTGGAGAAGTTATATATTCTGGTCAAGAGAAAAAGAAATTATCAGAGAGATGCTGCTGAGTTTGAAGCTAATCGCCCTGTTTTCCTTCCTATGATGAAGCAATGAAAAGTTGAGCGTTGCGTACTCTGGTTTTTAATCCCCTCCTGAATTCTGTTACTTTCTTTATATCTTGAGTATAATTGTTCCATGAAACTTAGCTAAGCACTGTCAGTCCTTGATATTTTCTATACATTTGCTATGCATGTGCTCTCTCCAATGGGAACCAAAAGAAATCTAAACTGTGCTGTCAAAACTATGCAAAATTTAATGTGCACAAAAGTTGCAAAAAGTATGCTGCATAACAGAATTATGTTAGCTCGGGCACGCCTCCAATTAGGAGTTTTGTATCCCAACGAGAACATTTCCTTACGGAAGAATGGTTTATTTATTTAGTTATTTATTTATTTATTTATTTATTTATTTATTTATTTATTAATTTTCATACTCTCAGGACCCGAGGGTATTATAGAGAGGAGTGCTCTAACAATGAATTGTTAATCGCAATTTTAAAGGTTGACCTGTTCTGAAGAACAAATTGTGTTAAAACAATCTCAACCACCTGAACTGCAGGAACCCAGCAAATGGTTAGCGAAACCGAGATGCTAGTTTATGGCACGCGTACCTGTCAACTGCGCCATCGCCTTGTGGCCCATGATGACTCCCTTGGCCATGTCGGTGGGGTCGAGGTGGTACGTCTTCTGGAGGAGGATGAGCGCCTCGCCGGCGTCGAGCAGGTCGCTCGGACGCGGGAGCGTGTCGTTGGACTCCAGCATCAGCTTCTCGATCTCTGCCATTAGAGAGTCACGAAACGCGGCCAGTCAAGCACGTGAACTCTAACGCTTGCTGCATTGCGTCAAAGCGCACATACTTCGGGGAAAGTTCGGAAACGGACGAGTAACACAGGCACGGCATCAACCCCCCTTGAGTCGTGAGTTATTATGCGGAACTGGAGATAAATGTGAGGAAGTTGCATGATGTCATTCTGAAAGACTGCTCACTTTTTAGAGACACTTTAGGAAATAGGAAGGCGCTTGGTGCATATTCTGCTGAGCTTTAATAATTAAGGACTAATGATAGATCGGCTCATTGTACAGCCACACACATGTTGAGTTTTTTTTTTTTTTAGATAGAAATAGTTCAATGACTGGTGCAGTGCACATGCACATGTTGCGCACATATTGGCTGCAGGCTTTACAAAAAGGAAAGAAAAAAACTTTTTCTTTCACCATTTCTGAGGGAAACACCGAACTTCTCGTCATCCGAAGGCACGACCTCCGTGCCTTCAGCGCAGAGCTCGTGTGTAGCACTAGTTAAGACATTGAAGTAAAGCCGACCCACATTCAGTACACAGAGGCTTAAAAATTTGCCAGAATCTCAATCTCTGCTATTGTTTGTTTTCTTTCCACCATTAGGAAAAAATGACAAAGTTCACCCATAATTACGATACTTCCTAATTCGAAATATGGGCGCAGCTCTGTACGTCTTTTTCTTATCATTTCGCGATATATTGACTGGCGCGTACAATCTCTCTCACGCGGCGCGTCGCAAACGGAGCCAAGTGAGGAACGACGGCCTCGCTAATCGGGAGATCACGAGACGCAGCGCGTGGGTGACGCGTGGGCGTGATATACAGCAGCTACCACAGACGGACCCTCGCTCATGCAGCGCTTTGTTTCCATATATGCCATCAGTACCGTCATCGGTGAACAAGTACCGTCAGTACCGTCATCCATATATGCCATCAGTACCGGTCATCGGGCCTCAGACGATGCGCGCTACTCTGGCGCAATCTCGTAACCGTCGACGCCGCGGAGCACGCCTTGCGCGACACTACGCTTTTCTTCCCTAGCTTTCGTCATGGCCGCCTCCTCCACTTCCTCCTCGCACTCTTTTCGTTATCGCCGTCTTTCACTAAAGCCCCTTAAACTTCGTAAAGTAGCCTCCTCCTCTTCGCTCCTTCCTTATTTCTCCTCTCTATCACGTTCCCTCTTCGACGTCACGCCGCCTACACCGCGCGAGCGAAAATGGCGCTGCAGCATGACTGTAAACAAACGAAGCCGGCGCGAGCGCCCACGTGATGCTATTAGGCCAATAGCGACGTGGCGTCGGCCTCGGCCAGAGCGCGCGAGGAGGAGGCGGCGTTCTTCTGAGGCGAAAATGGCGCTGAAGCACAAATGTGAACAAACGAAGCAGGTGCGAGGGCCCACGTGATGCTATTAGACCAATAGCGACGCGCCGTCGGCCGGAGCGCGCGAGGATGAGGCGGCATTCTTCAAAGCGCGTCGCTACTTTACGAAGTTTAAGAAGTTTTATCTTTCACGGTCCGCTGCGCTCCGCGTTCGCTCTTTCATCCTTCGCTGTGCTCGTTCGCTAGGTTACACCGGGGGACGCCGACTCTCGCCGCAGTGACGCGCACCTAAGAACAGCGCTCTAGAACAAATCGTGTAGACTTATGGGGACACCACAACGGAATGGGACTAAGGTTAAGCATGCGTGCACGTGCGGTTTAACATAATTACTCAAAATGCATGCAATTACCGTGTTGTTATCAGCACCGTGTGTTCCACGTTTTTGATGTCTGAAGTCATGTTTTATGCGTCTGTACCTGCTGTGCGGCCTCAGGGGCTGCTCAAAATCGACCTCAAATTTGCGCGGTAGCTATTTAGAGTCACGCTTTGTATACTTAGACCTCAAGTCAGCACTGATACTATTGGTTTGCGCGCAACGAAGGCATTCGTAACCTTTCTCAGACACTTAAGTTACTTGTTACTGCTGATGTGTGCCCTTGCATAGGCTGCATATTTACTGCATACTAAAGCGTAGTTTCATATGTGACCCTGGTCACCCGGAGTAAAGTGTGCGAGGCGTACGGCCAGGGAAACATCTCCGGCATCCAGTGAAGACTGTTTCTCTCTCATTCTCTATGCCTGCTATTGCACCCAGCGCGTGATGAGAGCAAACGTAAGCGACCGGCCCAGCGCTGCTTTTCATCAACGTAATGATTGATACTTCAATTACGCAACGATACGTTTCATCTCCTTTTCTTTTTTGCTTTGAGCCATTTGCTAACATGGCGCCATTTATTCGTTATCGTCATTATCGACCACTCGTTGCTGAAAGATGACAATAAATGAATAACATCCATGCAATAGAATCCTTTCGAAGCACGGCATCAGGGCAGTTATCAAATCGATCATCCGGCTCAAGATGAGGAAAGAAAATCACCGGTGGTATTTCTAACGAAATTAAACCTAAAAGGTCTGAATAGCGGCTTGTGTCACCACTCTGAAAGGAGTCCCGCAGTATCACTGTAAGGTCAATTAGAAGTTTTCCCGGGATGATTTCACAATGCGGAATTCCTAGCTGAGACTGCTAGCAACACGAATTGCTACATTTTATGTGTTGCCGAGACAGAGAGAGAAAACGTTATTGAAAGTCCTTGCTAGGCTTAAGGGAGGCGGAGCGCTGGGAGACTAGCCCCACCGGAGCCTCCCTTCCTCAGGCGGCGGCCAGACCTTGAGTGTTAATAGGCGACGTCGTCGGGCAGCCGGACTACCCAGATTTGATCCTCCAAGCATTCACTGAGCAGCATGGCATCCCACTGGTCGGGTGTGGTGATTCCAAATGAAGGATTGTTGCCGTGTTCGATGTTGTGTGGTGCTGCGGGGCATACCCAAATAATGGGGTCGAGATCTGCGTGTGGCGCGTGACATGTTTTGCAGCTCGGTGTGAAGGCATCGGGGTAGACGTGTTGATGCAGGGGAAGGTGTAAGAAAGATACGAGTCTGTAAGAGCCGCCACGTGGTCAATTTATGCTAGCTGAGAGTCTTGTCGGGAGGAGGGCATTTGAGGCCGCCTTTACGGTTATCTGCATTCCCACGTGCTCTGCATTGCGCGCACGATGCTGTTAACAATTTATCTCCAGGGCAGGATATTCTGCCGTCTACTTGGCTATTTGTGCATGTACGCAAGATGTCATCATGCGAGTGTGAGCAAGCGTCACTCATTGGCATGGCAGCGTAGGTTGTTCGTTCGCGTCTCACCGGCGGCAACTTGCTCATTCATCCATGTGCATCTTTCCTTATCTACATTTCAAATAAAACCTCTGGTAGTTTCCCTTGATTTCATTGTCTGTTAGCTTTATGTGGTTTAGTCTAACAAAAAAATAATAATAACCGAGCCCCTCTCGTTCCCCTTTTCACAGAAAGCAGGCCTAATTATGAAGCGACATGCGTAACAGAGAAAGAGAGAGAGAGAGATAACAATCAGCTATTGAATGTTGAAACACCCGTCCGGCTCCACGGAGGCAAGGGTGGCCGAGGTGAGGCTCCGAAATTTGAGACGTTCAGTGCCATCATGACGTCAAGAGAAAAGCAGTGGATGGTGTACAGCACTAGAACTGGGTTTGTATTCAAATGGAAAATTTTCACACAATGCAAACCATCGATCAAGCGAACGACTTTGTGCGGCGGCGCTCGAAGCAGCTCACGTCATCACAGAGCACGAGGGAAACAAAGACAAAGACCGCGCCTTCCCGTACCGGGCGCTGCGCTCTTTCCCAATAATGTTCGCGTGGAGTGCGTCTGCATCATATTCTTGCAAAAAAAGAACAAGAAGAAGCGGAATACAAGCTTTTTAGAACATCTGCTTTCGGCGGGAAATATTAACTCATCCTGTGACCATTGTATAGTGCGAAGTGCCAAAGTAACACTGAGGCGCTGGGAATCGAAAATTTATTCTCAAACGTATGTAAGTTTTTCTTGCTCAATCATCATTATTAGCAGCCTATTTATGACAACTGCAGGGCGAAGTTCTCTCCGAGCGATCTACAATTATACCGGTCGTGCGATAGCTGGCCCCCCATTTTGTGCATGCTAATGTCCTAATTTCATCAGATCACCTAGTTCTTTGCCGTCCAACACTGCGCTTCTCTGCCCAAGGCGCGCATCTGGTAACTATAATAGACCGCCAACTATCTGCCCTACGCGTTACATGATCTTCCCAGCAATTCTCCCTATACGAGAATATGATCGGTCACCGTTTGCTATCAATATAAAACGCAGATGGTTTTCTCTCCCTCCTTCATGACACATAACCTTCCTTGTTGAATACATAAACTTTTTCGCTTGAGTGCAGATAGCATTGATGGGCAGAACGTAGATGCAAAGCGTTGTCTCTCTAAGAGAAGCAATGCGGGCTTGTTGTTAGAGAAATAGTTGTGCTGACACGCACACGGACAGAAGAATAACATGGACTACACCCACGCAGCACATTCTAGACTGCTTTAAGCTTTCGCGACAGAAGATTCATATATTTTAAATGAGTGCTAAAACATCTGACAGGGCAACCTTGCGGGAATAAAAGTACTTTTTTTATTCCTACCTGGGGCGTAATTCCAAGTCTGCTCACCGAAGTTGCCGCTTTTCGTTAACGGAATCAGAAGCATTCATGCACGGTATAAATAACAGCGGTCTTTTACCAATACGCTGTACTTTATCACGCCTCGGGTTCTTGTGTGGTCATGAAGTGCCCCACGAATGCTGTGGCCAATGACATTTCTTTGGATCACTCAGTTTGCCTTAGGCCTTCAGTCACCGAATCACCGGATTAAGGCGTTTTCTTGCTCATGTTTATAATTTTTTTGCTATAGAGGCAAATATGAGGCGCTTGGGCAATGACGTTACCGAAGCAGGTATGCCCGAGTTCATCTCGCGAATTACGCTGTCGTTACGCATTAACGTATAGAAAGATATACGCTTCATCACTACTTAATTGTCAACCACATCGTTTCAACGCTTCTATATACGCACGTCTCGGACTAGAGTATAGTGCTTCATTGTGCATCAATCTCCGCACATTCGTCCATGGAGTGAAGGGACGATGCCCGTGGCTCATGCGTAGTGCTGGTGATGTCGAGGACACAATCGCAAATGGCGTTTCGTGCCATTAAAATCTTGTAAATCAAGTGGGGTGGCACGTCCGCTTTCTTGTATGCCGCACTGTTGCGGAGCCGGTGGCCATGTGTATGCACCTGTTTCCCCAACCTAGTACGTGTACGTTCTTTTCTTTTTTGTTGTTGTTGTTGTTGTTGTGGTTGATCGAAAACATTCCTCCCGCTTGTGCACAAAACATTTCCCCCCAGTATATTAAAGGTGTAGCTTGTCGCGAAAACGAAGGTCATTCTGCCCATGGTAGATTCTTTTAATATGATTAACATGTGTTGTGCAACATCTTGCAGACGTTGGATAACCGAGTTGGAAATGGGCTTTTTATATGCTTTCGGTGGCGATTTTGTTAAGAAGTTCGCTACCAGCGGGATTTGCCTGGCTGTCTGGGCAGACACTCGGACCGCCTGAGTGTCTCTTTTTATTTGTCGTGAACATGCATCACTATGAATCGATCTGTTCAGATTCTCGCAGAAGCGCGAGCAGAATGCCCGACAACTCCTTGCAAACTATCGAAGGTGTTTTCATGAAATCTAAGTGTCCTGCACGGCTTTGAGCATATCGCTCTGCTTCTCAATAACTCTTTTCAATGTTAGATTGATTGGCTTTGAATCTGAACTTCCTAACACGTTGGAGATTATTGTATTTACGGACGACATATGCCTAGGTCAGTGAAAATGATAGATAAATGTACCTGCGGCGTCAAGGCCTCCAGCTCTCAACAGAAACATCCTTTCTGATTGCATTTACGCGTAAAAGGATGACAAGGTATACCTAATTATTAACGGAACTGCGATACCTGAATTAACACACCACAGATTCGTTGGCGTAGTGATAGACCGGTGACTATCTTGGTCAAGACACTTCGCCTCACTGAAACTAAAGCTGAGGATTTTTGTTCATGTCCTTCGCACCGTTCCAGGGATAAGATGGGGCTTCGCGGAGACATCATTAGTCCAACAGTACCAAGCGCTATTCGTTAGAGTATATACGGTACAGCATTCCGGCGCTCTCAAGCATGTAACTTTGGTGTGTGCGCACGCCGGAGAGCATTCAAGCTCAAGCATTGCGAAAATGCTTGGGCCTCCCACGATGGACGTCAACCAATGGAACAATAGCGGAAACATAGAGTTTCTCACCACATTACCTAGAGGGAGATCTGGCGCTGCTGAGCTGTGGTATGCATGGGAATGGCGGTATATTGTGACTTCTGATTGGCATCGTTCTCGGAGAGCGAGGCAAGCCCCGTTCCGTCTGTTACAATGACCCATTTTCTACTAAAACAGCACGTAAAAAGCTCTTTTAGCTTTATTATTACCCAAAAACATCTTTTGTTTAACTATGAGAACTTGGTATTGCATGTACAATTATATGATACGTAAAAAGTATCAGCGGGCCGCTAAAGTTGGAGGAGTTGCCGTATCTCTTAGTTCTGCGCAAGTCGTTGTTTATCATTTTGTCACGTAATTTCGCTTGAAAATTCAAGTAGTTACGTAAATTTCTTGATTCAAATGGAGGGCCTGGGTATGGCTGGTTCAAAAACCTTTTGCCGATACGACGTCGACGCGGGACGCCGGATTTCCTCCGACACTCGCTCTGCTCGCTCTTAACGCTATCACGTTAATATATCGAATACTCACCCATCCAGTCGGGCACCCTGAAGTGGTGCACGATCTCATTCCACTCGACCGACAAGCGCTTTGTGGTGGTGTACGCGTCGATGTGGCTGGCCGTGCGGCTGTTGTTCTGATGCTTGGCCGAAGAGGATGTCAACTGCCGGTCTTTTAACGCCTTCATCTCATAGTAGTCGTTCAGAAAGCTGCAGTGGATAGAGAATAGTGCAGTACGCTCATATCTATAGATTGAACAAATCAAATTTTACGAAAGTTTCGGTTTAACAAAGTGCCGTTCGAAATCCACCGACAAATATTCGTGGAAACTAAGGGCATGAACACATCGAATCACCGGTGTGAACTCAACGTCGGCCCTGTCTAACAAAGTTTCTGGATAGGAAACAAAGGTTAAAGAAATCATCATCATCATCATCATCATCATCATCATCAGCCTGGTTACGCCCACTGCAGGGCAAAGGCCTCTCCCATACTTCTCCAACAACCCCGGTCATGTACTAATTGTGGCCATGCCGTCCCTGCAAACTTCTTAATCTCATCCGCCCACCTAACTTTCTGCCGCCCCCTGCTACGCTTCCCTTCCCTTGGGATCCAGTCCGTAACCCTTAATGACCATCGGTTATCCTCCCTCCTCATTACATGTCCTGCCCATGCCCATTTCTTTTTCTTGATTTCAACTAAGATGTCATTAACTCGCGTTTGCTCCCTCACCCAATCTGCTTTTTTCTTATCCCTTAACGTTACACCTATCATTCTTCTTTCCATAGCTCGTTGCGTCGTCCTCAATTTGAGTAGAACCCTTTTCGTAAGCCTCCAGGTTTCTGCCCCGTAGGTGAGTACTGGTAAGACGCAGCTATTATACACTTTCCTCTTGAGGGATAATGGCAACCTGCTGTTCATGATCTGAGAATGCCTGCCAAACGCACCCCAGCCCATTCTTATTCTTCTGATTATTTCTGTCTCATGATCCGGATCTGCCGTCACTACCTGCCCTAAGTAGATGTATTCCCTTACTACTTCCAGTGCCTCGCTGCCTATTGTAAATTGCTGTTCTCTTCCGAGACTGTTAAACATTATTTTAGTTTTCTGCAGATTAATTTTTAAACCCACTCTTCTGCTTTGCCTCTCCAGGTCAGTGAGCATGCATTGCAATTGGTCCCCTGAGTTACTAAGCAAGGCAATATCATCAGCGAATCGCAAGTTACTAAGGTATTCTCCGTTAACTTTTATCCCCAATTCTTCCCAATCCAGGTCTCTGAATACCTCCTGTAAACACGCTGTGAATAGCATTGGAGAGATCGTATCTCCCTGTCTGACGCCTTTCTTTATTGGGAATTTGTTGCTTTCTTTATGGAGGACTACGGTGGCTGTGGAGCCGCTATAGATATCTTTCAGTATTCTTACATACGGCTCGTCTACACCCTGATTCCGTAATGCCTCCATGACTGCTGAGGTTTCGACATAATCAAACGCTTTCTCGTAATCAATGAAAGCTATATATAAGGGTTGGTTATATTCCGCACATTTCTCTATCACCTGATTGATAGTGTGAATATGATCTATTGTTGAGTAGGCTTTACGGAATCCTGCCTGGTCCTTTGGTTGACAGAAGTCTAAGGTGTTCCTGATTCTATTTGCAATTACCTTAGTAAATACTTTGTAGGCAACGGACAGTAAGCTGATCGGTCTATAATTTTCAAGTCTTTGGCGTCCCCTTTCTTATGGATTAGGATTACGTTAGCGTTCTTCCAAGATTCCGGTACGCTCGAGGTCATGAGGCATTGCGTATACAGGGTGGCCAGTTTCTCTAGAACAATCTGCCCACCATCCTTCAACAAATCTGCTGTTACCTTATCCTCCCCAGCTGCCTTCCCCCTTTGCATATCTCCTAAGGCTTTCTTTACTTCTTCCGGCGTTACCTTTGGGATTTCGAATTCCTCTAGACTATTTTCGCTTCCATTATCGTCGTGGGTGCCACTGGTACTGTATAAATCTCTGTAGAAGTCCTCAACCACTTTAACTATATCATCCATATTAGTTATGATATTGCCGGCTTTGTCTCTTAACGCATACATCTGATTCTTAAAGAAATAAACCGGCAAAGAAAGGTTAAAGAAATAAATCGCGGTAAACGCGTTATGTTCAATATAGCTTGAAGGTGATCCACGTTGTTCTACATGAAAAGCATTAGCATGGCGGTTCCAGACGGGCCCGTTCTCTTACGACGCTTCCCGTTGCCGGAGGAGCTGGTTTCATAAAGAGAAAGGATGAAAGGTCGACCGCGAGAGCTTGTCTCTGCTACCACTGTTTATCGGGGTAGGAGGGAGAGACAGGGAAAAGAAGAGGTAGATGGCATGTGACTTTGTTATAATGCAGCATTATATATACGTGTGCTATGGGCGCATGGCGTCCGCAGGAGTGTCCACACAAAACGTCAACTTGGAGTACGCGCTTCAATCCGGCTTAGCTGAACATCGCAAGCTCAACGTCGGCTCTTCCAACTGGATCCAGGCGCTCTGTCCCAGCAGAGTTCAAATCTGTGTTGGAAACGTCCACTTTTTATGACAGCTGATTACTCTTTCTGCTGACTATACCCACTCTGGCAAAGTTTTCACTTGTCTTTCTCTTGATTATTATAAATGTTAACTGCAAGAGGGGTTTAGCGGTTGTCTATTTGCCGAAGTTCTCAATTTAATGATATATCTTTGGGTTCCTTCGAGTTCTTTAAATCGTGGTTTAGTTGTAGCAGTAATGGATGCCTTAAAGGGGACCTAATTACCTTTCCACGAAGTCGAGAAAGTACTTCAACTACGCTCATCCCCTCCCTACCCCTGTGCAGCGCGGTTGAGGTGTCCTCTACTGAAAGACAGTTACCGCGCTGCACTTCACCCCACTTTCACCTCCCTTCTTTAAGAATCTCCTTAACTGCGCTGCCCTCCGCGCTCCCTTTTCCATCCTTCGCTGTGCACGTTGGCTTGGTTACGCCGAGGAAGCCGACGCTGGTCACAGGAACGGGCACCTAAACATTGCGTTCTAACAGCTCTTATGCTACGGTTGTTGGTATGAACAAAATCCCGCTAGTCCTGTTGCTGGACATATATTAGTAATGGCTGCCAGCCAATGACAAAGACCAGTTGCGGTCGAAAAGCTTTGTGAATTCTTCACCATTTGTGGAAGGAACGGGCTCAAAGGCCGAGTCAGATTCGCGATCGATGATAAAGGCAAACTCTTTTGATGAAGCGTAAGAAATACGAGCGGACGTCCACGAGGGCTCACATTTTGTTTACGAGTTTCAGCAGTTCCGCGTCCTCAATAAGCAGTGAAATTCGTCACTCTTGCTTGTGTCGTCATCTAATAGGGGACATCTCTATTCTTTAAATAATGTTCGGTTTCAAGAAAGTAAGTATAAAGCTACAAAAAAAAACGCTCGAAGAGAACGCCTATATAGATCACGAGCTTGAGTAACTAGGTAAGTGCACATAGTGAGGTACGCTGGCAATTCCTCACCTGCGCAGGTGATCCAGCTTCGTTTCCATGCGGTGTAGGAAGTCGTCGACCTTGGAAACGAGCCTTCGCTCTAGGGACATCAGCTCCTTCATGTGCACCACCGACGAGAAGACGTTGGCTGCGCTGACCGCATCGGGGTTGAGCAGGGAAGTGAGCCAGAGCGTCGAAAAAGTCGCGAGCAGAAGCCGGCAGCGCATCACCGTTGCCGAAGGACGGTTAAGCTACGAAGCAGCGACGGGGAGGGAATGCCGGGTTGAAAAAAAAGGAGTCGTTCTTTCGCAAAAAGGCCTTATTTTTAGTCTCTATAGAACGTAGTGCCTAGCGACGAAGTGCCTTTTTATTGTCCGTTGTTTTTGCGAAGCGCTCTCATAAGAGTGTCAAAGGTAAAAGTCCATTGTTTGAACAAATGGTACTAGTAAGTGCGCAGAAGACAATCTCTATACATGTGAATAAGGTGAACATCTCTCAAGTTGGCTCTTGTACAATTTATGCTTATCCCAAATGAAATAGGGGAATCGGTTTAAGCGAAGCTTCTTTTCTTTACAGTGAGGAACGCTGCTCGTGTCGATGATGAAATGAAGGCGATGGAATGATGGCGTGACAATGAAGATATGTTTGTCTTGGGGCTTGCGTCTGCGATTGCGTGTACTACAACTGCCGCCTCGAGCTGCCAGGGCTTGCACTATCTCCGGTAGTCGCCCATTATGCAAGAGAAGACGCTAGCACACGCGAAGTGAAGGAAGAGAGATAGAAAGCCTTGCCTAAAAGTAGATTCTTGTAGAACCCACTCCACGACGACTGTTGACGTCAATGCCAATAGCCGTCAAGCCGTGTAGGAACTCACCGTAATGTTGAAGGTACATTTCATGTACTTTTATTTAGAGTCTGCTGCCGTGATTAAAGGTTAACATTGCTTCTGGTATATCCGACATACAGTTTCTCCGGTTTTAGCTCACTTTGCTATGACTTTGCTATATTCGAATCTACTTTTCAAGACCATTCCGTTATCAGCAATTGGACGCGCTTCAAAAACAAACTAAGTGATCTTGCACATAAATTCATTCCTAAAGTCACCTTTCGTTCTTGTCAGCAAAAACCATGGTTCACAAAGGCCTTAAAACGCCTAGAAAACAAAAAGAAGCGTCTGTATCGCGCCGCCAAACAGAGAGGACGCCCATGCGCATGGGATAAATATTATGAAGCCGAACAGAGCTACGTCGACGCACTGCGTCACGCTAAACACTCATTTTATCACAATGATCTACCAAACCTATTAATCAATAACCCGAGGCAATTTTGGAGAGTTATAAACGATAGCGAAACGCGCACTATTAAGATAACTAACGAATCGAACGAAATTATCAATGATTTCGATTGCGCCGAAGTGTTCAATTCGGCCTTTGCTTCTGTGTTCACTAACGAATCTAATGCGCCTCCCATTTCATCATCGCTTAGTATGAACTCGTCAATGCCAGCCATTGCTTTCAATGCAGACGGTATTTGTGCGATCATTGACAAAATCAAGTGTTCATCATCTTCCGGCATAGACGAGATTAACCCAAAAATTTTAAAAAACACGAAGCTTATTTCTGCAGCCTATTTGTCCTTGATATTTGCCCAGTCTCTTTCTTCAGGTTTCATTCCAGATGACTGGAAAATTGGGAAGGTCGTTCCAGTTCACAAATCAGGTAACAGAAACTCGCCTCTTAACTACCGCCCCATCTCCCTAACAAGCGTCCCCTGCAAAATCATGGAACATGTCATCTACACTCTTATCATGAATTTTCTTGACTTGAATCACTTTTTCCATCCCGCCCAGCACGGATTCCGCAAAGGTTTCTCCTGTGAAACACAGCTGGCCATTTTCCTGCACGATGTTCACACTAACCTTGACAGTAACATACAGACTGACGCAATTTTCCTGGATTTCTCTAAGGCCTTCGATAAAGTTCCTCATCAACGTCTAATATTGAAACTTACAAGACTTAATTTGCATCCTGATGTTTTGAATTGGATCATTGAATTTCTTAGCAACCGCTCCCAATCTGTCATTATAAATAATCACCTATCTAACCCTGTGCCAGTCACATCAGGCGTCCCTCAAGGATCGGTTCTTGGCCCCCTATTATTTTTAATATATATTAATGACTTACCTTCACATGCGTCCTGTAATATCCGAATGTTCGCCGATGATTGTGTCATTTATCGAACTGTACGTAACACCAGCAATCAAACAACCCTGCAGAAAGACCTCACCAACATACTAACATGGTGTGACGATTGGTTAATGAAACTAAATGTACAAAAATGTAAAGTTATGTCTTTCACTCGTAGCAGTCATCCCCTGGTATTTCCCTACCAAATTAGAAGCATGCCTCTCGAACTAGCAGAGTCCTATAAATATCTAGGTGTCACTGTATGCAATGATCTATCCTGGCATAAACATATTTCTAATATCATATCATCTGCTAATAAAACACTAGGTTTTTTAAAACGTAATCTCCGCTAGGCACCTCAAAACGTAAAACTGCTTGCCTACAAGTCCCTTGTTCGGGCAAAACTTGAATATGCATCTGCCATCTGGAGCCCGCACCAAACATATCTTATCACCTCACTTGAATCTGTTCAGAACCGCGCTACTAGGTTCATTCACTCACAATATTCATATGATGTCAGTATTTCCGCACTTAAAACACAATCCGGACTAACATTACTATCTAATCGCCGACGCATTGCTAGTCTTGAGCTCTATCACAAGTTCTTTTTCAGTACCCTTCATCATGCGCCATACATCGTTCCTGCAGCACGCATCTCTCACCGCACCAGTCATCCGCAGCAAGTGGCACGGCCACGTGCCCGAACCACTCATTTTTCCGCCTCGTTCATTCCTCGAGCAGCTAAAGACTGGAACGGCCTTCCTGCTGACATTGTTAGCATCACTTGCCTGTCTTCATTCCTACAGCGTGTGATTGATCACTTTGAATATAATTTATGAAGTGTACCGAATGTGGAACTTATGTTAAACCCACCCCTTATGTAATACCTCCTCCGGGGGTCTTTAAGGACAATAAACTGAACTGAACTGAACACTCGCTCGCCAATGCCGATCATGACCACGACAGTAAGAATGACAGTAAGACAGAATGACAGAATGACAGAATGAAGTAAGACCACGACAGTTCGGGATGACGAAGCTAGAATGTCGACAATTGCAACACGACAACGGCATG